>NC_042621.1:14673742-15385860 GCF_901001135.1 Rhinatrema bivittatum
CACTGCATGCACATCTAAAAAAGTTTCCAAAAAGAGGCAGGTTGTGGGCATGGTCCGAGCAGGGCATGGGCATTTCAGGGCCTGGCCAAGAGATGTGTGCATAAATACTTATGTTTCCCAGCACATGCCAAGGTCCTCTGTTGTGCAACTTTACTTCTGCTATGGAGGACGTGTAAGTCATAAAATAAAAGGACTGAGACATTTCTGAGGGTTTAAAGGGTCTGCGGTAACTGGGGGCAGTATAGGCTATCAAATCAGAAGGGTTTGGAGGACCTAGCTGAAACTTGCAATGGTGTTGATGGGGACCCCTTTTAAAATCCCCCAACTTACATGGGAGAAAGCAGGTACAAACAATGGAACAACAAACACATAACCAAAATCAATATCTGTATAATTTTATTTGATATTTTAGTTTAACATTCATTTTGAGTTCATCATTAAAGGATAAAAGTACAATGATAAAGCTAATCTTGTATCCTAAACTGTTATGAGGAGAAATGGACATGATTCATTACACTTACCAATTATTATTATTTACAAACTATGTTACCGATCCTGAAGGGCACCTGTGTAACTTGATATACTTTAGGATCATTTTTATGTGCCTTAATGTAAACCGTTGTGATGGTACCCACTGAACGACGGTATGAAAAAAAAATGTTTAAATAAATAAATAAATGGCAGATTTGGGATTTGCGAATCCATGCACAACCATGTAAAATGTGGCACACATGTGCGTGGCCAGGCAATTTTTATAACACGCGCGCAAATGATCGCTTATCTCGTCACGATGGCATGCACTGATTTGAAAGTTACTGACCCTGGCATTATAATAGCGTTATACTAGCATAGATCCTTGTTATCCCGCAAGGATCCGTGTTGGGACCGGTCCTGTTCAATATCTTTGTGAGCGACATTACGGACGGGATAGAAGGTAAGATTTGTCTTTTTGCGGATGACACTAAGATCTGCAACAGAGTAGACACGCTGGAAGGAGTGGAGAGAATGAGACGGGATTTAAGGAAGCTGGAAGAGTGGTCGAAGATATGGCAGCTGAGATTCAATGCCAAGAAGTGCAGAGTCATGCATATGGGGAGTGGAAATCCGAATGAACTGTATTCCATGGGGGGAGAAAGGCTGATGTGCACGGAGCAGGAGAGAGACCTTGGGGTGATAGTGTCTAATGATCTGAAGTCGGCGAAACAATGTGACAAGGCAATAGCTAAAGCCAGAATAATGCTGGGCTGCATAGAGAGAGGGATATCGAGTAAGGAAAGGGAAGTGATTATCCCCTTGTACAGGTCCTTGGTGAGGCCTCACCTGGAGTACTGTGTTCAGTTCTGGAGACCGTATCTCCGAAGAGACAGAGACAAGATGGACGTGGTCCAGAGAAGGGCGACCAAAAGGGTGAATGGTCTTCATCGAATGACTTATGAGGAGACTGAAGAATCTAAATATGTACACCCTGGAGGAAAGGAGGAGCAGAGGTGACATGATACAGACTTTCAGATACTTGAAAGGTTTTAATGATCCAAAGACAACGACAAACCTTTTCCGTCGGAAAAAAATCAGCAGAACTAGAGGTCACAATTTGAAGCTCCAGGGAGGAAGACTCAGAACTAATGTCAGGAAGTATTTCTTCACGGAGAGGGTGGTGGATGCCTGGAATGACCTTCCGGAAGAAGTGGTGAAGACCAGATCTGTGAAGGACTTCAAAGGGGCGTGGGATAAACACTGTAGATCCATAAAGTCTAGAGGACTTGGAAAGAAGGCAAAACGATTACCGGCATGGTTAAAAGGGGAGGTGAAAGAAGCTATTTTAGCCAAAAGATCTTCATTCAAAAATTGGAAGAAGGATCCAACAGAAGAAAATAGGGTAAAGCATCAACATTGGCAAGTTAAATGTAAGACATTGATAAGACAGGCTAAGAGAGAATTTGAAATGAAGTTGGCTGTAGAAGCAAAAACTCACAGTAAAAACTTTTTTAAATATATCCGAAGCAGAAAGCCTGTGAGGGAGTCAGTTGGACCGTTAGATGATCGAGGAGTTAAAGGGGCACTTAGAGAAGATAAGGCCATCGCGGAAAGATTAAATGATTTCTTTGCTTCGGTATTTACTGAAGAGGATGTTGGGGAGGTACCCGTAATGGACAAGGTTTTCATGGGCAATGATTCAGATGGACTGAATCAAATCACGGTGAAACTAGAAGATGTGGTAGGCCTGATTGACAAACTGAAGAGTAGTAAATCACCTGGACCGGATGGTATAATCCCCAGAGTTCTGAAGGAACTAAAAAATGAAATTTCAGACCTATTAGTAAAAATGTGTAACTTATCATTAAAATCATCCATTGTACCTGAAGACTGGAGGATAGCAAATGTAACCCCAATATTTAAAAAGGGCTCCAGGGGCGATCCGGGAAACTACAGACCGGTTAGCCTGACTTCAGTGCCAGGAAAAATAGTGGAAAGTGTTCTAAACATCAAAATCACAGAACATATAGAAAGACATGGTTTAATGGAACAAAGTCAGCATGGCTTTACCAAGGGCAAGTCTTGCCTCACAAATCTGCTTCACTTTTTTGAAGGAGTTAATAAACATGTGGATAAAGGTGAACCGGTACATATAGTATACTTGGATTTTCAGAAGGCGTTTGACAAAGTTCCTCATGAGAGGCTTCTAGGAAAAGTAAAAAGTCATGGGATAGGTGGCGATGTCCTTTTGTGGATTGCAAACTGGCTAAAACACAGGAAACAGAGTAGGATTAAATGGGCAATTTTCTCAGTGGAAGGGAGTAGACAGTGGAGTGCCTCAGGGATCTGTATTGGGACCCTTACTTTTCAATATATTTATAAATGATCTGGAAAGAAATACGACGAGTGAGATAATCAAATTTGCAGATGACACAAAATTGTTCAGAGTAGTTAAATCACAAGCAGATTGTGATAAATTGCAGGAAGACCTTCTGAGACTGGAAAATTGGGCATCCAAATGGCAGATGAAATTTAATGTGGATAAGTGCAAGGTGATGCATATAGGGAATAATTACATGCTATAATTACATAATGTTGGGTTCCATATTAGGTGCTACAACCCAAGAAAGAGATCTAGGTGTAATAGTGGATAACACATTGAAATCATCGGTACAGTGTGCTGCGGCAGTCAAAAAAGCAAACAGAATGTTGGGAACTATTAGAAAGGGAATGGTGAATAAAACGGAAAATGTCATAATGCCTCTGTATCGCTCCATGGTGAGACTGCACCTTGAATACTGTGTACAATTCTGGTCGCCGCATCTCAAAAAAGATACAATTGCGATGGAGAAGGTACAGAGAAGGGCTACCAAAATGATAAGGGGAATGGAACAGCTCCCCTATGAGGAAAGACTAAAGAGGTTAGGACTTTTCAGCTTGGAGAAGAGACGACTGAGGGGGATATGATAGAGGTGTTTAAAATCATGAGAGGTCTAGAACGGGTAGATGTGAATCGGTTATTTACTCTTTCGGATAGTAAAAAGACTAGGGGGTACACCATGAAGTTAGTATGGGGCACATTTAAAACTAATCGGAGAAAGTTCTTTTTTACTCAACGCACAATTAAACTCTGGAATTTGTTGCCAGAGGATGTGGTTAGTGCAGTTAGTATAGCTGTGTTTAAAAAAGGATTGGATAAGTTCTTGGAGAAGTCCATTACCTGCTATTAAGTTCACTTAGAGAATAGCCACTGCCATTAGCAATGGTAACATGGAATAGACAGTTTTTGGGTAATTGCCAGGTTCTTATGGCCTGGATTGGTCACTGTTGGAAACAGGATGCTGGGCTTGATGGACCCTTGGTCTGACCCAGTATGGCATTTTCTTATGTTCTTAGGACGTGAATGAAGAGTGGGTGGCTCACGGGAATGACGGCTACTGCCTGGAGATAATACCCTTATTCAATAAACATACACACGGTTAATGCGACTCCAACATTGCTCTAAGCTTCAACGGCAAGAGGAAATGTGGAAAAAGATTTGCATTCACAAAAAAAGCGGAGAGTAGCTTGCTTGTTACGGCGGTTACTACCCCAAACCAAATAAGCCTGGTACTTCACTTTCAATGCATATCCAGCATAGCTCTCTGCTTCAACGGCAGGGGAGAAAGTCAGATGCTGCACTTTCAATGCATATCCAGCATAACTCTCTGCTTCAACGGCAGGGGAGAAAGTCAGATACTGCACTTTCAATGCATATCCAGCATAGCTCTCTGCTTCAACGGCACGGGAAAAAGACTGATACATCACGCATATCCAGCATAGCTCTCTGCTTCAACGGCAGGGGAAAAAGACTGATACATCACGCATATCCAGCATAGCTCTCTGCTTCAACGGCAGGGGAGAAAGTCAGATACTGCACTTTCAATGCATATCCAGCTTAGCTCTCTGCTTCAACGGCAGGGGAAAAAGACTGATACATCACGCATATCCAGCATAGCTCTCTGCTTCAACGGCAGGGGGAATGAAGAAAAGTAGATCTATATACAGACAACAACCAGCAAGGTCTGAATTATTTAGTCTGGGTAAACAAATAAGCATGGGTATAGCTTGCTTATTGCGGCGGTTACTACCCCTAACTAATTAAGCTAGATATTTCACTTAGAGGCAGTTCCAACACTGCTCTCTACATTAATGGTGGGGGTGGAAGGGAAATAGAATTAAAAGGTTACTAAGAGCCAAGAGTAACAGATAAGAATGAGAAAAAAAAAGTGCAAAACTTGCTGGGCAGACTGGATGGGCAGTTTGGTCTTCTTCTGCCGTCATTTCTATGTTTCTACAATCAGATACCCAAAAGTAGAGATGAGTAACAGCAAAAATAAGTCAGGAACCCTTGAAGACAAAACTTATAACAAAGAATATAAGAATGCCATACTGGGCCAGAACCAGGGTCCATCAAGACCAGTATCCTGTTTCCAACAATGGCCAATCCAGGCTACAAGTACCTGGCAAATATCCAAATATTAGATAGATCACAAGCTACTATTGCTTATTAATTACAGTCATTGCAGTTTACGGATTTAACCTCTAGGAACTTATCCAAACCTTTTTTTAAACACAGTTACACTAACTGCTGTAACATCTTCTGGCAATGAATTCCAGAACTTAACTATGTGCTGAGTGAAAAAGAATTTTCTTCGATTTGTTTTAAATGAGCTACTTGCTAACTTCATAGGGTGCCCCCTGGTCCTTCTATTATCTGAAAGAGTAAACCAATTTACAATAACTTGTTCATGATTTTGTAGACTTTTATCATATCTCCCCCTCAGTCTTCTCTTCTCCAAACTTAACAGCCCTAACTTCTTTAGCCTTTCCTCTATACACTATGTATAATGAATTTTGCCCGTGAAAGTACCTCTGGTACACTCGATCATGACCTACTTCACTAAACAATTGATTGTCTTTAATGATGTATTGTAACTGAACCCTGGCGGCTCCTGTTAGAATGTACTATAGTACGCGTTTACCTACATTAATTATGTGCCTACATGTAAACCGTTGCGATGGTGTAGAAAAGATTTCAAATAAATAAATAAATAGCACGGTGAGCGATGATGCAACACGCACCGCCGCGTGCATTACTTACCTGTGTGATGCGGCAGGCCGGCAATATTAATAGACATGCCCCTTTTGTTTATTTCATGCGATAAAGCATTTTATGAATCTAGGGGATTGAGAAGTGAATTATCAAAAGATGCGCATGTAAAAAACAGCGTGTGTGCATATACAAAAGCACATATGTGAGTATATAAGCTGATTTTCAGGAGTAAATGTGCCTCTATAATGCATATACAATATATTCGCGTATCGATTTAAAATTCTAAATATGCGGGTATATAACTTGTGCATAGTTATCCAGCTAAATTACAACTTTTGTGGCTGAATAAGTCTGAAAAGTGGTGGTCTACATAGTGCTTTTCAGACTTATTCAGTTATATGCTGCAACTTAGCCAGATAAATCAGTATTTTCCAGATAAGTCTGAACTTGCACAGCACATGGTTTTTATATATGCGAGCATTTGTGCGTATGGATATCATATCATATGCACCATGTGCCCATATACACCTGGATAAGGGCACATGCAAGCAGTTTTGAAAGTTACCCTCCCAATCGGTAAGCTTTGCTTCAACTTGGATATGTCAGTCAATTAGATTAATACAATTCTATGAGAAGAAACAGAATTCTTTTTTGTTAAACTAGTGGTTACTACAGTTTTCTGTTTATTTCACATATATGATGGTAGTTTAGTTTAAGTTCACACCTTTTCACTGGTGGCTTGAGGCACGTTACATTCAGATACAGTAGATATTTCCCTGCCCCAGAAGGCTTATAATCTAAGGGCCTCGTTTACTAAGCATTTTCCCCCATAGATACAGAATAGGTGAAAAGGCCTAACTCTGTACCTGAGGCAATGGAGGGTGAAGTGACTTGTCCAAGGTCAAAAGGAATGTCAGCAAATTTGACCCTGGCTTCCCTGTTCCTCTCCATAATGCTTTTGTAACCATTAAGTTACTCCTCCATTTGGCATGGACTCACCAAAAATAAAGCATGTTAAGAGAAATGTACTAGCTAAGTCAAGAGGATTCATTTTTATTAAGCTAAAAAATATTTACATGAATCTTGTCTCAACTAGGTTGGGGGAGGGAGGAGGTATGTAAACATTAGTGGCTTTCATCCTGGGCAATACATTTTGTGTCATTCAAATACAATACTATCCCTAGTTTAACACCATTAGATCCTCACTGCCTTCAGCCTCATTAGTCCTGTAAGAAGATTATACAATATTTCTTCTGTAAGCATGTGTATTTTTCCTTTATATTCCGTGCAATGACAATTATTTCGGTAAAATCATCTGCATGGCCTAATGTAGCAACCTCTATTCTTTGTTTCCAATACAACTTATTTAAAAATATTATCCTAAATGCAACATTTGGGAGAGTTTTAAAAGAAATAGGCACAGTCTCTCTAATTGCAAGGTGGCAAAGCAACCCATTGGATTTCAGTGTGACTTCCTACCAAAATTATCACAGTGCACATTAAATCATTAGAAGAAACTTCCATGCCTGCTGTTTTTAAAATGCAGACAATGAAATTCATTGCAGAAGCAAAACAGGACCAATAATATAATTACAACACGATTCCCAGGTACTCTTGAGTTAATGCTGTTATTTGACACTGCAAGGCTATGCTTCTTCCCATGAGTTTTGGTGAAGACAAGGTTCACCCTAATTGGTTCCAAAGCACAACCTACCAACAGCAATCTTTCCTCAGGACCAGTAATGTTAATTTCCACACGACTGTAAATAGTGTTTGCAAACAATACAAACATGGTAATAAGAGGCTAGGTGGGTAATTAATGTGGTTACAAAGCAGCTTATTTGCATTTTTATTTAAAATGGCCTTCTTTAAGCAGCAGCTTAGATTTCTCTTTATAAAAGGAGCCTTGGTTAAGAAGAAGAGCAGTAATTACTCTCTTTAGGGGTTCTTTTATATGTCCATTGGGGAATTAGAATGAAAAGATAAGCAGAATTATAAAGGGAATCATGTAAAATATGAAATTTACTATAAACACTTAGTGATGTACTTACCATAAACTAAGCTTACCCTCTTCATTAATGGAATATATTATAAGGTTGCATTACACACAGAATAATTGTGAATACATTGAAAAGTATATAAGCATCTTGTTCCCTTTGTGTTTCAGACTTTTTATCAAAGAATTCATTGGAAAAAAAAGTGAACACATTATAAAATGTTACAATCAACATTTTTATGCAGTACAAAATACTAAAGCAAATTAAGTCTTTGCTTCAAAGGAGCTTTTATTCTTTCTGCAAAAAAATACCAAAAAAACAGTGGTAGTGACAGTTTTTTCATACATCACTTAGTTTGTGAAAAGAGGGTGATGGCAAACATTTTATTTCAATAATTTACTGTACTTTTCTAAATCAAAATAACAGAGTAATCCATAAAAACACATCCTCTGAAAAATACACTCACGGAGTACTATCTTTTAGGATCTCAATTTCCATGATCCAAAAGTCAACTATTTCTTCTAATGAAGTCAATCAGAATTATAATGTGCCATAATTATTCCAAATTGTGGGGTAGATTTTCAAAAGTATACGCGGGGTATCGGGTGTACATATGTGCGCGCACATGTTATAAAATCGGGGGTCGGCGTGCCCTTGCGCACGCTGATGCCTGCAGGCTTCCCCCGTTCCCTTCCCCCCTCCCAGCCCTACTCTAACACCCCCCCAAAAAAAATTCTTATTATACCTCTTGCGCCTGCCTGGAGGCAGGTGCAGGTTGCGCATGCCGGCACCCTGCTGGCACGCGACCTTCCAACCCTCTGCGACCCTCTGGCCCCCACCCCTGCCCCAACCCCCCACATCCCTTTAGTAAAGCCCCAGGACTCAGATGCGTCCCAGGTCTTTATGCGCATCGCCGGGCCTTTATAAAATAGGCCCGGCGCGCGTAAGCCGATTTACGTGCGTAGAGCTTTTAAAATCCGGCCCTGTGTGTCTTGGATGTTAAATACAGGTCAAGTACAAAAATCCAAAAGTGAAGATACAGCGATATTCAACACAACCCCTCTCAATTTAAAACGTAAATAACATGAAGATTTTTTGTAATCCTCATACATTAGACATGGACTATCAAAATATTTGGATGAAACCACTGAAGAGTGGAAATATGGTGTCTATATGCTTTAATTATCGATTCAATTTTTGAACAATTTTTTTTTTATGCAAGTAAAAAGAGCTTAGCCTATAATGTGTCCACAGTGAACATCCAAGACCTGCTGACCAGACACTGGTCCAATGTTTTGAAACTTAGAATTCTGCATCGGGGTAACTGTACATCATGCGGAAATCTATCAGTGTCAGGGGAGAATAGAAGAAGAATATCATATTTCCCCTTTATCGCTCCAAGGGAGAGTGCATCTTGAGTATTGTGTGCAATTTTGGTCACCTTATGTTAATAAAAATATAGCAGAATTAGAAAAAGCTCAGAGAAGGGTGACTAAATTGATAAAAGGGATGGAATAATTCCCTTATGAGGAAAGGCTAAAGAGGTTAGGACTCTTCAGAGTGGAAAAGAAATAGCTGAGGAAAAATATGATAAAGGTCTATAAAATAGTGAGCGGAATGCATTGGGTGAACGCAAATCGGTTTACTCTTTGAAAAAGTACAAAGACTAGGTGACCTTCAATGAAGTTACTAAATAGTACATTTAAAACAAATGAGACTATTTATTTATTTATTTATTTTTACTCAACACATAATTAAGCTATGGAATTCATTGCTAGAGGATATGGTGAAAGCTGTTAGTGTAGATGGGCTTAAAAAAAAGTTTGGACAAGTTCCTGGAGGAAAAGTCCATAAACTAATATTAAGATGGATTTGCTTATCCCAAGGATATTTACCTTTTGAGATCCTACCAGGTACTTGTGACCTGGATTTGCACTGTTGGAAACAGGATACTGGGCTTGGGGATTCATTTTCCAATATCGCATTGGTAACGCATTAAGGGGCGTTTCCCATGCAAATGAGGCTTTTTTCGTGCAGCGGGGAAACTTCGCATGCTGCGATGTTTTCGCAAATCGCGGAAACATCTTCGCGGTGCACGATAAACAACCAAAGAATTATCGCACTGAGCGAACAGCCTTGTTTCCTGAAAGGTTTATCGCGGTTCACGATATTTCCGAACAGCCTGTTTCAGTATCTCTCTCTCTCTCTCTCTCTCTCAGCCTGCAGGATACTGAAACAGGCTGTCCGGAAATGTCGTGAACCGCGATAAACCTTTACCGGCCTCTAGCGCACAACGTATCGCGAATGAAAGGGTTGTAGCTATTGGCCGCGTTAGGAGCCGCGCTAACACTGCGGCTGTTTCACCGCACACGATAACTTTACATATGCTCCGCCCCCTGAATACAAAATTAAAAATTTGCATTCGCAAATCACGTTAACGGCTGTTAGCGCGATTTGCGAATTTATCTCCTGCGGTAACTCCTTGGAAAATGACCCCCTAGATGGCCCATTGTTCTGACCCAGTATGGCAAATCATATGTTCTAAACTTTTTCAGTGGAAAGAATGCTCTAAAACAAGAGAACAAGATATAAGGCTCCAAGAAGAAAGTCTCAAGAGCAATATCAAATTATTTCTTCATGGAAAGGGTGGCACATGTATGGAGGGGAGGTGGTAGTGGTATAAACACAGCAGATTCCTAATTGCAAAGTAGTGAGGAGAAAGCCAAAGATTAACTGGGATCTATGACAATGCATCAGACATTTATTTATTTATTTTATTTATTTATTAACTTTTATTTACCGACATTCGTGAAGCACATCATGCCGGTTTACAATGAACTCAGGTGGGAGATACAGTAAAACAAAATAACATTAAAACAATATAATATTACTAACACAAAAACAAGGTACAAAAAAGAAAAAAACTATAAAACTATAAAACTATAAAAACAATGAACCAAGGGAGCAGAGAATCAAGGGAGAATAGGGGAGGGAGAGGAGGGGGAGGGTAGGCTGGGGGTATGTGGGCGGTCCGGGGGCATGGCCAAGTGCCCTGACACAGCGGCCTGTGTCAGGGCCTGCCGTGCCGGCGCACGTAAGTTACTACTGCCCGGAGGCAGTAGTAACTTCTCCGATAAAGGTGTGGGGGGTCTAGAAAGGGCCGGGGGGGTGGGTTAGGTAGGGGAAGGGAAGGGAAGGTGCGGGGGGGGGTAGAAAAAAAGTTCCCTCCGAGGCCGCTCCAATTTCAGAGCGGCCTCGGAGGAAACGGCTACGCGCGTATCTTATAAAATCCAGCGCACTTTTGTTTGCGCCTGGTGCGCGAACAAAAGTGCGCGCGCGCATGTTTTTAAAATCTACCTCAATGGTTACAACTTTCTTTTAAATCAGCTTTCCAGCCCACATACGAATGGCAATAAATATTTCGGTAACTATTTTGTATACTATTTTGTACAACAGAAAAAGATAAACATATGAATAAAACATCAGTGCTATTAACAATGATTTAATCCTAATAATCTTGTTACCCCAGTGCTGCCTGACAACTGATTCTTCTATTGCTATGTAGTATTCTACTGAATTTTAAGCAAAGGTTAAAAATTACAGCTTCAAAGCACTAATGGGTGCAATGAGAAAAATTCTCAACAGTAAGCTAACAACTAACGCCTGATGATGCAAGGTCAGGAACCAAACTCTTATTGGCATTAAAATCAACATACTAGCCTACTCCTTCCTCCAACTCCTTCTATAAAATGAAGTTCTTAGGAAATAAAGCTGTCTGTGCAACTCGCTCCATTAACACCTCTGGAAGACAGTCATGGTGGCATGGTCCTTACTGAGTAACACGGGCAAAAAAAACAAAACAAAACAGGTGTAGGTAATTCTGATCCTTGAGTGCCATAAGCCAGTTGGATTTTCAGGATATCCACAATGAATATGCATGAGATGCATTTATACGCAATAGAGACTATGCATGCAAATGTATCAAATGAATATTAAGTGAAAAATCAACTGGCTTGCAACACTCGAGGGCTGGAGTTGCCTTCCCTTGATCTATACAGATATAACAAGAGAAGGTTTTCCACTGAATTTTTACATTACTTTCTCAGTCACCTAAACTAAAGAAAGATTTACAGTGCCTGGTCCATAGTCTTTTCAAAATGGTTTAGATAAGAGTACATGAGAATTTTAAAATGAAAGTCCCATGCAAAACAAATATCCAAGAGAGAATGCTGAAAGGAGATTTTGTTTAATAGGAGGGTAATTTAAGAAAAAAAAAACCCTTGGGGTTTAAGTTTATTTTGCACTCCTGTTTCATGTGAACCAGCATGATGGGACTTTTGTCTTGAATGTTGGTATATAAAAAAAAAAAAACTTAAACTTAAAAAAACTTATTTTGATGAGCAAGGAATATACTCTCAGGAAAGTGCAGGTAATTTCAAATTGATGCAATACCTATAGCTGAAACATCTCCAACACTTTCTTTTTACGCTAACAATTTATAACAATTACAAAGGGACGAACAGTGAATGAATCAGAGTAAAGGAGCACGGTTAATGTTCTTTTGAAAGTAGAATTTCCTTCAAAGCATGGGAATGTAAATTAGAAAAATGTTCTAAATCTGGAATATTTTTTAATGTAATAAAACTGATAGAATTTCATGTGCACTAGCAAAAGAATTTCCAGTTTGTGTTTCTTGTCCTTGTGCTTCCTATTTTCAATGAACACAAACAGATTTTTAAAATGGTTTATCCATTTCAAGAACATTCTGAATGCAGCCTATTTTGGGAAAAGTTTACATATTTCAAGGGAGGAAAAATGCTTTAATCTTCCATAAAGAGTCACTTCTAACAGATGGATGATGAGATCTGGAAAAAATACAATACAATGTGTCATGTGCTGCTTTAATCATGTGGTAGAACAAAACCACAGTCAGTTTTGTTAAAAAAAAGAAAAAGAAAGAAAGAAATTGTAGTTACCATCATTTTACAGGGAATTGTGTTTTATGACTGTATTTTAGTTCAGTACTATAAAAAAAAAAAAGACCATTTCTGGCAATAGACTGTCTTTATGCTTGTCCTTACAGAACCTAAGAAGAAAAAGAATGCCATTGTTTTGGAGAACATACAGCATTGCCGAGGCAAAATCTAAAGGCAAACCTCTAAAATCAGATATGGAATTCTCAGATTCTTTTCAGTGCTTTGTTCCATATCATCTTGGCAAGCATCTCATAGAGGCAGTAAAAGCTATATAAATACTGTACTTGATAAGGGCTATCCATATTTAATTCTTTCACATCAACTAAAGATGAATGTCAAAAAAAATTAGCTGAAAGATTCACAAAGAATTATTGGGGGTCACATGATGTGGTGGTCCTGATCAGATGTGTCTGAGCAGGGCTGGGTAGCCGTCCCCAACAATCGGCAAACATCTGCAAAATCTGTGGCTCCCTAGATACAAAACTTAAATCTACTACCAGATCCTATGTCCACTGTTCGATATATGCAATGGTCTCAGAGTATTATGCCAGTGAACCCCGCTAAAAAAGAGAAAGAAAAGATCAAGCTGGTGGATAACAAGATGGCGACCGGAAAAGAAAAAAATTATGCACGCTATTTGGAGGCAGCAATGGTAAATGAAATTACTGTGGCAGTATCCACAGTGATAACAGGGCATCTGGAAGCTATTGCAGAGCAAATCGCTGCAAGAATTCAGCCCGCATTTAGAGGAGATCGAGAATAGAGTCTCGTTGGTAGAGGATGACATACTTGCGGCAGCTGGCAAGACTGAAAAAATTGATAAAATGTTACAATTGCATCGCAACAAATTGGATGATCTAGAGAACAGATCCAAACATAATTTGACATTTGTCAGCTCTGGAGAATCATTGGAAGAAAATAAGCTAGCAGATACGATAGCGTCATGGCTCCCAGAGGACTGGGCCTTACTGAAATGGTAAGATTGCTAGTTAGTTATTGAGAGGGTGCACTTAATCAGGACTCGGAAAAGAGGGCCAGAGTAGTAATCGCCAAGTTGCTGAACTTTGCCCAGAAACAATTAATTTTACAAGCATACCAGAAGCAATCATCCTTCACTTACCAAAACCAAGAGATTAAATTGTTCCAGGATTATTCTGTGAAAGTTGCCAATCAGCTGAGAGAATTTGTTCCATTATGCCTAATTCTTGTGGCTAAGCAAATCTGATTCACTTTGCTGTTCCCCACCTAAATACGAGTACGGCATGGAGAAAAGATGCAGATTTTTGAGCACACTGAAGCAGCGAAAACTTTTGTGGAATCCTTGAAAGGCTCTTCTAGCTGATCGTGAGGAAAGTTGGAGATGCATCTTTTTTTCTGGGAACGGTGAGTTCATTGAATAAGGAGAAGCAGATCCTGAATCAAGGCAGCAGTTTCTACAGGGCTCGGATAAGGGGTTACTTTCTTAATTTGGGAAAATAAAGAGTTGAGTCTAATCCTGTTTGGGGTTACAAAAAGTCTCTCCTATAGTGTTGCTTATATTTTTTGTTCACTGAAAAACCTTCTGATTGGATTGGGGGATGGCTACCATTCATATTAAGTGTGTCTCGGGCCTCTAAATAGGACATTTCCAGGATATTGGCTTGTTAAGGGGAAACAAAGATTATGGGGGGTTGTTAGAGTGGAGGGGGTGGGAGGAGGGAGGGGAGGGGGAAGATGAAATTTCAATGCAATATGTTGAAAACATGAAGATTGGGAAATATTTATTTCAGATTAGAATAATTCAATGAGTAAATTAAGTTACTGAGGCTCACTATGCAGGCTGGGACATGGCGGGTTGTTGTGGCTATTACTCTGTTTAGCACCATATAGATGGAAAGTGGATGTCTAATCTGGAAGGATCTTGGAAATGTCTGTCCTGGAATGTGGCGGGTCTAGGATCCCCCGTCAAGAGAGAAAAGGTTTATTTCATCGTCATGTGACACCTCTCGTGGTGAGTGCTTAGGGCAGCTTCCCAAAGTACTGGGCCACTTATATAAGGCTTATACCTGTGAGCAAAAAGCAACCTAGCAGTCACACTTCATTAGGCTGCAGTCAAACCTTGGGAAAAAAGTATTACAGGAAGTACCAACACTTCCTATCCTTTCATTACTGCTTCCTTCCAGCTCGTTAGAGGCTCCCTATTTTTCCTTCCGGTGCCTTCTCCCAAGTGCACTTCAATGTAGGCTCTTCAGAGTGCCTTTCTCCACCAAAGTCCCTCTGCTTAAGGCAAGGAGCACTCTTAGGTTTAGAATTCAGTTAGAGTCCAGAACCAACAGTTGTTTATAAATTATAAGTAGTTTATTCTTCTTCAAGAACAAAGACAGGTCACATGTACATTCCTCAAACTTGCTTTTCTTCTTTCAGAGGGTCTTACATTGTTCCCACAAGTCAGGAATTACAGTTCACTTGGTTAGTCTTTACAGTAAAATAAAACAACCCAAACATGCCACGTTTCCAGTTCTTCAGGGATAATGCAGGAATTACTTATTCAATTGCTGACCGTAATCATCAAACCAGCTCACTGGGAAGTTCAGAATTTACCCTAATCTTTTACCAGGCTTCAGAGACACTCATGGCTCAGGTATTCTACACCAGCACAGGCCTCTGCTGCTGGACAAAACTCCTAAACATTCCAATAATTAGAGCGCAGTAGATCCAAGTACTCAGAAGCTTTCAACCGGGCCAGGATTCTCCTATTTCAATACTGACCAGGTAGAGAGTCATAAAGCTTAGCACTTCTGTGGTGAAACTTGGGTTTATCTGCAACTGCTCCCTCTCAACTCACAGGGAATGTACACTTCAACTTGCAAAACAATCCAGACCAGCCCTTCGCAGCCAATTCCAAACCAACCTCAAAATCCAGAACAACTTTTAGTCGCTTTCTGTCTTCCCAGATGCCTCTCCTAATTAACTTGGCTTGCAGTATGGTATAGAGCTGAGTGCATGCACAGCGCAAGACAGTCCTTTAAAGCCAGTTCTCTTTAATCCCAGAAGGTAAAAATAGTTTCTATTAAGGCTCTGGGTTTTCCTGCAGCTTGCTGCTCTCTCTTAATTATGCTGCATGTGAGTATATAGCATGGCACCAGCCCAAATCAGAACCATCTCTTAAGCCAGTGTGTTAAACAATCCAAATAAAGCTTTGGAAATACTCTGGTTCTCCTGCAGTTTCCTTCTCTCGTCCTTTCTTAGTTAGTCTGCAGGTGAGTATATAGCCTGGCACTAGCCCAGATCAGAACAGTCTCTTAACCTAGTGTTTAACAAAACCACTAAACGGCTTTTGGAAAGCAGGTTCTCCTTCAGTTTCTCTTTCTTAATTAGTCTGTAGGTGAGTATCCAGTGCAAGCCCCCACATCTTTCATAAATCTTTCTCTCTTGAGCTAGGGTTTCAACAAAAGAAAAATAAAAAAAAACTTCCAAAACGTTTGTTGTTACTCTTCCCTTCTTGGTAAGTTTAAAGCAGACCTTCTTTTCCTTGAAATACTCTCTAACAACAACTCAGGATTAAATGATTTACGTCATAAAAGGGACCAAAGGTCACTTTTTCTATTTAAGCAGAAATTATTTCAATATGGCAACCGCTCTGATCATATGCTCACAAATATAGTGAAAAGTCAAAGGCAGTCGAACTTTATTTGTGACCTATAAAATAGGAAGGGGGAATGGATAGCCACCAGTAAGGGGATTAGTAAGCTATTCCAAGAATTTTACCAAAACATATACTAAGGAATCAGTACATGGTGAATGCAAATGGAGGTTTAGGAAGGGTTTGCATCTTCCCAAGCTGAACAGGAATAAACTTAAAAGCCTCAACAGACCGATTTCTGAGCATTGTTATATCAATAATGAAGTTAAAGCTGAATAAATCTCCTGTTCCTGAGGGCTACTGACCTTGTTTTATAAATTGTTACAGAATTCCATAACGACTTCATTAACAGAGTTATTTAGATTTATGATTACTAATTAATCAATGCCAGAAACTATGAATTTGACATCCAGAGTGTTTTTACCTAAACCAGGTAAAGATCTGGCGAAGCCAGGATCTTACAGGCCGATTTCGTTGCTGAACCAGGACAAAAAAATATCTGCAAAAGTTATTGCGAATAAGCTTAAAATGGTTATGCAAGAATTGATTTCCCCAGAACAAACCAGCTTTGTATATGGAAGAAGATATACCATAAATATAAGATGGTTACTGGTGGCAATAGAGACTTGTCACTACTATGGTTTGAAAGATCCAATGATACTTTCAATGCAGAAAAAGCGTTCGATAGGGTGGTTTGGGAATGGTTGAAATTTCTGTTAGAGGAATTTGTTTTTTTGGGGGGATATTTATAAGGCATTACAGGTACTGTACAGCAACCCAAAAGCTCGGATCTGTATCAATGGTGTTACATCTGGCATTTTTGAGTTGGGCAGAGGTATCCTGTGTCTCCGCTACTCTTTATCCTTACTTTAGAACCTCTCATTTTAAAGGTAAAGCAAAATCAAGTCATAAAAGGAGTTTGAATTGATAAGCGTAAGGTTAAAATGATGCTATTTGCAGATGATATGTTGATGACACTGACTCATGCCCAGATGACTCACATTAATTTTGGGAACTTTATCAAACTTTGGAAGTTTTTCAGGTTTAAAATTAAACTTGACGAAATCAAGCAATGGATATGGGATGGGAATTTAAAAGAGAACTGGCCAGATATTCCTTTACTATGGGCAGGGCAAACGATATGATATTTAAGGATCAAAGTGCATAAAAACCTGAGAGAATGGTATAATTTTTAACATTCAGCCTATTATTCAGGAGTGTAGGAACAAATTAAAGAGTTGGATGCATTTTCCACTGCCTTTAACTAGAAGGGTAGACCTGATTAAGATGACTTTGATCCCAAAATGTCTTTATATAAAACAGATGGTCCCCTCTTACGCTTTGGAAAAATAATTTTCTATTAATCCAAAAGCTGTGTTCTGCTTTTATCGGGAAGATGAATACAGCAAGGTTAAATACGAACTGTTTAATGAAGCCAAGGTTGGGGGGAGGAGGTGGATAGTGGATTTTCAAATTTACGGTTCTATAATGTTTGCAGCCTCCAAATACTAAAGGAATAGCTTATGGAAGATTCTAGAAGTGAAATTTCAGGATTTGAGGGAACATTTGTGGAGCCATATAGCTTGCATTATATTATCCATGCCAAGAACACAACATTACTGATGCACATTACACAATCTTTAGTTGTGAGAACTGTGCAGAAAGGATGGAGATTCACAAGAAAGCTTTTAGGGTTGATTAGAAGAGATTTATTTATTATTTATTTATTTTTGGTTTTTATATACCGGAAGTTCCTGTATACAATACATATCACTCCGGTTCACAGGTAACAAGATAACTATCGCCGGGATGGCGGTTTACATGGAACATATCAAACGATTAATCTATTATAGAGTAAACTACAACTAGGATCAACTTAAAAAAAAACAAAAAAAAACCAAAAAAAAAAAACCATATAAATAAGGCAAATGAACTTTACATTATTGTTGTAATAACAGGAGGGTTATTGCTCTTCTTGCACTTAGCTCTCAGGGAAGGCTTGAAGGAAGAGCCAAGTTTTGAGTTTAACTTTAAAAGTAGTATGGCACGGCTCAAGGCGGAGCTCTGGTGGTAGAGAGTTCCAGAGAGACGGGCCCGCTGTGGATAGTGCGCGCTTCCTCAGGGAGGATTTTGCAGGTTGGGTGACCATTCTGTTCTGGTATGCCCTTCTACTTGGCCTTTTAGAAGTGTGTAGTTGAAGCTGGAAGGTTAAGTTGAGTGGAGAGATGTTATGTAGGGCCTTATGAATCATCATGCTGGTTTTGAACTGTATCCTGTATTTAATGGGAAGCCAGTGGAGATTCTGGAGGATCGGGGTGATATGGTCCTTTTTGGCGTTGGTGAGAATTCTTGCAGTGGCATTCAGGACCATCTGGAGGGGTTTGGTGGTGCAAGCGGGAAGGCCCAGCAGAAGTGAATTGCAGTAGTCTAATTTCGGGAGAATGATGGCTTGGAGTACTGTGCGGAAATCCCTGTAGAGTAGAAGTGGCTTTAGTTTCTTTAAAACTTGTAGTTTAAAGAAGCATTCTTTTGTAGTGTTATTTACGAATTTGTTGAGGCTGAGTCTGTTGTCTAGGAGTACACCCAGATCTCTAACTTGAGGTGAGGTGGTGTGTCCTGAGGTGTCTGGAGGATTGCTGGTGGTAGGCGGGGCAGCTTGATCCGGAGCTATTATAAGGATTTCCGTTTTGTTGGTGTTTAGGACCAGGTTGAGGCTGGCTAGTAGATCGTTGATTGTTGAGAGGCATTTATTCCAGTAAGCCATGGTTTTATGTATAGTATCCGTTATGGGGATGAGAATTTGTATGTCATCCGCGTATAGGAAATGGGTGAGCTTGAGATAATTAGAGATAGATAATTCCTTTACTGTTAGTGGGTAATTTAGAACTTCCTGTGTGAAATACAAGCCACAGTTTTCAGAAGATGAAAGCTTTTGGTATTGCTACGATCCAGCCATTTATTAACGTATGCACTGGAGATATACAATCTTTTGATTTTAGCCGCAAGCATCTACATCTCACTGATACAGAATTTTTTTGCTTACATGCAACTTTGGAGTTATATTGGTAATATGAAGAAGCTGGGTACACTGAACTTAAATAATGGTTCTTTCCATCGCCTGAAAAATAGGGTGAAATTGCCTTGTTTATATGGAGTTTTGTATGATAAGTCCAACTATTCTATATTATCAACCCCAGCAGATATATGGACTGTTGATGTCAAATATGCCTTGACAGATGATGATATATATGCTTGTGATTCCATTACTGGTAAAGAAGTTACTGTGATGGTATATAGGGAGATCCATTTTAAGATTTTGTACCATATCATCTTCTGGTCCATCAAGGCAAATATATCCTCAGATAACTGTCGCAAGAGTTCTCAGCCTGAAGCAACATTAATTCACTGGTTATAGGATTGTGGGATAATGTATATAATTTGGCAAAAGTTGTTTCAGTCTTTTACTTCTTTATTCCCTGTCTCTTTTCCTTGGACAGCAGCACTTTTTCATGCTGGGGCATTTAAGCAATCAACATCAACTTCAAATTTCTCAAAAGCAGTTGCTGCTTAAAGGATGAATTGTTGCCCTGAAACTTATTTTATTTAAATGGATGGATTGCTAATGCCCTGATATTGCAGGTTGGAAGACTGCAATGTTAGATTTATTCTTATTAGAAAGGAAGTCAATGGAGTTGGGATCCTCCAAGAAGTATATGTCATTTCTGCAAATATGGGACCCTTTTATGAAAGCTTTTCCTTTAAATAATAAACTGGGTAAAAGGTGGGCATAAAGGAAGAATACCCATAGGAACATCGGTCGTCAGATAGGGGCAAGTGACTATGTGGACAGGAAAGGTTCTGCTCAAGATGAGACCTGCTCTAGCTCGGACCTAATTCAATTGTGAACATTACTATTTGCAATTATGAACATATTACTTGAACACTACAGTTTTCATGATGACTTGCTGAATAATCCTGCTTGGGGGGATCTGGGGAGGTTGAGAAAAATATAAAAAATACTGTGGTGGCTGTTTGATATTGTTTCATATTATGTTTTGAGAATGATTAATAAAAAATAGAAATAAAAAGTTGTTAGAAGGAAAGCAGAGAAAAGACAATGTCAAAAACTGACAGATAAAACTGAAGTGCAGTAGCAAAAAAAAACATGAACTGCAAGGAAAACAGAAGAATATTGATTCTAGAACAAAAAAAACGTGTCAAGATGACTAAACATCATTGGCTCTAGTTTACAATCCCAAAATTGTCTTCGCATTACTTTCAATTCATTATGGCATAAATTTTCAAAGAGGTTCTGGGCACAAAAGAAGCATATCTCATAGAAATTTTCAAGTCATTTTACGCACATAAATACTTTTGAATGAATGTTCAATATTATATGAAGTTTCCCCATTACTAAAACGTGGGGAGAAACAAAAAATGTCATGGTCACATTAAAGTGGCAGTACTGTATAATGGCCACACATAGCCAAGCTCTGATCTGAGGATTATACTTTGTCTCAACATTTCTTCTTAATCAGTTTGCCTCAATTTCCTTAAATAGGGAAGCGTAAAGAGAAGGCTTGTAACCTCTCTCTCTTGGACCAGGTAACGCTACCACAAACAGGCCCCAAGGACAGGCTGTGGGATGTCACTGGGTATGCTGGCAGGAGAAAGCTTGCAGTCAACCACCAGAGCCACTGAAACACTGTCGACCCCAGAGCAGTGTGCACCTCCCTCACAGCCGAGGTTGCAGGCAGCAAAAGACGAGGAGCCTGCTGCTCTTTCACTTTGAATGGATGACATGGCCCAGCCCAGGATGACATCGCCAGACTGTGGAGAGACGGCATGGATCCTCAGAGCAGGAAAGAGAGGCAAAACTTATAATCGGCAGGAATTCAAAAGAGAATAACAAATCCTTGGCAAAGGCTGACTCTCAGGTACAGCAATTTCAAGAAGTTTCAGCTACACTTGTTTTGCCTAAGCTACCTATTACCTAAGACGTTATATGGAAAGTGATTACAAATTTATCACTGCAGGTTGGACAAGTTGTGGCTCAACAGGGATTTTTCTCTTCACTACAGGCTTTTCAACAAGAGATTACTTCCATGTCTCATAAAATTGACAGTTTAGAATCTAAAACAGTATTGCAAGACACTGTTAGGTTCTTGTCTCAGGGACATTGCTCCAAAACAAGATTGAGATGTTGGAAAATATTGTTCAGTGAAGAAATAACAAGTTTTTAAATTTTCCAAAGAAAAAAATT
Source organism: Rhinatrema bivittatum (assembly GCF_901001135.1). Taxonomy (NCBI): domain Eukaryota; kingdom Metazoa; phylum Chordata; class Amphibia; order Gymnophiona; family Rhinatrematidae; genus Rhinatrema; species Rhinatrema bivittatum. The sequence continues at coordinate 14,695,170 of NC_042621.1, forward strand.
GATTTCCCCTTTTGGAAATGCTGAGAAAATGTCATGGAAGGTCTTAAAATTATAGAAAATGTTTTACCTCCTAATATTGAAAGTTTACTATCTTGCACCATTTAAAAAAGTACCTCATGTAGCTGATTCCCCAAGACAAGAATCATTAGATGTTTTGAATTTAACTGATTATCTGGAAAAATATATGTTGAAGAGGAAGTCAACATATATATGTTATGCGTCCAACCACAAGTTAATCTGTGCACTAGGCTGAGTGCACTTTATTGCACTGGCCCATCTGCCAGAGGTATGTAAACTTATGAGCATAACTGTATGTATATTTTCCTTCTAGTATGGAGTAAGTTATCCCGCACTATCAGTGAACTGATAGGATATATAGGAATATGTATTTCTCTTTAAACATTTTCTTTTTTTTTCTATTTTGATATAATGTTTTTCTCCCTTTGTATCATTCCCAACAAGAATTTTCTTGGATGTCATCTATGAAAAGTTATAAAGTGTCAGTGCTACAGACATTTTGAAATAAGTGATCCATCTGTACACACCAGTGCCAGGCGTTTCTCTTTCTATGCGAAGCATAGAATTTCTCGGGAGTTCATGATCACATCAAGCATACTGTTTGTTATATCCGTGACATATGTAATGATACTTGCCTTTGTTTGTCACTGATTGATATACGCAGTATCATATCATCCTTCTACTATAAATAGCAATGAAACCCACTATAAAATATTTGCATGTCCACAAAATTTGTGTACAAGGAGTGCTTCCGAACCCTCACATGCATTCAGTAAAGTGCAGTATACTGCTGTTGTGCTTCTAAGCTACCTACACTTATAGACTTATCTCATGACATTTCTCTTTTTAGTAATGCCTGAAACTATTAATTAACCATTATTAAACTTCACTGAAGTATCTATGTGAACTAATAAATTGCAAGCATTTAGAAAAGGTGTTAATGAAAATGTATTTGTTTCATCCCCTGGAGGTATATGTACTATAGTATACAAAAATTAAATATATCACAGTACACTAGAGGGTTGCAGAGGTGAGCAATAGTACATACTATTAGCAGAGAACAAAGATTTGGAGCCTGAGCATTCAGTCAGAATATCTAAAAATGGCTCATTTTCAATATTAATTCACTAGTATTTTATTCAGTTGGTTGATTTTTGTGTTCTAAAGAAAGATGAAACCATATCATTTATCATTAGCATATGAAAGAAAGTATGTGGCATGTAAAAGTGCTACAAGGTGTTTCAAAAATCATCGTACACAGTCTAAGACAAGTATTCAGTCAATGGTTTTTATAAGTTCAGCGCGTAGTTTGAGATATGAAAGAAAGTATGTGGCATGTAAAAGTGCTACAAGGTGTTTCAAAAATCATCGTACACAGTCTAAGACAAGTATTCAGTCAATGGTTTTTATAAGTTCAGCGCGTAGTTTGAGATATGCTTCTCTAATCGCACTGGCTTTGAGTCCTCAGAATTTGAAGGTGTGGAAAAGAGAGAGTACACAGGAGTAGATCTCCATGGTAGCGTCAAATACTCCCTGGGTTCATCAATATATTTTTTGCAGAATGAATACAAATTCTGCAGACCAACGTGTCTTCAGATATTCATTCATTTGCACAGCTAGGAAGAGAGCTTTTTTAAAAAATGAATATCATGTCCTCCTGAAGAGAAAGCAGTGTTGTCCCTTTAGAAGTGGCTTTTGCCATCCATAGTTGAAGATTTTGTTACCATTCTCTGTCCCGGCGATTGACAGAGTAACGCAGCTCAGATTATTCTGGCTAGGTTTACTTGGCCATGGGAGGAAAAGAAACGAAAAGTACCATAATTGCTCCCTCTAAGTGATGGGCAGATACAGCCAAGGACCTTTGGAAGAAATTAAAGGCCTAAGTAGAAGTAAATAGAGTTATCTTTTTGGATTGAGCAAAGTAATTAAAACCACATAAACAGTCCATAACACTTTGTGGACTGGTTCATGAATGGAAGAGAGGGAGTTAATGGAATGTCTTTTGTGGCTGCTCTTCCTCCTGTGCACCCCAAATTTCTTTTTTCTGAACTATGGCAAACAAACACAGAAGTTGTTGGTATGTATAAATAAATAAATAAATAAATAAATAAATAGGACCATTTGGTCCACCCAGTATACCCCTTTGCACCTACCTACTATGCTGTCATAGGTCTTATTTGATCTATGGTCTTTTGCCTCCATACACCAGTAAGGTTCCTTTGTAACCATCCCATACATGCTTGAATTCTGCCACTATATCAGCTTCTATAACCTCTGCTGGAAGTCTATTCCAGGTGTCCACCCATCCTCTCAGTGAAGAAGTATTTTCTCACATTTGGGCTTCTCTCTCTTCAGTTTCATATGATTACCCTTTGTCCTTTAATTTTTCATTCTATAGAAAATGTGCCTGATATTTTATTGAAGCCTGCTAAATATTTGAAAGTTTGTATTATATTTACCTTTTCCTTTCTTCCTTTTAGAGAGAACATCTTTAACTCCCTCAGTTTCAGTATGACGTACAGGGTAGTCCAATGCACCATTTTGGTAGCCGTCCTTTAAACTGCCTTTTATCCTGTCAATGCTCTTTTATAAATGTAGTCTCCAGAACAGAGGGGATCCTTGTGGCAACTGCTGGTCACTTTCCTTTCATCAGAGGACCCCCGACTATGAGTTTTGCTGCTAAACTAATTTCTCATGCAGACTGGCTAGCCTACTCGTAACTCTTCTGTGCGGAACAGTGTCAATGATTTTACTGAGATCCAGATAGGCCATATCTACTTTACCCCCTGATCTACAGTTCTGGTCACTTCATCAAAGAAAGCAAATTTGTCAAGCTTGCCCCTTGTGAAAGCATGCTGCCTATGATCCTGTAACTCCCTGCTATCAGATTTATTGCACTGTTCTGTAGTTTTCTTCTTCCTTATTGCTGATGCGCTTGTGAAACAGTACCATTATCTGCTCTACTCCAGTCTCTTGGAACCTCTCCTGTTTCAAGTGAACAGAGCTGTGAGAGGTACAGTCAGTATACCTTTTAGCTCCTTCAATATTCTGGGATGTATGCCATCAGGCTTTTCTTCTTTATTTTCAATTGTGCCTACAAATTAAATATTGTCTCCTCAATAAATGGCCTTTTATGTCCTTACCGTCTGCCCATCAAGCCTTCCCCTAGATTCCATCTACTATCTGAATGCCAGAACTTCCTGATCATGAGCCCACCTCATCTACCACTGGCCTACTCCTACTTATTCTTACTACTTCAGCACAAAATACTTACCTTATTACATATATGCATCTGTATCTTACACCCATGTTTATAATCTTGCTAACCATTCTAACATTTGGCCTTCGTTATATGTTTCTATCTAGATGACCTCTTACAATCTCTCTCGTCTTTAGCCATACTTTTATCCATGCTTTAACCTCATATTTAATCTTTGAGTGATCATAATTTGGATTGTAATTTTGATTGTAATCCATCTCTAGACTAACTTAGAAAAAGGCAGAATGTCAAATGCTTATAAATAAATAAATACTAAGCAAAACTATTTGTTTAAAAAGTCTCTCAATTCTCCTCTTCATGAAACTCACTCTCCCTTTAATGCTTACTATTCTCCATTTGGTCTTCCTCTTTTATATCCCTTATTTTTACTGATTGGGCAATCTACTTGTCGATTTCAACATTTGCTTGTAATTGCCCTGCCTGCCTCTTTTTGCTTCTCCTGCTAATCAGGCCGATTCAGTAAAGTCTGCTTAAGAGCAGGTGAACGCCCACTCTCCCAGCACGCGCACAGGCCACTTGCCTGTGCGCGCGATACAGTATTCAAATGAGGCCCGGCGGTAGAAACGGGCAAAAGGAGCGGCGGCTGTCAGCGGGTTTGACAGCCAATGCTCAATTTTGCCGACGTCATTTCTCGAGCCCGCTGATAGTCACGGGCTCGGAAACCGGACGCCGGCAAAATTGAGCATCCAGTTTTTGACCCGACAGCTGACTTCCAATTTCTTTTTTTCTTTTTTTTTTTTTAAACTTTTTTTACTCTTCGGGACCTCCAACTTAATATCGCCATGATATTAAGTCGGAGGGTGCACAGAAAAGCAGTTTTTACTGCTTTTCTGTGCACTTTCCCGGTGCCGGAAGAAATTTGCACCTACCTTTGGGTAGGGTACCTGTTTGTATTTCCTGAAGGCCATTCAATTTACTCGTACTTTTTCTACTTATTTATTGAACCACAGTGCTCTCTTTAGTCTCTCCCCCTTGCTAACAAGCCTAACAGAATGATCTGTTGCCATTTCAAAGCTCCTCCTTATTGCTCCCCATAGTTCTATATTGTTTTTTTAGATTCCCCTACTCCTGCCAAAGTTTAACATACTCACGTCCTTAAAATTTGCCATTCTGAAATTTAAAACCCTTATTCTAGTATAGTTTGCTTCTGATCTAGGGTTTATTCTGACCCACACAATATAGTGATCACTAACGAAAATGTCCCAGCCTATATCTGAAAAATGCACCCCGACTGGCCTAAATAGGCCCGGGCTCTCATCCAACAAGTTGTGTCTAATGTGCAAACCCTCACAGTAGACATAAATCTACACATCCACCAGTTAAATTTTTCTTCTTGCCCTATCTACCACCCAATGTGACCTTTCACCTTGCCAAACCTGTCTGGGGGTGATCAGTAATCTCAATAAAATCCTTCTGTATTATTTGAATCAATTTAACGCTACATGCAGATGTCAAATCGTTGCCCCCTAGGTGAATAATGATTGCTGGGGGGGGGACGGGACCTCCTGCTCATGTGAAGAACAGTCAGAATCAGCTGGTCCAACCTCATCGCCAGTATCCTTTTCCAGATCTGCAACAAGCGATGAGCAGCCATGCCCACATGTTCTCCCCTTGACCACTTGGCATCTCTCTCATGAGCCCACTGCACATAAGAATGCCCTGTAACCCAGATATAACGCATTCGAGAGCACAGATATGGAAACGAGAAATCAAGTCGAAGGCTATGGCAAGAAATAATCCTTTGGCCTAATCTGTATCTCCTTGAATGCCATCTGTCTACAGACTTTATTGCCTCAGGTTACAGACCGAGCTCCGCAGCTATGGTGGCCACCCCAAATCTTGAAGGAGTACGAATTATAGCTTCCTGCTGGGGCACCAATTGTCTGCAGGGATAAGTGGAGGACCTTTCCGAACTGATATCGGGTCAGTAAGCTACTGTCCACATGGATCAATAACTGTCCCACAACAGGGGGGACGATGCTGCAAGTAATCTCCCGTTCAGTGCACCAGGCAAGAATTCTCCCCAGCCCATCGCCTCAAAACTATCCTGCAACCCTTCCCACTCTGATCGGTTTTGGACCTACGTACGTGCAATACCAACTTGTCTTGCCCTAAAATTACATCACAGCACTGCAAACTGCCTGCACCTGGTCTGTCAGATGACTGCATGGTCAGCTCACTCATTCGATTCACCGCATAAAATGCTAAGGAGAATGCACAGCGAAACAGGCAGACCTCGAAGCTGTCAAGACAGACCCCATCCAAGGCCCCTAGTAAGCAAGTTAAGCCGCTATACGTGATGGGTCGTCTCATGTCACGAGGTCTGCCCTTCTCCCAGGCACAGCAAATCATGTCTTTTCACTGGGAATCAAGCCGAGAGACTGGGGAAACCAAGCACCCTTGAAAAAAATAATCCCGCCAATTGCATAGCAAACGAGGACCTGGCCACACCCTGGTCTTTAAGATGCAAGATATAAACAATTAGTGTCTGCATCTGTATGGGCCAAACCCAGGACTTTCCCTCCTCCGCAAGAAAATCCTGAAAGTCTTATAGCGCTTGACAATAGCTCTTCCTTGTATTCTCCACCAAAGAGCCAAGAATCATCTCCCAAACATTGGAGGGCCAAGCTGCCATATCTCCTCAGGCATGGGCGTGGGGAAATGATCTGCCTTCGGAGCGAAGCACCTGAAAGCTACACACTTAAAGCAGGAGAGAGAATCAGTGATATTCTCAGAACCCAGGATATGCACAGAGCAGAATGAAATACCAAATTGCAGGCAAGTGAGCACTAGATGTCTAACAAGTGCGTTCACTCCCACTGTTCGGGTAGATAAACCATTTATAACCTGGACTACTGACATGTTATCTAACCTAAAAACAATGCTGGCCCTAGATAAACATTTCCCCCACAACTTGAGCACAACCACTATGGGAAAAAATTCCAAGACTGTCAGGTCTCTCGTAATCCCATGCTCATGCTATCTGTCGGGCCATGGCTCAGCAACATCAGGCTCCCCTGAAGTAAATGCCAAAGCCAAGCCTCAAGGAAGCATCAGTGAAAATTTCCAGTTCGTTGTTACCCCTGGGCAGGCCCTGCCAAAAGGCCACCCAATTAAAATGTACTATATCACTCTCCTAGTTACCCTGATTTGGTAGTGCTTTCAACCTATACCTTCCGTGGCCAATGCTAACCTGTGTACAAAAGCCCTCCCCATCGGAATCTCCAGGGATGCAAAGCTAATTAACCAGATGAGACTGGAATTGCCAGAGTCACTATCCTATAGCTGCACATTTCCCCGAATAGCTTCGCACAATTTTAAGACTCTGTTCCTGGCAGTCTGGATATCTGTGCCTGTGCATCAAACTCTATCCCTAAGAAGATTAATGACCTGGATGGCCCCTCTGTTTTCTCCTTTGCCAACGGAATGCCAAATTCTGCCGCTGTGCTCTGGAAGGTGACCAACAGGTGCCACATTCCTACACATTTCTACCTATAAAGGAAATCATCTAGATAGTGGACGACACCTGTGGATCCCGATTGCTGCTCAATCACCCAATGTAGAAAGGAGCTGAACAGCTCAAAATACACACAAGAGATTGTGCAGCCCATCGGGATGCACCTGTCGAAGTAATACTGGCCTTTGAAATGAAAACTGAGAATGTATGTGCAGCAGGCGAAAAGAAGACTATGTCTGCCTTTGCCAGGTCAACGCAGTCACCCGCTTCACGAATAGTTGATATGGATGAATCGAGGGATGCGCAAGACTGCACAGAGCAGGGGGTCTCTATCAGGTCATTCACTGAGTTTTCTGGAGGGGGGATAGGATAAGTTGTGGATGAGCCTGAACTTCCCGGATTCCTTTTTTGACACCATACCCAAAGGGGACAATACCAAGTTTGGAAAAGGGACATGTGGAAAGACCCGTAATCCTACAGAGGGCAACTTCTGAAGCAATCTTCCGCCTCGACCTTGTGCTCTGATAGAGACCTTGCATTCTGCATGATCTGAACTGGGGATGGGGGGGGGGGTTTCAGCATGACAGGAAATCGGGAAGCCGGAGGAGAAACTAGCCGTGAATTCAGTTACTTCACTCCATAAGGGGTTACGCTTTAACCAGGTTCTCATAGCCTCAATTTTGACTGGGGTGGGTCCCAAAATTCTCAATGCTGCGAGAAGTGGTAGGGGCTGCTGTCTTCAATCCCTGGGGAGATGGCATTGGTTTGCCAGGTGCTCATTGCCACAGAAGGTACATAAATGTTTGAATTTACAATGGGCCCACATACAGTGCCTGGCATTGAATTGCCTACACGTGTCCCGCCTCCCTCTAGAGGGAAGTGGTGCTCTATCCCAGATGCCCCCATTGCCTGTCCGAAGATGACAATCTATGCATGGTCCTCCTGTCCAAGCACAGGTCAGGCACACGATGCCACCAGGAGATAGAGATGTCCTCTGCCATGTTGCTCCTAACCTTGACATCATAATTCAGCCAAGTCCACCCGCCCCATCTGTGCACTTTCATAATGGTATCAAGATATCGAATTAGGTACAGTGCCTGTCTGGCTCACACTCCACTATTACACTCAAAGATATGAAATGCTGCAACCCAATTGTGAATATCCTTCAAGATTTTAAGCTTCCTCTACTTTGCATTTCCTTCCTCCTCCCTTGTCCTGGTCTCTGATCAATAAGGAAAATATATCTATAAATTCCCGTCTCCATATTTTTTTCTTGATTTTTCTTGGAATGCTACAAGCTAGAGAGTTAACCCCACACAACTTCTTCCTTGCATAGTGGTATCAGGGCTGCCTGTGTAGGGATATTGCGTGGGGCTGCTGAACCGACTTTCCCAGCCACCCTTTTTTTTTGCACGACTGTGGCCAGTGCCAATTTTTCATCACTGCTGTCAGGGGGAGAGTCAGAATCAGTCAATAGGGGCTAACACTGTCTTACGTTGGTCTACTATAGTCAAACCTGTGCTGCCCCTCAGGGCTGGGAAAGTGTCACGAATTCTCAAGACCGGTTATCAGTCAAGCTCCATTGAAGCCAATCCGTGATATGTACCTCTGCTTGCTGACGAAGCTCCAATGTAAGGTCCTTAAGATCCTGCTGGCCCTCTCCGGTGCCCTCCCTGCCCCTGCGTGGCTCTGGCACATGTGTGGGATCCCGCTTTGACTGTCGCTTGCCTCCCCCCCCCCCCCCCCGAATTACTGGGGATGAGTTAGCCTTGCGCATTCTCCCTGCACCGGTAACCCCCGTATTTGGTGTTGCTGCCCAGGCCTTCCTGCCATGTGCCAGCAGTTTAGTGCACTTGGGATCAATGGACTCGCTACGCCTCTTAGGTGCCATTGACCAAACTGTAGATGAAGGACAACATGTAATTAAATACTGACCACAAGCCAACCTTTACTCTTTTTGTTTGTTTTTAAATATACAGGCTTGGCTGGAGCCCACTTTCTACCTGAACAACCCACCTTTTGCACTCGGAGTGCCAAAAGAGCCCTAGCCGAGCCACAGAAACTGCACCCCCATTTTTTGTTTATACCCCGTCATCAAGCAGTCGCTAACTGCCAATTGTGGAGACTCCTGATTCGCTGCAGTCTATCACGCTCCCTAAAGTTAACCTGTGGCTATATTGTAACATACCTAAGGGAAACATTGGGGTCACTGTAAATTGTTGCCCACTTAAAAAATGGCCACAGTCAACTTCACTGGGCTCCTATACCAATATGACCACCAACCAACATTGCCCATTACAAAAATGGCTACTACTGCTTCATGGCTTCAGACAACAACAACTAATGCGCCCCTGATACCCAGAACCAAGATGACTGAGACCTCTAAAAATTAAATAGTAACGGCCTAAGACCTGTTTGAATACAATTACCCACTGCAGGGTTTGAACTGGCAGCCCCTGCAATACTAAGCTGAGCCTTCAACAAATTATTTTGATGAACCCTCAACCCTCCTACACCTCGACAATGAATGCACCGTCAATGAAGGGGCCACAGGCACAGTAAGATAGACCCCATCCAAAACCCCCTCCAAAACTTTCACCGCTCTGAAAAGGAGTCCTTCAGAGGCAAAAACTCATAAGACAAACTTTTTAAAATATATTTGAAGCAGGAAGCCCGTGAAGGAGTCGGATGGACTGTTAGATGCTCGAGGGGCAAAAGGAGCTCTTAGGGAAGATCATGCAATTGCGTTTACTGAAGGATGTTGGGGAAATACAAGTTCTGGAGACTGTTTTCAAGGGTGATGATTCAGATGAACTGACCCAAATTATGGTGACCGTGGAAGATATAATAGGCCAGATTGACAAACTGAAGAGTAGCAAATCACCTGGACTGGATCCCAGGGCTCTGAAAGAACTCAAAAATGAAATTTCTGACCTATAACAAGTAATTTGTAACCTATCATTAAAATCATCCGTTATACCTGAAGAGTGGAAGGTGGCCAATGTAACCCCAATTATAAAAAGGTCTCCAGAGGTGAACCTAGAAACTATAGATCCTGCAATGGATCTTAATGTTGCAGGGCACAATAGGAGTGGGGGAGGCCAGAGGAAAAAAGCAAGGGTAGGCCAGGGGATAGGAAGGAGTTAAAGAGAGTGATTGGAGGGGCAGGGAGCAGGGATGGGAAGAGCCCACGATTGGTCCAAACAGCCCCATTTAAATGGGCAGTAGCCATCTTTGCAGTGGCATGGCTGTCGAAACAGCATTTGCATGTTCCTTTCATTTGTCAGTAAGGCCTTTTGTTGGTGCATTCAGCGAGCATGGTGACTTCATAGGCGATTTGGAGGGCGGCAGGAAAAAGCTAAAGGTTTCAGTGACGCCGTTTGTAGATGCTGGGAAGTGGTCCGTTGATGTGGTGTTTGGCTGCGACCATTTGAATGTGGAGGTACTCTTATTTTAAATAATATTTGAGCATCCCCCAGAGGTAGGGCTTGGAGGTGGCCAGATGCACGTGTCGGGTGCGACGGTTGCACTCAGGTGCCGATGGGTCAGCGGTTGAGTACCCTGGAGAAAGGAGGAGGGCCGACCAGCTGCTGTCACAGGTCAGTTCATCTGAATCATCACCTTTGAAAACAGTCTCCAGAACTTGTATTTCCTACATCCTTCTCCTCAGTAAACACAATTGTATGATCTTCCCTAAGTGTTCCTTTAACCCCTCGAGCATCTAACAGTCCAACCGACTCCTTCACAGGCTTCCTGCTTCAGATATATTTTATAACGTTTTTATTATGAGTTTTTGTCTCTATGGACAAATTCTTTTCAAATTCTCATTTAGCCTGTCTTGTCAATGTTATATATTTAATTTTTTTCTTATTTTCTTCAGATGGATCCTTCTTCCAATTTTTGAAGGAAATCTTTGGCTAAAATAGCCTCTTCTACCTCACTTTTAACCATACTGGCAATCAGTTGACCTTCCACCTTTCTTAATGCATGGAATACATCTGCACTGCGCTTCTAAGATGGGTTTTTTTGTTTTTGTTTTTTTTAACAATGACCACACCTGTTGTATAGCAAATGTTGCTTACCTATAACAGGTATTCTCACAGGACAGCAGGATGTTAGTCCTCACATATGGGTGACATCACAGGATGGAGCCCAATCACGGAACACTTCTGTCAAAGTTTCCAGAACTTTGAGTGGCCCCTACTGGGCATGCCCAGCATGGCACTAACCCTGTAGCCAGCAGGGGCCCCCCTTCAGTCTTGTTAAAAAGCTACAGGTAGTGCCGAAAATAAAATAAGAAAACGTTACGAATCCAACACCGCGGGGCGGCGGGCAGGTTTCGTGAGGACTAACAGCCTGCTGTCCTGTGAGAACACCTGTTACAAGTAAGCAACATTTGCTTTCTCACAGGGCAAGCAGGATGGTAGTCCTCACATATGGGTGAGTACCGAGCTGAGGATGTCCGAGCATGCACCAAATGTACGCAGGCTAGCAAGGCACTAGGCCTGGGATGAAATTTGGCAGAGGGTATCCTGAACCCCACTGGGCAGGTAGAAGGGTGTCGGTACGTCACATTGTAAATAGTTTGTGCAAGACAGACTGGCTGAAGATGGAATCTTGTCTTCCAGCTTTGTCTAAGCAATAATGGGCTGTAAAGGTATGGAGAGAACTCCAGGTGGTAGCCCTGCAAATGTCAGGAAGCAGCACCGATCGTAGGTGTGCTACTGAAGTCGCAATGGCCCTCACAGAATGTGCTTTAACAGGGTCTTGAAGCGGAATGCCTGCTTGCTGATAGCAAAAGGATATGCAGTCCGCCAACCAGGAGGAGAGAGTCTGCGTACCCATAGGCTGCCCCAATTTGATGGAATGGAAAGAGACAAACAATTGAGTGCTTTTCCTGTGGGCAGTTGTACGGTCTAAGTAGAACGCCAGAGCCCATTTGCAGTCAAGGGTATGAAGAGCCTGCTCTCCTGGATTTGAATGGGGCCTGGGAAAAAAGGTAGGTAGTATAATGGATTGATTGAGATGAAACTCCGAAACTACCTTAGGCAAGAATTTAGGGTGAATGCGGAGTACTGCCTGGTCCTGCAGTTTAGTGTAAGGCGGATAGGTAACTAGAGCCTGCAATTCACTAACTCTGCGAGCGGAAGTGATTGCCAGAAGGAAAATCACTTTCCATGTGAGATATCGAAGGTCACATGATTGAAGAAACTCGAATGGTGTTTTCATGAGCAGACCCAAAACTAGGTTGAGGTCCCAAGAAGGGGCCGGAGGACGCAAAGGAGGCTTGAGGTGAAGCAAGCCCTTCAAGAAGCATGTAACAAGGGGTTGTACTGATATGGGAACATCCCCAACATCTTTATGGAAGGCGGCTACCGCACTGACATGCATCCTGATGGAGGAAGTTTTTAGACCTGTCTCTGACAAATGCCAGAGATAGTCCAGAAACTTCATAATTGGACAGGTAAAGGGGTCAAGGGACTGAGAAGAGCACCATGACGTAAACCTGGTCCATTTTTAAGAATAAGATTTTCTCGTGGAAGGCTTCCGTGAAGCAATCAGGACACGGGAAACTGGTTCAGAAAGGTTAAGTGGCTGAAGGATTAACCTTTCAACATCCATGCCATCAGGGACAAGGCTTGAAGGTTGGGGTGGCAAAGGCACCCATCGTTTTGAGTGATTAGAAGTGGGTCCTTATGCCTGCAAATGGAGAGATCCTGAAGTACTGGAAACCACACTTGGCGCGGCCAGTGAGGTGCTATCAGGATCATGGTTCCCTTGTCCCGACTTAACATCATGAGAGTCTTCGAGAGAAGTGGAGGGAATGCATATAGGAGACCAGTTGCCCATGACAGGGAAAACGAGTCTCTTGGCTGATGGTGTTTGCTGTGAGTGAGAGAGCAGAAGTTGTCTACTTTGCAATTTTGAGGTGATGCAAAGAGGTCTATTTCAGGATAACCCCATTGTTGGAAGATCGAGTTTGCTACTGAAGGGTTGAGAGACCACTCGTGCAGTTGAAAGGTGCGACTCAGCTTGTCTGCCAACACATTGTCCACTCCCGGCAAGTAGGTGGCCCTGAGGTACATTGAGTGGAAGAGGGCCTCCGCCCATATCTGTGCAGCTTCCTGACACAGAAGGTAGGAGCCCGTCCCTCCCTGTTTGTTAATGTACCACATGGCCACCTGGCTGTCCATCTGGATCAGGATGACTTGATTGGAGAGGCGATCCTGAAATACCCTGAGAGCATATCTTATTGCTCAAAGCTCCAGGAAATGTATTTGTTTAGCTTCCTCTGGAGACCAAGATCCTTGTGTCTGCAGATCGGCCATGTGGGCTCCCCAGCCGAGGTTGGAAGCATCGGTGGTGAGAGTTAATTGAGCATCTGGAGCCTGGAAGGGTAAGCCTTGGAGGAGATTGACTTGATTTCTCCACCAGGCGAAAGACTGACGGAGGGAGTCGGTTACGTGGACAATGGTCGACAGGGGCTGAATGGATTGAGTCCACTGAGACCTTAGAGTCCACTGCATGACTCTCATGGCCAAGCAGGCCATTGGGGTGACTGAACTGAGGACGCCATGTGTCCCAGGAGGATGAGAAAGTGGTGTGCAGTTGTGGAATGCTGAGACTGCAGCTGCTGTGCAAGAGGCACAAGAGTGAGAGCTCGCTGTCGAGGCCTGCAAGGTGTCCAAGTCTGGCCTTTGCCTGCAAGGTGTCCAAGTCTGGCCCAATGAACGATAAGGTTTGAGATGGGACTAAGTAGGATTTGTCGTAGTTGACGAGAAATCCTAGCGAAATTAGAGTGTGTAAGGTAAGATGTAGGGACGACAGAGCAGCTTGCTGAGTGGGAGCCCTGATTAACCATTCATCTAAATAGGGGTAGACGTGAACACCTTGAGTCCTGAGGAAGGCTGCAACTATGATGAGGCATTTTGTGAAGACTCGTGGTGCAGACGCGAGGCCAAATGGAAGCACTTGGTACTGATAGTGCTTAGGGCCTACTAGAAACCTCAGGTATTTGCGATAAAATGAAATTATCGTGATATGAGTGTATGCGTCCTGAAGGTCTAGAGAGCAGAGCCAGTCTCCTCTTTGTAGAAGAGGAAGAAGAGAGCCCAAGGTTACCATCTTGAACTTTTCTCGCTGGAGGTACTTGTTGAGAGCACGTAGATCCAGAATTAGACGAAGACTCCCCGATTTTTTGGGGATTAGAAAGCACCGGGAATAGAACCCTAGGCCACGCTGAGAGAAGGGCACTGGTTCTATTGCCTTGGACTGGAGGAGGAGGGAGACCTCCTGTTCCAGAAGGATGGAGTGATCGGACGTTCTCCACGTCGGTAGAGGTGGGGAGTCCGGTGGAATGGAGAGAAAGTTCAGATGATAACCCTGAGCAATTATTGCCAGGACCCACTGGTCTGAGGTGATCGAGTGCCACCTGTTGTTGAAATGGCACAATCGACCTCCCACTGGTATGTGGGGTAATGGAAGCTGGCTGCTGCTCTCTATGCAGGAGTCAAAAACCGGAGGCAGGGCCTGGCTGAGGAGCTGCTTGCGGTTTTTGTTTTCGTGTCTGATGAGACTGGGCTTTTTGAAACGGTCTCGTAGAACGGGTCCTAGTTGGTGGCGGGTAAGATTTCTTCGGGCTGAAGAATGACTTCTCAGAGTCCTTCCAGAAGGGCTGTTTTGAAGAGTACTCAGAAGGCATCAGAGAGAGCTGTCTTAGGGTCTCATGATGGTCCTTGAGTTCCACCACTGTTCATTGGATCTGTTCGCCAAACAGATTATCTCCTACACAAGGCAGATCGGATAATCTGTCTTGTACTTCAGGGCGAAGGTTGGAAGACCTGAGCCAGGCCCATCGTCTTGCCAAGATAGCAGCTGCAGATACCCTGGTAGCAGTGTGAAAGATATCGTAAGATGATCTGATCTTATGCTTGCCTGCCTCAAAACCCTTGTTTACTAGGGTTTGGAGTTGATCTTGAAATTGCTGAGGCAGGGAGTCTGTGAAGTATCTGCTTAAATAAGACCCTATTATATTGGGTCATATAGAGCTGATAAGCGGCAATTCTGGAGTTGAGCATTACATAAGAATATAATAACATGCCACACTGGGTCAGACCAAGGGTCCATCAAGCCTAGCATCCTGTTTCCAACAATGGCCAATCCAGGCCATAAGAACCTGGCAAGTACACAAAAACTAAGTCTATTCCATGTTACCGTTGCTAGTAATAGCAGTGGCTATTTTCTAAGTCAACTTAAAAATAGCAGGTAATGGACTTCTCCTCCAAGCATTGATCCCTGGAAGACACGGCGACCAATTGCATCTAGAAATTTCTGTTCCTTGCCTGGGGGAAAGGAAGTGTGAGGTTTTGATCTCTTTGCTCTTTTCTGGGCAGATTCCACAACCACAGATTGGTGATCCAATTGAGGTTAGCAAAATCCTGGAACTGATTGAACAAGATAGGTGGTGTCAGCTTTCCTGTGGACTGGAGCAACAGAGCCAGGATGTTCCCAGTTCTTTTTGAGGAGATCCAGAAGAACCTGGTGGATGGGGATGGAGGTTATTTCCTTCGGAGCATCCAGGAATTGTAGTAACTCCATCATTTGATGCCTATCATCCTGTTCTGTCTGTAATTGGAAGGAAACCAATTCAGACATTTCCTTCACAAAATTTATAAAGGAAAGGTCCTCTGGAGGAGAAAGCTTTCTACTTTCAGTAGGTGAAGATGGTGAAGGCAAGTCATCGGTGTCTGGTGAAGAATCATCAGTCCAGGTATCGTAGAGATCAGCACCTGCTCCTCTAGGAGCTAGAGGAGGAAAGGGCGGTGGGGATCCCTGAAGGTCCTGGTCTAGGCTCCGAAGGACTCGAAGGAAGAACTGGAGGCACCAATGAAGGCATCGAAGGCACCGGCACAGGCATCAAGGGCATCGATGGATGGCTTGGTGAGGCCAACGGTCAGATCGGCACCGATGGGTGCATCGGTGCCATCGATGGACGTGTCGGCATCGATGGCTGAGGCATCAGCAGAACTCCCGATGGAGGGGTGCGGAATGGTGTTTCTCCTCCCGATGACAAAGCAAGGGGGGAGGGCACCGGAGCCATCGGTGACCCGGGGTCCATCGGTGGAAAAGTGGCCATGAGCGCTTCCATCCTCAAGAGCAGCGGTGCCAACGCTGTTGGAATCGGGTCGATGGTCGGTTCCGCAATCGGTACCGGTGTCAGTGCCAGAGGAACCTGGAGTCGATGCATCGCCTTGTTGATGGCCTCCTGAACCAACCGGTCCAGTTCTTCTCAGAGACCTGGAGCAAGCAGCCCCGACTCCGGTACAGAAGAAGGAGGCAGAGGCATAGCCGGAGGGACCACCATTAAAGGTGGAGTCGCGGCTCCCGAGACCCTGTCGAGTGAGGGTTGCCTCGGTGACCCGGTCACCGAAAAGGTTGGTGCCCTTTCTGGACAGGGTTTCTTCGACGGTGGCTCGGACGATGGCGAGGTCAATGATTTCACTCCCTCAATGGTCCGAGACTTTCGATGCCGGTGGCGATGTTTATCTCTACGGTCCCCAAGGTCTTGAGGGGGAGTAGAGGGTGTTAAAGGCTGAGAAGTCATTGATGCCGGAGGGTCACCGGCTGGAGGTCGATGCTGGCGCAAAGTTCTGACGACGTCGATGCAATAGACGGCGTCGGGGTTTGAGCATGGAAGAGAAGTTCCATCTTCTCCATTCTAGCCTTGCGACCTTTTGGTGTCATTAGGGCACATTTGGTGCAGGTTAGGACATCATGCTCACATCCGAGACACATTACACAGACTTTATGAAGGTCTGTGATGGACATGGTGTGATTACAGTCTGGGCAATGGCAGAACCCCGACGTCATGGCCATGAAAAAATTGAGCCACAGTACGGTCGACAGCCAGTAGGCCGCAAGGGCCAAACTCGACGGTAATCGATGGAAAACGGGTAAAAAAAACTTACCAGAGTATCGCGGCTTGAAAAAGGTACCCCTGTGGGGTATATTAAATTTTAGTAATTCTGTGAGAAAATTCTTGTCAGGAATCTCTTGAGATCTCCTTAACCATGTGGCTACTGCTGCGCGGAAAAAAGAAGACTGAAGGGGGACCCCTGCTGGCTGCAGGTTAGTGCCATGCTGGGCATGCCCAGTAGGAGCCAGTCAAAGTTCTGGAAAGTTTGACAGAAGTGTTCCATGATTGGGTTCCATCCTGAGATGTCACCCATATGTGAGGACTACCAGCCTGCTTGTCCTGTGAGAAGCTCTTACCCTTTCTAGTTGCATCTTTCAGTTTTTTCTAAGTATTTTTCTCATTTTCTCAAAGTTTCCCTTTTGAAAGCATAGTGCTAGCGCCGTGGCTTTACTTATTGTCCCCCCTTCCAGTTATTAATTCAAGTGTGATCATATTATGATCACTATTGCTAAGCAGCCCCACCATATCATTCATTGTTCTTTAAAAGGAATATATTTTTATCATAAGGAGTTTTGTGTTTTATTTATTAATCTTATATTCCGCTGATTCCAATTAAAACCAATCATTTGATGGAAGTATTTCTCATTAAAGTACTGTAGTCGTCCTATAGAAAGTGAAGATTTTCAAATGTCAACTCCAAGCACAGACCCACATGGATAACATCATTTTAAAACAAGTTCTTCAGTTAGAAAATCAAACTACATCTACATTAATAAGCTCTAGGCTTACAGAATAGAGCAGCAATGAAACAATCAGACTGCAGACCGTATATCTGTACCATCTAATTGACATCCAGTACTGAATGCTGTGCATCTTTTCTCCATGTAAAGGTCTTAACACATCTGCTTCATGATTTAGGTTCTGTTTTACAATGGTTTCATTACACACCATAAAAATTTTAACGGTGGAACTGTACAAACAAGCCTAACTGTGTTTTTGTTGTAAAACATGAATATAATATAAATATTTGACTTTGCCTTCTCTCAACATTTATAATGATAGCAGGAAATTCATGCCATATGTTTAAATGGCAAGAAGAAACAGATTTCAACAGTTCAGCAGTGTGGGTACTGGTGAAACTACACTACATTTTTAGCCCACTCAATTGATTTTACACCAGTAGTGACTCAGAAGCAATGTCTGGATTTTTAGGGTCCTCAGTATGCCCTTTTCACATCACATGTCAGAATATCATGGAATAAACTGGAGCCAAGTTCTATAATTTTGCATTGAAAAAAAATATCATTTGAGTCTTTGACACTTACTTTACTCAATGTGACTGAAGTGAGCAGGTGGCACATCACTGCTTTAGAGAAATTTGCTTTAGCACTGTCAGACTGTTGCAATTGTCGGTTTGCAAATACATAGATTTTTTTTTTTTTTTAAAGCAGGGTGAGAATTCCCGATAAATAATGGACCAGGAATTGTTAAATTCCTTGCTGACACAGAGGATGGTGGCAGTGAAAAGGGGTGAAACACCTAATAGAGTAGCCATTATCATGGCTCATTTTTTACAACCTTTATTAGTTTACTTTCATGCTACAGGGTCCTTGTCTCCACTTTTGCTGTTTTTCCATTACTTTACTACCACTTTTTCAATAGTGGCAGAATAGGTGAGCTGCAATATAGTCCTGAAAGTGCAGATCAACTTTATTGCAGCATGGTACATGCTGCAATAAAGTTAATATTCCCCAATGGATACCATGACTTCCAGTAAAAAGCAAACTGACATATCATAGGATATCATGAATGTTCTGCAGTGTGGTAATTTGAGATTCCAAAATTCTCAATTCTCCTCTCCAATTCTTGGAGTATTTGAGAATAAATACCAACTTGTGAGTGCAGTTTTCAAAGGACGCCAAAGTCCTTTCGATCTAGATGTAATTGATTTCTCCACAGCTGATACAGCAATCCATAAAGTCTCTAGTGTAATATGAGATGGCATAGCTGGAGTAGGAGTGGAAGGAGACAAACCTTGAGTTCCAGGGACATTTACAGAAGAAGGAGTAGGCCCAAGTTAATTGCTTCCACAGAACTGGACCCAGCTTGGGATAATGTATCGACAGCCGTATCTGATGCCTTCCCTCCAGCACTGCACATCTTCCTTCTCCTAAAGGCATTGGAGGCCGAATAGCTGGGCTGACAGATATAGAAAGATCAGAGGGACAACCCTCAAGCTCACCAGTCCCAGATAATTGAGGATGGTTAGATAAAAAAAAAAGAATAAAGGCTTGCCTGGAGAGTCAAGAGATGAATCTCTGCCTTTGCTGGAACAGCACATATGGTTCCTTTCCTTCGCCATCAAGCAGCAAAACAAAGACTGGACCAAAATCAAGCAGAGGTGTGCGCCCCGTAGGGATACGACTTTGGCGTACTAGCAGCTGCGTTCCACAGACTCACAGTTTTCATACTGGTCAAGGATGCCACCGATGTCAGGACAAATCAGGAATCACCCCAGGTGCAGATGTAATCATTCTTGACATCTCCCGCAGAGAGGCAGGCTCCCAGTCAAGACTCCCTGACCCAACTCTGCAGGCACACAGTTGTTATAATACTCAAGGATGCCCACCAATGACATAAGGATGATGCAAGGTGCAGATGCAATTACTCTCGGTGCTCCTGCAGACAGGCTGGCTCCCAGTCAAGATCCCTCTTATCTCCCTATTTTAAGTAAGACAAGTGATGCAGTTTACCATGTTGAGATCATTGAGCCACCTCCTGACTAATTTTTTTTTTAAAGTTATTCGTAGGTTTTCAATAGTTAGAACAGGGATTTTCACGCTGAACATAACTTTAAAAAAAAAAAAGCTGACAATGTATATCACCTGAAAGAAATCAATACATCCTCCCTCTTCTAATGTCATACTTCTTATGGAGACCAATTTCTTCCAATCTTGTATTCTGATTTATAATCCAGGTGTTCTACCTTCTATAAACTAGAGGAGTGCCCATAACAAGATTTGAGAGCTCTAAACTTTTATGATGTAGTACATATGCAGTCCATTCCCTCTCAAGATTAGAAGCATGTATTTCATAGATTACAAGCAATTTCCAAAAGCGTGCTTTACACTAGGTTGGTAGATGTTTTGGGTGTGTCTACTCAAGCCCCAGTCTCTCTTCACCCCACCCAACCCTCATATTTCATTGCTGTTCTCTGCTACTTGATCTATCCCTCCCCTCAGTGTCTCTCCATTCTCCCATGGTCTCCTTCTGCCTCAGTTATCCCCACCTCAGCCTTAATTTGCTCTCCCTTCCCCATTCCCCTCAAGATGTTCATTCCCTTACCTCAGGAGAATGGGTTGACAATACTTCCCCCAGCCTCAATTCCTCCCTTTGTGTGTTTATGTGAGTGTGTATAGTTTGTGTAAGAAGCTACTTGCTGCAACTTAAAGAGAACTAAAACTGGGGCTCTGAGCCACTGACTGGCAACATGGTTGCCTGTTTATGTGGCAACCGGTTCAAAAGCTGAATGGTTATGGAGAGATTTTATGATGTCAGAGTTTTCATGAGAGCATAAGAGACAGATACTGACTTTTACTATATGATATACACAGACAGTTATAGGAAAGTAAAAGATGACAGAGAAAGAAAGAAACCTCGGGCCGCACAGTAGGATTTATGCATACATAAATCCCAAATAAACCAATCAGACTGGATGATTTGAGACTCACATATTAAGCAACATGCACAGCCCAGGGTTTATGTATTGATCTGTCCTATGGTGAATTAAGCCCTGGATGTAATTTTTCTAGGTTTTGTACAGCCATACTTATGACATTTCACTTCAGAAACAATGAGGTTTTGTTCATTTACTACGTCCATAATGTATTCAATGAGAAAATTACATCAATAATAAAATACCAAGTCAACTCCCAAACTCCTCTCCAAGTAGCATAGATTTCAATGTTTATCAGAGCGACTGTGTGTACAAACAGCACTACACTGTTTTTCATTAAGCCTTAAAGTCAATTAAGCTGCGAATTGGAACAATCATTCCTCCTTTACAAAGTATTGATATTTTTTCTTGGCTGCTTTAGGGCCTTTCCACTACTCAAGGAGAGATTTATGTTAGACAATTTCATTCTGATTAAAACAAATCACATTTCTGCAATTCTAATTTCCTCTTTTCAGGGCAAGAAATTATCAAATAAAGTTGAAAAGTGATATTGAGCTTTATCATGCATGGAAAACCCCTCAATTAAAAAAAAAAAAAACCCAAAAACCACACATTCAGAAAGATGAAGGTTTTGCTGTGGTCTCTCTCCCCATTTTATTTCATTTCCTAACAATCAGTTCATACTCAGGCAACTAGCTCTGGTGCAAGACGTGAAGGTAATCTCAGTTGCACATGCAGGCTGGTAACCAAGTCAGTACAAGACACATGTCAAATTTATGTCTATAAGGAGTAGTTTGTGTCCTTTAAGCACCAGAGTTTAATAGTATTAGGTGGGGGACTTCACAATAAATGCTACCTTCTCAATAGCTAGAAATTGTGCATCTTCTACGAATGCATTTGGTTTAATTCAGTTGGTGCAAAGTACCATGCATTGTTCTGGGCACACAGATATTTTAATATCTGCTTATATAGTTGATGGTGATTTTATTTCTTCTATTAAGGATCTATTTATCCTATTGTCTGATCACCATTTGTTAATATTTCCTTTGGATCAAAAAATTGATGATATGGATCTCTTTTGATTGGCAAACATTATGTGCAGAGTTATGAGACTTTAACAGCTTTTAGAGACCAGTGAGAGAAGGTTAAACTGAAGGATGATTTAACAATAGTGGATCAAGTAGTGGCTTCAAGGAATTCTACTCTTTAAGGGGCTTATGAAGAAGTGGCACCACAGAAACTTGTAAAAACAACTGCACATAAATTATGTTCCATGGTATAATGCCAATTTATTTACACTGTGGTAAAACCTGCATAGAGCAGAAAAAGAAGTGACACAAAAATAGGTTGATGTAATTGAAGGATGCTTATAAGTTAGTGATTGCCTCATACATAAAAGCTGTATCAGACCAAAAAAAAAAGGATATTACTCTAAGATTAAGAACTCACTTAGCAAAAGTTTGGAACAGTTTGCTGTAGTGAAGTGTCTGGTAAAAGGCCCAGAGAATTGTTGCAAAAATGTTCCTAGTTGAAAATGTTTGGCAAGTCATCACAAGTTAAAATTGGTAATTCCAGGCTTTCTTGCCTAAGCCAGTAAGAACTGGTATGAAGAAGGTTTAAATAGTTTGCTTCTAATATGTGGTCTACCTTTAGAACCAAAAAAAGCTTTTCTGATGTACTGTCTAGAATTAAAAATGTCGAATTGTAGCTTGGATCCACGCCCATTTTGGATAGCTGAGTTTATTGGGCAGCTTTTTTGAGCAAATCATCTCAATTATTAATTCTCCATTGAATTAAAGTTTTATACCTGTTGTATTTTTCAGCCATTATAGAAAGACTGCTCTGTTATCTAATTAATCACCCAATTTCTAAATTTGTGTTCATTGAGTAGACTGTTAGAAAAATGGGTATTGATTCAATTAGATGAGTTTTTAGACGATCACAATATCTTGGATAAGGATCAATTTGGCTTACAACAAAATCATGATACAGAAACATTGTTATCGCTTTTTGATGATATTTGTCATAATTTGGATTCCCATAAATACTTGTTTTATTATGCCTCAGTGTTGAGACACAATAAAACGTCACATAATTACTACTATTGAAAATATCTTCTTAAATTTTGAAACTTTTTTTTACCGGACAAAAAGACATCAAAAGACACAGATGAACAAAGAGTAAATTTCAATCATGGGTCAAAAAAAAACAACCCTCCTTCCTTTTTTTCTTTGTATATTTCTTTTAAAAACATTTCTCATTGAAGTATGATTATACATCTGGTGATTAAAGGGCACTTGTGATTTATGGTTATGGTCGCTTGCTGATTGGACATGGGAAGACAACCTCTGTCAATAACCTTCACGGGTTCTAACAGCAGAGGGAGGCTGCAATGGCATATATAGAAAACCAACTAAATAAAGAGCTGGGAATCTCCACTTAAAGTGCTTTCACAGGAAAAGGAAACTCCAAAACCATTAGATCTATCCAACAAACGGCTCTATAACTTCATTGTGGTTACAGCTTACATATAACTTGTCTTAATAACGCAGCAGCAAGCCTGACGGAGTGTCCTTAAAAAGTGTCCTTGCGCGTATATTAATTAGTTTTTTATTTTTGTTGCAATTAAAATGTGCCACTTGTTGATAATGTTATCTCAAAATAAGGCTCAAAAACTTAATTTGTTGCCAATCAAAAGAGATCTAAACTCAACAACGGCCAGTGTTTCGAGGTAAGGCTTCCTCAGGAGCGAAACGATCTAAACGAACCTTTCCAAAACAACCATAGAAAAGCACCAGGCTTCACCACTCGCCAGATATCACTATGCTGCTTTGAAACAGTACATGGATAAAAGTTATGAGCATGAAAAAGCAAGTTTGCTTACCATAAACAGTATTTCTGTAGATAGCAGGATGAATTAGCCATGCTGTCTGGGAGCGCTTGCAATCCAAAGTAGGCGGAGTTTCCTCAGTGAGTCATAGAGCTTTGACTCTGTGTGGCTGCGCAGTGATCTTCCCACACGTTTCCCCTCTTCTCCTCAGTTTCTTTATAGTAAAGCGAGAGGTAATAAAAAGGTGTCCTCTGTGGGACTGTCTAGGGAGGAGGGAGGGATCGCATGGCTAATTCATCCTGCTATCTACAGAAACACAATTTACGGTAGGCAAACTTGCTTTTACCTGTCGATAGCAGAGCTGAATTAGCCAGGCTGTCTGGTAGTTCCAAGCTCCCGGGTTGTATCCATTTTGTATGTTTTGTAGCTCAGGACAGCAACCCATATGGTAGTAGTTTCATTGATTTTGAGGAGTCGACAAGACTGCTGTGCCCCAGCGCTGCATCAGAGGTTGCTTGCTGTTGTAGACAATAGTGTGACGAGAAGGTAGGGATAGATGACCAAGTTGCCGCTTTGCAGATATCCAGTAATGGAACCTTGTTCAAGTGGGCAACTGATGCTGCAGTGGCACATATTTGGTGCGCCTGAGGCTTCTTGTGAAGTTTGATTGATCGTTTGTTGTAACAAAATAGAATGCACTGTGATAACCAACTGGTGATGGTTCTCTTAGAGATGGATTGACCAGGCTCATTTGGATTAAAGGAAAGTAAGAGCTGAGAAGGTCTCATAGGCGATTGAGTCCTTTGTTTATAGTAAGCTAGAGCCTGTTTACAGTCCAACGAGTGCAGAAGTTTTTCACGATCATTATGAGGCTTTGGCATGAAAATGGGCAGAGTGATGGTTTGATTAAGATGGAAAGCGGGGACCACCTTAGGACGGAAGGTGGGATGAGGACGAAGGGTAACTTTGTCATGGTAGAATTCTAAATAAGGAGAGTAGTGAAATAAGGCTTGTAACTCACTCTCCTAGCTATGTGATGGCCACTAGGAATACTGTTTTCCATGTTAGGTATTTTATGTGACTGGTGTCTAATGGTTCAAAGGGGGGCAGCATTAGCTGCTCCAAGACAATGTTCAGGACCCATGGTTCAATCACCCACCTACAGAAAAACCGAAACAAAATCATAGAATTCATCAAATTATGCCCAAGCAACAAACTCACAGAAATCCTAACAAACAAACTAAAAGACCTAAACACGAATGATGCAAACACTGCCACAAACTCCTGGATAACCATCGACTCAGAGGTGACAAAAACCAAATGCCCAGCCATCAAAAAAGTAATCAAGACCGCCAATAAACACGAAACACCCTGGGTCACGCCAGAGCTAAAAAAACACCAAACACCTCCTAAGGCAATCTCAAAAAAGATGGCGAAAAAACCCATCCCCTCAACTAAGAGAGATACAGAACCATCTTATATATCTACAGAGCAGACATCGAAAAGGCCAAAAAAGACTACTCGCCAAAAAGATCCATGACTACCAATTCAACCCCAGAACCCTATTTGCTTATGTCACCAACCTGATACAAGCCACCCCCAACACGCCCCATCAAGAAAACTCCTCCAGAACATATGAAGAACTCGCCGACTACTTCAACGATAAAATTGCTAAAATAATTGCCGCCAACCCACACACCAACCACCCAGCACACATTACCACATCATCCTGGACCCAATTCGAAACAGTCGCCTCAACCGAAGTAGAATCAATAATACAGAAACTTAACCCAGCCGCACACCCCATCGACCCTATTCCCATAAAACTTCTAAAGCAAATCACAAACACCATAGCCAGACCCATAGCAAACATAGTGAATATCTCACTGGAACAAGGCACTTTTCCCCAGACACTCTCAAATGCACCAGCATCAGACCAATCCTCAAAAAACCACAACTCAACAAAGCCGATCTATGAAATTATCGACCCATATCCAACCTTCCATCATCGCCAATTATTGCCAAAATCACAGAAAAAGTTGTCAACCGCCAACTCTCCGAACACCTGGAAAACCATAAACTCCTATCCCCATTCCAACATGGTTTCAGAAAATACTTCAACATTGAAACACTCCTTTTGTCCCTCACAGACCACATCCTCAGAGGCCTCGACCATGGACAATCAAACATCCTCATCCTACTAGACATCTCCGCTGCCTTTGACACTGTCAACCATGAGACCTTACTAAACAGACTAAGTGACATAGGCTTAGGTAATACTACACTTAAATGGTTTAAATCATACCTGACAATCATCATACAAAGTCAGAATGAACACTAAGGAATCCAAACAAATTCCCCTCACTCATGGAGTACCTCAAGGTTCATCCCTCTCCTCAACCCTGTTTAACATCTACATCCTCCCCTTATGTACGCTCCTATCAGGACTAAAGCTAACATTCTTCTTATACGCTGACGATGTTCAGATTCTACTCCCCATAAAAGAAAACATCACAAACACACTAAAAACCTGAGACAACCACCTCCAAAAAATGTCCCTCAACATCAATCACAATAAAACAGAAATACTGCACATCAACAAGACCATCTCAACTCTCAAACACGACGACTC
This sequence comes from Rhinatrema bivittatum, assembly GCF_901001135.1. NCBI lineage: Eukaryota > Metazoa > Chordata > Amphibia > Gymnophiona > Rhinatrematidae > Rhinatrema > Rhinatrema bivittatum. The sequence goes on from NC_042621.1 coordinate 14,720,979, forward strand.
ATCACCTACCACAATGAGTAAAACAACCTCCACAGTCAGAGATCTCAGAGTACTCATCGACAACGAACTCAGCATGAAGAATTACTCAACACAATAATAAAAGAGGGATTCTTCAAGATCCAGATTCTCAAAAAAAAAAAAAAAATCAAACCACTACTCTACAATCACGACTACAGAACAGTACTTCAAGCCCTACTATTTTCCAAACTCGACTATTGCAACACCCTACTCCTGGGCCTCCCATCCAATACTCCAAAATGCAGCGGCAAGATCAATCTCAAACATCAAAAGAACTGACCACATCTCACCAATCCTTAAAAACCTACACTGGCTGCCCTTCCCACATAGGATTCAATACAAAGCCCTAATACTCATCCTCAAAGCACTATACACCAAAAACTATGACTGGATGAGCCCTGCCCTGCACTTCCACTCCATGCAGAGAACACTCCACTCCACCAACACTGGACTCATTTCAACTCTTTCACTAAAAATGGCCCATCTAACCTCAACAAGAGAGTGATCCCTAACAATTGCAGGCCCAACAATCTGGAACAGTTTACCACCTCAACTCAGGCTCGACTCCACAACCCATTCGTTCAAAAAGAACCTTAAAACCTGGCTCTTCAAAAAAGCATATCCCACAGCAACACATCACACACCACCTATTACACCAAGCTGAGCCCCCCCACAAACAACACACACTTAACCCAATGTGAATCAAGCCATCTTGCTACATCTACACCTAAGTCATAGTGATCTCCTTGTCACAAAGTTATCCTTGTTCCAAACTTACCCTTGCTACAAAAGTACTCTTAATCACAAAGTTACCCGTGCTACATATTCACTCATGTTTCAAAGTTTTCCATGTTACAAAAATAATCATATTACAATGTCACAATGTTATCCATGTTAAAAAACTAATCATGTTACAATGTTTCAATGTAAAATATGAAATCTATACTTATAGATTCCATTTTTAAGCTGTAAACCGGTGTGATAAAACCAGTTGAACATCAGTATAGAAAAAATAAATAAATAAATAAATAAATAAATGGTACAGGTGGCTTTGTCACTGGTGGTCTGAGGCGAAGCATGCCCTTCATGAATCTGGAGATCAAAGGATAGTTAGAGATGGGCAGGCCATTATGAGAGGGATGAAAAGCTGCGATAGCACAGATATGTACTTGAACTGACGTAGTGGCCAAACCCGCTTGGTAAAGATACTCCAGTAGCTGTATGGCGGTGGTGGAGAACGGATCTAGGTTCCGTGGCTTACATCACGTCTGATATTGATGCCATTTGCCAGCATAGTTACGTCTGGTTGAAGGTTTCCTGGATGCGATAAGGATATCTTCTACTTGCGAAGGTAGGCCTAGGTGGTTTAATATTTGCCTTTCAATCTTCACGCCATGAGATGGAGGGATTGATTCATTGGATGGAGGAGGGAGCCTCCTTCTTGTGTTAACAGTCTCAGATGGTTCTCCAGCAGTATTGGTGGGCATATGGAAAGTCACATGTGATATGCATACCATGGTTGTCTCTGCCATGCTGGAGCTATGAGGATCATGTCTGCTATGTCTTGAATGCATTTCTAAATTGTCCTTGATATCAGCGGAATGGGAGGGTAGGCATACAGTATGCCTGCCATCCTTAGGATAAGGAAGGCATCCGGGGCGAATCGAAGTTTCTTGGGGTAGATTGAGCAAAAGATCTGCATCTGACGGTTGATTTCCATGGCAAAGAGGTCGACTGTTGGGAAGCCCCACTGTTGGAAGATGGTGAGGGCCACATCTCAATTTAAAGTCCATTCGTGTGGGTGAAAAATCCTGCTTAGGCGGTGCACCGTAACGTTTTCCAGACCCGGAAGGTAAGTGGCCTGGAGGGATACCTGGGCTGTATTTGCCCATTGTAATATTCAAATCACTTCTTAGCACAGTGTCCATGAACCAGACCCTCCTTTATATAAAACATTGCAACCTGGGTGTCTGTGTAAACCATAAGACATTTTCCATGGACTTGAGAAGAGAAGGTCTGAAGCGCTCTCCAGATTGAGCGCAACTCTAGGAGATTGATTTGGTACGTGGATTCTTGCGGAGACCAAAGTCCCTGAGTTTTTAGGTCGTCGAGATGGGCTCCCCAACCTTTCCTGGAGGCATCCGTTGTGAGCGTTAGCTGATGAGGGGGTAACCTGGAGGGTGCTCCTGAGGATAGGTTGGTGGGAGACAGCCACCATTGAATGTCTGCTTTCATTGGTTTGGTGAGCTGAACTCTGGAGAGGGGTTGCAGGAACTGTGACCATTGAGTTTTGAGGCCCCATTGTAAGCGGCGCATGTACACAGTCTCATGTGGGGACTACATGGATGATTGCCGCCATGTGGCCCAAAAGTTGAAGAACCTGGCGTGCTGATGCTCGATTTTGGCTGAATAAGTTCTGCACTATGCTGGAAAGCATCTGCATTCTGTCCTGGAGAAGGTAGGCTCTCTCCTCTACGGTGTCGATGAGAGCTCCTATGAATTGCAGAGTTTGCATAGGTTGTAGGTGTGATTTCTCATAATTGATGAGAAACCCCAGTGTCTGGAGACAGTTGATCGTGCGTACCATGTGTGCTTGTAGCATATTTGGATCCGATGCCACTAGCAACCAGTCATTTAGATAAGGGAATATTTGGATCGATAGTTGTCTGAGCCACCACCACTGCTAGGCATTTTGTGAATACTCTTGGGGCTGAGGACAGGAAAAAATGGCAGAACTTTGTATTGGTAGTGCATGTTCTGAACCCCAAAGGTGGGAGGGGCTCTTGGGTATACTGGGACACACCAAATAAGGATGGAACAATGTTGTGTGTGATTTCTTGGAGATCAAGGGGGGAAGTTTAGCAGGGAATTAGAGTGGTATGGATATATGTACTCTGATTGTGGATTGAATGTGTGTGTGTAATGGGGCACATGGTGAGTTCTAAAGGGATACCATTCATTGCACATGGGTGGTGGTGTTCAGTTTCTGTATGTTCATAAAAGGAGATTCTGTTTTTGAGTTCTGAATGCAGTGGGGCTAGGAACATCCTGAAACTGCCAAAACTTGGTATGGTCTGCCTGGGTGGCCTACAGTTTGCTTCCCATGGTTGGATGGGGTAGGATAAATGGTGGAGCTTAATATTGTTTCCATGAATGTGGATGGTATTCATTGTCCAAAAAAGTGGGAAAAAAAATGATTACATTTTGATCTGGCAGTAGGGATACCAGGTGAAATCTCCTAGTCTGAGTATCCTACTATTAGGTGACCTACTACTTACGTATGGAGCAGCTCATAACACTTTTTTCTATGCTTTCACGTGCTCAGCCGAAACTTTTCGCTTGTGGAACACAGTATCCAATCTCTCCATCTGCATAAGATCTATCATCTTATTCTGCCATAAGAGCAACATAGATGGTACAGTGTTGATCCATAGGTGTAGTATACATTTACATGCTAATTGTAATGTTAAATAGATATAGATCGATATCCTTATTAAGGTCAGCAACTTTTGACACATTTCCCAGAAGCAGTATAGTCCCCCTCTTGGGAATTTAAAAACCAACACGCTTGCCCACCTGGGTTACAATGTCATCCCAGAAAGAAGTTATCTTTACACAACAAATAAATGTATGCACAAGTGTGCCAATTCCATATGACAATGAGAGCAAGTTGGCACTTCAATCAGCTTCATGTATCTTGTCACATCAATATAAGCATGAAACAATTTTATATTTAATTTCCTTCAGATTCATATCAGTATTGTATTTATGTAATAGTTGTAAACATGTCTGAATCTTGGACATCTGTCTCCAAGGCTTTGCTCCAGTATTTACTAAGCAGTTCAACATTCAAAGCAGAGAAATGTTTATAAAATGTATACCAACTAGTTATGGAATTCCACCCTTTGCTCAATTCCTGGATGGCAGTAAAGAAAGCGCTTTCTTTTTCCAAGTCCCTTGAGTCCATTGGAAGGACTGCAGGTAATGTCTGGTTTGCAATAAAGCAAAGAATTGAGAGTTAGGAAGGTCAAACTGTGTAGAGAGCATTGTAAAGGACTGGCACCTAACAGAATCGTCTCCTATTAAATGACCCACACAGTGAATTCCTGCTACCTGCCAAGTCTGAAATATAGGTTTGTATTCGCAGCCAGGTATAAAATTATCACACACTGGCAAAAATAGCGATACTTTTATTCAAAAGGCTATTTTGGCGTCTAACCCATCTCTATGCTTGCACCGCAGGCCAAAGTAATGCATTAGTCATTGTCCCCTTATTCAATGCCACTTCACTTCTATATAATAAGTAAAGTGGTGACCAGGATGCCGTGGTGCCCTCTAGAAGGCCTCTACACAGAACCTATATTTGCCCTGGCACCATTCCACCACCTATTACATTTGGCAAGCTTTATTATAATACCTTAAACTTAGTAAATCTAGTCTGCCCCACTATATAGGATTTCCCAACTGGTCATAGCCTATTCTTGCCCTACGTCCCCTCCAGAGGAAGTGGATGAAATAAGATTGCAGTATTCCCAGATCAGACTTTCTCCACCAACATAGCAACATATCACGCCCCAGAATAATTTCCCTGGGACTGGGTCCTAGAAAAGACACCAAGTGTCTGGCAGAATCCATCCCACCAACTGCCAAAGAGGAGATGAAGGTTGACTGCAGAGACCTTCTGCCTAGTACCACCAAGAGCCTGAGCTTCTGGGTGCATATCCAAAAACGTTTTACGTCGCTCCTGAGCAGCTCTGGCCAAGTCAGGAAAAATCCTGACGAAGCCACCATAGAAAGGAACATTGAAATTTTTGAAATAAAATTTCATCACTAAACGTAAATCCTGTTCAGAAAAAAAAAAGAAATCAAAAAAGCGTAGCCCTCTCAGTCACTTCCACAGGTGAACTTTCCAAAAAAGCAGATTAGAAAAATCCACTGCATTTTGAGAGGGGTGTGATAGATCAGGCTTCTGCTTATAAGGAAGAAGCATGTATTTACCCCTTATCAGAAGGAATTTTCAAAATTTCCAAAAAGTATTTCTTTAGCGTAACAGATGAAAGTTCACCAAGGATTTTTTGGAAAATTGATAATTCTCAAATTTAAATGACATGAATTATTTTCAATGGATTCCAGCCTTCTAAGAGAAGACAAGCCCTCATGAATCATGGAGGCATGCACAGCTTGCAATTTTTTTTATATTATTCCCCGTAGACTGAACGCAATTAGAATGCTCCTGAAGGATTTGTTGGTGATCTTGGGCAACAGAATTCAACTTTGAGGAAACAGTGTCCAATCGCAGGGATTGGCCCTGAAAAACCTGGGACAATCCAGCAATCAAATCCCAGAGCAATTCTAAGGTGACTACCTCTGGTTTGGGAGCAAGCCGCTCACCAAATGCGAAGGCCCCGGGTCTCAGGCTTTTCCCCCTCCGGAGAATCCAGAGGCCGACAGCACCTTCTTTGGCAAGTTGTTCTTCGCGTGGGAGTTCAACATGAAGCGACTCTCTGGCCAGCAGGACGCAACATCTCCTTCTGTGTGAAGCTGCACAGAAATTTCGTCCGGCGCTCCAGCAATAGTGACGCTGTGCTGGAAGGAAGCATGTAGCGGAGTTTTAAAATCCGGCAGAGTAAGTGAAATCTCACCAGGTGAGATTTCACTTACTCTGCCGGGGTCCTTTCTCCATTCCACCAGCAGGGCTTACCCACAAGTCAGGGGTAGAGACAGCAAATTCAGTGAGGACACGCTGGTCTGAAGGAAGTGAGGACTCGGAAGGAAAAATCCTCACATTGCCCCTTCCTCTCATGTGGCATGATTAATCCAGGAAAAATCAAAAGAAACCAGGTTTGTCGGAGCAGGGAAAAGCATGTCTGTTTACGCCACCATCTTGGATCCCCGGAATATAAGGTATTTTAAATTAAAAAAAATAAAAATGAATGCTCCAAAGTAGAGGAAGAAGAGAAAGAGGGAAGAAAAAGCAAAGAACAGGAGTAACAGAAAAAACATACAAGTACCAGTGCACAGCGACAAATTGATGGGAGGTTCAAAGACTGCATAATTTATAATGCAAAACATCTTTTCCTCAGAGGATTACTTTGGAAACTTCTCATACATCTACAATTTTACCTATATACTAGAAACCAGTCTGAAGACAGATGAACCAATAAATGCCACAAGGATCAAGGTGATGATCATCTGATGCTGGCTATGTCACCTGGACGTCCGACACCAGACTCCCAAATCAAGATTTATTCTCCCAGCTAATTCAAGGCATTCTTTCAAGAGGAGGGCAGAGAAAGCAAAGTGCAACAATGATACCAACTCATGGGAAACTACTGACCAGGCCTGCTCCAGATGGAGAAAGTGTCTACAACACAGATCTCAGCACTTTCAAATGCTGTTGGGAACAGAAAGTGAAAAAGCGGGAGCAGCAGAAACAGTGTTCCACAGACTGAATCAACAAATCAACCATCCATCCAGCTTAGGAATGTGTCCAAGTTGAGAGACAGTCTGTCCCATCCTGGATCAACCTCATCAGCCATCTTCAGATCCACTGATAAAAAACCATCATGGAAGGTAGTCATCCTAGACTATAAGGGATTATCAGTGATGAGGAAACATTTTAGAACAATCAGATGGTCTGATTTTATAATGCATAAAAGCTTTTTATGTGGGCGTGTGCCTAGAAATAAAAAGGCCTGAAAGTCTGAGATATTTGCTTTACGTAAAATCAAAACAATTTAAGTAGTAACTGAACAATCATGCTTACAAATACAAGACAAAGTAGCAGTGATCATTTGAAATGTAAATGAGATTATTAAACATCTATGTATTACTTGTTAATCTTTTTTTTTTTTTTTTAGATGCAGCCAATATACATGCAATCAACAATTCCTGTCTTAAAAAAAGAAAAAAAAAAGCAGCTTTGAATTTTTTCAGATGGCTTACAATTTAATGGAAATTTTAAGCATCCTGTAATTAATCAACCAATTCTCTCCTGGCTACACATTCCAAGTAATTAAAGTTCAGTAATAACTTATTCTTTCTGCTCCAGCACCTGCATTTCATTTGTTTATTTTCCCAGAGTCATAAATCTGAGGGGCTGTCAAAGTGCCATAATATTAGTACAATAATCAAAGTTAATTAGTCCCTCTCAATAAACAACAACAAAGCCATTACAAATATGCATTGATGGTTCTACAGCTCCCCAGTAAACAGATACTATTGCATTTGGAACAATTATTATGAATGGCAGCTAGCAGGAAAAATAAATGTAGCATTTCAAAGTAATTTAAGCCACTAAAGATACCTTATTTCTAATTGTGAGCCCTATTCACAAAGGATTTCTATCATAGCCAATGCAGGGAGGAAAAGTTTTATCGCCAGATGGGAAATGAAATCTCAGAGTGTATTAAGCATCACACATTGATAGACCTCAAAATAAGTCAATTCATCATTTTGAAAACAAGCAAAATTTCCGTTTATTGGAGCAGCCATTGAATATGGTCGTCATACTGTCTCAGTGCTGGAGAGGAAAAAAAAACCCTCTATTTACTGAGAACAGATGCTTGATCCTGATACGGTCCTCAACACAAATTATACTACATTTACTTTTAATAATGATTTTCTATTGATCATCTACTGCCATGTGACAAGCAGACTGTAAGAAAAACAAAAAAGTAATGACTAATGATGCTCAATGAAAAATAGGCGTTTTAAACTTGAATTATTCAAATTTGAGAGTTAGAAAAGTTTCCAGCAGAAAGATATTTACCAAGTTTGGCAACTAAAAACAAGATACAGCTCTGGAGCTCAGAGTATCTTGGGCAAACCTATGAAACCCCATTCCTGTGGATTTCTAGAATAGATCATGTTCATACAATACATTATCAACACTACTGAATACGTTTTCTGAGTTTGCAATGTATTCAAGTCATTACTTAAACCCATGGACTATCTACTGAACAAACGAAGAGGGTTTCTTGAATTCAGAATTTCCAATTTTTGTTTAAATATAATCACATTTTAAGCATGTCAAAATTATTCCCCTCCAGAAATAACTGAGGGTTGCATTATTGTGGAAATGCTGTGGCCCATTCCAATCTCAAGTGAGACAAAATACATTTGAGTGTGAAGGCTGCCAGAAGAGAATAAAAGGTTCACAAGTAGTTGCGGGAATCAGCATTTGCAGGAAGGTCTGTAGGCAGAATTGAGGGACTGAGGGACGAAGAAGAGCGATCAAAGGGGGTGAAATGACTCCCCTATGAGGAAAAGCTGTGCAGCTTGGAGAAGAGATGGCTGAGGGGGATATGATAAAGGTCTTTAAAACCATGAAAGTTCTAGAATGGGTAAATATGAATCGGTTATTTACTCTTTCAGATAATACAAGGACTAGGGGGCACTTCATTAAGTTAGCAAGTAGCACATTTAAAACAAATTGGAGAAAATTGTTTTTCACTCAATGCACACTTAAGCTCTGGAATTCACTGCCAGAGGACATGGAGAAGATGTCAACAAACTGATATTAATCAAATTGAGTTAAGGAATAACTACTACTTATTACGGGTATTAATAGCATGGGATTTATTTACTGTTTGGGTATTTGTCATGTCATTTTTTAATTTTTGAAAAATGTGAACATCTTTTTTTTAACAACTGCCATTACTCAACAAAATTCAAATATTTCTATTTCCATTTCAGAGGCCAAAAGAATTTTGGGTGAATGAAACCCAAAGTTTGTGAATAGACAAAATTGAATTGTACCCTTCACAGCCTTCTTGCTTGTGATTCTCACTTTTCTAAATCTGACTGAGGAGAAGATATCTGTATTTGTATTTTAAGGCAAAATAAATCTACTTGTAACCAAGAGAAACTTGCCATGAAACAAACTGAAAAGGAGCATCACGGCATTTTAAATCCATCTCTGATAATGTGATATCATTATTAATAATACAGTGCATACTAGGTATATACAATGTTATGAAGAAACAGAATAATTTTATAACTCCCCGCACAGTGGGAAAGCTGCATGCATAATATCAGGCCCAAAATGCATGGTCCGTACTCCTTGAAACTTACAATCTAATCATGTCTGACAGACAAGCTACAAAACAAAGAACAAATAAAAAGATTTGCGTTAAGATAAGTGCATAACTGAGAAGAATTAAAGTAGGTGCTTTGGGTAGGATTACATGTATTATGCATGTTTTTTATTTTATGTTTTAAAGAATTGTGAATGTTACCTTGTAAACCAATCAGGTACGTTATGTTGTGTGGATATAAATGATTTTAAATAAATAAATATGCAGGACATTCATTTAGTATCAAAGTATTTTGTTGGGTGTCTAAATTATTTTTTTTTAAAACTCTGGAAATGGATATTTTTTACTAGCCAGCCTTTACTGTAAAGGCATAGAATTTCTACGCCAGTTCTACGTAAGAACCCGAGAAAAGGACTCCCATTCTAGAGCCCAGCCATATTAATCTTTTGCATGAGCAGGACTTATTACGGTTCAAGCATTAAATACATAGGAGGAATTAAGCTGTAACGGTGAGGCCATGACCGGAAGGAACTAAGCCAGGTTATATGTACTTATGTGCAATGCTGATTATCCATTAAAATTTAAAGCAGTCTTACACATGGGCCGCTAGGTCACTTGTCTAATTGGTTCAGGCTGTCAGAATCAGGCAATCGATATAAAATAAACAAGAAAAGGATGGTGGGTGAGGGGCAAGGTGTCCCAGCAGCACAGTCATATGAAGTATTTCCTGGAGCTAGTATTTTTATTTATTCCGTCAATGCATTTCAGTATGACTATCTGCTGTCAAACATTGGTTACATCATAAACTCAAGCTCAGTATTAATGAGAAGTGATCATTTTAATTCACATTCCACCTGGCAACATTCCCTCTGACTTTGTATTTGAGGAACATAATCTCCCAACACAAAAAGTGCAAAACCTGGGTGTTCTACTAGACCCAGCACTATCGATGCGTTTGCATATTAAATCCATGAAGTCACCCAATTACGCCTAGTAGATCCCCTGGAGCCCTTTTAGATCCCAGTAACTTTCGTACAGTATTACAAACCCTTGCATTCTCAGGTTTAGATTACTACAGCTCTGTGCTCTGTTCTCCCTGAAAATTCTTTATGAACATGCCAGAATGTTCAAAATGCTGCTGCCCGCATATCAACAGGTTTAATAAACACAAGGTTCTGCTCCCGTTACTGGTCACCTGTCCAATGGCAGCATAAATTGGCAATGATCATTCATAAACTATTGTTAAAAAAAAAATAATAATAATAATCGCCATGGATTATCTTGATGTTGCGGATCCACGCACCAGCTCAAATCTTGAGATCTCCCCACCAGGATCTTCTCGATGTGCCCTCTACATACTCCGTAACATGTCAAGACATGAAATCAGCCGTTCTCAACTGCCAGACTACTGGCGCAAAAAACCCTTAATATTTAGAGAAGCTTTTGCCCTCCTTGGTTTATTGTTATCACTGATGCTAAATCTTTTTTAGTCTTTCCATCCATTGGGTTTCTCTCAGTTTCCTAGACAATACAACTGGCCCTGACTGTGAGCTTTATCAGAAATATGTTTTCTTATATGTTCCATATTTTTATGTATTTTTTTTTTGTACCCTGCCTCTTGTGTCTGGCAGGTGCGAGTTATAAATATTTTAAATTTAGAAAAAAAGATTCACCTTGTGTGAAGAAACAAGAGAGACACAGAACTCAAGAAGCTATCAAATTTTTATTTTATTTTTTATTCTTTATTTCTCAATTTTCACAAAAATTACACAAAAAAAAATATAATTTTGCTTGAAACAGTTTCATGAGATACAAGCAATCATATATGAAGAAACATAATCATATATCATATAATCATATAGTATGTAACTTTTAACATAATCCTTGCATTTTTGTTTCTCATTTGAAACCAAACAGGAAAAATATAGGGGAGCGTATTTACTATACTTGAGAAGAACATAAGTCATCTATTAAGGCAAATACTAACATAGTTTCTACACAGATTACTCTTTTATTCTAGATAGATGGAGGCTGACTTTTACTAATCAGGAATTCTCTCAAGTGATCAGGGTTAAAGAAAACATAAACATTACTGGAAATTTTTACAATGCATCTACAAGGATAGCGAAGATGGAAACTCGCTCCTAATGCCAAGACTTCCGCTCTCACAGTAAGAAAAACTTTTCTACGCAATTGAGTCGGCCGGGATAAATCAGGAAATAGTCGGATCGGCTGGCCTAGGTACACTTCTTTCATGTTTTTGAAGTAAGCTCTCATTATCATACTGAAATCCTGTTCCGAATATAATGATACAAACAACACAGCCCTTTCTATAATTTCTACTTCAGAATTTTCTAAGTACTGAGTGAGGTTTGCAATATCAGGTCTATTCTCTTCTCTCACTGAGACATTACCAGTTCTTTGAATCAAAAAACGGATTTTCTTCACAGGAGGAATTTGCTCCAATGGAATCTTTAATCTTGTAGATATTTTTTTAAAGGTCACTATCGGTAATTCACCCAATATTTTGGGAAAATTTAAAAGTCTCTTCTGAAATAACTTCAAATGCTACATATTTTAAAATCTGCTCTCATTTTTAACTTTTCTAAATATATTTGGTTAGGTAATCGCCATAATAAATATCTACATGCACTTTTATATCTTTCCTACAGATAAGCTTGTGTGACAGACAATGATTCCTGTACCTATAAATTTGTTACATCCTAAATATCAAGAGAGCTGTGTATTTCATTCCGTGCTGCCCTCTTTCAATAATCCTCTGTTACGTGATTTTAATCATTCATTGCACTCCTACACTGATAGAAAGATATTTTCACTCATATACATCCACAAATACAGTATCTCGCTTGTAGAACACAATGCACTCTATTAGCATGTACATATAGAATAATAAACTATGACACTAATCATCAATCCAATCTACCTAGATTGTGTTACTCATGTATTAAGAAAAGATCATTACTGTTGCCTAGTTTTTGGAAAACACCCCATTGCAAGATAACTGTACTAAAAGATTATTTAAAATTTGTTGAATTATCAACAGCTGGCACTTTACTTCTAATTCATAACATACCACTCTGAAAATTATGAAATGTAAAGACAACTTCTTAATGTCATTCAAGCAAAAGAGTTATAGAATGTATATCCATCAGTAGGAAAGCAATACATCAGGGGGGCAAAATTCAGCTACTGGCACGCTTGCAAAGTTAGATAAATTTCTCCAGCTAACATTTTCGGACATTCAGCAGCGCTGCCGAACATAGCAGCCTATCTTAAAAGATAGCTGGCTAACATTAGGACCTCTCTATGGTATGATCAGAGTTAAGTGGAAAAGTGAATACTGGAGTTATCTGGATAACTTATCCGGCTAACCTGCCTGCACCCTGGAACACCCCTACATTATCATGATAAATTTTAGCTAAATAATGAGTTATCCAGCATTTAGCCACATAACTCACAAATTATCCAGCATTTATCCACATAACTCACAAATTAGCTAAATAATGAGTTATCCAGCATTTAGCCACATAACTCACAAATTATCCAGCTAAATTGCCTTTGAAAATGGACCCCTAGCTGATCATCACAGTCTGATACATTTTACCAGTCAAAACAAAGGAATCATCAGCTTGCTAGAAATTAATAAGGAACTATTTTTTTATTCCAACCTAAAGCAACATGGTTATGGAGCAGCTTGTTAATACTTCTGATCAAAGTGGAGAGGTGGATGTGTTTGGTTAAAAACAAGTTTAAAATATTAATCCAGAAATCCTTCATTACCCATTTTAACTATTACAGCAACTCATTTGTCCACAGGCTTAGCAGTCAATTTAAAGTTTCAAGATAATGACTACACAGCCACTGTACTAAAGCACAGCAACAAGGCCCATTGCAGTGCATTATCTTTCATTCATGTTCTATGTTAAACATGCAAAGCAATTTTGGAGGTCATTTCTCATGTTAAACTTAGCACGTTAATACAGATATTAACATAAAGAAAACAATTACATCTCCCTGAGATGTAGAGTTTCTCCTGGAAAAGGGTCTGTGTTAACGTTCCCATTATTTTACTGTGTGTTAAGTTATAACCTCATTTGCAAAATGTTGCATCTCATTACCTATTTTGCACAGGATTTTCATGCTGATGTCCATGATAGCTAACCACCACATGGTAATGGCACCTTTACCATGACTAAATGCTATTGCAAACATCAGTGGACCAGCCTCCTTGTCTCTAGCTGCATCATTTTCACTAATCTCCCAACTTTTAAGTATTATTTCTATTAACATCACAGTCCTTGAAGGGGTAATCCCCTAGCCTCCACACTGAACTTTCAATGCAAAAAAAAAACAAAACAAACAACCCAACAACCGAAAAATATAAATATATTCTGAAGTTGCTCTTGAACAGATCTTTCTGGATGATGTAGGTACAATTTGCTAATCACTAACCGGCTATACGGTATAGGCTTAAAAATTAAAATAAAAAGTCTGTGAGTGCCCTTCGAACACAAAGAGAGAAATTTAACAGCTTGCATTTCCTCTTTCAGTACTAAAGCTTTGGAGATCAGAAACTTGTTGGCCATTTATTCCAATTCTCAGGGACTGTAAGAAGAAGACTGAATAAATATCAAGTTCCACATGTGGATTTCCATCTGTGGTGCTTCATAAACACACTCACTATGATACTTAATGGGAAGGGTCACAAAGCCCTCCCTCAACTGATTTCCCATAATGTTAAATGTTTAGCTGTTCATTCCATATTCAACAGAGAAAAACAAAAATAAACCAACACACGTAATCAAATATAATGCACAGAATGGGTATACAATATATTCTCTGAATGTCGTATGCAAAATAAGTAGCACATTTCAGTTTAAACTAAGGGTAACGTACAAAAGCATAAAATAGCAAAACAAAGGTCTATCCTTAGCTAAAAAAGAATAAAAAAAAAACAAACATTAAATGCAATAGCCATGAATAAAGTGTTTATTCAATACTCAAATGTCCGAAATAAGGTACTTAGTGACAAACCATGACTGTGTTCTTAAAGCAAACAAATTACAACCCAAAGTCCAAAAACATAGGTTAAATTAATTATTGCTTTTAAGGTACAGTTACTACTTCCCTGCTTAGGTAACTGCAGTTGCTGGAAGTGTGCAGTTACCTAAACAGGTAACGAGTATCTGTATCCTAAACAAGGCTTTAAATGATAGTTTTGGACTCTGGGATGCAAATGAGCTTTTTGTATCAGAACTAGGGTTTCCAACTGGCTCCAGATTTTTAGGATAGGTTGAGCCACTCCTGGTTTTACTCCACTGCATGCTGAGATTTATTCTGATTCCCCTATTGCATTCCCTAAGAAAAGCAAGAATATAAGTGCCTGCAGGCAGGGGAGTAAAACCAGGACTGGATCAAACTGTCCTGAAAATCTGGAGCCAGTTAGCAACCCTAATCAGAACACAGTCATGGCATGACATTAACAGCACCTTAGTTTGAATATTTGAGTAATGAATAAGCAACTTATTGGTGACTATTACATTTAAAAACATTTTAAAGGATCTTTTAGAAGGGGTTATAATTACAGAATCTGTGGCAAGAAGTTTTTTTTCCCTATTTTCTGACTTTTTGCATGATTGGTTTATACTACTAAGTTTTTTCTTAAAAATAAGGTGGGGGTTTTTTTGCTAAATATTTCTTCTTTGCGATACTGATTTTAAACAGATCGTTCAAATTAGCAACTTTATTGTATAACCCCCTCTTTGTGTAATGTAATATTTGTTCCTTATATGCATTATCAAATTGTCAAAACTATAAGGTATCTCTTATCTATAAACTGTATATAGGTCCAGAATGTACTATCAAAACACTAAACCAAAAAAAACATTAAACTTTAGTACAATTATAAAGTCATCCCTGTATGTTTATGTGAAATGTAATTTAGCAATAAATTATGAATCTGTTTAATAGAAAATACTTATCTACTGTATTTATTTATTTAAGGGTTTTTATATACCGGTGTTCGTTAACAAACATCACCTCGGTTTGTATCATTTTTATATGATAACTTCCTACTAATTGATTTTTCTTGCAAAGGTCTACCAACATTACTGCAAAACCCAGCTCTGCATTTTTGCTGTGTGTGTCAAGCTGCAATACCAAAGCTGCATTGTAAGATCTATCTGTTTCCTTACCCACTCATCCAAAATTTTTCGCATGGCTTCAGTGGCTCGTGCAACATTCCTGCAGGCCAGAACAACAAGTGCACCATGCAGGGCCAATGACCTTGCGGTTTCAAATCCTATAGCCATACAAAGAGAAGAAAGAAATGATGAATCACTTTCTAGTATACAAGAGATTGCATTGGACAAGAGCAAAGCAAAAAACAGCAATAGAAATTTAAAGAGTGACTAGATGGTCATGGGATCATCAGTATTCCCCTGCTATTGCCACACACATGGAAACTACATGTCTTTGCATTTGCAAATGCTGCAAGATACGTTGTATTGAGGAAAGAAAAGGTTAATAGATCCTGAACAAAATATATACAGAATAAAACACTTACTTTTTAATGTCTTATATACTACTTTCAATTACAGTAATAAATGTATCCATAAATCCTATGCCCCTGAAAATAAGGGGCACATTTATATCACAGTACAGACTACTCAGACCCCTTTAACTAGGGTACCAAGCTTTCCCAGCCTGAAAATATGCTGCAGAAGCTACAGTCTGGACATGAAATTCTCTGTGGACCGTGGAAATTGGCTTTAAAAATATATATATTTATGATAACCGTCAACCAGTCATAAATAATGCCTTTAAATGATGTTGCTATAGTTCTTAAGATCGCCGTTTCAAAAAGCCTTTTTTAAAGAGCTGTCTGCTGTCCTAACGATGCTCGCTCAGACAGTACTTGAGGGGACAAAGCATGTTCTTCAAATGGATTTTTAAACGATGTTGTAAAAAAAAAAAAAAAAAAAAATACTGCAATATCATTTAAAAGCCTTTTCTGCACTTATTGCCCCATACCCCTCTTCCAGGAAGCTGTCTTTAGACAATCACAAAAAATGGTATTTCAAAAGCACTTACCAGCATAAAGAAGAATATTCAAAACTAAGGTAAATTTTCCTTTTTAGCAAAAAACATTTTAAAAAATACTTCTGTTTTGGGGGTTTTATCGCAACTGAACTTCTAAGCCCCCCTTAAATACTGAATAAATAAGACATTCCATTCTACAAAAACCTCTGTTTGTTGATTTATATTTCACTTTTTCAGGTACTTGAAAGTTGATTACATTCAGGTACGTAGGTATTTCTCTATCCTCAGAACGCTTATGATTAAGTTTGTACCCAATAGGTTCAACTTTCAAACACTGGGGCACAAGCACATAAAAATGTGGCAAAGTCTCATGTGCACTGTCCCATGTGAAATAAACTCCCTGTTTACTGCTGTATCATAAAACGTGGACTGTGCCTGCAGTTTCTTGCAGAAAAACCTTAACACAATACAGCCTTATTGTCATTCTTTGTGACTCCAATTATTGTGTTTTATATAACCAGTTACCCCAAAGCATGATATACATTAGGTGTAATTTTCAAAAGGCTTTATACGGGTAAATATAGCTACTATTGTAGCAATTTTCAAGCCCCATGTACCCACGTACAATGCACTTACGCAGGTAAATCCAATGGCATATATTGCAGCAATTTTCAAAAGCCCACTTACATGGGGAAAGTGCCTTTAAATGTGTAAAACCCAATTTTAAGCATGTAAATGCTTTTGGTAATCAAGCCCATTATTTTTTTGTGTTTATTGTGTCACATATGAGATACTTTATGTGATAAACTGCAGCAAAATGGAGACAAAGAAGTGGACCCTATTGCAGGGAAGCACTAAAGGCTGTCAACGGGAATTGGATTCAGCCAACGAGGGCCCTGACTTTTACAGTCTGGGAAACTGAAAAGTATGGGGTAACCCACACAGGGCAGCAGATACTACCATAAGCTTGCTGGGCAGACTGGATGGACCATCTGGTCCTTTTCTGCCATCATCAGTTCTCTGTTTCTAACCTCTATCTCCACTCAGTAACTAAACAGTTATGGAAACTCTCCAATACAGCCAAATTTCCAGCAAGCTCTTTTTCTGCTGCCAGATTTTGTGGACAGTTTGCTCATGATCTTTTAGAGTTTATCAATGTAATTATTTCTTGTCCTACAAGTGACTGGCCAGTGCTCATTGTAAACTAAAGCTAGGAAAACAAAACTCCTATAACAGAAAAACACATTTAGAGAGAGTCATTGCCTTCTACCAATGGTAGTCCTGTCTTGTATTGGAAACAGAGTACACAAATCAGTTATACACCCAGGGGAGAGCACGTCAAACTAATCCATTAAGAGTCCACCATCTTGCTGCTTTGGGTATAATGTACAGCTACAGATATTCGGTACTTATCATATATTAATTTGTTGCCAGAGAGGTAGGGCAAAGGTTTCAACAGGTAGAACCTACATCTATAAACCTACATCTTAACCATGTGACACTATTTTTTTGTAAAGCCTTAATCTAACCATAGCAGCCAACCTCAGTTTTAACCATGGGTTTCAGAAGGGAAAAGCCCATGTGGCCTTATAAATACATGGGACATGTGCACCATTGTTTCATGGGACAGGCAGATATCCTGTCCAGGCTGATGCCTATTTAAGAGGCATCAATGGCAATAGCCCAGAATTTGCTTGAACATTTGACTGGGGAATGATGAAATGATTTAAATAACAGATTCACCCAGACTGTCATAGCATAACGAGATCATTTCCATCTGCTTCCTAATGGCAGTAATATCTTAAGGGTCATGCAGGTCGCTCAGCCCAGACAATCCCAACTTCATTCCCTGTGGCCTCATTAGCTTGTACAAATGAGGACACAGAAATTCCAAACAATTCTTTTGCTGACATTTGACAGGTGCAAAATACTTTAATGCCTGGAACCTTTTTCATGTGGCACCACAAACAGGTTTCCAAAATTTGAACCTGTCACAGTAAAATTGCAGCTTTTAATACACAAGTCGCAATGGGCCTCAATTTTAAAATCAGCTCTATCATCTTTCATGCTTGCGAGAAAATTATTTTGAAAACTGGATCATGCAAATTTTTGAAGTTGGCAACAAAGAGGAAATAAAAATACCTATAAAAAGGACTTGCTATAAACAAACCAGCAAATTCTGAATTAATCCTTTGTTTCTTGTCCATCAATGCTTACCTATCAATTACAACTTCATGGAAGGATTTCAGATGCTAGTGTCTTTTGAACTTTGCCCTAACATCACTGCATTGCAGAATCATCATTCGGTTCTTAGGAAAAGGTGAATGTTGGAGACTACAGATATCCTTCTGAGCCCTTCAAAAGTTTTAGAATTAACAGGATAGGAATGTATTGGGATGGAAATCAGCTAAAAGCAAGACTGATTCTCTTTCTTCTCTTCCTCCTTCTCTCCTTTTCCTGTTCACTCTCCTTTCTCCTATTCTCTCACCTCAATTATCTCCAAGGAGTCCTTCCCCCAAAATCCAAGACCCTCATCACAAGTCCTTTTCTCCCTCTCCATCCACCCTATAC
Source organism: Rhinatrema bivittatum (assembly GCF_901001135.1). Taxonomy (NCBI): domain Eukaryota; kingdom Metazoa; phylum Chordata; class Amphibia; order Gymnophiona; family Rhinatrematidae; genus Rhinatrema; species Rhinatrema bivittatum. The sequence continues at coordinate 14,739,668 of NC_042621.1, forward strand.
TTAGTCATTTCACTTTTTTCCTCCATCCCGTGTTCTCTGTCTCTGATCTTCCCTCTCTCTCTCTCCATCCTCCTCCCGACTCCCAACCCCAGATCTCTCCCTCCTATTCGCGTCATTTCTCTGTCTCTCAATTTTATTTGTTTTTATAAACGACCATCCTAGACTTAAAATTAAGAAAATCAAAGCAGTGTGCAAAAGTTTAAACACACAACAAAACATCAGAAATATCAAACATTGCAATTACAAACAAAAATAATTTCCCACCCTGGATAAAATTATGTTCTTAAGAATGCCCCATATATCCCCCAATCCTGCCCACCAACAACCCATACAGAGCTCCACAGCACTATAACAGTTACTTTCATAAATAGCAAAAACAATATATACAGCAGCTTACCAGCCTTACTTCGATCCCTAGAGAAGAGGTACATTTTTTCCCTAAAGGAAAATAGATTTTGTTCCAGTCTAATTTCCACTAGGAGTCTATTCCACAGCGATGAGGTCACTTCAGGTAGGTCAGTCCCGTGAATGGGATGTACCAAATCTAATCTCAAGAAGGGTGGGAGGCTGCCCAAGATCCAGTCAATATCGCCCGTGCCAACACGGTGTCCTCCCTAGTCCTAATATCCAAGTGGTAATGCTTGGGGAAGGCGTGCAAAGATGACCATGTCACCACTCGGAAAATTCAGCAGGTGACAAATGAAGTTCTACCCAAGATACTGCCTGAGCCCTCTTGGAATGCAGCCTAACCTGTTTCAGCAATGCAACTTCAAGAGCCACATAGCTTGCTGAGTCAAGGAAGTCATTACAGCAGCCTATCGATGTCTGCTTCACCGGTGCTCCCTGTTTACCTCCACCATGGAGCACAAACAGGCAATCAGATTTCCGAACAGTTTTAGTCATCTCCAAGTACAGCAGTAAATGATGCTTAACGTCCAAGGAAAGCAAAAGATGATACACAACTTCATCTCTGTCCCTGTCCAAAGCTGGCAGGGAAATGGACAGATTCAAATGAAACTACAAAACCATTTTTGGCAAAAAAGAGGGCAAAGTCTGAAGCTGAACTATACCGAGAGTCATATGGAGAAAAGTCTCACAGAAGGAAAGAGCCTGCAGCTCAGAGACCCGATGTGCCGAACAGATTGCTACCAGAAACACTGTCAAGGTAAGCAGCCACAAGGAAAGAGTAGGCAGCAGGCAAAAAGTCTTCCATTGACTCTCCACCTAACACAAGCCAGGGCTGCAACTTGAACCTTCAAGGTGTTAAGAGCCAAACTCTTAAGCAAGCTGTCCTGTAAAAATCCAAAATCAAAGAAATATCCATCTTGAGTATTTGAGTACCTTGCTCAGAACATCAGACCACAAAGACCCTCCAAACTAACATAGTTTAGAGAAGTGGAAAATTTCTGGGCCCGAAGAAGAGTGGAAATTACAGCAGGTGAATATCCACACTTCAACAACCAAGCTCTTTCACTGGCCAAACCATAAGTCAGAATCGACCTGGAGCCTAGTGCAGAAAAGGGCCCCTGATGTAAGAGGTCCATCCAAGACTGTAGCCATAGGGGATGTCCCACCAGAAGTCTCTGGAGATCAGCGTACCATAGGGCCTTCAAGCCAAATCCAGAGCCTCTAAAAGGATGGTTTTGGTTTGACTTGCAATCTTCTGTATGAGCCTGCTTATCAAAGGCCAGGGTGGAAATGCATACAGCACGTTGCCACGTGGCCACCCCTAAACAACAGCATCTATGCCCATTGCTTTTGGGTCCCATCTGCAACTGAAGAAGCATGGAACCTTCGCTTTGTTAAAGTTTGCCAACAGTTCTAGATCCAGTAGGCCTCAGTGGTTCACCAGGAGCTGAAAGGCCTCATCTATCAGCTCCCACTCTCCTGGGTCCAGGTCTCTCCTGCTAAGGAAATCGGCTCTAATATTGTCCTTTATGGCAATGTGAGAGGCAGACACATTTAGGAGATGCTGTTCCACCCACACCATGAGCACATCTCCCTTCGACACCTGTTGACTTGGTTCCACCCTGATGATTGATGAAAGCCATCATCATCGCATTGTTGGACATAATCCAGACCGCCCAAGCCTCTAGCTGCTTGGCAAACCGCAGGCACACTAACCGAACCACTCCTGCCTCCAGTCTGTTGATGTTCCACTGCCACTCTGCTGAATTCCAGTGCCCTTGTACCACCAACTCCTGAACGTGAGCTCCCCAGCCCTGGAGGCGTGCATCCATTGTGAACATCAACCAAACCGGCGTCTTCAGGGAAATTCCCTTCCTGAAAAGATCCGCCTGTAACCACCAGTCCAACTGGGATTTCACCTCTAATGGAAGCAGCAGCCTCACCGCATACTTCTGCAACTGTGGACTCCATCAGGAGAGCAATGGTGTGCTGAAGAGGGCACATGTGAGCCCTCGTCGAGGAAACCACTTCCAATGCAGCAGTCATCAAGCCCAGGACCTGCAGATAAGACCACACGGTCAGACGAACAAAGTTCCGCAGGGATCAAACACCCATCATCAACATTTGGATCCAAAATTCCGGCAGAAATAATCTACCCTGCCTTGTATAGAACCAAACCCTGAGATTCTCCAGGGTCTGAGATGGCTGAAAATTGCTTTTGGCCATATTTACTACCCAGCCTAAGTCCTGTAGCAAGGAAACCACCCTGCAGGAGGCACAAAGACTCTTCCATGTCTTTGGCTTGAATTAACAAGTCGCCAAGATAAGCGTGAACTAGAATGCCCTCCTTGCGAAGGGCAGCCACTACCACAATCTTGGAAAAGGTCCTGGGTGCTATGGCTAGCCCAAAAGGCAAGGCCTGAAACTGGTAATGACAATGCAGAATAACAAACTGAAGGAACCGCTGATGCTCCCAACAGGTAGGAATATGCAGATACGCTTCCCTCAGATCCAGAAACACGAGGTACTCCCCTGCTTGTACTGCCATGACAGACGGTACCATTTCCATCCTGAAATGCGTGACTTATAAATGTCATTTGACGCCCTTAAGATCCAGTATGGGCCAAAATGACTCTTCCTTCTTGGGGACAATGATTCAGGAACAGGAATCACAGTGTTCAGCTTCAACAGCCTTTGTAATATGTCACTTCCACCCTTTTCTGAAGGGAGTTGCATGGAAAGATCATAAAAGTATCTGGAGGAATGTGAAGAAATTCGAGAGCATACCCATCCCAAAACACTTCGAGAACCCATTGATCCAAAGTAATCTGGACCCACCTGTGATAAAAATGAGATAGATGACCACCTGACTCCTGCACCACCAGGTAAGTCCACAAACCTTCATTGCGAAGAGTGAGGAGCTCCACCTCCAGAGCCCGCATCATTTCGAAGCCCTCAGGAGCAAAAGGACTGAGACCTGTGGAAAGGACAGGATCTCTGGGAAGAACCTCCCCTATAAGGCCGAAAACGCCAGTAGTCTCGAGAGTGACCACTCACCCAAAAAGACTGGGCAATGGGTTTCTTGTCCTCTGGCAAAATGGGATTCTTCTTCTGCATCCCGATGGAGTCAGTCCCAGCCACTCCGAGGGTCTTCAAAGTCAGAGATCAAGCTTGGCAACTCATCTCTATGAAACAAAAAGAAAAGAGTTCTACATGGTCCAAATCTGGGGGACTGTCCTCTTCCTCACCAGGAGAGTCACCACCATCATCATCAGTATCATCTTGATCCACCTGCAGTTGAGCTCTGTCAGAACGTACTGCCTACTGCACTAGACGATAGAGACAGGTGAGGGCAACTGGAGTGCATAGACCTATCTTAATAGGTAGTGCCGATTCAGAAGACCAGCTCTGTATAGATGTCTGCAGTGCCTGGAAGAATTATACCCAGGAAAAGGAGGACGGATCCATTCCAGGCCCCATAGGACTCAACCTGACGTCCTGAGAGCTACAGTCCCCTGACAACTCGGCCAAAGGATCAATCAATGGAGGAGAACACCTATCATGTCTCCCTCAGTCACACTCCCCTCAGACCAAGGAGATGGACCATGAACCTACAAAATGAGAAAGGGGTAAATCTCCCCCAGAATCCAGGCAGGGCTGACACAGGTTTAAAGAAAGCTCTGGCTCAATGGCCCTGATGTGGCATGCAGCACAAATAGGTAAGCGCTTAGGCTTCTTTCACTTTGGGCGCCACGGTTGTAAGCATGCAGACCGGTAAAGGCTCGTGCCTAAATTACCCACGCATATAAGCCACCCCCAAAATAGACACACAAAAAAAGTGTGTCTAAGTATATGCGCCTAGGCCACTCATCTAACTAGGCGCCCAGTACCAACACTAAGGAAGAAGCCTAAGCTGAATGCACAAGATGTGCGTCAAGAAGGAAGAATGCCCAAACTGGATGCACAGGCAAGACTGGATACACAAACAGATGTGCAAGCATGCAACAAAAAAATTACCTTATGGCCTACCATGCGCCAAAAAGGGAGAAGCCTGGAAGTGGGGCCTAGCCAAACGGCTGCTCAACCCTCCATCCCTGCGCTACCTCCTCACAGACAGGAAACAGAGAGTAGGATTGAAAGGGCAATTTTCTCAGTGGAAGGGAGTGGGCAGTGGAGTGCCTCAGGGATCTGTATTGGGACCCTTACTGTTCAATATATTTATAAATGATCTGGAAAGAAATACGATGAGTGAGATAATCAAATTTGCAGATGACACAAAATTGTTCAGAGTAGTTAAATCACAAGCAGATTGTGATAAATTGCAGGAAGAACTTGTGAGACTGGAAAATTGGGCATCCAAATGGCAGATGAAATTTAATGTGGATAAGTGCAAGGTGATGCATATAGGGAAAAATAACCCATGATATAATTACACAATGTTGGGTTCCATATTAGGTGCTACAACCCAAGAAAGAGATCTAGGTGTCATAGTGGATAACACATTGAAATAGTCAGTGCAGTGTGCTGCGGCAGTCAAAAAAGCAAACAGAATGTTGGGAATTATTAGAAAAGGAATGATGAATAAAACGGAAAATGTCATAATGCCTCTGTATCGCTCCATGGTGAGACCGCACCTTGAATACTGTGTACAATTCTGGTCGCCGCATCTCAAAAAAGATATAATTGCGATGGAGAAGATACAGAGAAGGGCTACCAAAATGATAAGGGGAATGGAACAACTCCCCTATGAGGAAAGACTAAAGAGGTTAGGACTTTTCAGCTTGGAGAAGAGACGACTGAGGGGGGATATGATAGAGGTGTTTAAAATCATGAGAGGTCTAGAACGGGTAGATGTGAATCGGTTATTTACTCTTTCGGATAGTAGAAAGACTAGGGGGCACTCCATGAAGTTAGCTTGGGGCACATTTAAAACTAATCGGAGAAAGTTCTTTTTTACTCAACGCACAATTAAACTCTGGAATTTGTTGCCAGAGAATGTGGTTCGTGCAGTTAGTATAGCTGTGTTTAAAAAAGGATTGGATAAGTTCTTGGAGGAGAAGTCCATTACCTGCTATTAAGTTCACTTAGAGAATAGCCACTGCCATTAGCAATGGTTACATGGAATAGACTTAGTTTTTGGGTACTTGCCAGGTTCTTATGGCCTGGATTGGCCACTGTTGGAAACAGGATGCTGGGCTTGATGGACCCTTGGTCTCACCCAGTATGGCATTTTCTTATGTTCTTATGTTCCCCAGAGATGTGAGTGAGACAGCCGAACGCCAAGGAAATAGACCTCTTCTCCTGCTTTCTCTCTTTTTTTTTTTCTTTTTTTTTTTTTTTACCTGCGCTCAGTCCTTCCTGGCTGAAAGCAGGAACAGGTCATTCAATGCACAATTAAACTCTGGAATTTGTTGCCAGAGGATTATGGTTAGTGCAGTTAGTGTAGATGGGTTCAAAAAAGATTTGGATAAGTTCTTGGAGGAGAAGTACATTAACTGCTATTAATCAATTAGGGAACAGCCACTGCTATTACTTGCATCAGTAGCATAGGATCTTTTGTGTCTAGGTAATTGCCAGGTTCTTGTGGCCTGGTTTGGCCTCTGTTGGAAACAGGATGCTGGGCTTGATGGACCCTAGGTCTGACCCAGCATGGCAATTTCTTATGTTCTTATGTACAGCGGGGAGAGAGCTAAAGCCTTCACGCCGAGCCTCTCTCAGGCTGTAATCGCTAAATTAAATTTAGGTCCACACCAGTCAAGGCTATTGGACTGAGGGCACTCTACTGAGGGAGGGACTGCACAGTATCACCTCAGGAGGCAAGCGATGCTATATAGACATCTTCTTTATCTCCTTACCAATTTCTTTTTTTCTTTTTTTTACTCACAGGCAATCCTCCGAAAGGAAATACATATCCACCATCTGCTGGAAACTGAGAATACTGGTGGGCTGATGTTAGGGTGGGACAATATGGTCATGATGTCAATTTTTGCTCCGTTTGCTGGCAGAGATGCATAACCCACTCGTTGGGATTGACCTGCCCGAACACAGAGGAAAAGATTGTTTCTTCAAGGCTCTAAATGTCATGGACAAGATCACCAACTGGCAGGCAATGCAACAAACAGCAGCAGAATCGCAAGGGTTCACCTCAGGCACCTCAATACCACTCTGGCAACTATACTTTGGGTAAGCTGTAGTCTGTGGATAAGCTTCTCATAGAGGCCCATGCTCAGGCTGCCATAAGTGTCCAACTGGGGAATTATCAAAACAGATATGACTGTTTAAAACAAGAAAGGTAAAAGTCTAACTAGTTCAGTTTGATGGTGAATATTTTAATCACTAAAGCAAATCACTGTGACACTGGAAGATGTAATAGATCAAACTAAAGTGTAGCAATCACTAAGATCAGATGTCTTTACCCCAGAGTTCTGAAAGAACTCAAACATGAAATTGCAAACCTGTAACCTATCAATGAAAACAGCCACAGTACCTGAAGAATGGAGAGTGGCCAACAAAATGCCATTTTTTAAAAAGAGCTCCAGGGGTGATCAGGACACTATAGACCGATGAGTTTGATGTCAGTACCAGGCAAAATGGTAAAAGTTATTCTTAAAAACAAAATTAATGGCCATATGGATAGACATGTTTAATGGAAAAGAGTCCACATGGTTTTAGCAAAGGAAAGACTTGCTTTACCAATCTATTTATTTTATATTTATTTATTTGAATTTCTTATATACCGGCATTCGCGATGGGAGTCGCATCATGCTGGTTTACAAATAACAGGGAGTGACAAAAGGATAAATACTTAAAAACTTAAAACATTAACATGTGATAGAAGAATAAAGTAGCAGTTACAATAAAACAGGGATAAAATGCAAACTTGGAATGTAGAGAAGGCGAGAGAAAGATTAACAATGAGATAAAAAAGAATAACCAAGGTAAATAAAAACCTGACAATTTAAAAGAGTAAGAACATTATGGAGTTGTCAAAGGTTGTTGATTAAATTTATCTATTAAATTTAATCTATTAAATTTCTAATATCTAATAAATATCTAATAAAATAATATCTAATAAAATAATATCTAATAAAATAATAATATCTAATAAAATCTAATAAATTTCATCTATTAAATTTCATCTATTAAATCTATTCATCTATTAAATTGTTTAGTTGTAAATAACCATAGATAAGGGAGAGTGGGTTAATATAGTATATTAGGATTTTCAGAAGGCATTTGATAAAGTCCCTCATGAGAGACTCCTCAGGAATTTAAGAAGTCATGGGATAGGAATCAATGTTCAATTGGTAACTGGTTAAAAGACAGAGTAGCATTAAATGGTCAGTTTTCCAAATGAAGAAAAGTTAATAGTGGAGTGCCTCAAGGATCTGTACTGCAGTGTTGTTTAGCATATTCACTAATGACCTGGAAAAGGGAGCAAAGAGTGAGGTGATCAAATTTTCAGAAGACACAAAATTATTATTTGCAATTTTTAGGAAAAAAAATAATCACCCTTGATGATCAAACATGTCTTAAGTTAATGGATACAACAAGAAACTTAGGACTCATCACTGATTATGAATTAAATGTTAAAGCCCACATATCTAAAAAAGTAAAGGAAGGTTTTAATAAATTAAGATTGTTGAAACGTCTAAAACCCTTGCTCTCACAAAATAATTTTAGATATGTTGTACAGGTGTTATTGTTTTCAGGACTTGATTATTGTAATTCTACTATGCTAGGACTTCCAAAAATAACTATACGGCCCCTCCAGGTTATCCAAAATGTCGCAGCAAGTATACTAACAAATACAAGAAAAAAAGATCACATTACGCCAGTTCTAAAGTCTTTACACTGGTTACCAATTGAGTACAGAATCAAACATAAAACATGTATGATTCATAAGATCATACATGGAGACAAAACAGACTGGCTGAACTCAATTATCAAACTCCATGTACCTCAGCGAGAACTAAGGTCAGCAAATAAAGGGTTACTTTCAGTGCCTACTGTTAGATCTGCTCACCTCAGCGAAGTGAGGGACAGGGCTATTTCGATTGCAGGGCCAAAACTCTGGAACAGCCTACCACTGGAACTCAGAGTACAGAATAACTTGAAGAAATTCAAGAAAGACCTAAAAACATGGTGCTTTCAGCAAGCATATGGAACTAATGCCAAAGAGGGTAATTGAGAAACTAAAGTTTGACAGAGGGATTCTTATTTCTATTTTCTTAACTATATTTATTTTATTTTAATGAGTAGATTTTAGTTATTTTGTTTTTATTTTTTATTGAATTTTATTGTATTTATTCTGTTTCTAACCGTTGTATAATGATTTTTACTATGTAAACCGTAAAGATAGAATCTTGTGTTCTGTGTAACGGTATATAAGAATTGCATAAATAATAAAATAAAATTTATAGTTGTTAAAATAGCTGCAGATTGTGAGGAATTGTAAAAGGACCTTCTGAGTCTAGGAGACTGGGCATCTAAATGGCAGATGAAATTTAAAGTGGACAAGTGATATACATAGGGTACACAGGGTTGAATTCCAAATTAGAAATTGCATACAGAAAAAGGCCATTACTATGAAATCCTCAGCTCAGTGTGCAGCAGAGGTCAAAAAAAGCAAATAAAATACTAAGAATTATTAGGAGAGGAAGTAACAATAAAATGGAGATAATGCCTCTACATTGATTCATTCTGCAACACCTGGAGTACTGTGTACAGTTATGGTCACCCCATCTCAAAAAGATACAGCAGAGCTAGAAAAGGTACAAAGAGCAATAAAACGGTAAAGGGGATGGAACAGCTTCCTTATTAAGGGATGCCAACAGGCTGGAGCACAAAGGGGATATGATACAGGTTTATAAAATTATGAGTGTGGTAAAAAAGATTTAAAAAAAAAAAAGGGGGACAGTTATTTACTCTTTCAAATAATAATAAAACAAGTGAACACTCCATGAAACTAACCACCAGCAGATTTAAAAACAAGTCAGACAGTACTTTTTCACTCAGTGCACACAATCACATTGTGGAATCTGTTGCCAGATAACGTAGTCCAGGTAGCTAGCATAGCAATTTTTATAAGCATTTTAGACAAGCTCTGAAGAAAAATTCAAAAACCTATTTTAGCCTGCCGCAAGATGGCCCTGAGACCAACTACATTTACCGAGGCACGGGATACTGCCAGAATGCCACCATGCTGTTGCTCCCCTGGGTCTCCCTAGACCTGCCACCTCTTAAAGGCCCCATGACAAAAACCTCCACTGCTGGTGTCCAGTGATGACATCACATAGCTGGGTAAACTCCAGCTACACTACATAAAATGCCTCAACAATAGGTCCTCCAGCTCTTGCACTGCATGTTGCTATTTTCTAACTCTGTTATTTTGTCTTGCTGTTTCCATGCCTGCCATGTCTTGGTGCCCAGTACCCTGTCTTTGTCTTGTCCGTCTATCTCGTTCTGTCTTGGTTTTGACCCTGGCATTGGACAGACTATGTGTCTGGATTGCCGCCTGCTCCTCGACACTCCCTGATCTCTATCTGCCCTGATCTTGGCCTGAACCTTGATGCCGCTCGATCACTACCTGCCCTGACTTTGGCCCACAGCTCAACTTTGCCTGACTGTTCCTTACAGGACCCTCACCTAAAGCCCCTGGAATGCAAAGGCTCAACCCGCAGGAATGGCGCTGGTATAAGTGAAGTCCTAGACTTAGTCCTTGTGAGAGAGTGTCCACCTGCTGTTGGCGTGGGCCTAGTAGGTGCATCAACAACGTCACAGCCAAAGGACTCACATCCATGATACAATTATCAGCCAGGTAGACTTGATAAAGCCATTGCTTCTCCCTGGGAGTAAGCAACAAGAAATGTATCTACTTTTGGGAACTTCTGGGTACTTGTGATCTGAAATGGCCAACATCAGAGACACAATGATGGGTTCGATGGGACCTTGGTCTGACCCAGCATGGCATATCTTATGTTCTTATTTAGTCTAAGCTTAAGAAATCATTACATTCTATCAAGAACACATGCATCTCCAAGTTAAGCATACATCCAACTTCTACAACTGCTGTTAAAATGTCTTATTTTAAATACCTTCAGCATCCACAAGGAAATAATACTTTGTCCTCTCTCTCCATCACCTTGCCTCTTATCCAGGGTCCTTTCTCCCATCTTCTTCTGCCTCCCCTCTCCTAGGTCATCTCTCCCTCAGTCCCTGCTCCACCCTCTCACACCCCACTTTTCTCCTGCCCCTCCCCAAGGTTCTCCCTCCTTCTTCTATATATCCAGTCCTCTCTCTCTCTCATTCCATTCCTGTCCCCTATTATAGGTTTGATCCAGTCTTCCCACATCCTCTCCATGATCTCTAGTATGCTCCATTCCATCCCTTCCCCAGCCCTAGATATGATCTGGCTTATCTCTCAATCATCTTCCCACCCCTGGCTGGCAAAGGTAGTGGTGCCTAATACTGCATTAGCATTCAACTTCTCTCCTCCCACCCTTTCAGTATTTATCTCTCTTTCCTCCCCACAAAATTCTCACCTGACTGGAGCTTTGGGCAACTTCTTCTTTTGCTCTACTGTCAGACTTATCCCTTGTCTCTACAGCACGGCAGAACAGACATCTAAGGCCTATGGTAATATTCACTGCAGCCCCTCCTCTCTGGACAGGAGGGGAGGGACTGACGAGGAGAACAAGAGGCTCTTCTCTGCTCTAGATTTGGTTCGTGAACACAGTTGAAATCTTCAAGCATGATCAATGTGCCTTTAAGCATTAACAAGACCTGTCTTATTAACTCATGAAAAGATTTGTGGCTGTACTCGTTTGGTGCATACACATTACATAATGTGAGTTCTTGGCCTATTAGTTTACCCACTAAAATTTTGTATCTAACTTCCGGGTCGCTTAACTGTTGAGAAACTTGGAAATTTAGGGATTTGTGAAAGAATAAAGCTACCCCTGCTTTTCTTTTCTGGGCAGGAGCATAGAAAGATTGCCCTAGCCAGTATTTCTTAAGCTTTTGCTCTCCTCTGCAGACAGGTGTGTTTTCTGAATGCCTACTATTTGAGCTTTAGGACGTTGTATTGCAATAAGGATATTTTTTCGTTTAATGGAAGAACCTATGCCTCCCATATACCAGGAAAAACATCTTATGCTCCCCATCTTAATTTTGCCTTAAGATAAGCCAGTCTGGACCAATAAACAATGATTCTATCCATATCGATCACCCCCCAGCCTGGGCCATCGAGCTTTGTTGTTGCAGCACCAGTTTGTTAGGAAACCGGGAAAGACCCCTTGCATTTAATATACAAGTAAGAATTGTGGAAGTATATTGCCTACTTGATTCTCTATTTGCAGTATTCTTTTTTAACTTGCCTGTAAGCCCCTTGTCCCCTGCCCGCCCCTCCCTGATCCCTCCCCTCTTAACCCTAATCCCTGCCCTCCCTTTGCCATTCCTACTTTCCATATCCCTCATGATTTAAATTTTCCTATGTTTCTAATATCCCCGATACGTGTTGGGAAGAGACCCATGTAACATGCGTTCGGGTGCCACCCCTCCATTTCCCGGGGATAAAATTGGGAGCACTGATATGTCAATCTGCCCTATTCCTCTTAGATTAATATGCCCCCCGCTTGCATACATAAACATTAAAAAATTAGATGAACCAAGAACATCATGATGCAGTCTTCATCTAAGTAAAAAAAACATCACTACCCGCTAGCTTAGAGAATATTACTCAGATGTCCATTTTGACTGCTTGCTCATGTCGTCCTTCACCATATCGTTTCTAACGGGTGGTGAGATTTCCTGCGCCCCACATAGCTTGTTATGACTTAGATGTAGACGCTTTACCATGTATAAGTTCTTCTCCAAGTTCTTCTCCCCTCGTTATTTGTAACTATTCCTTCGGTCACAACAGTTCCTAGTTGATGTATTTAATGCACTCCCGTTTCATGTAAACCAGCAAGATATGTTCTCATGATTGCCGGTATATAAAAACCTTAAATAAATAAATAAAATAAATAAGTTCACGTGCTTGGTCCGGAGACTCACATAGGTGCACTTTCCCAACTTTCCAAATTTTTAGCTTAGCAGGGTATAATAGCGCAAAGCGGATTCCATTGTTAAAGTCGCTGCAGATAGCCGAGAAGACCCGCCTCTGAGCCGCTACCGCTGCGGAGAAATCTTGAAAAATCAGAACTTTATGTGTTTCATATGTTACTGCTCCGATTCATTTATATGCTGTAAGGACCCTACTTTTCTAAGCGTAATTCAAAAATTTAGCTATGACAAAGCGCGGGCGATCCCCCATTTGGCTTTTTGGGCCTGATCCTGTGAGCTCACTCAATAGTTAGGGTACCTTGCAATTCTGGTAAATCCAGCTCCTTAGGTAGCCATTGCTCCAATACTGCGATCAAATCTCCACCCGTAATCTCCTCTGGCAGACCCAGGAATCGAAGGTTATTGCGCCTAGATCTACTCTCGAGATCCTCAGCTTTTTTCCTCTGCGACCTTGAGTTTATTTTCTAGTTGGGCCACATGTATTGTAAGCGCAAGAGTGTCATCTTCTACCACAGAGATGCGGCCTTCTGCCGTTTCAATGCACCTGCCTATGTCTTGAATCGAGTCTGAGTTTAATAAAGTAGTTGGAGATGCTTTCAAATTTATGATCCAGTGTGGCAACCACTGCAGAGGTTAGTCTATTAATTGTCATTTCATCCGAGGGGAGATCTATTATCGATTTGTACCGCTCCGTCATCATGGAATCTGTGAGTTTGCCTTTTTCCCTGTCTTTACACACCAATCTAGAGGTCATAACATGTAGCTCCGAGCTTCAACTGTGAACAGCCTTGGTCATCTCCAACAGTTTAGCAACTACATTCCTCGTTGTTACCAAAGGGAGGTCGCGATATGGCTCCAATATCTGTATATTTGGAAGGGTGGCACCCGGAGCTCCAGTGATTGCGACTCACTAGGCTCACCACATCAAGTGATCCCTTCTTATAACAGATTTAAAGAATAAAACCCACAAAGCAGAGCCTGTACTTCCCTGCTTGTTAACACAGTAATTTGACATCTGGTTATCTGTCAGGATCAACAATTTTGTTGGACAGTCGAACGCAAAGCCCACAGTGCATACCTAATTTGGCAGACCCGAGATCCTTGATGCTGAGCCCATCTACATGGGATCCCCACACACTTCATGGATGCATCCATGAAGACAATTTAAACCCAAGGAATTTATAAAGATACCCCCCCAATTTCAGGTTGGAGATTTTCTGCCACCAGGAGAAAAAGAGTCCCAGAGGGACAGAGTGACTCAGATGCAGTCCTGCAGATCATGAGTGGCCTGAAGCCACTGAGATCTTAAGGAACATTGGGCTCTTCACATGTGCATGCATGCCAAGGGAGTAATATGTACCAATGTGGCCATATGGCCCGACAGTCAATATGTGCCATGTTGATACCTCCTGGCTCTTTTGAATCTCCACGAGGGTCATCAGGGTGATGGCCCATTACTCCAGAGCAGTGTCTAGCAGGGCTCCAATGAAGTCCAATCAAGGTGATTAACTGAGATGTGAATCAGGGTAGTTGATAACAAACCCTGGGACTCCAATCCTGAGAGCACCCGGACCCTTCAGCCCCAGCCCAAGATGTGCTCTTGACCAGCCAATCATCCAGATAGGGGTAAAATGTGGACTCTCAGTCTGCAAAGGTGCACTGCAACCACAGCCAGGCATTTTGTAAAGACCTGTGGTGCACACACTAGCCTAAACAGCACAACATGGTACTAGAAGTGCTGCATTCCCACCAGCAGTTTCTTCTGGTGGCTGGGGAAGATCTCAATGCAAGTGTATGCTTATTTTAGATCAAGACAGCATAGCAAATCCCATTTTTGCAATCTTGAACTTTTCTCTTTTTAGAAATTTGTTCAAGGCCCTTAGATCTAGAATGGGATGGAGTCCCCCTGCTTTCTTTGGAATCAGGAAGTACTGGGAGTAAAATTCCCACCTTCTCTGCCCTAATGAAACAGGCTCGACTGCTCTGAGGTTGTTCTGGGCCACTGGATCAAGTATAACCACAGCCTGCTCCCAACTGGAAGGTCTGTCGCCATGGGTACAATGGTCATGGCTATGTTCTCGTTGACCCAGTCAAAACTTCAGCTCCGGAGTTGACCAAGATGCCACCTGGGGCTTTGGGGCATTCTGTTGCCTTGGGCCACTACAAGAGGCTGGTTGCTGCTGAAGGGGCAGAGATGGTGGAGGATAGTTTCTCCTCGGGTGGAAGAAAAAGATTTGGCCCCAGGAAGTTTAAGACCTCCTGGATGAGGAGGTCCAGAGTGCCAGCAGAGAACCTTTAGAGTGTTGCATGGTAGTCACAAATTTGGGCCACTGCGTTCTTCACCTTATCACTGAAGAGATTCTGTCCTGTGTACAGCACATCAGCAAGTCATTCCTGTACCTCTTGACAGAGATACAAGGCCCACAGCCAGGCAAGTCTGCAGGTGCCGAACTCTGCAGCAGAGACTCTTGATGCCACCTTGAAAACTTCATAGGTCAAGCAGACTCCATGTTTTCTGCACTCCACATCCTTATATGCACCAGTGACTGGAGGGTGTCACTCTACTGCTGCTTGGCCACCCTCTTGCACCTGTTTCAAGATGTCTCACATATTGGCTCATGAAGAGCTGGTAGGCTGCTATGCAGGCAATGAGCATAGCTCCCTGAAACACTTTTCTCCCACTGCTGTCCATGGTCCTTGGATCCTTCTCCGAGGGCACAGAGGAATGGGTCCAAATGCATTTTGCCTTCTTGAGAGAGGATTCAACCATGACCGATTGGTGTAGCAACTGCAGCTTGTCAAATCCGGGAGCCTTCTGGATGAGAAATATTGCATCCGCCTTTCTAGTAACAGGAGACACAGAGAGCGTGTTTTCCCACATCCTCACCAGCAACTCCAGAAGGATTTCATCCAACTGCCATAATCTCCTTAGGAGGCTCCACGTACTGGAGAATATCCTCCTCCATCTGTAATGTAAACAGGATAGTTTCTGCCATCAACCTGACAAAGTCTGTGAAGGAGATATCTTCTCTTGGGACTGTGAATGTAGTTGAAAAAGCTTTCCCTGATATCTTGAAGAAATGTATTAAATAATTTTGGATGAACAGCTTTGAATATTTTGGATAATGAAGTTCTTGCCAAATCTCCTTTGTGTTCTCCTTCTATGTTGGTGATTTGGTCTCCACCTTGACCTCTATACTTATTTAAAACAAAACCAAAGAAAGGCTGGAAAAATCTTGTGCTAGGTACCCACAAGTACCTAAAATTCAGCACCAGGCACTGCCTGTTGGGCTAGAGCCAGGCAGAGGAGCCAAGTGGAGGGGTTGGTGTCTGGTGAAGCAGCAGCAGCCATTACGCCACAGCCAAACAAAGAAGCAGTGATCACTAGAGCAATGGCAGGGTAAAGGAGTAGCAGCCACAAGGGACAGGTGGAGAAGCAATGGACACCAGGGCTGGGCAGAGGAGTTGTGGCACTAGGACAAAGGCCAGGCAGCAGAATGGCATTCACTGGGATCAAGGGGAGAAGCAGCCATCATTGGTGCAGAAGCAGTGCCCAACAGAGAGTAGTAGAAGGGAAAAGTAAAACATCAGAAATAAAATAAGCACCAAAAAAGGTTCTGAAGAATATTTTTATTCACCTGGCTCCAAAGAATTTTGGATGGTGCCTATGTTTTCTAAGCCTTTTCCACCCCTAAGGCAGTTGAAAATATTAGCAAATGCACCTTGGTATTTACTAGGCATCTCAAAAGATTGAATTGCTATTCACTAACACAAAGTACTATACAGTAGTTTTAGACATTCATTTCTGCCACAAGATTTCATGTTTAGGTTCCATCTTGCCTCTGCCTTTGTGTGTAGAAGTGGCAAATGTGTTATTGGATTTAGGAGTTATGGGGAAAGCCAACAAAAATGAATGAAGATGAGTAATGTGTAGATCCTGTGCTTCTGCCAAGCTGAAGTTAATCTGAAAACCGTCACGTGCAGCTACGCTTGGTTTGCTGAATTTTAATGTACAGTACTAAAAAAAAAGACAAGGAGTATTTCTGATGACAACTACAAGACTTCCTATAATGGATTTAATTAAAAATGTCTTTATAGTATAGATATTACACATTTTAAATAAAAGTATCAAGTACTCATGTAACAACCAATACAATAAAAAAAACAAAAAGCTACAGATCGTCATACCAAGTAACTTGTCATATTCATTTCAATTTTTCTAACTAAAGAAAGACTAGTTTCATATAATGTTTTTCTATCATCAGCAGCTTCTGCAACAAGTCTCAGGGGCGCTGTGAGACACAAGGATAAAAGTCAAGGGACTGTTCAAGAAATGGAGCACTAGCCCAGTAAAGCATCATTTGGCCCATGGTTCTCAACCCGGTCTTTCTGGTTTTCAGGATATCCACAATGAATATTAATATGTTTTAACATTTACAGACTGTTTTGTTCTTGAATTGTGGATATTTCTATTGTAAACCACCTAGAAATGTTAATAGGTGGTATATAAATTTTAACGAAATAAATCAGAGATACTGGCAAATAGTGTAGGCAGTGCATGCAAATCTCATTCGGAAAACCAGCCTGGCAAGGTGGTACTCCAGAACCAAGCTGAGAAAGCATCAACCTAGAGTATCTTAATGCAATTACAAGTGGGCTTTTTTCTTTTTAGTCACTTTCTTAAGTTTTAATTATCTATCTGCCAGATTATAACAGTGCTTTCATCCTTCAATCTCATCTGGATACAGTATCTCAAAGCAGTATGGTTGCTGGCCCATATCCAAGATGATGCTCTAATAGTCTTCAGTGAGCATAAAATCATAATGTTCTGCTTTGGTTTTTTTTGTTTAGCAAATGCTTGACAAATGTTCTACTCAACGTATTCAGAATGAGAAATTACAACTTAACCTGATAATTTCCTTTTCCTTAAGCCAGACAGATGAATTCATGACCAGTGGGTTATGCACCTCTACCAGCAAACGGAAACGGGCAAACTGACATCACTGTATATATACTTCTGCACCACTGACATCAGCCTGCCAGTATTCTCTTCAAATGCCAACTGTGGACAGACTAGCAAAAACTTAATAACATAACCATTTAGCACTCAGCCAACATGAAACACTGAGCTCAGACAAAGAATGTATTAACACTAGTCTAGGGACTGGATTAACACTTACCAGTAACCCCTGGAACAAGTAATCACGCAGGAGGCCTATAGCACAATCATTGGGAAGCCAAGGACAGGAAGCTGAATTCATCTGACTGTCCTAAAGAAAAGGAAATTATCAGGTAAGTAGTAATTTTTCATTTACTAATACCAGGCAGATGAATTCAGAACCAGGGAAATGCACCCAAGCTACTCCGGAATAGGGCGGGAGGCTGCCCACGGCCCAGTCAAAACCACATGTGCAAAGGCTGCGTCCTCCCATGCCTGCTCATCCAGATCATAATACCTGAAAAAGGTGTGTAAGGAGGACCACGTCACAGCTCAGCAAATGTTGACAGGAGACAACAATCTAACTTCCGCCCATGACACTGCCTGAGCCCTAGAGTAGGCAATGGCTTATCAGCATCCACACATGCAGCCGTGACTACCTCCTTAATCCAGCGAGTTATTGTAGCCTGTGAAGCCAGTTCACCCCATTTACCTCCACCATGATGGACAAATAGGCGATCCGGCTTTTGGAAAGGTTTAGAAACCTCCAGATACCTCATGACATGTCTCTTGACATCCAAGGGTCAGAACAGGCAATATTCCTCTGCATTTCTTTCCCTATCTTGAGACAGCAGGGAAATGGACTGATTCAAGTGAAAATCTGAGACCACTTTTGGCAAAAAAAGAAAGAACAGTATGCAGCTGTATCAACCCTGGAGTAACCCAAAGGAATGGCTCCCAGCAGGACAAGGCCTGCAAATCAGAAATTTGAAGCACAGAACATATCACCACTAGAAATAATTTTCCAGGTCAGTAATTGCAAGGAAAGACTGTGCATCGGTCGAAATGTAGGGTCCACCAAGAAATCCAAAACCAGATTAAGACTCCATAAGGGTACCAGTAACCACAAAGGAGAATGAACATGTTTCACTCCTCTCAAGAAATGGGCCACATCTAGATGAGCTGATAAGGATTCACCATTTACCTGATCCCTGAAACAAGCAAGAGCTGCTAGCTGTACCTTCAAGGAATTAAAGGCCAACTGTTTATTCAACCCATCCTGCAAAAATTCCAAAATGAGCGGGATCTTAACTGAACGAGGAAGCACTCAACCTTCACATCAAGTCTCAAATACTCGCCAAATCTGCACATAGGCTTTGTTCGTAGTAAGGTGACAATTGCCGCAGTAGAATATCCATGCTTCAGCAAGCGAGCCCTCTCAAGGGCCATACCGAAAGACAAAACAGAGTCGGATCTTCGTGAATAACAGGTCCCTGTCACAACACATTCCTGTGTGCCGGAAACTAGCGGGGGAAGTCTACCAGAAGCCATCACAGATCTGCATACCATGGTCTCCTAGGCCAATATGGTGCCACCAAAAGCACCATCCCTCTGTGACCCTCGACCCTCCAAATTATTCTACCCAACATGGGCCACAGGTGAAAGACAGTCTTAAGGCCAGTCCTGCAAGACAGCATTGATACCCAAGGACTTCGGATCTCTCCAGCAACTGAAGAATTGAGAAACCTTCGCATTGCGACAAGTCGCCAAAATGTCAAAAAACAGAAGGCCCCAATGATCCACTATCAGCTGAAATGCCTCGTCCGACAATATTTTATTTATTTATTTAACAGCTTTTATATATCGACAAATGTTGGGAACATCTCATCGGTTTACAAGGAACACAATTAGCAACAGGCTTTACAGGGAACACATAGCTTAAGAGGAGTATAATCTTAGTAGGGTGACAAATTAGTAAACAATAGAGCTAAAAGCAATTTGAGAGGTCAGGGAGGAGGGAGGCAGGATGGAACAAGGGCAGAATGGAAGAGGGGATAAGGAGATGTGGTTGATTATACAAATCTTCACAAAATTAAATGTAGGTACTAAGAACATGTTATATACAAATATATCTTAACATTTCATCCGTTTGTTTTTCACCTTCAGAAATTGGTATCAGACTGCGTGCTCAATCGCTTAGGCTCTTGCCCTATACAGGGCTACAATCTCTTTCATGATGGCAATGGCACTAGAATAGTAACTTCATTTACCAATTTCACTAATGTACTCTTTTTATTATATATGCCAATTTTTAACTTTTTAATCGTTTTTAAAATATTTTTTACTTATCTTGCCAAATTCATGACAACCTCTCCGCACCGTTGTGTGAACTTGTCCCGTAAATATCCAAATCAACTGCCTGACAGGCAGTGCTATCAACCAATATGTGTGTGTGACTGCTAAAATTCTACCCTCCCGACATTGCAATGTTTCGGCGGCACAGCTCGCCTGCTTCAGGGGATTCCTCTCGTTTTACTGACCATTACCGGTTCCTTCCCCACAGCACAAAACTTTCAGCGCAGATTGTATTGAGTGAGGACAGTAGCCCTTCAATTTTGTCATTTGGGTTTTCTTGATATACAAATAATATACAGAATATGTACAGGTGTTAGCTCGCCATGGAGTACATTGAGAGAGATGAGATAGAGTACATTGCCAAGGGCTACAGTGGATAGCCTGATAAAATTGCGAATTTGTGGAGAGGTAATGGTAAAGATGTTGCAAAAAGATGCTGAGAAGAAAGCAAAGGAGAAGATATTCTGACAGATGGAGAGTCTAGCAGTAGTTTGGCATTGCAGGGTTTCTGTGGATGATTGTATAGGGGGAAGCGTGACATGATGTTGCTTATTTTATTGTGGAAAAAGGAGGCTAGATTTTCACATTTGGCCTGGTTGTCTATGTCAGGTGCGGAAGGCGTGCAGGATTTCGTTAGGTTGCTTACTAATTCGAATAAGGCTCTTGGACTGAATTGCAGGTGGTGGATATGTTGCTTAATTGTGCAGGGGTGGGGTCTTTGCGCCACATTCTTTCGAGCTTTCTAAGATTGTGTTTCATATTTTTTAACTCTGGGATATACCAGGGTTGTTTGTGTCTATTAGATGTGTCAATTTCGCGTCCCTGTATGGGGCAGATCCTATCAGCAATCACACTGGTGATATGGTTCCAGGAGGTGAGTGCCGTATCTGCATCTGTTAGGTCGAGGGTGTTGATGTCCATGGTTAAGGCTATTATTAATTCTTCTTGATTGCAACTGCGTCTAAAGTGTATGGTTTTATTGGCTTGAGTGGGAGTGGAGGTATTAATCACCGAACATGTTGCGTCGATGTGATAGTGGTCAGACCAGGGGATAGGTGTGCATGATGGGGGGGGTAGTACGGATTTGGGAATTGGTGAATAGGAGATTGAGCGTGTGGCCTGCTTTGTGTGTAGATTGGGAGATAGTTTGAGAGAAGCCGAGAGCATCTAAGGCAGTAAGCAGTGAGTCACAGGAGGACGAGATGGGGGTGGCATCCACATGGAGGTTGAAATCCCCAAGGATAATTGCTGGAACATGCATGTTTACGTTTTTGGAGATGAATTCAATCAAGGGGGAGGGGTTAACCTCTAGGAGTCCGGGTGGGGCATAAACTAGGCAGATTTGAAGGTTGTGTGCATGAAATAAACCGATTTCAAACCTAGGTGGGGTGGGAATAAGTTTCCTTGTTAGTTTAAAAGCCTTTTTTTGATGCCAGGAGGCGGCCACCTCCTCTTTTTTTGGGTCTGGGAATGGAGAAAATGTCATAGCTTTCTAGTGGGAGTTGGTTAAGTAGTAGAGCGTCCGTTTCCTTTAGCCAAGTTTCAGTGATGGCTAGGATATCAGGGCTGTCATCCAGTAGGACGTCATTGATTAGGGCAGTTTTTTTGATGATTGATTGTGCATTCACTGAAACTTGGCTAAAGGAAACGGACGCTATACTACTTAACCAACTCCCACTAGAAAGGTATGACATTTTCTCCATTCCCAGACCCAAAAAAAGTAAGAGAATGATGAAGGTTGTGAAGCCGAGTATTTGGGTGAGTTGGGTGGCCATAATGGGAAGGAGGTTTCCATGGCATTCACCGGATGATTTGGGAAGAGGGGGTCACAGTGTGAGGGGATAGTGCTTGATGGTGGGAATAGGATAAGTGTGCATAGCTGTTCGCAAGTGGAGAGAGCAGTGGAGTAAGGGTGTCTGAGTAGGAATTTTTGCAGGGGGGGGGGGAGGAAGAGGTGTTCTATTGTGTTAGGCAATGGGTACTATAAGGTAGGATGGAATGGTGGAAAAAGGTAGTGAGAATTTGTATGGGCCAGAAGGGTTGAAGGGGTTCAAGTGGGGGGAGCACAAAGGAGCGCACTAAGGGGCAGGCTCCTTAGTTGCGCTCCTTCTGCGCGAGACGCCGGATGTCTTGGGTGAGGAAATATAGGGTCTGCAACGTCATCGTTGGTGGGCGGTCCGAGGGCATCGTCGGCGTCTGTGGGCCAAATCGGGTGCCAGGCAGAGCTAGGCCGCAGCCTCGGCCTCGATTTGTAGTTCTGCCCGGACCCCTGATGGGTCTCCCACGCCGGTTGTGTCAGGCGAAGGCGGCTGGGATGCGAAGGTCCAGCGCGGTTGCGGCGGCGAAAAGGGCGACTGTGGGGCTGCCTACCCGGTAATTAGGGCCTGCAGCGTCGTCGTTGGTGGGCGGTCCTGAGGACGTCGTCGGCGTCTGTGGGCCAAATTGGGTGCCAGGGAGAGCTAGGCCGCAGCCTCGGCCTCGATTTGTAGTTCTACCCGGACCCCGATGGGTCTCCCATGCCGGTTGCGTCGGGCAAAGGCGGCTGGGAGGCGAAGGTCCAGCGCAGTTGCGACGACGCTCCTGGGTCCAGACTTTCCATGCTGAGAAAGTCTGCTCTTACATTGTCTTTTCCTGCAATCTGCGTGGCTGAGATTTCCTGAAGATGCACTTCTGGCCATTCCATAAGTTGGTCTATCTCCTGCGACACTTGCTGGCTCTTGGTTCCTCCCTGTCAATTGATGTAAGCCACTGTTGTTGCATTGTCCGACATTACCCGGACCGCTCGACCCTGCAACCTGCCACTGAACTGCAAGAATGGCAATCGGACCGCTCTGGCTTCCAGTGATTGATGTATCAGATACACTCTTCCATACTCCAGCGCCCTTGCGCTGTTAATTCCTGACAGTGAGCTCCCTAACCCTGGAGGCTCGCATCCATCTTGAGTACTAACCAATCCGGCGATTTTAGGGAAACTCCCTCTTAGATCCGTTTGCGACCACCATTGGAAGTGAGAGCAGACTTCCATCAGCAGGAGGAGCTGAATCAAATAGTCCAGAGAGACTGCAGGCTCCAACAGCAGGGAGCGCTGAAGAGGATGGCTTTCACCCACAGCACCACTTCCAGGGTTGCAGCCATCAAACCGAGTACCTGCAGATAGGAATACAGAGATAGGCATATAATGTTCATCAAAAGACCACCACACCATCAACTTCTGAATACAAGCTTCTGGCAGGAAAACCTTGGCCTGCTTTGTGTTGAACCAAAAGCCCAGATACTTCAATGACTGAAAACTGCTTTTGGCCAGGTACACCATCCAACCAAGTTCCTGCAACAGGGAGATCACCTTGTGGGTCACCAGGCGGCTCTCTTCCAGAGACCTGGCACGAATCAACCAGTCGAGCAAATATGGGTGTACCAAGATCCCATTCTCTCTCACCTCTGCCACCACCATAACCTTGGAAAAAGTTCTGGGAGTGGTGGCCAGACCAAAAGGCAGCGCCCGAAACTGATAATGGCACCTCGAAACCACGAAACTCAGAAACACTGGTGCTCCAATCAGATGGGAATATGGAGTTGTTCCTCAGACAGATCCAGGGAGGTCAGAAATTCCCCCCGACTCCACTGCCATTATCACCGAGCACAATGTTTCCATGCAAAAATGAGTCACCCGCAAATGATGGTTGACCCCTTTCAGATCCAGGATGAAAAGAAAGGAGCCCTCCCCTTCTTGGGCACAACAAAATAAATGGAATATCGACCCGTATTTTCTTGAGATGTGGCTATTGGGACCACAGCCATCAGCCTGACGAGCCTTGACAATGTACACTTCACTGCCTGCTTCTTCTACAGGGAGTGGCAGAGAGACATCATGAACATGTCCTAAGGAACACTGTGAAACTCCAGCACATATCCCTCTCTTATCACCTCCAGGAATCTCTGATCCGATGTGATTTCAACATACCTCCGATAAAGGAGAGAAAGGCGGCCCCTGCCCCCCCCCCCCCCCTGTTACAGAGGGTGGGTCAGTGAACTTTCATTGGGAGGCTCAGGAGGCTCCACTACCTGAGCCCATGCCCCGCCTGGGCTGTCTGGGATAAAAGGACTGAGAGCTAATGAAAGGTCAAGCCCTCTGAAAGGTCACTACTCTGTAGGGTCAAAAATGCTTGGAACCCTGGTAGTGCCCTGCGTGCCAAAGTGCCGCGATGTTTGCTTCTTATTCTCCAGCAACTGGAACTAAAGATTCACCCCACTTACTGGCCAATTTCTCCAGCTCACTCCCAAACAAGAGCAAGCCTTTAAAGGGCAATTTCATAATATTAGCCTTGGAGGTTGCATCGGCCGACCAATGTCTCTGCCATAACTGATGCCTGGCCACTATTACCGAAGCCATCCCTCTCTGGCTGAGGTGTGGACCAAATCACAGCCCGCATCTGCTAAAAAGGAGGTGACTGGCTCCATAACCTCCCTTTAAATATTCCAGGAGTCCTTGACCTTCTGAGTGAGAAGTAAACAAGAATGAGCCACCAAGGAACAACAAGAAGTAATCTGCAAGGACATCACCACTGCTTCAAATGCTTGCTTAAGGATGGCTTCAATCCTCCTATCGTGCTCCTCCCTCCATGAGGATAGTTGTCCGCTTAGAGACAGCACAGGCAAGTGCATCCACTTTCTGAAAACACTGGATCCAGAGGGTTCAGGCCTTCCAAAGCCTGACCCCCTTTGAAATTTGCCTCTGGGGCATCCCACTCAAGATCAATCAATTCATGAATGGCCTCTATAACAGGGAAAAAACAAGAGGCTTTACACAAAGAAACCAAAATGGGAATTTTCTTTGGTTCAGACATGGAATCTGCCCCAGGTACTCCCAGCATCTTCAAAGTATGGGAAATCAGAGCCAGTAGCTCATCTCTATGAAAGAACCGCCACAAAGTCCTATACGGTTCCAGTCCTGCAGGAATTTCCCCATCCTCCAGAGAGTCAAGATAGGAATCCGGATGGCACCGATGAGGCCAATCAGGAGGTCTTGCTGTCAATCTAGGTGTACTTCAGTGCTTAACAATAGTACCGGACAAGTGAGAGGCCACCGCCTGTTCTGACCTGACAGGATTGGTTGGGGCTGAGAACTGTGCCCGAATAAAAGGATTGCAATCCTTGAAAAGATTCTAACCAAGAAAAAGTAGAAGGATCCATGCCAAAACCAGAAAGCACCTGTGCTGTGCCCACTGAGCTACTATTCCCTGCTGCCGAGCCATTTAAGGGAGTTCCCTCCTGACATGTCCTTAACCCAAGCCATCATCAGGCTGGGAAGAACCAGGCTTAGTAAAATCAGAGGATGTTAATTCTCCCTGAGCTTTCTAAGCAGTGCTGGCTCAAATTAGAGAGCACTCCAGGCTGAGATGCCCAAATATGACAGGCAGCACAGAGGGAAAGGCACTTGCGTTTTTTAGCCACAGGCACCAATAATCCGTCAGTACGCCTAACAGGCAACCGAAGGTGTGCGTCCAGCTAAATTCATGCTGCAAAATTTAGGTGTGCAAACTTTAGTGTCCCAAGGCTAGGCATCGCAAAAACTAGGCGCCCTTCCACCACGCCAAACTTAAGCACACAAGCAATGTGTCCCAGACTGTGCACTCAGGCAGCATGCCCAAAAGAAACTGGGCACACAACTCAGATGCACAGACAGTCGCATTTGCACACACCGACAGTCCTAAAGAGGGCAGCCTAAAGCACAGAAAAAAGCACGTGAAATCACACGGTGCACAGAAAAGAAAGCCTAACAGCGGTACCTAGCCTACCCAGGCTGCTCAATCTGCCAGGCTGCTCAAGTCCCTCAACCTCCCACAGGAGTAGGAACGAATAGCGGAATGGCACACCAAGCACGGAGATCGGAGGAATGGGAAGGCCTACAAACAACCCTTCTACTCTGGCTCTCTTTTTTTTCTTTTTTTTTTTTTTTTTTAAATCTTACCTGAGCTCAGCTTTTCCTGGCTGAGTACAGAGATGGTCTCTGGCTCCGGGAGGAGAGGGCATATACCATCACCACCGTGCTCGGCTTCCTGCACCCACAGCCTTTCAGCTATTTTAATCAACTAAGTCCACGCCAGCTTAGAAAACCAGCTACCGGACCAAGGCACTCATCTGAGAGACCACGGAAATCACCTCAGGAATTCTCAACTGGGGGAGGGACCATTTGGTATCCCTGCAGGAGAGCAGGCAAATTAAATCTATTTCTACTCTAAAATTTGAAGCAATCCCCAGTAGGGAAATATATGTCCACCATCTGCAGGAGACGGAGAATACTGGCAGACTGATGTCACTGCAGGAGTATATATATACGGTGACATCAGTTTGCTCCGTCTCCATTTCCTAGTAGAGGTGCATAACCCACTGGTCCTGAATCCATCTGTCTGGGTGCTAGGAAACTGCTATTAAAAAAGCACTAACTTTGATGCTTCTTGTGTGCATTTCACTATGATCAGAAAACAAATTATATATTTTAAACTGCTTAGGCTATATTTGTATTTGCATTACATTATCTATTTGCAAGTCATCTTCCTCCAGAAAGGACCCAGGGCAGTTTACAGCACCAAAATACAATGATCTAGATTTATTTATAAAGCACAATACTGAGAGGTAATGTATTTCACTTTTACTCTTCAAACTGTTGTGAATAAAATCTCGCCTACAGGGGGTAGGGTTTGCACTTAGGAAAAGTAAATGCAATATACTAATTACAGTAGTCTCTGAACTGATATTATATAACAACCTATCGCCAGCAACCTGCTGTTTGGGAGTTATTATCCAGCATTAATTAGAAATGACAGACCACTGCTCAGGAGATTCTGTGGAAGCAACTACAATAAAACGCACTGCTGGACACAATAACCAGAATGCTGAAAAAGTGCCCATCATGCCAAGAGGTTAAAAGCAGTCCGAGTATGTACAAGTGCAACTAGCAATAAACCTGCAAGTATTTGTGACCTTCACTGTGCCAGATTACTCAACTGCATAATATTCGTGTCAGTCCTTTATACAAAATCCAGCCAGTTCATGCAGATAGATAATAAAATGACGGGAGTCTCGTTGAGACACCCGCACCTTCTCTAAAATTTATTTTATCTCCCATGAAATAACACACCGGTGAGGCAAACTAGACCCAGCTAAAATATTATGTTATTACTCACAATTCATCATTGCTCAAAGCCCAGAGGTTCCAGCACAGCACCAGCCAAGAGGTGTGTGCCGTTCTTGGCAGAAAGCATTAGATTGGTCTGTATGGTATCTGCAGTATAAAGGCACATATTTCAATGAAAGGCTGTGCGTCTATGTTTCTTCTAGGAGTGTGCGGGGGGGGAAATTAATTTCGCTGTTTGTTTTGGAGGCATCTGCATTTGGGAGTTTTCCTTTTATTTTGTTTTGCTACACACAAAAAAAAAAAAAGTTTTCATGTAGACTAAATCCAGTTAACGCGCACTAGTTTTAGCAAATGCTAAATTGAAAACAAAACTGTTTGTCATTACATTTTGGAAATGGCATGAAAAAATAAAAAAATAAAAAAAATGCGACAGATGTTTTCTTTTCCCTTCGACCTTCATTTCTTCACCAGAACACTACCTCCAGTAACAGGAACATGCAGAAAAGTTACAGTTTATTAAAATGTGGATGACTATTCTTACAGAATTAATGAAAAATATTTTGCAATGCAGTATGGGTACTTCTTCACTAATGTGCCAGTCTAAACTTGGCCTATCTGCATACTGATTTTGTGACTTGTTAAAAAAAAAATGAATAAAATCATAGGATAACACTTAATGGAAAACTTCATGTCTTTCCTGTTGTAATAGAATAGGACAGGCAGAGCTGTCTGGTTCCTTTTCCATTGTGACTTTAAGGATAATAGCAAATTAAATGCCTCTGTGTATGTGTATTTCTCAACATGACCTATAAAAGATTTTTTTTTTTTCAAATAAAAAACATTCAAGAAAGTGGTAAAAACAACTGTGCCTAAATGTACCTGGTAGTTTCAG
Organism: Rhinatrema bivittatum; assembly: GCF_901001135.1. NCBI lineage: Eukaryota > Metazoa > Chordata > Amphibia > Gymnophiona > Rhinatrematidae > Rhinatrema > Rhinatrema bivittatum. The sequence goes on from NC_042621.1 coordinate 14,767,463, forward strand.
ATTTGAGGAAATAGTGTACCCAAGATCATATGTCATTGGTTTCTTTCCAGCTGGGGAAGTTGGGGGACAGGAGGGGAGACAGACCATCTTCTTTGCAAGTCAAAAAAAAATCAAATTAAATATGTATTGACAAATTTAACCAATGAAGACCTTCTGCTGACAGTTATAGTAAAGAATAAGCTTCCAACTAATGGGTTTACTTATTTAAATAAAGTCCATTTAGAAGTTCCTGGAAAACTTAATTAGGCAGACTCAGGGCCTATATTTTCCCATAGAGACAAAATGTGAAAAAAAAAAATCCCTTTTAGTACATAGGCCCTCAACTGGACAGTTCTCTCCACCGGTGTTTCCCAAACTATTGAAGCCCAAGGCACACCTACACTAACAAAAATGTTGATATGGCACAGCAGTCTGAGGAGCAGGCTGCTATGGAGAGGACTCATATGACCAAGAAAAGAGCTAAGACAGCCCCTTCCAAATTTTAAAATAAAGGGAGAGAGGGGACAGACATACATGGGCTTCATCAGAATGGAGCAGCTTGCCAGTGGCTATTGAAATTAACTGACATACCTGTGTCACCAAAGGCTCTGGTTACATATATTATATACATGTAGATACTTGTCTATGTACATGTATCCATATAGGGAGAGAGAGAGACTCGGATATGCATACACATAGCATGCAGATTAACTGCCACTGGTTTTGTTTCTCCAGTCGGTACCCGTGAATTTCTCCCGGCATCTCCATGGCTCATTTGAAAGTGAAGAATGAAATCCCATTTGCGTTTGTGGGTTTATCCACTGTTTCAGCACATATTCAGTAACACTTCTTTTGGCTTCAGCCATTAGACACAGATCTCATGTAGATACAATCCAGCTGATTTGGGCTGGATCATATCTAAGGAATGTGGTTGCCCCAGAGGCACTCTGTCCTCTCTGCTTCCCTCAGCAAGCTGTCTTAACATGGGAACATTGCTCGCCTGCCCTAGCTCCGCACCATGCAGGTGGCTCCTACTCCTTCCACTCATTGCCGGGGACTCGTGCTCCTTCCATACTTTTAGATCCTCGCCATGCATGGACTCCTCCTCAGGTCCTCAGTGCAAGCAGAGCTCCCCAATCCTGTGCTCCAGAAGTCCAGGCGGTGTTGGCTCGGTTAGTTACTTTGGCTGCTGCTTGAGGTGATGCATGTGGCTGTCAGAGCTCCGCCAGCACTGCTTCTCCCACCCCTCAGAATGAGTCACATCTGGTGCTCAGTGCATGCTTTCCCCATCTCACCTGGCCTGGGGAAAAGAAAGGATGGAAGGACTCAAGGGAGGAGGCGTTGTATGCAATGTGTGTGCTCCACAAAGCAGGATCTAGCTGACCGTGCCTTGTATGCTGCTCATTAATTCTCACACTCCAGGACACTTACTGTAGCAAAGAAAGAGAGGTGCGGTTACCCATGTGCTCAGAAAACGAGGTCCTGAATATTGCACTCTAACGCTGGTGTCCCTTGTTGCTGCGAGGTGCTGAAAAGCAGAACCCAGGTGCTGATCTGGACATAAGCATCAGGCAGCAGTCACTTTTCTGTGGCACACCTGATCATTTGATGGCACATCAATATGCCATGGCAAACTGTTAGGGAAGAACTGCTCTTCACCAAGAAGAGTAGACAGAAGAGTCTATAAATTGTTTCATTAAAAATGTTGGTGGACACACTGACAATTCTTCCTAAAACCTCTCCCTCTCAATTCCCTCCCTTGTTCCCTTTTCCTCCCTCCCACAAACCTCTCCTCGCTTTCTTTTCCTCTCCTCTCGCCCTTCCACCATACGCCCGGTGCTGAGCCTAGCTCTTCTGGCCACTGTAGGGGATTTCAGGATTCTCTGGGAGTGAAGCAGCCTCAAGAATAGAGACACACTTGTTCTGGTCACTGTTTCAGGGTTATTAGAGTCTTCTCAATAAAAAGAATTGTGCTGCAGCTGGATTCTGGTGTTTGACTAACAATATAAAACACCCCTTCCCCTTGCCTGCCCCTTCACTCCCCCCTCCCTGCCTCCAAGCTTGCTCTGTAGTAGTGTATTCCGCCTCCTTCTGGCCCAGCTCTTCTGCGCTGTGAACCTCTTCCTCCTGGCTCACATCAGGCCGGACTGCACAGGAACCATCACCTTAACCAACTGTTGGCACATGGGGGGGGGGGGGGGGGGTAGCAACAAAATAATGCACTTGTGGCCAGATTAGAGAAACGATAGTTTGTATGGATGTCCATACTTAAGCTCAGGATAGAATATTGCAGGAATTTTAATTACTCTTCCTTGTTTGAAATAATGGGAGTCCCTGTGGAGTCCTGCGTATCTGGTAATTAAAAATCCTGCAAGATCCTGACTGATCTTCAGTGAAGGCAGACCATTAGTTTGGCACCCTCGCTGCGCATAATTTAGCACTGATGGTGTCCGCAGTTCAAGGAAGCAGCAGGATGGAGTAGCAGTCACGTCTCTATCGAAACAGGACTGAAAAAAGGGAGCAGATAAAGTACAGCACTGCTCGGGAAGACTAGTCCTGAAGTGAGCATTAAGTTAATTTATTGAAGGAAACTAGAAAAATAGATATGAGAACTTGCTACAAAAGCTCGATACTCAAGAACGTACTCACGTGCTGGTGAACACAGTTACACCTGCAGAGTCAGCAACACAGTCCCGTGTTCACAGCTGACAGCCACCCATGGCCACAGTGTGCATCTATTACAGTTTGCTATTTATTTATTTATGCAGTTTTTAATATACCGTTGCACAGAAAGCAAGTTTCTATCTCTACGGTTTACATATAAAATCAAAGAATCATCATATAGTTTTGAAAAGAAGCAAAAAAGGTACAATAAAATCCAATATAAGATCAAGATAAAATCCATAAAACTAAAAGTATTTTTTCACTTATTAATATTAAGAAGACAAAGTAAAAGATGCAGGTGCAGTAAAATCTGATATAGGATCATTAAACAGCTCAGGTAACTAAAAGATAGAGGTAAAGATTAAGCTGCTCTTGGTGATTATCCTGACTCTCAGCTGAGATTAGTCCCGTATGCTTGTTGGAAACACCACGTTTTTAAATCTCTTCAGATTATGCTGTAGTCTTAGATCTTGTGGCAGACTGTTCCAAAGTTTTGGACCTGCAATTGAAATAGCCCGGTCTCTAACTTCGCTGAGATGGGCAGATCTAACGGTGGGTATTGCTGTGGCACCTCAGGGCAGCTCCACCAACTTTGGAGCAGCCAGGAGAGTTTGCCTGCAGGGGGGAGGAGGTGCTCTATCAATTTTTTAAATGGTAGTATTAAAACAAAATCCACTCCTCCTATAAAACGTACTTCCAATGAGTTTGAAATGCATTATTTTAGTTGTCAAACGCACATATTCAAAATACATTTAAACGAGGACCATCCTGAACTGAATTTACACTGTGCTTCAGGGATTTAATGATCAAGAGCTATTTTTTTCTGCCAAAAAGAATGAATCACAGGAGGGTAAAATACTCTCTCTCTCTCTGATATTATATTAGACATATTTTATGTTACAAACCAGAGGGAATAACTAATGTCATTTTGCAAATGATCCATTAAAGAATTTTTCTGTTTGCTGGAATGCACAGGAATCAGAAAACACCAATGCCTCCTTGAAACATATCCAAAAAAAAGTTAACAAAATGGCTCTCCTCATCCTCAGGAGAAGTAATTTGGATTCCTTTCCTATGAATTTTTTTTCCCCATCTTTCATATTCAAGATATTGTTTTCCTTTCTTAGTCCATTCCATTAAATCTGGGCTGTCATACTTCCTTCTCCGTTTCTGCCCACTGCGTCTTGTCACTTAGCCAACAGAAATTCACACCCTATAGAGTTACTAACCGTAAAAATTGCTAAGAGACACAACAGCAGCTACAAAAATGTATTCAAAAAGATTATTGCTCTCCTAATTCTGAAAAACATGGGCATGAAAGGAACAGTTATATTGGTAACTAGAGGGCGTGTCCCTCTCTCAAATGCAATGAGAGCTGGCCGCCTAGGAGGTACTCCCAACAAGTAATAAAACGAAGTTTATCTTCAGCTTAATACTAGAGCCTGAATTATTCCATGTGCTCACAGCTTCAATCATGCAACTAAACTACATCTCGCTAATCCGAGCTACTAACAAATTTAGCATTGGTTGATCTCTTTAAAAGCAATGCACAATTCAGTCCAAAACCAGGCAGGAAGGTTCTACAGCCTACACCCTCATAGATGGTATTAAAACAGAACTATTACAATCTGTTTCAGACTGAGGCAAGGGCATTTATTTTATCTTTCTTTAGCAAGTTGCATCTGCTAGGAGAAGCTGCACTGAACAAAAGCTTAACTGAGCAGTTAGTCAATTACTGAAGCTCAGGTACACCCAAAGCAGACATCTGCTGTATTCTCTCTGAACCTGCGTGCGCACAAAAACTCGCTTGCCATAAAACTTAATCGCTAGCTAAGGTGGTCGCATTCATCCGCAAACTACAGAGTAGTGCATGGACAGAGCTGAAAGAGTAAGAGGCTACTAAAAACCCTGATCTAAAGGAGTAGGACAAGTACTAATCCTGAACCCTTCCCCTCACTCTATTTCCCTGATGCTCTCTCACCCCCTTGATCTGGAACTGTGTGCCAAGCATGAATTCATCAGTGCTACAACAAGGCAGCCAATTTCACTGTGCCACCAGGCAAACACTCAACCGATCTCTCTCTCACCCAGCAGCATGCATGACTAGGTCAAGGTTAGAAGTTCCAGGATTTTATCTTACTGCGTTTCCGCTCCACAAATGGCAAATGCTGATGAAATCTGCCGAAAAGCTAGTCTTCCTTTGGACTGTAAGCAGAGAGAGACCTGGCATGCCATGCCAGGTCTCTCAAGCCCAAAATACCTCTGTGTGTAAGACCCCCTTGTCTAAATGTGGACCCTTTCAAGGAGGCTGCATGCGTATCTCCATCAGGTTGGTCACGGTCAATGAAGGGCCGCCCGAGAGAAAATGTACACGGGAGCACTTCTTCAAATCCGTGCAACAAGTCACAAAAGATCTGGGAAATCTCTGGCTCAGAAGCTGGCACATCCACAGCGTCCACAGGTTTTCATATAAATCTGGCCTTGAAATGAGTATGTGTCATCAGGGAATGATTTCGCTTTCTGTCCTATTAAAAGGGTTGCTCTTCCTTTCATGGTGTTCCAACTAAATTAAAAGAAAAAAAAAGGCCCCTGCAGAGCTAAATCTCATGCACTGCACAAAGATTCTATTACGAGAGTAATCATTATTGAATCTTTTAGCAGCGATGTAATTTCTTACATGTTACAACAAGTTTGGTATGCATTGTGAATTTTAGCCAAGGTTGATAAAGTTCAATAACTTGGCTAACCAACCGTGTGTAGTACTCATTACAGAGGTAATAAATAGATTCATCAGAATGGACGTGAAAAGGCAATATGAAAACCTAATGCCATCTCCAGCCTGCCTGATAAAGGAACCTTCTTGGATGTGTATATTGATTTCTAAATTATGCAATATAGGTACCTAAAAAAAAAAAAAAAGGAAGTTAAGAGTTGTCTTAGAAATACAAGGGTTTTATCACACTACTTTGGGGTTCCAGCTTTTTTTTTTTTTGGTTGTGGAAAAACATAAGACAGTTCACTCATTTCAAACAAAGCTACAATCCATGTCTGAGAGACATTTCAGAGTAGGTGAACAATTTTCTCTTACTTTTCTTGCTGAATTGAACTTGACATATTAAGCACGCAAGGAAGAATATTTGTAATTAATACCATTGGGATGGTTGCTTAAATGTGAGTGGGTGAAATTCTGACCTGCATCAATAACTTAATGTTTCAGAATAACCAAATCCTATGATAGTTAACATGCAAAAAACCCGCTACCTCTACAAATGATTGTAATGCAGTCCATTCTAGCTTACTAGCGAAAGTGGCAGGGGGTCAGATTGTAGTAGGATTTTATCATTTATTTTTATATTTACATTTTTATGATGCTGTTTGCATGTGATTTGCATTGTTTTCTGCAGATAAGCAGGGCTGAATTAGCCATGCTTTCTGGGAGCGCTCCCTGGCGGCTCTCGGCGGGAACTTCTTCTAGCAGCTAAATGTTTTTGCTGCTGCACGCCTGCGCAGTGCCTTTCCCGCGCAGCCAATGGTCTCCTGCCAGTTTCTTCTTTCCCCGCACGTGATCCAGATACGGCTTCTTTTAGTCCTGCCTCTCATCTATATTTCCTCTCGCCTGAGAGCCCCAAACAGCACTGTTCAGTGCTAATTATGGCCCCCAAAGGCCCCAGGATTTACGTTTTGCTGTTGCGGCAAAATCATGTCTACCACAGACGGACATAAAACTTGTTATATTTGCCTCGGGCCCGAGCACGACATGGTGGCATGCCACGATTGTGGAAATAGATCTCCCAAGTCCCAGAGACAGCAGGCCCCAAAAATTGCACATCTGAAGGAAAGTGCCCGGGACACATCAGGGTCTTATGCCCCGCAATGTTCCACCCAGTTGTCACTGGCCAGAGAAACAAACAGGCCAAAAGACACAAAACGGGCCTCCTCCCTTCAACCCTCCTCCACTCAGAGGGTAAGGGATAATGAAGGTAGGACCAGGCAACCTCCTTCAAAGCAGGCTCATAAAGCCCCGATTTCCAGCTCTTCCCGGGGCTGTGATGCATCATCTGTGTCAGGACAACCACCATCGGCGCACGGAGATACGCCAAGCCGAGACAAAGCTCCAGACCGCCGAACTTTGACCGATACGTGTCCTTAACTGGCTTGCTCGATACAGATTTCCTGGCATGCCTGGAACAGACACAGCCACCGACGCGCCCCATGCATCACGGTGCATCGGGTGATATATCGACGCACCCGACGCAAAAACATGGCAAGGCAAAAAGGAAGACCCACCACATGGAACATGAAGCATCTCTTCACAAAAAACGCAGAGCCCACTAGAGTATGAAGTGAGTTCCTCCTTCACCATCACCCATATTGCTATCGGACTATTCTGCGGGATCAGGAGAGGATACTCTTCATCGCTCCCTAAACTCTGTTTCGGTCATGGTATGGGGAGGAGGCAGAGGAAAAAGTCATTCCAGGAAAAGATCTTCCACCTCCAGACATTCTTCTCTGAGTCGCCTTATCGGTGCCTCTCCTCCTGCAAAGAGGAAGAGAACAACCAAGTCTCCTACTGAACTACAAGGAGTAGCCTCACAAACCTTCTCCCATATCACCGGGCTTCTTCAAACCTTCTTTGATTCGGTGGTACATGCCCAACAACCCAGGCCCCCCTCAGTATTTCTGGAGTGGACAAAAATCGCTCGACACTCAGAGTTTCAACTTTTGAGTCCTCATAGCAGCCTGTCTTTATGACAGCCGGAAGCCCATTTCCTACCGTCTCGCTATTCTTCCACAGGGATACTTTCTGACCCCACTGGAGGGCCACCGGAGCAGACATCTCCACCCGAAGATCTAACTTACTCCAGATTTGTTGAGAAAATGGGCTCCATTTTGAAGCTTGAAACCAAGAAGATTCCAGATCCACAATCACAGGCGCACAAGATATTCAACACTCCAGCAGAGCCTACAGTACTTCTGTCTCCCTCAGTGCTCGACGCAGTCATGGGCAAAGCCTGGGAGAACCCTTTCTCCACACCCACCACATCTAGGAAAACTTTTTTTAAGTGGCTCAAAGGCATAAAATTCTGGAAACTTTTTTGAAAATATGGGGGCAGATTTTAGTACCTACGCGTGGGCGTAGATTTGTGCGCAGAACCCGGCATGCACAAATCTATGCCCGATTTTATAACATGCGCACGCAGCCACGCACATATAAAATCCGGGGACAGCGCGTGCAAGGGGGTGCACACCTGTGCACGCCGAGCCCTAGGGGAGTCCCGATGGTTCACTGTTCCCTCCGCCGTCCCCCCCCCCCCCCACACACACACATTCCCTTCCTTTCCCCTACCTAACCCGCCCCCCAGCCCTACCTAAACCCCCCCTAACCTTTATTTTAGAAGTTGCGCCTGCCTCCGGGAAGGTGTAGGTTGCGTGCGCCGGGATCCCCCCGGCACGGCCACTGTGCCGAAGGACTCTGTTCCGCCCCCGCCCCTTTCACAAAGCCCCGGGACATACGCGTGTCCCGGAGTTTGCACGCGTCGCCGGGCCTATGCAAAATAGGCCCGGCGACGCGAGGGCTTTTAAAATCTGCCCCACAGTCCTTTGGGTTTCAAAGGCAGAATATTTAGTTTCGGGAGACATCCAAGGTATATCTTATGGCAAGGAAAGTAACTAATCTAAATAATATTAAATGTTTAGGGCTGTCAGAGAACAATGACTCTAAACACAATGAGGAGGAGGCCTGAAATTCAGACAGAACATCTTCACACAAGGGGCATCTGGAACATGGAACAAACCGTGGCAGCCAGCCACAAGAGAGACAGGAAGCATAAACCAATTCAAAAGGATGCTGGATGAGTTTTCAGAATAGGAGAAAATGACCCCAAGGGCTAGCCACCTTTTGGAACGATGATACATGCAGGAGGCCTGACTGATTACAATAGTCTTTTGCTCACCTCTAATGCCCCGAGGTAGATTCTGAACAAAACAAAAAAAAAATTTTTTTTTAAAAAAAGCCTCAGCCCTTCTGTAAGAATCAATTACAGCATGAGGAGATCTGAAAGATCCAGGTTTGTTAGATACTTATTAGCTATTTTGTTGGGCAAATGATATCAGCTCAACTCTTACTTGCTGACACGTACAATAAGTGTGTGTTGGTACTGCCGTGAACGCTCCAAGGCAGAGCTTCTCAACCTTTTTTTTATATCAAGTTTGCTCGATCCTCATGGCACACCAAACCAAATTTTACAATGTCACATATATTCATACCAGCTAGTATGAAAATGCCAGGATATGTACTTTTTAATTAAATTGAACAGCACTACCTTCCCTCCTCAAGAGCCAACCCAAACAGTATTATTTTTCTCTCTAAACCCAACCCATCTCAAGATCCAATCCCGATCTCCTTCTTCCCAATGCCCAGTGTTCCCTTTAAGGATTGGCCTGCTGTGTGCATAAATGCATTTTTGGTTACATTACCCTGTGAGCATTACTTTCTTTGATGCAAAAAGCCTATCAATTTTATGCTCACAGCCACCCAATCCTTAAAGGGAAAATTGGCTACGTCCATCCCTTACTTAAAATAATCACCTAACATCTATTAACAGCAGTGAAAATAAAATGTATATGAAAAAATATTTTCAGCAATAACATTCAAAACAGCTTTCTACGTGCAGGTGAAATTAATAAAGAGCAAACTGCTGTTCAAATAGAAATGAAGAGATGACCATAATGCCGTAAAATCCAGTAATAAGTGCCATCATTTTCACAGCAAGAATTAAACTTACTGAAGAGAGACCCTCATCAAAACAAAATAGAAATGCCATAAAGTATAAATGTGCCAACAAAAAATGTACTAGGAAACCTCATCATACCTTACAAAATATCAAGCAATAAAATCAAGACACAAACATTCATAATATTAAAATCATACTAATAAAAAGAATACATGTTATAACAGCCAACAAACATCCAACAATTAAAAAAAAAAAATTGTAATAAATTTCCCAAAACACCAATAAAATTTCAAAAAGCAGAAACAAACACCATCCAATAATTAAAATAAAAAGGAATTTTAGAACTCCTGCTCTCCATACATGGGATCTTTTATTTATTTAAAATCTTTTCTATACTGTCATTAAGTTAATTTACCATCACAACGGTTTACAACAAGGCATATATAATAAATTGTAAAATCACCCTGAGATTGTCATGGATTGGGAGAGGGAGGGCTGCAAACTTTATCTTCTCTCTCACATATATGGTATCTCACACACACACTCCTCCTCTCACATACACAGGTTCTCTCTTCCTCACAGACACATTATGGGTGTGTGTCTGTGAGAGCCTGTATGTGACACACAGGCTCACTCACAAAGAGGCTCCAATCTTTCTTTCATAGGCACACTCACAAAGAGGATCTGCTCATTCTTTGTCCCCGTTGGCCTGGGCTCTGGTGGTGGCTTAAGCAGGATCTCTTCTTCCCCACCCCTATTTACCACCCCCGTTTTTTTTTGTTTTTTTTTTTACTTCATCTTCAGTGGACGCCCGCAGCCAGATCTATCATCTTTTGCTTGCTCCTCTATAGCTGCGTGTGCCTGCGGGAAAAGTTGTGCCTGGGCGTGCAGCTTAAAGAGAACATCGCTTGCCATCAATGAGGTTGTGGTACATGTGCAGCCTATTGGAAGGCAGCCTGCTGCAGTGCAAGAAGACATTGGCTGGTGGATTATCACAAGCAAGGTAGGCTGGTAGGGACTTGTGGAGGATCAACAGACACAGACACCGTGGGAGAAAGAAGGGGGTGGGGGTGAGAGAGAGACCACCACAGCACAGCAGGGATCCTGCTGCGTCACACCAGTGTGCTGAAGCACAGGGGTTCAGAAGCTCTGCCCTAAGGAGTTGATATATTAGCAATGCAAAGAAAACAAATAAAACCTTGCACAGTTGTGGACAGGTAAAAATGGCAATCATAAAACACACCTCTGAAGTCCCTTTATGTATGAAACTCAAGTCCACATAGTGTTCACTAATCTAGAAGTAAACAGTTCCCAGAAAACAGCAAAGGAGATTCCAAACCCTTTGGGGGGAAAAAGTGGGGTGTTTTTTGTAAATAAATATAAAGGATATAACAGTTATAAAAATGCTAGAAAAAACAACACTTTCTGGGGAATTTTCAAAGGAGTCACTATGCATGTAAATGTACCATACTATCGTAGCAATTTTCAAAAGTCTTTTATCTGCATTAAGTACACTTAATACAGGCAAAACCTATGGACAATTCAATGGCATATAGTGCGGTAATTTTCAAAAGTGCATTTACATGTGTAAAACTCACATTTAAGTGTGAAAATGCTTTTGAAATTCAGGCCCATTGTATGCAACACCACATTAAAAAAAAAAAATGGATGGCTGAGTCAACAATCAATTCTGTCCACATCTTTCAAAGGAAAGGAAGGGATATCAAAAGATCATCCATGCCCAACCTCTCCCTGCTTCAGCTCTGGTGCCTATGAATGAACAGAACAGTGTATTTCACTTTCTGTGCTTATCAAGGATTTCTAGCTCTTACAAAACTTTAGCCACTGCTATTAATTGCATCAGTAGCATGGGATCTTCTTGGTGTTTGGGTACTTGCCAGGTTCTTGTGGCCTGGTTTTTAGCCTCTTTTGGAAACAGGATGCTGGGCTTGATGGACCCTTGGTCTGACCCAGCATGGAAATTTCTTATGTTCTTAGGGACACTGTCTTATCAGTCTGTAAATATTGGTAAAGCAACAAAAAAACAAAAAAAAGTCACAGAAAATGTGCATAGAATTGCAAAACCATGTGCACTTATTGTTACTGCACCTAGTCTATTCTGCAGCTTATTTCACTTATGGGTAACAAAGAAGCCACTCTGACTGACCCATGAGATCTTAGGACTTTGCTCATCCTGGAAAATGGAATATACAAGGATTTTCATCCCAACCAATACCACAATAGCTCTAACACTTGACGGAACCATTCTGCCAGCTGCACTCAGGGTTGGCAACCAGCAGTCAACAGAAGGATAGTAAGTTTAAAAAAAAAAAAAAAAAAAACATGCAGGAAAATAATTTCTTGTCGGTAAAAAGGTCATGAGTGGCGAGACTCAGAGGGCTGCAATACTGGATGCATCAAGGGGGGAATCTCAGGCACAGCACAGCAAGTCCAGTTTGGCCCAAAGTAGCAATAAGAAAGCTACCATGTCAGTAAAAATGTAGCAGACTGTCAGTAAAGAAAAGAAAAATATTTTCATGAGTTGGCAGGTCCATATGCACTAAGCAATGTCGCCACAGTTAAACAAACAACACAAAACTCCAAATCAGGAGAGAATAAGAAAGGAACAGCGAACAAATGTACAAGATCAGCAGAGTCTCAACAGGCTACCCAGACCTAATGCTAAGAGGCAAAAACTGGCTTTTTTTTTCTTTGTTTTGTTACGTTTGGGCATGTCCAACCTAGAAAACCTATACCACTCAGTCGGGCAGCAGTATTTTAACATTAATCCTCTGGAGGTCCATTTTCAGTTACTAAGCAGCTCGGCTAGTTAGCCAGATAAACTTCTCCAGCTAATTTAGTCCATATATTCAGTAGCGCAGAATACATCCAGCTATCTTAAAGTTAACCAGATAGGTATATCCAGCTAATTTTAGGACAACCCAAGGTGCCAACCAGACTTAGCTTGATAAATTATCTGGCTGACTATCCGAGTTAGTCAGATAACTTATTCGGCTAAGTCAGCTTCTCCCTGGAATGTCCTCGCCCCGCCTGCCACTTAAGCCAACTAACTATTTACTCAGATAACAAGTTATCCGGCTAAGCAGTGGCCATTCAACCGGGCCACATATTCAGCCACCACTGCTTACTTGGATAAGTCCAAACTTATCCAGCTAAGAAACCCTCTTAATGTTTTATTTGGACTACCAAAAAAAAAAAAAAAAAAAAAAAATTAAAATTAAAGCCAGATCTCTTATTTAAAATGTACCTAAGGAACAGGTCTCTTCTTCTGTATGAAGACAATCAAATGTAAGATGTTAAAACTAACCAGGAGATTGCATCACCTGAACACGTGAAATGTCGTCAGATGATGGGACCATCACCTCATAAGAACATAAGAAATTGCCATGCTGGGTCAGACCAAGGGTTCATCAAGCCCAGCATCCTGTTTCCAACAGAGGCCAAACAAGGCCACAAGAACCTGGCAATTACCCAAATACTAAGAAGATCCCATGCTACCGATGTAATTAAATAGCAGTGGCTATTCCCTAAGTAAACTTGGATTAATAGCAGTTAATGGACTTCTCCTCCAAGAACTTATCCAAACCTTTTATGAACCCAGCTAAACTAACCACATCCTCTGGCAACAAATTCCACAGCTTAATTGTGCACTGAGTGAAAAAGAAATTTCTCCAATTAGTCTTAAATGTGCTACGTGCTAACTTCATGGAATGTCTCCTAGTCCTTCAATTATTCAAAAGTGTAAATAACCGAGTCACATCTACTCATTCAAGACCTCTCATGATCTTAAAGACCTCTATCATATCCTCCCTCAGCTGTCTCTTCTCCAAGCTGAACAGCCCTAACCTCTTCAGCCTTTCCTCATAGGGGAGCTGTTCCATCCCCTTTATCATTTTGGTTGCCCTTCTCTGTACCTTCTCCATCGCAACTATATCTTTTTTGAGATGCGGCGACCAGAATTGTACACAGTATTCAAGGTGCGGTCTCACCATGGAAGCGATACAGAGGCATTATGACATTTTCCATTTTATTCACCATTCCCTTTCTAATAATTCCCAACATTCTGTTTGCATTTTTGACTGCTGCAGCACACTGAGCCAACGATTTTAAAGTATTATCCACTATGATGCCCAGATCTTTTTCCTGGGTGGTAGCTCCTTATATGGAACCTAACATCATGTAACTACAGCAAGGGTTATTTTTCCCTATATGCAACACCTTGCACTTGTCCACATTAAATTTCATCTGCCATTTGGATGCCCAACCTTCCAGTCTTGCAAGGTCCTCCTGTAATGTATCACAATCCACTTGTGATTTAACTACTCAGAATAATTTCGTATCATCCACAAATTTGATAACCTCACTCGACGTATTCTTTTCCAGATCATTTATAAAAATATTGAAAAGCACCGGTCCAAGTACAGATCCCTGAGGCACTCCATTGTTTACCCCTTTTCCACTGAGAAAACTGACCATTTAATCCCACTCTGTTTCCTGTCTTTTAACCAGATTGTAATCCACGAAAGGACATCGCCTCTTATCCCATGACTTTTTTAGTTTTCTTAGAAACCTCTCATGAGGGACTTTGTCATAAACCTTCTGAAAATCCAAATACACTATATCTACTGGTTCACCTTTATCCACATGTTTATTAACCCCTTCAAAAAAATGAAGCAGATTTGTAGGCAAGACATCCCTTGGGTAAATCCATGTTGACTGTGTTCCATTAAACCATGTCTTTCTATATGCTCTACGATTTTGATCTTTAGAATAGTTTCCACTATTTTTCCCGACACTGAAGTCAGGCTCACTGGTCTATAGTTACCCAGATCACCCCTGGAGCCCTTTTTAAATATTGGGGTTACACTGGCCACCCTCCAGTCTTCAGGTACAATGGATGATTTTAATGATAGGTTACTAATTTTTACTAATAGGTCAGAAATTTATTTTTTGAGTTCCTTTAGTACCCTAAGATGCATACCATCCAGTCCAGGTGATTTGCTACTCTTTAGTTTGTCAATCTGGCCTACTACATCTACCCAGTTCACAGTGATTTGGTTTAGTTCGTCTGACTCATCACCCTTGAAAACCATCTCCGGAACTGGTATCTCCCCAACATCCTCATTAGTAACACAGAAGCAAAGAATTAATTTAGTCTTTCTGCAATGGCTTTATCTTCCCCAAGAGCCCCTTTATCACTGTCAAAGTCAAAAACGAAGGTCAAAAATATATTGCTCTCAGTACTGATTAGCTAACAACGTGGTCTTGTGGACTCATCTTATAGTCCAGGACAACCACCAAAATAAATTCAATTTAAGCTCTTTCATCTCCATATGTATATTTCTAAATCTGCAAGGTATAATACATCACAAAGTACAGCGCCTATGTTTACCTCAATTAATAGAGACCAGCCATTCAGATCAACTCCCTTAAACACATTTTGTACAGAGATGGTGTCGAGATGTAATACTGAATGTGAAGAGCAACATTTTGCTTTGTTTTTCTATTTCCTTTATGACAACGAAGCACAAGGAAAAAGTCAGGGTTTTTGCACCTGAGCCGGCCACCTACCTCACGACCAATCCAGTCTGCTATACCAGGCTTCTTCAGTCCAGCTCCAAAGGCTAATGCTGTGGAGCACGGGCTTGATCACGGATCATCTTACCAGCAGTGAAGCAGAAGCTTCAACAAGCCCAGAGACTCAAAGTACTCGGGCAATTCTGAGAGAGGTGGAACTGTCGGACTCTGTAGATGTGGTAGCATCAGTGCAGCGGTCGGTGTTCTTATGGGGGCAGCTCAGGCAGTTCTCTCCTCAGTCAAGGTTACAGGGCGAGATGGAAGACGTCTTCTGGAGGTCTCTGTGGCTGATGTGGATGGTAAAGGAGATACTGTATCCCTCCCAACCCTTGATGACCCTTGGGATAGTGCTGGGCACAGTTGACTCACCGGACATAAGGGGGGAAAAGAGCACGAGTACAACTGAGCCTCAGGTCGTTGCACTGCAGTTACTGTGATCTGATAATATTTCTCAAGAGTAGACTCATATTCAAATGATTAACAAAGTTTTAAGGTTTTCTGGGGAGCTGAAAGAGCAAGTCAAGCCACATGAACAAGCTTTGAGAGACAGCATGGGAACAGACTGGATCAAATGGATCTACTAGATATTCCGAACTGCAATGCTGAATCGTTAAGGATAATTATGGAATTCATAGAAGGCTGGAAGGAATGGAAAACCAGGGGAGACAATTTTCCTAAATCTCCATTGTCTCCTCCAGAAGATATGTTTAGGTTATTTACTTATTTATTTGATTTATATTCTGCCTTCCGGCACTTCACAGCAGAATACATTCAAGTACTGTAGGCATTACCCTATTCTCAGATGGCTCACAAACTAAGGGCCTGATTTAAAAAGACCAGATTTTAAAAACCCAGCGCACGTGAAAACCTGGAGATATGCACATGGCTGGACCACGCGCGTACTGGGGGGATTTTCAGACACGCATCTCCCAGTACGCGCAGAAGAATGGGTTTGGCAAAAAGGGGCGGGCCGGGACAGCACCATTAGGCATTGTCCCGCTGAAGTGCGCTCCAGCAGCCCGTGCGACCTGCTACTGCTCTGAAGAGCAGGTAAGTTCTAAAGCAAAAGACGTGCCTTCAAAATTTTTCTGAATTTTGTTAATACGTTTTCTCCTTTTAAATGCTGT
The DNA here is from genome assembly GCF_901001135.1 of Rhinatrema bivittatum. Lineage (NCBI taxonomy): Eukaryota > Metazoa > Chordata > Amphibia > Gymnophiona > Rhinatrematidae > Rhinatrema > Rhinatrema bivittatum. The sequence goes on from NC_042621.1 coordinate 14,783,565, forward strand.
GGCAATTGGTTCCCCAGAGTATTTATTTATTTTATTTATTTTTAACTTTTATATACCGACATTCCTGTATAAATTACAAATCACACCAGTTTACAATAAAACATAACTTCGCCTGTGAGCGTTACTGAGGGCCGGATTTTATAAATTAGCGCGATCGCGAACAAGAGTACGCGGGATTTTAATAGATACACGAGTAGCCGCGCGTATCCATTAAAATCCGGGGTCGGCGCGCGCAAGGCTGCCCAAAATCGGCAGCCTGCGCGCGCCGAGCCGCGCAGCCTGCCTCCGTTCCCTCCGAGGCTGCTCCAAAATCGGAGCGGCCTCGGAGGGAACTTTCTTTCCACCTCCCCCGCACCTTCCCTTCCCCTACCTAACCCACCCCCCCGGCCCTATCTAACCCCCCCCTACCTTTGTTGGCAAAGTTACGCCTGCTGGAAGCAGGCGTAACTTTGCGCGCGCGCCGGCCAGCTGCCCCGCTTCGTGTTCCGGTCCCGGGGGCTGGTCCGGAGGCCGCGGCCACGCCCCCGGAATGCCCCGTGCCGAAACCACGCCCACGGCGCCACCCCCTAAACGCCGCGTCACTCGCGGCACGCCCACGACACGCGCGTCCCAGGGCTTGTGCGTGCCGCCGAGCCTATGCAAAATAGGCTCGGCGCGCGCAGGGGGGGTTGGGGTAGGTTTTCGGGGGGTACGTGCGTAAATACTCAGACCCTGAATCAAACCTTCTTCTGAAGGTTTCAAAGAGCGATAAACACTGGAGTTTCGGTGTTATGGCCAGTTCTAAAGCCATACTGTTGAAAATCTAAATCATTGATGTTAACAGTTTTTCATTATGCTCCTCCTAAACTACTTGCAAATAATCTTTTACTGTTTTTTGAATTATTGCTTTCCAAAACCAACCTTAACATGATAATCCTTGGTGATTTTAACCTTCATATTGATATCTCCTTTTTTGCCATACTGTACTATGTTTCTTGACATTATGGATTCACTAGGGTGGTGTCAATCTCTCAACCAACTCACAATCTAGGACACACCCTGGACCTCGTTTTTTTCAATAAGTCCATTTCTCACTTTGCAATTTCGTCCACAACTGTTCCCTGGTCTGACCATTACTGGATTCAATTTTGTTTTCAACATATAGATAACATAACTACTGTTGCTCATGATTCCATTAATCTTTTCAAATGTAACAAGAATTGATTCAGATATATTCTCTTTTAACATTACTTCAGCCACATCAACTATGTCTTTTCATAACATATCAAATGCTGTCACTCAATGTCTCACAACTCTCAATAAACTAGCACTCTTAAACATTTGTCTTCTAAACGTTTCAAGTCCCAGCCATGGTTAACTTTGGAAGTTAAAACTACTCACCAAATCTTGAGAAAATTGGAACGTGCATGGCGCAAATACCCCGCTTCCACTCTGCCCAGGCTTTTAGAGCATCTCTTAAAAACTTCCATTTTAAAAGCTTAAAAAAAAAAATACTATTCAAATCTCATAGAGGTCGACTATGACCCCAAAACCTTATTCAATATTGTCAAATGCCTCACTAATCTCACTCCTTTGAATTTGCAAATTCCTAGCAATTTGTCTGCAGATTCCTCTCTCAAATTTTTCAATCTAAAAATTGAAAAACTAAGTAAATTTTGCAAATATTCCAAAATGGTATCTAAATAAAGCTGTCTCTACCATTCTTCCTCGGTCAGAATTTGGATTAAGTTTCATCACTAGAGATTTCTAATCACATTGCTAAATCTAACACTACTATGTGTCCACAAGTCATTTGCTCCACTGCTTTGTTTAAAGCTGCCAAAGACTCTTTAGTTCCTATTTTCACACATTTAATAAATCTATCACTGAAAGAAGGTGTTGTCCCGAACAAGTTAAAATTTGCAGGCCTCCGACCTCTTTTAAAAAAAGAATCTAATCTAATTACAGCCCAATTTCATCCCTGCCTTTCCTTTCAAAAATTCTTGAGTCCTCGGTTCTGTCTCAATTATCAGATCATATAGAGAAACATGAAATCCTTGACACTAATCAATTCAGCTTCCATAAGGCTCTCAATACTGAATATTTACTTCTTTCCCTTGTTGACACTATTAGAAGAGGCATTGACAATGGTTATCAATACATACCTCTCATTAGACATCTCGTCAGGTTTGACACTGTGGACCACAATATTTTATTGTTCTGCCTGCAAGAAAATTAGACTACCTGGTACAGTACTCAATTGGTTCCGTTCCTACCTCTCCAATCGCTCTCAACACGTAAAAATTGCCACTTCTTTCTCAGATATCTCTCAAATCAAAAATCAATATTCCTCAAGGCTCTGCACTTTCATCTTTGCTTTTTACATTTATCTAGCACCCATGTGCAAGATTCTCTCAAATTTGACTGATGCTTATAAACTCTATGCAGATGATATTCAATTTCTCATCCGTATTCGTCCATCCTGGAGTGACACTATTAACATTTGCTTTTCCTCAATAAAATCCTAGTTAGAACACAAATTATTGCTAAACATGCCAAAAAACAGAATTTCTAGCATTTTCCAGTCCTCACTCCCAAATATTGCAGACCACCATCTCCATTAATACCTTATCATTCACCATTAGAAAACAAATCAAAAAAGTTTAGGCTTTTTTTTTTTTTTCCAAGACAGCACTCTGTCCTTCAAACCACAAAGTATGTCATTAAACAGGGTTTTTTCAGACTTCAGTTAATTGCTGGCTTAGAAAAACTTCTTTCGGCTGAATTTCGTACTTACTCCAAGCTTCTATATTTCCGATTATCGACTACTGTAATGCGTCCGGACTCAGACGGCTTCGTCCCACATGCCTCACCTCAATATTCGCTTTCTCCACCAGCTTCAGGAAAATGGCGACCGCCACATCTGCTTGCCGCAGTCCCTGACATCCCCGGAATGGCTATGGCAAGGCATTCCGCCATGATTTATCAGAGGGCCTCCGAGGGTGCATGCACGCATTCTACCCACGTCTTTATTCAGACATTGGCGCGAACCTCGGGGGTGTCCCCCTCGAGTGATGTCACAACATCCGGGTATTTAGGTTGCCCATTTGTTGGCTGGCTTTGAGTTAGCAAGGATTGGATTCGTCCGATCTAAGCTGCTCTGCCACTTCTTGCTGCTGCTGGAAGCTCTCTCTACGCTCCGGGGTTCTACGAACTTGGATACCCACTCCTCGGGGGCCCTATGCTTCTTTCCAGGTGCCTATCCAGTATCCAGGTACTCACTCCTCGAGGGCCTGAGTTGTCTATCGTGGTGCCTGCTACTATTACTTCTACCTGCTGGGAACTCTACAATTACAGCTACAAGAGTGTGAGTAATCTAACATCTACAAGTCTGTCTCATCTACAGCTCCTCATTGGAAACCTGCATCGGAGCTCCCTATACCACCACTGTGGGACGGGTCTTCTCAGCCGAGGACCCAAGACTGCTGCAGGAATCTACTCACTACTGCCACCTCTGGTGAACTCTACAAGCTGTACAATAAAAACTCTGTGTTTGTGCATCTGAGTTTAGCCCGGTACTGCAGTTCCCCGTGGGGCTCCTCCCCATGGGAGTGGCCTTCATTGCAGCACCTAAGAAGCCACCAAACACCTCAAAACCATAACAGCTCTATACATTGGTCTTCCTGCCGCTATCCTACAACCTATTCAACTCCTAATCAACTCAGCTGCACGACTGCTGTCCGATGCAAAACGTTCAAGACCGTATTACACCAACTCTAATTCATCTACATTGGCTATCCATATCCAAACACATTAAATATAAACTGGGTACTATTGTATACAAACTTATGAATGACGATTCTTGTCTAAGGGCCAATTCCCTACTTAAATTCTATCAACTCACTCGCTCCCTACGATCACTACAACATCTTCTTCTGGAGGTCCCCTCGCCAAAAGCAGCACATTTCTATATTACACGTGAATGTTCCTTCTCCATTGCTAGGCCCATGTTCTGGAATTTGCTCCCTCTGGAAATACGAAAAAGTGTAACTGCGTTAAAAAGTTTAAATGTCTTCTTAAGACCTATTTGTTTAAATTTGCTTATTTTTAAGTTTTATCTTTCACTGCATATAACTTTATATGTTTCTTATTGTTAATTATTTTATGCATGTTTTATTGTTAACCACCTAGACCTTTTTGTGTTAGGCGGTCTATAAATTTAATAAATGTAAAACACATTCATCTAAAAATTCCTGATGCTGTTTCAAAACTACCTTTTCTAGAACTTTTGATATAAAAGGTGGGTTTCAGATTGGTCTATAATTTTTAAAATCATCTATTGACAGATGCTGGGTTGTTTTTTTAAATTGGTCTAATGTATCCAGTTTTTAGATCTACAGGAACATGACCCACCCCAATGAGAAATTCACCAATTTACAGATGTAAGAGGCAATCTCTTTCCTGAAACATTTTAACGATGCATTAGAACATTAATTTAGAGGACAGAAATTTGTTTTAAAATTTTCTATAATAGAGCAAATTTCATCAGGATTAACTTCTTCAAAGGCTTCCCATACTATAGGAACATCAGTTGACAATGATTGAGCAGAACGCGGAATCGCAGGCACTTCTAATTCGAATCACAGTAGACTGAACAGGAAGGGATGACATAAGGGAACCTATTTTACCAATAAAGAATTGTCAAATCCTTTTAAGTTTAAATCTTTTAGGACTTCAAGAGCTCATAAGAGAGTGGGGAGGTCAGAGCTACTTTAATCATGACGTTTGCTTAGCAACACGACTAACAAATTATTTTTTTGTTATAAAGATGTTGCTTTTCTCAGCCATAAGATATGAGTTTTCCCCTTGACGACTAGAGAAGAGATGTAAAGAAGTTTTAATGTTTAGTCAGCAAGTTACCTGCTGGTGGGGAGGGTGTCACTTTCTACTTTGATTTCCATGTAAATGTGTCATAAAGTAGGTAGCTAGAAGGTACATATTTTATGAACAGAGTCAGATGCTAAAGGTGAAGCAGGGAGTATGGTGGTTCATGTAGAGTCTGGTTTATTTTAATTTAGACATTTTATACACAGTCGTTCCATGTAAAAGATCACAACTGTTTAGAAAAGTAACATTCATAGTTATAAATCAACAAGTACAAGTAACGGAGGTACTTTTCATAAATAGGCATTGACATCTATTAATCAAATTGTTCCTATATATTTGACTCAAGGTTTACGACATGGTTAAGGAGTTAAAGTTAAAATAGATTAAAATAAATACAATAATAACGGATTTCACATTTTAGTTATTACATTATATCGATTCTTTCATTCTCTTCATGCTTCAGTTAGTATCTTTTGACCTTCTTGCTATTGTTTCTTTCTACAGTTGACCACCTAGACTCCCTTCCTGGTACGATCTTCAACACCAGTAGCTATAGTTTTCTTTTATATTAAAAAAAAAATCTATACACATGTGCTCCTATTTTTCTGTTTGGATCGCCTTTTTTGTTGCATGTCAAATGTAATCTTTAGTTTGATACGATTATTTTTTTTATTTTTGTTAGTGTTATGCTTTGAATGCTATGATGCCATTTGGATTTGTTTTTCTTATTTAAAGTTTGTATTTGAACAGTTTATTTGAATATTCATAAAGAAAATGTATATTAAAAAATAACATTGTGTACAGTAAGTTCACTGATCACCTCAGGAGCAGCAGCACGGAGAACAAGAGATGGCTAGAAAGACATAACAGGTCTGTTATAGTATCAGGGTATTCTGCCAAAGTAAGTAAAAATAGCGAACACCGAGCTGAAGCAATTTAGAAACATCGACAGAAGACCTACATACTCTTCCCCTTGTCTTCTCGGTGCATAGCTGAGGGTTTGTGAAAATTTCAGCTGCGTACGAAGGCAAGCTGCAAGAACCACCTGGCACTCGGAAAATATCATCTGTCCACACAGACATCAGAGCAGCAGCAGGCAATAAGGGAATCTGATATCCAAAAGTACCAGGAGAGCAAACATTTTCTCCCTTCAATATGTAAACGGATTACTTAGATTACACCTGCGTATAAAAGTGTTCTTCCATACGGAATTACTAATATACAGTATTAATGACTTTAGGTGTAGCATTTCTTGTACAAGGATACCTATACAGTGGACCCACGACTGAGAAAATCTTGGCAACCAGCCTCTTGTCAGTAGAACGTTTTTCAACGTTAAGTTCTTTACTGATACAGGGATACAGTCAGATTGTATTATAAACCAGAAACACCTTGACTGGCCAATCTAGATAAATAACACCGTGAATATTGTGCACAAATAAGAAAGTGAGGGCGGGCAGATATATAATCATTTGCAAAAGTTCACGCACAATGGGTCCTTTTCAATCAGGCGTCTTCCCTTCTTTAAGGCAAAAAGCTCTTCTGAAAAGGAGGTCCCTTTCTTTTCACAAAGAATGAGGGAGATTCCCAATTTGCAGTGTGGAGTTTTAGAAAGGTTTCCCTGTCTCTCACTCACAAGGAAGTCAGTGGCCTTTCCAAGACAGCATGAGCCATACCTGTGTGTGTGTTTGATACCAATTTTACAGTTCCAGCACGAAAACAAAAGGTTTAAAAATCAAACCCTTTCAGCTTTCTTAGACGCGCTAATTTAACACATTTCTAGCCTGCTTTTCTAGAAAACTAGCCAAAGGGGACTACAACAGCAAACAAATAAGGGCAATATAATAATATACAGCAATAAAAAATAATCTGATGGGGGCTATCCTTATAAACCATGAACCAATCACACGGCAAAACCCTTCCCAAAGTTTTCAACCCAAGGTAAACCACAACACTGCTCTGCTCACATGGCATTTCAGAATCTCAGTATTACACACCCATGACAAAACTAATTCTATCAAAAAATACAGAGAGCAGATGAAAAAAAAAAAAACACATTTACCTTAAATGCTTTTACAAAGATGGTTTGACACTAAAAAGAATTCTATGCCATATACATACTAAGATCTATAAGCGTATATCATCATAATTATTGCTTAAAGTAATTACTGATTGATAGAACAGAGACAAAACAGGAAGCTTAATCACTCTAGGAGTTTGTTTCTGAGAAAAACATTTAACAGTAGTTTAACCTCCGGCCGCACCCAGGCTATACCACATACTATAGGAAGGCAGCAAGTTTCGCCTTTCAGTGGCATCTGGCATGGGTTGGTGGGATAAGCAGTTCCAGAGATGCAACTGCTTTAAAAATCTCATTAGCTTTACAACCTGCATTTAAAGAGTTAACAGAGAGAGAGAGAGAGTGAAAGGTAAGGGGAATTTTCAGATATTATTGACAAGTGGGTGGGAGAGAAAATAACTAAAGGAAGGAAAAAAAAATAAGAAAGAGGGCTGGAAGCGTAAGGCAACCTTAAGGAAATGAAGCACCGCAGGAATGCATCTCAATATACAACTGTCAAAGGTCAACATTTATGTTTCAGAGCAAGAGAAATCTAAATAAACTCCGACTTTCCAAACAAACTTAGAATGGTAACAAGCCATAACCAAATGAAAGTTATATCCGTAGCTCCAAGTGAGCAGCTACACAGACAATGCTCTTGTCCTTGGACTTAGGAGCTAGACTACTTTTTTTTTTTTTTTTTTTTGCTGGACATGTACAAACCGCAGCAGCTTCAAGGTCAAGCTGGTGACCTTCCAAGCTCAACCAAGAAGTAGCGGCATAATGCTCGCACTCTTCAGAACAAATCGCAGTGGTCTGCCGAAAGTCACGAGACCTGTCCCGAAATACCAAGCACCGTGAAAGTTCACGGTGAAGATAGATAGGTAGAGAGGGTAAGGAGGATTGGTAAAAATCCAAACAGATTACAAGCAGAGGTGAAAGTGATACAAATCTACTTTCACACACAGTGAACCATGGCCACCTCGGATTTCATGGAACAAGGTTGCTGAAGAAAATGTTGCAAACAATAAAAAAAAAAAAAAAAAGTCCAACATGAAATTTAGAACTATGCATTAAACATAAAACTTGTTACAAAAGACAGAGTGCTTTAGGGAAAAAATACATGAAGGTAACCGTGTACAAAAATGTCTTTTTTTTGTCAGTATAGTGTTAAGAAATCTTTTAAAGAGCTACAGAGCCCCCTAGTGACAATGAAATTATTAGCAGCAGGCTGCTCACTGAAAGTGCCTGCATGCCCTCTGGCATACAGCAGCTGACTCAATAGTCCACTATGCTGACCTGCTCATCTTTGCCCTTATAGCCCAATTGTAAAGGGAAAGCTGGAGATCCAGAGGGGAAGCCTATGGTACTGCAACAGGGAGTAAATTGGGCAGGCCATGTGGGCCTTACTGCCCTTATATTCTCGGATATAAATGTTCTTAAGGATAAAAAATAAATAAAAATTAATTCCTCTCCACAGACACAAGAAGTTTTCCCGTAAGGAACCATTTTAACTAGGGCGAGGAGCAGGACGAGGTTAAGAGTGTTGCCAGGGAAGCAAAAAAGTGAGCTCCCAATACTATGGTTACAGAAGAACTTGCCACCCCCACCCCGGGTATATTATTAGAATGACTGGAAAAAAGGGCTGTGGCCTAGTCGGGTTGTTAGGATGTCCTCAGCAAGCATGCATGAGATGCATTTATACGTAACGGAGGCAATGCATGCAGGTGCAACTCATAGGATTTTGGGAGTGGGTATCTTCAAGGTACTGATATATTAGACCACAGGTGCCTGGCCCTGCTCTAATATATCAGTCACATAAGCTTTAGATAATTTGATCCACTCTATGGAGACTGGACCCAAACTATCACATAATTCTCCTCAGCTGCTGGACCTGATGAATTCTGCCCCCGCTGACATCACTGCAGGTCGACATTAAGAGGCAGCGAGAGTGAATTAAAAGTGAATTTGGGCCTAGCTATGCTGATCCTTGCCATGAAGTTGAAGATTCAGCTGAGTGGACTTTAGCGGGAGGAAAAAATTAGTTTTGAAATGTGTTTTGGGTTTTACTTAGTAAGGAGATAAGAGGGTGGGTTAGCTAATTGGCTGAGAGGTTGTAAGCAGCAAGGTAATGACTGTTCAGCTACTTGATGAGAGGGGGCGCGTTGATCAGATTATATGGTAGTTTTTTTAATATTGTGTTACATTCTATTGTGCCTTATTAACGCACAATTTTAGAAATATATTGATTTATATTATGTATGGATTTTATTATAGACTGATTTGCATTATGTATTTGTAATGCATGATATTTGATTATGTATATAATCATGTATCTAGTATCTGATTATGTGCTTTAATTTGCTGAAACTGCACTGTACGGTCCCTTTGATGGACCAGAAAGGCAGGATATAAACCTTGGATTGGATTACATAAATAAATATATTCCACTCTAGTGTTAAATATTGGTGTAGGAGGCGGCATTTCAGCATGCTACAGTCAGCTTTTAAGTCAATTTAGTTGAAGCACTGGTTGAAAAGGTATAATGTTAAATTATTTCACTTTGCCATACCCATACTTGTATTCAGAGCAGTAATGGGCAGGCATGAGACACCCGGTAAGAAACACACAGGCGGTGAAAGCTTGTGTGGGATAAAACTTTGCTCTCAAGGTTTCAGATTTTGCTGGGAAGCTGTTGAATGGACATTGGTAAGAGCATGAGGACTCCATGACAACATTATTGCACACAAATTTCAAGTTTGCACACAGGATTAAGTCTGTGCAGAATGGAAACAAATGCCCAGCCCTCCTTCCCCAGAGCAAGATTCCTTTTCCTCACCACATGGCAAAAACGGACACGGGACAACACTGTTCCCAGACATTCGGCCATCTCTGTGACTCAGGAATTTTGCCACACAGAAGCCGAGAAGCATGGTCCACATTTGGATAAGTTCTCAAGTCCTGAAAAAACAACTTTTGGCTCTACTAATTAAAAAAAAGAAAGCTGAAAGTGGAAGAGGAAAGAAAATGAAGAGCCATTATTTCCTTGCAGGTTTCCTATTACTCAGCAGCTGTTTCCACTAGCCATTCTGGTGGCGTGAGAGCAAAGCACGGTAAGCTTGGAGAGGCTGCCTCAATTCCACTCACCGCCCCCTCTGCATACAACATCAAGTAAGTTCCTTAACATCAGACTTCCAGCTCTCCAGGGAACGCTCAATTACCTTGCACAACGCTGTGTTTTCTCCTACCGCAAGAAAGCGCGAGACACTTAGGGACTAGGTTATCAACCTGCTGCCGTGCCAAACATCCGGCAAAAAAAAATGCATTTTCAAAGCCTTCCATTTTTCTTGGCTTGAGTTACCAAATTAAAAAAAACATGCAGACAAATACTAAAAAAAAAAAAAAAAGTTCTCATTTTCAAATTAGAGGTAGGCATACAAGAAATATTAAGAATTGAATCCCAGTACTTAAGGACCTACCTATTCCGGAATTGGCTCCAGTCACTATGACTACTTTGCCAGTAAGATCGCAGCCTTGGAGTATGTCTATCGCTGTCGTGTTCCCATCATATTTCTGTCTGGTACTAGGCTTTGAGGGGTTGTCATCGACTGTAAACGCAAGCCTGGGGTCCAGGTATGTGGTCCTTTTATTTAAGTGGCTATTTAGAAAAAAAAAAAATGAAATCAACCACTTGAACTGTTATTAATTTTATCAAGATGAAGATAAACAGAAAAATTTAGCAATATATTAATTCATACCCCTATTTTGCTTTCTCTGAGGACTGAGTTTGATTTGCATACATGAAAATAGACACATAGTCTAATCTCCAGGTACTGCAATATCGTTAGAGTGGTACACATTAAAAAAATATATAAATAAGCAAACAAGTACAAGTGCTCTCTCAAACCTAAATCAAAGCTATGAGATAAAACTAAAGAAAACAGCTGAACATTTCTTAAAATTAAAAAACATTTGCCTCTATATTTTATGAAGGGTTATATTATTTTGGGTGTAGCACTATTGATTTTCGTTTGGTTTATTGTGATTACTTTGCCTCTCATATTTTGTACTGTAATGTCTGACAGTCAAAAAGACCAGATTCCCAATTTTTAATGAAGAATGAATTCTGGAAGTCCTGCAGGAGGCAATTTGCACTAAAGCTGCCTAGCAGCAAATTACACAGGTACTTTTGTACCCAAGTCAATGCTGGCAAATTTTCAAAAAACAGTAACTATCCTATGATTAAGTTAATCCATTAAAAAAGGTATCCCCTAATATGATTTTTCTTTGTTAATAACTACAGAAAATCTGTTAATGAGACTTGTTCTGCTGTGTGATGACTTTTCTTAAGAAAAAGAAAAAAATATATATATATATACACACTTTCCTTCATTCTAGGAGGACATGGCTACAAATGCTAAGGGAATCCAGTTCATGTACATTCAGCTTCCTCTAGTGGGAGGTGGAAAGAACTGCAGCTGAGCAAAGACAAGCCTTTTGGGCTTGTTCAGTACAGCTGGGATGCTCTCCTCATAGACCAGGGGTTCCCAACGCTTCAGGGAACACAGACCCCTTTTCAGCTTCTAAAGGTTTCACGGACCCCCATACACGTCTCTCTAACGTTTACACATGCCAGATGCATTCCAGAATCTTTTATAATGCACACAACTTTGATCTAAACTGAATATGTAGGGAGGGCAATTTCCAAAGCTATTTAAAAATTGCCCTCATAATTGAAGGTTGAGGCCTTAGCGTCTTCCAAACCAGCTGTAATGGAGAAAAGGAAGAGGGTTCAAAAAAAAAAAAAAAAAAAAAAATTCCAGGTTGGCAACTTGATATGGCCTGCGCAGTTTCCTTCTGAAAATTCGAGCTACGGGGGGAAAACCAGTACTTTTGTGCTTTCATAATTTGCACCTGTTTTGAAGCAGCTACAAAGTATGTGTGAAAATATGCACAAGGATTTCAAAATTAAACCTCTGCATGTACTTTCCCTCCCCAGCCTAGCCATCTCCTTTCCCACTCCACCCCCACAGGTAAAAAGTATAATGCAGGGACTTTTACCTTCACTGGTGGGGAACAGTTATTTCCAAAACGGCCTTTTTACCTAGGTTAACAGATGTTTATCCACATAAAATGTTTTGAAATGTATCCTCTCTGAAACGACCCCCTTTTTAGACTGGTTTTCTTGTATGATTCTTACTAGCATATACAGAAAATGATAGTCAAAATAAAAACAATAGCCTGCTTTTCAATGGGAAGAAGGCAAATGAGATCTCCATGTTTGTCTGTGTATCCCCTAAATAACTTGTGTGTTTAATGTCATATCCACACCTGGCTATTTTCTCATCCTTCCTCCTCCTTGATCCCTGGCAGTCATCCTTCTCTTCTTCCCTCCTGGACCATGGTGGTCCTCTATCCCTCTGTCCAATATGGTTCCTGGGGGTCCTCTCCTTCTCTCCCATCAGGCCCAGTCCCATCCTTTCTCCCTTTGAGTCATTCTGCTACTCTCTCTAATTCAAGCCAGTGTCTACTCTCTCTGTCAGGCCCCGAAGTTATGGCCCTGAAAACTTCACTCCACATTGCTGCAGACCACGGAGAAAGAGGGGCTGCTTGTACCCATTCGAAGCCTCAAACTGCACTCCAGGAAGTTAGCAAGTAGCTCATTTAAAACAAATCAGAGAAAATCCTTTCACTTTATGCATAATTAAGCTCTGGAATTCATTGCCAGAGAATGTGGCTACAGCAGTTAGTGTAACTTGGTTTAAAAAAGGTTTGGATAAGTTCCTAGAGAAGTCCATAAACTATTTTTAATCAATAAGGAATAGTAGTTGGAATCTATTTAATGTTTGGGTAATTGCCAGGTACTTGTGACTTGGATTGGCAACTGTTGGAAACAGGATACTGGGCTTGATGGACCCTTGGTCTGACCCAGTGTGGCATTTCTTATGTATAAGAAAATAACCAGTACATCCACTCTCAATACAATATGGTGAAAAATTAATTTTAAAAAGGCAAACCTATGCCATTGCTTTAGCCATATCCTGACTTCAAATTCTCATTGGTCTGCTATCTCTTCTTCCTTTACCCCACCAAGAGTTATAAAAATACAGTCACATACTCGACAAAGTAAAGGTGTCCATTTTCATCTGTTTCTTGCTCCCATCCATATGGCAGATCTAGTGAAGAAGAAATGTGACATGTTTATAGGAAGCATTGGGAAAGAAATAGCCAATAAGAAAAAGGGAGGCAATATTGCCTCTGTTTAATTCCCTGGTTAAGACTCCATTTGGGATACTGTGTGCAATTCTGCAGCCCACACCTCCAAAAAGATATAAACCAGACAGAGCTGGGCCAGGATAGCTATTAAGAGAGTCAACGGTTTTTGTTATAGATTTAAGATCTTTTGGTCAGGCATGCTCCACACAAGAGTTAACGCATTAGAAAGTAGCCTTATTAGATGAGGAGGAGGATATCAGGTTTTGTCAGTATTTATTAAAATGCTGGCTTTGAAAATTGTTTAATGGATGATTTTTATGTATTTTGATTACATTTTAAAACTGTAATCCACACTGAACTTACATTATGGAAATTGCAAAATATAAGCCTGTTAAATAAATAAAAACTTTGAACAACCACACAGGCATTTAACATAGAACCAGAAGAAATCAAGGTAGATAAAGACTATATGGCCCATCCAATATACCCACTCTCAATACAGAATGGGAGCACAGACAGACATTATGATTTAAACATGTATACCCTACAGGAAAGGCAATTCAAGGAAAATTGGTTCTTACCTGCTAATTTTCATTCCTGTAGTACCACGGATCAATCCAGACAGCTAGGTTTTGCCTCCCCTCCAGCAGATGGAGACAGACGTTTTGACTGATGCTGCCAGTTAAGTTGAGGTGCCACCTGCAGTATTGAACGGTACCCAAGCCACATGAACAGGAAAAAAAACCACACTATGTACAATTTCTCCCCAAACGAGCAGAGGGAAGAAGAAAACCTTGTAGAACTCTTGCCCGCACAACAGACCTGCATGGGACCAGAACCTGAAACCAAATCACTGATCGAGCCGGACTTTCCAATTCTCCAATCCCCGTATCCTAACATGGGCGGGGTCTGGACTGATCCGTGGTACTACAGTAACGAAAATTAGCAGGTAAGAACCAATTTTCCTTTCCCTGTATGTACCCGGATCAGGCCAGACAGCTGGGATCTACCAAAGCTTCCTTAGAGTCCCGCTCGAAGCACACTGTCGCCTAACAACCCCCATGAGGCTGAAGAGATTTCAAAACTCCAAGGTCTTCCCTACTCTTCTTTAGTTTCCTTGATATTTTTTTTTTTAACTCAGACTGTAGGGATTTGCATCTCCACCATCTGCTGGAGACAGAAAAATACTGGCAGACTGCAGGTGGCATATCAACTTAACTGGCAGCGGCAGTCAAAAACTTCTCTCCATCTGCTGGAGTGGAGGCAAAACCCAGCTGTCTGGACTGATCCGGGTACATACAGGGAAGAGGAGATATGCGAGAGACATTTAAACACCTCCAAGGTATCAATGCAAAAGAGGCAGGCCTCTTTCAATGGAAAGAAGGTTCTGGAACAAGGACTCATGGGATGAAGATGAAAGTGGGTAGACTCTGAAGTCATCCAAGGAAACATTACTTTACCAAAAGGGCAGTGGATGCATGAAACCACCTCCCGATGGAGGTTGATGGAGACAAGAACAGTATTTGAATTCATGGGATAACTACAGAGGATCTCTGAGGAAAGGACCATAAAGCTGAGCAGGAGATGTGGTTGGATAGAGTGGGTGGGCCGTATGCTCTTTCTCTGCCATGAAGTTCTAGGATTCTATGTTAAATGCCTGCCTGTGTGGTTGTTCAAAGTGTATACCTTCAAAGTCAACATTATAATAAATACTGACCAACACCTGTTATCCTCCTCTTTTAATGCGGCTGCTTTCTAATGCATTAACCCTTGCCTGGAGCACTCCTGGGCAAAAGAACACAGCTAAGAAACATATTACTGCAGAACCTATATAGATATGAAACTTATTCACAAAAGATTTCTCCAAAAGGCACAGCATGGACACTTGCACTAAACAGGGACTGTGGGCCTAACTTACTAAATGGTTTTATATTTGTGGGAAAAACTTTTATTAAAAACAGTCTTAAGTGCACACAATGTAAGAAAAGCAGAGGTATTCCTCACTCAAAGGTAGCTAAAATAATTTAGATATTTATATTCTGCATTTAACAGAAAAAAAACAATCTGCTCAAAGCAAATAAAAACCATTAAAAGCAAAAAAATGAAAACAATCAAAATCAATAATAAAAAAACAAGCTTAATACAATAATAGTGTAAAAATAAACACAAACCAACCTAACATACAGCAACTACCGACCTATATCAAACTTACCGTTCATAGCCAAAATCTTAGAAATCGTCCAATCCCAACTCTCCGACTACCTCGACACAAACAACATTCTTCACCCCTCTCGATTCGGTTTCAGGAAAAACTTAAGTACAGAATCTCTCCTGCTCTCACTAAATGACACAGTGCTCAGAGGATTTGACAAAGGACAAAGCTATCTTTTAATTCTCCTGGATCTATCGGCTGCTTTCAACACTGTCAATCACTCCATTCTAATTAACATGCTAACGGAAATAGGAATCATGGGTAATACTTTAAAATGGTTCTACTCAAACCTAACACATAGAAATTTCAAAGTAATGTTCAACAACAACCTCTCGAATAAAGTAAACCTCAACCCAGGAGTGCCACAAGGATCCGCCCTATCAGCTACTCTCTTCAACATATACCTTCTACCAATGTGTCATACACTAGAACGCCTCGGACTAACCTATTTTCTATAAGCTATACAGAATACTTTGGAAGATACTTATGATAGAACTGCTATCTATCTCTCGGAAATAAAAAAGCAACTAAATGACCTGAAACATAATAAATATTGATAAAATTGAATTAATCATCCTAGTCAGAAAAAACAACTCCACCCTCATGAAGCCACTCTTAACTGAAAACCCAAAAACAGTAATTTCACCTGTCACTCATACGTGAAATCTAGGAATCACCATTGACAAAGGGCTATCTTTCAAAATCCATATAACCAACAAGATAAAGGAAGGATATCATAAACTGACACTCAGACGTCTTAAACCATTCCTCACACAAGATGATTTCAGAACAGTCCTCCAACTACTAATTTTCTCCAACCTAGACTACCGCAACACCCTACTTCTTGGACTACCTTTCACTACAATCCGTCCGCTACAAATCCTACAGAACACAGCCGCCAGAATTCTGACAGGATCAAAAAAACATTAACACAGCACTCCAATACTAATCACATTACACTGGATACCAATAAAATACTGAATAGAATACAAAATACTAACAATCCTGCATAAAATAATCATAGGACAACAAATCAATTGGCTAAGCAAATCCACCAGAATACACTCCAAAATGGAACCTACGCTCAAAGAATAAAGGCCTCCTCAAAATCCCTCACGCAAGAAATCACTCGACTAAACACAACACGAGAGAGAGCCATATCCATTGCCAGCCTCACACTATGGAACTCATTACCAATTGGAATAAGAACTTAATCAAGTGTTAAAATGTTCAAAAAAAAAAAAAAGTTTTGAAAACCTGGCTTTTCACCAGAGCCTACTCAAATTCTCTCAACCAAGCAGCCTATCAAGCACACATACAACCCAACAACAGGAAGAAAGCTACATCCACAGCTCTACCAAAGAACTCTTAAAATGGATCACCCTAACGACCTCAGATTGTATATATTAATTCATATAAAGATTCTTTAAATTGTTAATTTAAATTGTTAATCCCCCTGCAATAACTTAGCTGTATATAATGAGCCGTACAAGGAAGAACTGTTATATGTAATGAACTCAGACTACATATTTATACTATGACGATGATTATACGATAAGATAATGTGACTATGTTTATACAACCTGTTGCTTGTCTCTGTAAACCGTTCTGATGGCACAACCGAATGACGGTATACAAAACACGTTAAATAAATAAATAAGGTGAAATTATACTTACCTGGCAATTTTCTTTCTTGAATCCTGCTAGATGGGATTTCTCTCCTCTACAGCTGACCAAGACAGAGGAAGGAAAATTAGTTTCTTACCTGATAATTTTCCTTCCTGTAGTACCACGGATCAGTCCAGACTCCTGGGTTTTGCCTCCCCTCCCCAGCAGATGGAAACAGAAGTTTTCAAAACAAAACTCTGCCTTATATAGGATGGTGCCACCTACAGTCCGGCAGTATTACTCAATGTCAAAGCAGAATGGCTCTCAAAAAACCACCATAACTATGTACAATAACCCTTCAACCAGAAAAAGAAATAATCGGTTCACTTAACCCTCCTAGGAACTGAACCTGTAGAACCACTTGAGGACGGTCAATCCAATTTCTGTAGATCTGAAAACAAAATCAATCAATAACAGAGGACTCTCCCTTACTTCCATGTGTTCCCCGGGCAAGACTCTGGACTGATCCGTGGTACTACAGGAACGAAAATTATCAGGTAAGAAACTCATTTTCCTTTCCCTGTACGTATCCGGATCAGTTCAGACTCCTGGGATGTACCAGAGCTTTCTTACCTGAGAAGGGATCTGGAGAGACCCGCTCTAAGCACTGCTTCTCCAAAGCCTCCTTCACCCGGTGCCTGAACATCCAGTCTGTAGTGTCTGGCAAAGATATGCAAAGACTTCCAAGTCGCTGCCCTGCAGATCTCCTGCAGTGAGACCATTTGACACTCTGCCCAAGAAGCCGCCTGCAAACGGGTAGAATAAGCCCGAAGACCAAACGGTACAGGCTTACCACGCAGCAAATATGCCGAGCCTATAGCCTCTTTCAACCAGCGCGAAATCGTAGCTTTAGATGCCGTATTTCCTCGTTTCGGACCAGCCCACAGCACAAAAAGATGGTCTGTCATGAAACGCGTTAGTAACTTCCAGATAATGCAACAACGCCCGATGAACAACCAGCTTCCGCAAGTCTTTAGACATAGCGTCTGACCGGTCCAAAACGGGAAACGGCGGAAACTCCACTGACTGATTCACGAGAAAAGCAGATACCACCTTCGGAAAAAAGGAGGGAACTGTCTGCAAGGACACACCAGAATCCGAAATTCTCAGAAACGGCTCCCTACAGGATAGAGCCTGGAGCTCCGATACCCTGTGAGCAGATGTGATAACGATAAGGAAAATCACCTTTAACGTGAAATCTTTTATTGTAGCCATTTTCAGAGGCTCAAAGGGTGCCATACACAGAGCTGAGAGAACTAAGTTCAGATTCCAAGAAGGAAAAGGGTGCCTGATCGGGGGACGTAAATGTTTTGCCCCCTTTAGGAAACGAGCCACATCAGCATTGAATGGAACCACGCAAACAACCAAGAGCTGCCACCTGAACCCTCAGGGAACTACACGATAAGCCCTTGGCGAGTCCAGATTGAAAGAAAATTATACTATCAGACACCAAAGACCGAGTAGGAACAATCGCCCAGTCCATGCACCAAGATTCAAAGATTCTCCACATGAACACATGTGGATGTCTTGTGCGACCGGAGAAGTGTTGCCACCACAGCATTCGAATACACTTTGCTCCTCAGGCGGCGCCTCTCAAAAGCCATGCCACTAGACAAAAGTGATCGACCTCTTCCAACCTTCCACGGGTCCTTGATGGAGAAGGTCCGGTAGCAGTGGCAACCGCAGGGGACCCGCCACTGCCAGACTGACCAGGTCCGCAAACCAAGGCCGTCTCAGCCACTCTGGAGCTACGAGGATGACTTCTGCTGGGTGTATCTCCACTCTCCTGAGCACTTTGCCTACCAGCGTTCAAGGAGGGAAGACGTACAGCAGCACGTCGGTCGGCCAGGGCAGCACCAGGGCATCTACCCCTTCTGCTCCTGTTACTCTGCACCAACCGAAGAAGTGCGGAGCCTTGGCGTTCTGAAATGTTGCCATGAGATCCAGGCGGGGTACACCCCACATGTCGCATATGAGCTGGAAAGCTTCGTCTGCAAGCTCCCATACCCTGGGATCAAGGGGGTGCCGACTGAGAAAGTCCGCCTGAACTTTGTCAACTCCTACTATAGGATACACTGCAATACTTACTAAATGCTTCTCTGCCCAGCTGATCAGCTGCCAGGCTTCCATGGCTACTGGCTGGCTCTTGGTTCCCCCTTGGCGATTGATATGTCACCGTAGTCACATTGTCAGAAAGAATTCTGACTTCCCCTGGAGGAGAGGGCAGAACGCTTGCAACGCTAACCACACTGCCCTGGTTTCCAGATGATTGACCGACTACTGAGATTCTTCCTGGGACCATTGTCCCTGCACCGACTTCCTCAGGCAAACCGCTCCCCAACCGGAGAGGCTGGCGACCGTGGTCACCACTGTCCATTCAGGCACCTCCAGGGGAACTCCTCAGGATAAGTTATCCGAGATAAGCCACCAATCAAAACTGGAGCGTAACTGAAACTGTTCAGAGACTGGATTCCAACTCGAAAACAACGCTGACTGTAAAGGACACATATGAGCAAAGGCCCAGGGCACCAGCTCCAGGGTGGAAGTCATCGAGCAGAGAACCCACAAATAATCCCGCACTCTGGGGAGACGGTTGGCCAATAAGTCCCGCACTTGTTCTTGTAGCTTGACAATTCGGTCAGAGTTAAGGAACACTCTCCCCTATTGAGTGTCTAATAGAGCTCCTAAAAACTCCAAAGACTGGGTGGGCACCAGTCGGCTCCTGGCTAAGTTGATCACCCAACCCAGTGATCGCAGGATATAGATATAGGCAGCAGGAGGGCACTGCAGGCGTGTCTCACATGATACCCTTAGTCCCCCAGAACCTCCTTGCCCTTGTCTTCTTGGGTGCGATCCTGACTGGTCTAGCAGCATTCAAAGAAAGAAAATTATCAGATAACTATAATTTTACCTTTCTTATCATCCTGCAAGACCAGGTATTACGTTTGGGATTTACCATAGCTTCCCCTTAATTGGAACAGGGGATGACAGGACTATCTGACCAATCCCTGCCTCAAAGGGAGTGACTGATTTGGACTGGGTGACCAATCTATAGTATTTAAGGAAGTACAAGGATAACCATGCCATTCCCTTGCCTATTTCTTCCAGCGAGACAGAGGTGCCTCTGCCCAGGATGAGGCTTGTGCCCTTACAGAGAGAGTTCGGAGTATTGTCAGGACCTGCTATCCTGATAATAGGTAGGCCAGTGGTATTGCCTCCTTGCTCCATCTGGTGCGGTGGCCTTAGAGGCTACCTACTCCTTTTTGGGCACCAAGAATCAAGAATAGCTCATCTGTTCTTCTATAATGCTAGGTATGTCAAGGGAGTCCAGTGTATATTTAATCGTGGGTTTTAAATTTTTCTTATCAGCCCCCGCTGCTGAGGGTTGGACGAGTCTTTGCTTCCCATGAAAAGCTGATACTAGCTCAGGTAGGAAAGATGGAACTGGACCTTGAGAAACTGCTAGATAAGGATCTCTGCAGAGATCTGTTTTTCTGCAGAACTGAGCCTGCCACTCAGATATGCCTTAGCCACGCAAATTCCTTCACATAAGACCATTCCCAAAATGGCCCTTCATGGATGCCCATGTTAATGGCCTAAGGGGCCCCTTGCCCATGGCCTTTAGCATCCAAATGATATCCTACTTTATTCACATCCCAACTTAACAGGGAAAGGAGGTGGGGTATTATTCTGCATACCTGATGATTCCCTGAGCTGCCTTGGCACTTATAAGCCAGACATCTAAATATGGGCACAGCATAGTGCCCTGTGTATGCAGGGATGCTGGAATCACCACTACCACCTTGGAGGAAGTTAGGGAGCTGTTGCTAGTTTGCAAGTCACCCTTGGACTGGGCATACTCACTCCATACACAGAGCCTTATTGAGCTCTGGCGACACCCTCAGATGGGAATATGGTAATGAGCTTCCACCACGTCCGAGGATGCCTGAATACACCTGGCCTCACCAACGATATCCCCGACCACAGCCTCCCACCAGAAGTGGGACACATGTAGGTAAAAACAACAAAAAAAAAAAAAAAAAAAGAGAGACTATTCTCTTCTTGGGGCCTCTGAGGTCTGAGTCCTCAAGGATATCCTCTCCAGGTTGTACCTATTCCGGGCCCAGATTGCAATGCCTTTTTCCATCCAGGCTAACTGGAACCTACTGAACCCCATACTGAGTGGCCCGGGCCCCACTGCCTCCACAAATGTAGCTTGCAGAACCTTTGCCTAAAATGGTCTTTTTTAGAGATGCCTTTAAAGCTTGTGATCATTGATTTCATGAAGCTCGAGTGGCAACGCATTCCAGCAGGTAGGGCTTAAGCATCGGGCACCTGCAACTCATGAGTTCTAAGGTGCTGCATTTCCAGGAAGAGCTATGGGCTCTCCCTCCAAAATTCTGACCTTCTACCACGATGCCAGTCTTCCACATGCCTGCCGAGACTAAGCACCTGCTATTCCTCTCCTACTTTGGCAGAGAATACCTTCACCTAACACTCTTCCCTCAAAACAGCTTAATATATCAGGCCCTTAGCTCGTCCCTGAGGCAATGGAGGGTAAAGTGACCTGGCCAAGGTCATCCCCCCTTTTGTCTTTCCCTTGGTCTCCAGTAAGCACCCTAATCCAGTAGTCTCTGTCTCCCTCAGGTATTGTAATCTGGCCCAAAACTCAGAGAAATCAAAGATCCCCCAATAATCACATCACCCAACGCAACAGGGAATCACAATAAACGGGTTGTATGATTTATTGTGATTCCCTGTTGTGTTGGGTGATCCCTCAGGTATTGGCCAGGACCACACCTCCTTTATAGCAGAGTAAGGTCCTCAAAAAGGTGTATCCTCTGTTTCCGTCAGCTGCGGAGGAGGGAAATCCTAGTCTAGTAGGATGATAAGGAACGCTAAATGCAGTCTACAGTGATAGATTGCTACAATAAAATAGCTCAAATACATAAAAACAAAAGACACTAATAATAAAACAAAGCAATTAAGAGTGAAGGTCTGTCAATCTCTACAGTTCCCTTTCTCTCCTCCCGCTTCCCCTCCTCTTCAGGCCCTCCCTAGCTTCTTTTTATATTGCGTTCATAAAGAAAAGGATCGCAAGCAGATTCTTTACCGAGTCAGGCAACAACTTTGCTGAGATTTGTTACCAAGTCACATGATGCCTAACCTGCCAAATGAAACTATGGCCTAAAGCTTTAGTCCTTCCCTATTTCCGATCATTTTTTATAACACAGAAAAGACGGACGATACCAACCTCCTACCACCCGTTTTCTTTTGCCAGTTTTGGGATGCTCCCACTGGGTTTTCTCTTCAATATGGCTGTTCAAAGAAAAGGAGAAACTAAGGTTACATAAAACAGTGCAGCAAGAAACGCCCTATTATCGGAGCTTCTTACCAACATCAGAAATACATGCTATTACCACATCATGTACACATTACCATGTTTTCCAAACAGAAACATCTAATTAACTTCTAACATTTGGCAGACAAATGGCCAACGTTTCAACAGATGGCACTTCTCACATCACGATATATTCTGCACTTTCATTTTTTTTTATTTTTTGTTGAGGTTTCTACACCATGCCTGTCTATGCAATTATCTCATACATCAACTCTGAAACAGAAACAATTTTATAAAAACTTGTGACTCAGTACAACACGGAGTCAATGTAAGTTATACATCTTTGATTCTCAGATTTCCCATGATATCAACTGCTACAGACAACTGTAAATGGCTGCAAAAATAAATCATCAACAGCCTTCAAAATTATCTGTCCTTCAATGACCATTAGCTCCCATAAGATTTAATGCTGAGGCAAGCTCAATGCAGCTCACTTACTTGTGCCTCCAGAGGTCAATAGGCAAGGCCTGGGTCTAAAACAAAGGAAACTGATTGGCAGTCAGCCCCCTCCCAGGCCAACAAACCAATAGGCAATGGAGATGGACTACTCAAGGCCAATGCCAGAGAAATGAGCACATTCCCACAACAATATAAGATGTGAAGCCAATGCATAGTTGTGAGTAGGCATGAGCCAGTACCCGGGTGAATATAGAGACCAGTCTGCTGGTAGTGCACTGAAAGAGTACACAAGTACCAGAAAGAGAGGGAGTACAGAGAAAGAGGGGAATATATAAAACAGTATATTGATTAAGCTAAAGCAAGATTTAGAGTACTGGGTTAAATGTAGGGGCATCAACTACAGGAAGAGGCAAACATAGCAGCAGCAGTCAGTAACAGAAGATTCTGACACACAAACTATCACTGGAAGTGTGTTACTAGAGTGCAATGTATGTAAAATGATTTGGGGCCATGTGTCTCCTGGAGTCATGGTCGCATGGGAGCAGCCTGAGTGAGGATCGGACATCAACAGGACAAGCCAACATTTAAGCAAGCCAGAGAGAGGCTACTGGCATGGGACAGGAGGCAATGCTCTTTTGTGGATTGTGAACTGGTTAAAAGATAAGAAATAGAGTAAGCCTAAATAGTCAATTTTCTCAATGGAGGAAAGTGGAATGCCCCAGGAATATACACCAGAATCAGTGCTTTTTAACAAATACAAATGATCTGGAAAAGGGAACAAGTGAGAAGATCAAATCTACAGACAACACCAAATTATTCCAAGTTGTTAAATCACAAATGGCTAGTGAGAAATTACAGGAGGACCGTGAGAGAGACCGAGTATCCAAATGGCAGATGAAATTTAATGTGGACATGTGCAAAGTGATGCAAATAGAGAAAAGTAACCCACAATCAGGTCTATCCAGTAACGAGCGGTAGGAAGAGCTGCGTTAGTGCCCGGCGCACCCGCGGTTGCTGCACGCACAGTGCAGCTCACCTACCGCTCGATCCTGTATGTAAATAGCTTGCAAATGCAAGCTGCGTCTAAGAAGCGTCCGTGAAGCGTTAGGCCCGCGCAACCCATTTTACTGGATAGAGCGCCTATACAGTATCCTGGGTGCGCGGGCCTAACGCTTCACGGCCACGCTGGTATCTGTCATTTCAAATGACAGATACCAGGAAGTCGGGATTGCCAGGAGAGGTCGCTTTACACTGCCAGTCCCTTCTTCCCTCCTCCCGAAGCAGGGCGCGAAAAGCAGCCTTGCTCCGGGAGGAGGGAAGAAGGGACTGGCAGTGTAAAG
The DNA here is from genome assembly GCF_901001135.1 of Rhinatrema bivittatum. Taxonomy (NCBI): domain Eukaryota; kingdom Metazoa; phylum Chordata; class Amphibia; order Gymnophiona; family Rhinatrematidae; genus Rhinatrema; species Rhinatrema bivittatum. Next base: position 14,807,726 of record NC_042621.1, read on the forward strand.
CGACAAAGCGACTTACTTTTTGCAGCCCCTCCGGACATCGGACGACCTCTCCTGCCTCCAGCTGCTCGCGAAGATGGACGCCTGCACGGCCGCTGAGGACGTGACGTCACATGCCATGACGCCAAACGTCGTGACGTCACGTCTTCAGCGGCCGTGCAGGCGTCCATCTTCGCGAGCAGCTGGAGGCAGGAGAGGTCGTCCGATGTCCGGAGGGGGCTGCAAAAGTAAGTCGCTTCGTGCTTTTCGCGCCCTGCTTTGGGAGGAGGGGAAGGGGAACTGGCACGGGGGAAGCCACGATGTCCGGAGGAGGGGGGCTGCAAAAGTAAGTCGCCGAGCGTAGGATTGCCCGTCCTCTCCCCTCTCTCTCTTGCAATTTTTTTTTTTCGCTTTTTTTTTTGCTTCGGGAGGAGGGGAGAGGACTGGGGCTGCCCCGGAGACCAGCATCCATGGACGCGGCCAGAGCAGGTGAGCGGGGGCTGCGGGAAAACTTGCCGCCTACCCTTACCCCTGCCTCTAACGCAGGGGTAAGGGTAGGCGGTAAGTTAGCAGGTTAAACGCACGGCAAAACGGCAGGGTAAAATAGCGATAGTCGGGGCGCGGGTTACTGGATGCTAGGGAATAGCTAATTCGCTCGTTTGCATGCAATATACATGCCGCGTGCGGAAGGGGTTGCCCGGGGATTTTAGGATGCAGTAAGGGTAGGTTAAAGGGGGTTGTGGATCGCAGGAAGGGCTAACGCAGCCGGAAAGTGAGTAGAACGCGGGTTAGGAGCGGGGTAAACGCGGCCGCACTTTACTGGAGGGGAAGGGGAACTGGCACTTTACTGGAGTTACTGGAGTTACCACTTAGACAATATGTTAAAATCCTCGGCTCTGTGTGCGGCACCAGTCAAAAAAAAAAAGCAAAACAATGTTAGGAATAGATAAAAGGAAAGGAATATAATTCCACTGTATCCTTCCATGGTGTGACCACATCTAAAGTTCTATGTGCAATTCTGGTTGCTGCATCGTAAAAAAAAAGACATAGCTGAACTAGAAAAGGTAGACAAGAGCAACCAAATCAATAAAGGGTATGGAACAGCTCCCCTATGGAGAAAGGCTAAAGAGATTAGGGCTTTCCAGCTTGGAGAAGAGACGGCTGAGGGAAGATGTAAGAGAAGTCTATGAAATCATGTGTGGACTGGAACAAGTAAATGCAAATAAGCTGTTCACTATTTCAAAAAAATACAAGGTCATGGGGGCTCTCCATGAAGTTGTTAGTAGCACATTCTAAACAAATTGGATAAAATTCTTTTTTTACTCAACGCACAATTAAGCTCTGAAATTCTTTGCCGCAGTATGTGATAAAGGCAGTTAGCATAACTGGGTTTAAAAAAAGTTTGAACAAGTTCCAGGAAGAAAAGTCCACAAACTGCGATTAACCAGGTAGACTTGGGGCCAGCCACTGTATACAGTATGTTTGGATTTTCAGAAGGCATTTGACAAAGTGCCCCATAAGAGATTCCTGAGAAAATAGTCATAAGATAGGACGCAATGTAGTACTGGGGACTGCATACTGGTTAGAAGATGGGAAACAGGGAAAAGTCTAAATGGTCAGTTTTCTAAGTGGAGAAAGGTAAACAGTGGAGTGCCTCAGGGATCTGTACTGGGACATGTGTTTAATCTACCTTATAAATGGGTTCTGACCCACGCCCGCAAATGCGTAGTAGAGAGCAGCTCTACCGCGCATGCGTGGGCGGGAGAGCACGTCGGTCAGAACGGAGCTAAGATGACGCTGCGAGGAGCAGCTGCGGCAGAGCAGCTGCGACGATATCAGGCGGGCCGAGCTACAATAGGTGGGAGGAACGGCAGCGATAGCAGGAGGAAATGCAGCGGCGGGAAGGAGCAGCTGAGGTGCTCGCTGGGGAGGGATCCCCGGAGACCTCCCGTCTCCATTAGCGGGCCGCACTGAAGAGGGAGAGGGAAGGGGGTGGGGATGAGAGTGAGGGAGGGGACGAGAGTGAGGGATAGGATTGAGAGAGGGTAGGGAGTGAGAGGTAGAATGAGGGGGAGGTGAGAGTGAGGGGTGGGAGTATGAAGGGGGAGGGAGTATGAGGGGGGAGGTGAGAGTGAGGGAAGGGGAGGGAAAAAGAGGGGGGAGGTGAGAGTGAGGGAGTGGGAGGAAGAATGAGGGGGGAGGTGAGTGAGGGAAGGGGAGGGAGAATGAGGGGGGAGTTGAGAGTGAGGGAAGGGGAGGGAGTGAGAGGGAGAAAGAGGGGGGAGGTGAGAGTGAGGGAAGGGGAGGGAGTGGGAGGGGGAAGGCAGGGTGAGGCGGGGGCAGGGCAGAAATTTGAAGGGGCACTTTTTGACGCTTCAAATTTCTGCCACCTCACCCTGCCTCATTGGCTCGTGAGCAGTGTTGGCACCCCCTAATTTTCGATGCCATAGGCCCCAGGCCTAGCTCACCTAGTATTTCTGCCGGCCCTGGGAACAATGAGTAAGATAATTTAATTTGCAGACAACAAAATTATTCAGAGTTTTTAAATCACAAGCAAACTGTGAAAAATTGCAGGCAGATCTTGTGAGAATGGAAGAGTGGGCATCCAAATGGCAAAGTAAATTTAATGTGGACAAGTGCAAAGAGATGCACATGGGGAAAAGTAACCCAAAACTGTAGTTAAACAATTTTAGATTCCTTATTGAGTTACCACCCAGAAAAAGGATCTAGGCATCATAGTGGACAATACTTTGAAATCCTCCGCTCAGAGTGCAGCAGCTGTCAATAAAGCAAACAATGTTAAGAATTATTATGACCTCTCTATTATTTGGGATCCAGCCAGGGGCTTGTGACCAGGATTGGCCACTGTTGAACCCTCGGTCTGACCCAGTATGGCAGTTCTTATATTAGGGAACCACAGTTTAGCAGATGCGCTAATTCCCTCCCTGAAGAACTGATGGTGTAATAGAAAGGCCCAGGCAGCAAGCAGAAGAGCTTCCTGAGTTGCAGTTTGTCATGCTAAGTGAAGGAAGGGGCGCCAGGATGAATGTAGGATGGGAGCAGATTCTCACATCAGCAAGTGGGCGGGAGACTGGGAAACCTTCAACGGGAATCTGAGCAGTTGCTGCAGGAGAGCCAAAGGAAAGAGACAGTCAAATTCTCCGCTAGTCCCTCGGAGCATATGTAGTGTTGGTACAGAAAAATAAATAAGGGATGTGCTGTGACTGTGTAAATGAACTGACTGGGGCATGTTGCCCAGGGAGAGAATTTAAGAGAGAGAGGGAAAAAGAAAAAAATATATATAAGCTATTACATTTCAGATTTCTTAAGGCACATTACACGAAATTCTAAAACGAAATGGCAAACCGAACAACACAGGGCCAGTGCAAAGGGATTAGGCACCTTCTGCCTTGCGCCATTCCCCCCAGCCCAGACTCCAGGGTTGGGGCCTACATGCCACTGCTCCCCCAAATTTAAATAAAATAACCCTGCCATCCTCCCTAGCCCTCCCCCACCCCCCCAAGACTCTCAAAAAACCCTGCCATATGACAAGAGCCGGCCAATGGCACCAGTAGCCCCTGTCACATGGTAGGGGCTAAAGGTTAGTGGCAGACTACGGCCCAGGAGTGGCGGATCGCTCCCAGGATCCCCGCTGGACCACCAGGAGGTTTTGAGAGTCTTGGGGGAGGGGGGGGGGGCGGCAAGTGTGGATGGAATGAGGCCAGCTGAGAGGAGGAAGCAGCCATCGGAGCCGGGGGTGCAGGGAGCACCTCCACAGCAGCTGGGACCCAGAAGCAGCATAACCGAGAAAGCCACAGAAAACCGCCTCCTCCCCCCCCCCCCCCCCCCCAAGCCCCGCTGCTTAGCAAAAAATAGCATGGCAAAGAGGAACACCCCCAACTGGGGCCTGAGAGGCGACGCAAGTATCTTCAGCCAGGATCACAGTGGAGGAGGATGCATTTTCCACCCCAGGCTGAGGCACGGGAGCAGCAGCAAGGAGAAAAAAATAGAGAGAACCGCACCCAAGTGTGGGGGCCGGGACTAGAGGAACATGTGAGAGACTAGAGTACACTCCTCAGGCAAGAAACACTCCTAGCACCCCCAAAACAAATTGTTCGAGAACAGGATTATATGGTGGGAGCAGTCCCTGGCAAGTAATCCTTGAAGGAATTGTCAAATCCCTACAGTCCTGTATCTAGGATTTCCATCACCTCTAAATCTTGGCCATTTTCTGCCATTGCCTTCTGCTGGAGCCTCCATCCCATGAATATTTTGAGTCCAGCAAATCAGCAGATTTCACAGCAGGGATACACCTAGAAACTCTGACGGCCCATGTGAAGCATGGACTAACGCTAGCATAATAAGCTTTGATCTTTTGGTTGAGATTGAGAACCTATGTGTAACCAGTCAACTCTTGGGCACAGACCACGCAACGCCCCATGACCTGGTGGGGCTCCCAGACAGGGGGGAAAAAGTAAGTCTCTTCAAGGCCCTTAGGGTTTTCTCTCTCTATGGGGCTCTGCTGCACACCAGTCAGTCACACCAAAAATCATTCTTCCCTCCAGCTGTTATTCAAAAATAAAACAGTTTTACAGTGAACTGGAGGCAAAAATTTAATCAAAGCCCAATCGTACACTGTACTCAAATACAAACACACAAATCTCAGTTTCTTTCACACCTCACCACAAAGGTAAGCTCTTCTCGACAGGTACCCTTCTGCTCTGGGCCCTCCCTGTACCTTTTGGGTACTGCAGATCGTCTCAGTTCCTCTCTCCTTCCTCTTTGGTGAGCTTCTGGCTGAACTGGTTTATCAGCCAATGCGGTGTGGATTTTCCCAGCCAGACCTTGAGGGCCCCCCCCTGGTCCCCTCCATCCACAACTCTGCAGCATCCCCTGCTCTCTCTCAGGTCTCCTCAAAATCTGATACTTTCTCAGGAACAACTCTCTTTGGACGCTCCCTTCCTGGAACCCTGTACCCTCTTCTCCCAGGCCCTGTCACCGTGGGGAGACAGCCCCAACCCTGTCTTAGACACCTGCTCCCTCAGCCCTGTGCTGAGGCTGATTCTCAACACACAGACCTCTCCCCATGGGAAGTCACACACTGACTTTACACACAGGGGGCAGGGTCTGGATGGAGACCTCTGACTCACACTGCTGGCAGGATGACCCACTGAAGCCACAAATACTATTCCACAAGGGCAAACACTGCTAGTGAGAGATAGATTTGGGGGTCCTCTTACATATACAATATGTTGGAGTGAATACTCTGCCACCCAAATGCCGTAAGGACTTGATTACTTGCCTTCCAGGACTGGGAATCAGAAAGAATGGGGAATGATAAGAGGAGAGCAAAGGGCATGCAAGGGGTATTGGGGAGGCGCCAACGGATCCTGGCTTGTGGACTGTAATGAGCCAGGTACAGGGCTCACCCAGCTTTAGAAATGCAGCTGTAAGGGGCACCATGGTCTCTGACAACATCACACATGCTGAGAAAGCCTGGAGAAAAAAATCCCTCAAGTCAACTTCTAGATAGATACAAAACACTACTCTACATCTATTCGACTGACATCAATACGGCCAAGAGAGATTTTTACTCTAAAAGAATTCATGAATATCAATACAATCCAAAAATACTTTTTGAATATGTATCTAATTTAACTCTCCCCATTAATCACGACTTTCAAACTGATAAACCTTCGATATCTTGCCATGAATTTTCAAACTATCTTAATGACAAAATATCGAAGCTTGACACAATAAATTTCACTTGTATTTCTGATTTGTCTTCACACACATCTTCCATTACTTCTGATTGATCACATTGGGAGACCATTGCCCCCTCTGAAGTAGAGTCCATCCTCCATAAAATGACACCCGGCTGCACACCCACTTGATCCTATCCCTATTAAATCCCTAAAGCTAATTCCAAACTGTTTAGCTAGGCATATCACTGATATAGTTAACCTGTCTCTTGCTCAAGGTTTTCTCCCAGATTCACTCAAATGTGCAGTTGTTAACCCAATTTTAAAAAAGCCACATTTAGACCCATCTATTTTAGCAAATTACAGACCCATTTCCATTTTACCTTTCCTTAGTAAAATGATAGAAAAAATAGTTAATTTACAACTTACGGAATTCTTAGACAATAATAATAATCTACTTCCGGCCCAACATGGCTTCAAAAAAGGACATAGCACTGAAACACTTTTAGCTACTCTGCTGGATAATATTCTTCATGGTTTCGATAAGGGAATCTCTTTTATCTTGATTCTTTTAGACATCTCTGCTGCATTTGACTCAGTCGACCATAAGTTACTTCTCCATAGATTAGTTGAGATTGGTATAAATGGTCTGAAATGGTTTCAGTCTTTTCTATCTAATCGCTCCTTCAAAGTATGGTGCAATACTTCGGATCTCTCTCCTCTCCCACTAGGTGTCCCTCAAGGTTCATCCCTTTCTCCCACCCTTTTCAACATTTACATGCTTCCATTATGTCACTATCTAAATAAATTAGGACTCTCATATTTCCTTTATGCGGATGATGTCCAAATTTTGTTACCCATCAAAGACAACATCCACAGTACATTGTCACAATGGGAACTATATATTTATGATATCAATAATATCTTTTTTCAAATGGCACTTTCACTCAATCATATCAAAACAGAGTTTCTTCTTCTCTCCAAAAAGTTAACACCTCAACCTATAGATCCATCAGTACTCTCGAATTATAGATTATCCACGTCAGTTAAGGACCTTGGAATTACCTTAGATAAAGAACTTAATTTCAAAGCCCACATCAAAAATCTAATTAAAGAAGGTTTCTATAAACTTCAAGTTCTAAGAAAATTGAAACCGTTACTACATCCTCCTGACTTTAGAACAGTACTACAAGCCTTAATTTTTGCAAAATTAGACTATTGCAACTCCATCTTAACAGGATTGCCTGCTTCCACAATTAAGCCACTTTAACTGCTTCAAAATGCTGCCGCTAGATCCCTATCAAATTGCAGAAAATTTGAACACATCTCTCCAATTTTGCACCAATTACATTGGCTTCCCATCGCTTTTAGATCACAATATAAGATACTTATGCTTATTCATAAAGCATTGTACGATGATGACTCATCTTGGTTACAAAAACCACTTTATCATTGTATTTCTACTAGAAATCTTCGTTCTACAGACACTGGTTTACTCTCTATTCCCTACAGCAAAAAAATGCTCAAAACAGCTACTATAAATCGGGCCCCCTCTATAATTGGTCCTACTCTATGGAACTCACTTCCACCACCACTAAGGACTGAACCCTCCACATCTACCTTTAGACAAAACCTTAAAACATGGCTTTTTATCAAAGCTTTCCCCAGATAAACTCGATAGATTTCTTCCCCTTATACACGGTTTTGTTCCTTTTATTATCGATGAGATACTGAATTTTGGTTTGATAATGATAGAACTATATAAGATAATAAGCTATGTTTAATTTATTGATAATTATTAGGGGGTTTTTTGTTTTCTTTTTTTCCTTATTCCACACGCTGTTTTTGAACTGTTACACTGTATTAGGTCTTCAATAATATTTGTTGACATGGTGGAGGGGTGGAAGGGAGTTGGGGCCGGAGGGTGCTGGAAGCCAATAGTGATGGGTGGGAGTGAGAAAAAGGGTGGGAAAAAAAAAGAAATAAAGAAATAAATGGATGAACTGCGTGGCTTGCTGGGCAGACTGGATGGGCCGTTTGGTCTTCTTCTGCCGTCATTTCTGTGTTTCAATGTAAACCGGTGTGATATTTTGAATTGAATGTCGGTATAAAAAAAGCAAATAAATAAATAAATACATGTAGACTCTGTATATGCAAATTTATCTCATGCATATTCACTGTGGATATTCTGAAAACCTAACTGGCTGTGGAGTCCCCAGGATAGGTTTGGGAAGCCCTGATTTAGGGATTGCCACCTCTTACTTCTAGGAGTGAGCAACAAGAAATGGATCTCTCCATTAGGATCTGCTGGATATTTCCAAGTGACTGTCAGAAGCAGGCTGCTGGGCTCGATGGACCATTGGTCTGAACCAGCATGGCATTTCTTATATTCTTATGAAAGCTATTTACACAGGGCTCTTAGGGGCAGGCTTCCCTGCCTGGCCTTTATATGGTTTTCACAGGTGTGAATCCAATCCTACAGGGCAAAACATACTAAGAGTTGCAGCTGATCACAACCAACTGCAAAGTCAATAATCCAGGAAACAGTATAGCCATAGTTACCAAAGTGTTCCTGCCAGAACAATCTGGATTTCTCTTTACTTTTAATAGTTTCTTGTTTACAGACGGACAACACTAACTCTATTCAATTCCCTATCAGCCGTGGTATAACTGCTTCAGGCTTCCAAGAAGCTTGAGGATATGAAGTGACCACAGTTAAACTTCAGTGTGCATAATGGCTGTGTGGATTATTACAAAACTTGGTGGTAAGAAAGGAATATAAGAACATAAGAAAATGCCATACTGGGTCAGACCAAGGGTCCATCAAGCCCAGCATCCTGTTTCCAACAGTGGCCAATCCAGGCCATAAGAACCTGGCAAGTACCCAAAAACCAAGTCTATTCCATGTTACCATTGCTAATGGCAGTGGCTATTCTCTAAGTGAACTTAATAGCAGGTAATGGACTTCTCCTCCATGAACTTATCCACTCTTTTTTTAAACACAGCTATAATAACTGCACTAACCACATTCTCTGGCAACAAATTCCAGAGTTTAATTGTGCGTTGAGTAAAAAAGAACTTTCTCCGATTAGTTTTAAATGTGCCCCATGCTAACTTCATGGAGTGCCCCCTAGTCTATTAGCCAAAAGAGTAAATAACCGATTCACATCTACCCGTTCTAGACCTCTCATGATTTTAAACACCTCTATCATATCCCCCCTCAGCCGTCTCTTCTCCAAGCTGAAAAGTCCTAACCTCTTTAGTCTTTCCTCATAGGGGAGCTGTTCCATTCCCCTTATCATTTTGGTAGCCCATCGCAATTATATCTTTTTTGAGATGCGGCGACCAGAATTGTACACAGTATTCAAGGTGTGGTCTCACCATGGAGCGATACAGAGGCATTATGACATTTTCCGTTTTATTCACCATTCCCTTTCTAATAATTCCCAACATTCTGTTTGCTTTTTTGACTGCCGCAGCACACTGAGCCAACGATTTCAATGTATTATCCACTATGACGCCTAGATCTCTTTCTTGGGTTGAGGCACCTAATATGGAACCCAACATCGTGTAATTATAGCATGGGTTATTTTTCCCTATATGCATCACCTTGCACTTATCCACATTAAATTTCATCTGCCATTTGGATGCCCAATTTTCCAGTCTCACAAGGTCTTCCTGCAATTTATCACAATCTGCTTGTGATTTAACTACTCTGCACAATTTTGTGTCATCTGCAAATTTGATTATCTCACTCGTCGTATTTCTTTCCAGATCATGTATAAATATATTGAAAAGTACGGGTCCCAATACAGATCCCTGAGGCACTCCACTGTCCACTCCCTTCCACTGGATACGGTGTTGGTGTTGCAAGAATCACAATGCCCGAAACAGCTGTCCAGCCTGAGTACAAGCGAAGCCTAGCGAGAGGCAGCTTTCTCCTTCATCCTTAGTTAGCATCGAGGAGGTCCTGCTGCAGAACACGGGGGACTGGGGAAGGGAGAGAAGAGGAAACCTCTTCGCACTCAGCCCCCCCCTTACTTGGCATAGTAAAGCCATCCGTCCTTCGTGCTCCTCTCCTCCCAGCCTGGGGGCAGCTCGTCCTCGCTGTCTGTGTCGTCCAGTCCCGCGTACTTCAGCGCGGCCATGGCACAGAACGCTCTCAGCCAGAGACGGGAGAACCGGCTGAGACGCTGAGCCCCCGCAGGCCACCGTACAAGAAGAAGCAGCAGCAGGCTGATTACGTCAGGTTGCAAAGGGTTTCTGGGAGTTGTAGTGTTCGTTTTCTTACTTCCTGGTTGCCAGGGGAAACGTGCCTGACAGCAAGCCAGCTCTGGAAAAAAAAAAACATTTCCTTGCCTCGGCTGGGTGATTTGAAAGAAAAAAAAAAAAGTTGTTACAGCCCAGCAATGTGACGGGGTGGTGGCTCCTCCTCGGGTGGATATTTTGTCATTATGTTTACTAATGTGACCAGATTGTACTTCTGGTCCTTTGCTTTCATTGAACCCTTTGCAGTGAATTGGAAACGTGGGGGAAATGGGAAACTTCTGATGCAGAAGGATCTGGAAAAAAAAAATCATTATATCTCCTCTCCCTCGCAAATTTCAGGCACATCACTGTGATCAGAGGAGCTTTTTATATTTTTGGAGGAATAAGATGGGTGTGGAAGTTCATAATTCTTGCCAGTTTTGAATATTATTTTTTTTATTTGGTTAACACTTCAGTGCTTTCTTATTATGGGGAAAGTTTCTAATGTTTTATTTTTATTATTATTATCCCTATTTTTACAGGAAAGCGGACAGAAATGGGCACCCCCCCCCAGCATGGATATGCGGGTACCACTAATCACCAGGCACCCAATGCATCCGTGCAGGTAGCTGCCCCCATCACGCCGGGCTTACTTGTCCAGGGGTGGGGGTCCAACCCCTCCCATGTTGGCGACGACGGTTTATTTATTTATTTTTATTTAGCATTTTTTTATATACCGAGGTATAGCATAGATGCCTTCACTCCGGTTTACATATGGAACAACTTGTTACATTGAAAGATTTAAAACTTTAAAGTTTAACAATAGTGAGAAATGGCACCAAAAGAAGAGATATGAACAAAGAACATAGTGTAAACAGGGTAGATACACTGAATAGATAGGCAGAGATAACTGGGTTCTTCAAAAAGGAGGTATCAGTGGCTTGAATCAGTAGAGATTGTCCAAATGGAATATTTAAAGTTGGCAGTTAATGGGATTATAGTATAAAGTCATTGTGAGTTGTCCTTAAGAGTATGGTTGAGAAGCCAAGACTTTAGGACTTTTTTGAAGGATTTGGAGTTTTCGTGCGCGGTGAGGAAGTGGGGTAGTGAATTCCAAAGTTTCGGTCCGATGATGGAGAAGGCTCTGTTTCTGGTGGAGGATAGTTTGGCAGGTTCCTTCCTGTTGCAGCCACGCTGCTCGTTAACACCGCTCCTGGTTGGTGCTGCCAACCAGGAGCGGTGTTAACGTCATCCTAATGTGCCCCGACGCTGGGCCACTTGATTGGACCAGAGGAGCGTGATGACATCAGTGGGGGGACAGCTGACGGGGAATTTAAAAGCCACCAGCAGCCTTTGTTCAGCCTCTTCCTCCTTGGCTCAGTGCAGCACGATTCAGCATTGTGCTCTCCTAAATTGCACAGATTATTCAGAGAAGAGTAAATAATGCTAAAGCAGCACTTTTCCATTTCAAATTTCTAAATAAAATAAAAAAAAAGCTCAACTTTGTCTAGGCAGCAGGCTCAATTTAATTTAGCTGCCTGCTAATTTTGCCCCGTCTTCCCATGCCAGCCTCCGCATTTCCCAAGACCTCCTTATCCTGTGTTATTCTCGCTCCTACAAAAATAATTAAATAAGTTTAGAATTCGGCCAATCTGAAACAGGCTTACGTCTATTTTAAGCGGAGATGCTGCCAACATTTGACACAGATGTTCCTGAGGTCCAACTCCTTGGCTGTGGCTCAGTAGGCCCCAGCACAGTGCACTATGGAGGTTCTAGGCACCCCCGTTGAGGTGCCCATTGGGCCAAAACCTTCAGGCCCCGATCCTATGGCCCTTCCGCCCGCTGACATTTCTGACCAGAGGGGAGCTAGAAGCCAACGGGGAGGAGGTAGGGCATCTGGGCCGCCTTGAGGAGCAAAAGCGGTTGCAAAAAAGTCTGGAAAAGGTGGGGAAGGGATCAGAAAGATTCCAAAAGGAAAACAGAATTCGGCTAATTCTACAAAGCAGGGAGGCCAAGGAGGAAAAGCACGGGGGAGATGCAACAGAAGTTCTGGTGCGCTTAACACCAAGATGCCACAGCCACTACTGATACGATCAAGGACCAAGTGGTCCTCTCGCCTTCCTACCCCAGTACTGCAAACAGGTGTGCAAACCCCGGCCACTGCATAGAACATGCCTTGGCACCTTCTCATGAGCCTAGCGTTAGGAGTATGCACAGCCCAAGGGAGGCACCGCGGTTCAGATCCCCATCTTGACCGGCTTCCCGTTCGTTTACCGAATGTTTCCATGGAAGTCCTAGGTCACGGCACAGGCTCTACCAGAGGCCAAATGATAGCAGTTACTCCCTAAGAGATCCAGATGGTTTTAGGCATTACTGGAGGTATAGTCCTTTCGACTTTGATTACCAGTCCATGCGGGAAAAATGTCCTCATTATTCCCCAACTGCATTCAAATCTCATCACTACTAACGGGATTTCTCACTATATCCCAATAGTTTAGGGACTCAGGAGAACTCAGTCACTACCTTCCTTACCACCTGAGACGCAGGCCCAGTGGTCGCAGGGAGGCCCTTTCAGAGCCTCCAAGTAGCCCACATCAACCTGTGGGTGATGAGACACGCAGTCGACATCAGTGAACATCACCGGAGCACTCAGCCTGAGTCCCATCTCAGCGATGCTGGTAGCAGACCTCAGGTATCGAATATGCCTTCCCGCACCAGTGCCACGGCCAGCCAAGGAGCATGGTAAGCCTGCCTCGTGGAGCATAGATAAGGTTTCTCAAAAGGAGCGGAGAAGAAGGGTTAGGCACAAGCACACGGGTCACAGGTCACCTTCCTCTTCATCCAGAAGTTCATGTTTTTCCTCTCTGGCAAGTAAATTAGACCAGGAGGATGCTGTACAGCCCTCAGAACTGTCTGGAGTGGAGCACGAACTTTGGGAATCTGTGCCAAAGCCCTCAGACATCGCATCAAACACAGGCACTTCACTGATTTATTCCAGTTGTTAGAGGGACATTGGAAGCAGCGCCAGACTAAGAGGGAGAGGAAGAGGGAACTGGATGCAGCCAAGCCCACACAGAGAGAGAGATTATCAACTGGGTGCGCGCAGTCGCTCGAATGGCTTCTGTTCACATACTTGGACACTATCTTGGGCACTTATAAAGAGCACAGCAGGTTCACATGGCTTAATTATGATGAGGCCTTTTGTGAGAGAATGGCCAGTAAGTCTGCTATGTCATGGGGATGGCAGGATGCCAGCCTCTGGCTCACAAAAATGACAGTGCAAGCATTTGACTACAAAAAGAGCTTGCGGTCCTTTCGCAGCGAGCAGGCGCGTGGCAGGCAAGCCAAGCGCACGCAAGTCCCTGCGACGTTTGCTGGAGATACAACCGGGGAGGCTGCTTCGCTGCCGATTGCCGATTTAAGCACGACTGTAGTCAATGCGCAGCACCTCATCCAGGTAACAAATGCTCACAAAAGGATAAGTAAGGGGTGTGGCTGGGTTCTCGTCCCGACCCCGGTAAATTGGTGGGCAATGCTTCCCTGCTTGGCATGTTACCCTGATAGGGTAGGGGGAATAACACACTGAGCTGTTTACGAGATGTTTTTCTTATCCCTTACACAGATCAGCTGCGATCCGTTAAGGTGGCCAAGGCCCCTTCAGTGCACAATCTGGCCAGCATCAGGGAGAAACTCAGAAAGGAGGCTGACCTAGGGCAGACTGCCGGCCCTTTTGCTGAGCCTCTGCTGGAGCATCTCATCTTGTCCCCACTAGCAGTCGTCCCCAAAACGTAGCCTGAAAAATACCAGCTTTTACATAATCTTTCTCACCCTATGGGGGCTTCCATTTATGACCATATACCCTCTGAATACTACACGATACAGTATGCATCCTTTGATACTGTATGGGATTTACTAAGATCCTGTGGACAGGGTGCTGTCAAGGCGAAAGCGGACACTGAGTCTGCTTTTCGTCTGCTACCAGTACACCCGAGCAATTTTTCACTGCTCAGATTCCATTTCAAGGGAGCTTTCTATTATGACAAATGTCTGCCAATAGGATGCCCGATTTCATACGCCTTCTTTGAAACATTCAGTGCCTTCCTACATTGGGAAACAGAAGAGGCATCTGGGCTAGCATCGCTAGTTCACTATCTGGATGATTTCTTGTTTATAGGAAGAGGGGGTACACCTGAATGTGATAAGTTGTTTGACACATTTTACGAGTTGGTGCACAGGTTTGGCTCTTTTTGGCAGAGGACAAGTCCAAGGTCCGACAATGGTTCTTACTTTAAGAACATAAGAAAATGCCATACTGGGTCAGACCAAGGGTCCATAAAGCCCAGCATCCTGTTTCCAACAGTGGCCAATCCAGGACATAAGAACCTGGCAAGTACCCAAAAACTAAGTCTATTCCATGCTACAGTTGCTAGTAATAGCAGTGGCTATTTTCGAAGTCATCTTAATTAATAGCAGGTAATGGAATTCTCCTCCAAGAACTTATCCAGTCCTTTTTTAATCACAGCTACATCTAACTGCACTAACCACATCCTCTGGCAACAAATTCCTGAGTTTAATTGTGCTTTGAGTGAAAAAGAACTTTCTCCGATTAGTTTTAAATGTGCCACATGCTAACTTCATGGAGTGCCCCCTAGTCTTTCTATTATCGAAAGAGTAAAAAACTGATTCACATTAACCCGTTCCAGACCTCTCATGATTTTAAACACCTCTATCATATCCCCTCTCAGCTGAAAAGTCCTATCTTCTTTAGTTTTTCCTCATAGGGGAGCTGTTCCATCCCCTTTATCATTTGGTCACCCTTCTCTGTACCTTCTCCATCGCAACTATATCTTTTTTCAGATGCGGCGACCAGAATTGTACACAGTATTCAAGGTATGGTCTCACCATGGAGCGATACAGTGGCATTGTGACATTTTCCGTTTTATTCACCATTCCCTTTCTAATAATATCCAACATTCTGTTAGCTTTTTTGACTGCCGCAGCACACTGAGCCGATGATTTCAATGTGTTATCCACTATGACACCTAGATCTCTTTCTTGGGTGGTAGCTCCTAACATAGAACCTAACATCGTGTAACTACAGCAAGGGTTATTTTTCCCTATATGCAACTGTTACTGCTATGGCTGCTGTGCAACCGCCTCACCACCAGGGGTCCTTCAAGAGCAGGCTCTCCTGGCTGGCCCAATCCATCTGCTCTATGCCCTGGATGTTCCTTTATAACCCTGCCTACCCAAGACTCCAGTGCTTCGGCATCGAGCTAGTTTGGGCTCCCTGCTCTAGCCTTGCTGTGTGTGGCCTTCGGGCCTTCTGCCTTGCCTTGCTGCTGTGTGTGGTCTTCGGGCCTTCTGCCTTGCCTTGCTGTGGTGGCCTTCGGGCCTTCTGCCTTGCCTTACCTTGCTGCATGTGTGTGGCCTTCGGGCCTTCTGCCTTGCCTTGCCTTGCTGCGTGTGTGTGGCCTTCGGGTCTCCTGCCTTGCTGTGTGTGTGTGGCCTTCGGGTCTCCTGTCTTGCCTTGCCTTGCTGTGTGTGTGTGGCCTTCGGGTCTCCTGCCTTGCTGTGTGTGTGTGGCCTTCGGGTCTCCTGTCTTGCCTTGCTGCATGTGTATGGCCTTCGGGTCTTCTGCCTAGCTTGCTGTGTGTGTGTGGCCTTCGGGTCTCCTGCCTTGCTGTGTGTGTGTGGCCTTCGGGTCTCCTGTCTTGTCTTGCCTTGCTGTGTGTGTGTGGCCTTCGGGTCCTCTGCCTTATCGTGTGTGTGTGTGTGTGTGTGTGGCTTTCGGGCTCTCTGTCTTGCTATAAGCTGCCTTGACCCTGCCTGGACTTTGACTCTGTTTGCCTGCCGCCTGCCTTGACCCTGCCTGGACTTTGACTCTGTTGCCTGCCTCCTGCCTAGACCCTGCCTGGACTTTGACTCTGTTGTCTGCTGCCTGCCTTGACCCTGCTTGGACTTGACCTTGTTCCCAGCCAGTACTCTGCTCCATATATCAGCCATCGCCCAACTCCATACACTCCTGCCACATCACATTCCTCCCAGCCATCATCAGAGACCTTCCAGCTATCCCTGTCTCTCTCCACCTGGAGTCACTGCTGGAGGTAGTGTTCACTACACCGGATCACTGCCCAGACGTAACAGCAACACCTTGCACTTGTCCACATTAAATTTCATCTGCCATTTGGATGCCCAATCTTCCAGTCTTGCAAGGTCCTCCTGCAATTTATCACAGTCTGCTTATGATTTAACTACTCTGAATAATTTTGTATCATCTGCAAATTTGATAACCTCACTCGTCGTATTCCTTTCCAGATCATTTATATATATATTGAAAAGCACCGGTCCAAGTACAGATCCCTGAGGCACTCCACTGTTTACACTTTTCCACTGAGAAAATTGACCACTTAATCCTACTCTCTGTTTCCTGTCTTTTAACCAGTTTGTAATCCACGAAAGGACATTGCCTCCTATCCCATGACTTTTTAGTTTTCGTAGAAGCCTCTCATGAGGGACTTTGTCAAACGCCTTCTGAAAATCCAAATACACTATATCTACCGGTTCACCTTTATCCACATGTTTATTAACCCCTTCAAAAAAATGAAGCAGATTTGTTAGGCAAGACTTCCCTTGGGTAAATCCGTGTTGACTGTGTTCCAATAAATTACATCTTTCTATATGCTCTACGATTTTGATCTTCAGAATAGTTTCCACTATTTTTCCTGGCAGTGAAGTTAGGCTCACTGGTCTATAGATACCCAGATCGCCCATGGAGCCTTTTTTAAATATTGGGGTTACATTGGTCACCCTCCAGTCTTCAGGTACAATGGATGATTTTAATGATAAGTTACAAATTTTAACTAATAGATCAGAAACATCATTTTGTAGTTCCTTCAGTACCCTAGGATGCATACCATCTGGTCCAGGTGATTTGCTACTCTTTAGTTTGTCAATCTGGCCTACTACATCTTCCAGGTTCACAGTGATTTCGTTCAGTTCGTCTGACTCATCACCCCTGAAAACCATCTCCGGAACTGGTATCTCCCCAACATCCTCATTAGTAAACACGGAGGCAAAGAATTAATTTAGTCTTTCTGCAATGACCTTATCTTCCCTAAGAGCCCCTTTAACCCCTCGGTCATCTAATGGTCCAATCGACTCTCTCACAGGTTTCTTGCTTTGGATATATTTAAAAATGTTTTTATTATGAGTTTTTGCCTCTATGGCCAACTTCATTTCAAATTCTCCCTTCGCCTGTCTTATCAATGTTTTACACTTAACTTGACAATGCTTATGTTTTATCCTATTTTCTTCAGATGGATCCTTCTTCCAATTTTTGAAGGATGTTTTTTTGGCTAAAATAGCCTCTTTCACCTCACCTTTTAACCATGATGGTAATCATTTTGCCTTCCTTCCACCTTTCTTAATGCATGGAATACATATGGACTGCGCCTTTAGGATTGTATTTTTAAACAATGTCCAAGCCTGTTGAACACTTTTAACCTTTGCAGCTGCACCTTTCAGTTTTTTTCTAAGTGTTTTCCTCATTTTATCAAAGTTTCCTTTTTGAAAGTTTAGTGTTAGAGCTGCAGATTTACTTATTGTCCCCCTTCCAGTTATTAGTTTAAATCTGATCATGTTATGATCACTGTTGCCAAGTGGCCCCACCACCGTTACCTCTCTCACCAAATCCTGAGTTCCACTAAGAATTAAATCTAAAATAGCTCCCTCTCTTGTTGGTTCCTGAACCAATTGCTCCATGAAGCAATCATTTATTACATCCAGGAAATTTATGTCTCTAGCAAGTCCTGATGTTACATTTACCCAGTCAATATTGGGGTAATTGAAATCTCCCATTATTATTGCACTGCCAAATTAGTTTGCTTCCCTGATTTCTCTTAGCATTTCATCATCTGTCTGACCATTTTGTCCAGGTGGATGGTAGTATACTCCTATCACTATACTCTTAATCAACACACATGGGATTTCTATGCATATAGATTCTACTGAGCATTTAGTCTCTTGTATGATCTTTATCCTGTTGGACTCTATATCCTCCCGGACATAAAGTGCCACACCCCCGTCAAGTTGATTCTCCCTATCATTGTGATATAATTTGTACCCTGATATAGCACTGTCCCATTGGTTATCCTCCTTCCACCAAGTTTCTGTGATGCCATACACTCTAACTCTCCCATCTTACTTCTTAGACTTCTGGCATTGGCATACAGACATTTCAAAGTGTGTTTTTTGTTTGTTTTAATAACCTGCTTTTCAGTTGTTTGGGATAATTCGGAAATCATTAGCTTTGGTGATTTTTTACATATAGGCATATGGACTATGTTTGCTTTTAATGGAACCTCTCTGTTAGGATGCCCTGTTTCATTAGTATCCTTCAAGGATACATTTCTCCAAACCATGCACTGCTGAGTGACTGTCGGCTGAGTGACTGTTGGCGGTATATATCATTAAAACTAGCGAGTAGATGGCTGTTGAAATAAAATAAGTGTAAAGGAATAAGGCTTGGTGACAAGGCATATTCAGAGAGAAGTTTATAACTTTAAAATAGAGCATAGGTGGTGGGGATAAACGTAGGTATTATGGGTAGGCTAACTTGAAAAGCCAAGTTTTCAATTTTTTTTTTTTAATTTGTGTGTGCAGTGTTACATGCGTAGGTCAGGAGGCATAGAGTTCCAGTTGATGGGTCCTGCTATTGAGAGTGCTCTGTCCCTAGTGGAGGTTTGTTGTGTAGTTTTAGTGGAGGGGATGTGAAGGGTTCCTTTATAGGCAGATCTGGTTGGCCTGTTGGAGGTATTGAAGTGGAAAGAGTTATTTAGCCAGGTGATGTTCTGGTTGTGTAAGGTTTTGTGTGTAAGGGAGAGTGTTTTGTAAAGAATTCTAGATGAGATCTGTAGCCAGTGTAGGACTCTTAGGATGGGTGTGATGTGGTCTTTTCTACAGGTATTGGTGAGCATTCTGTAATAACTGGTGCGGTTTGATGGTGGAGGCAGGGAGGCCTAGTAAGAGAGAATTACAGTAGTCTAACTTGGCAAAGATTAAGGTTTGAAGAACGGTGCGGAAATCATGGGCGTGTGGGAGAGGCCTAATTTTCTTTAACACATGAAGTTTAAAATAGCATTCCTTTAAAGTTGATTTTATAAATGTTTTAAGGTTCATCTGGTTGTCAATAGTAATACCCAGGTTGCGTACTTGTTGAGTGAGAGGGGTTGGGAGGGGTGATATGCTAGTAAGTGTGGGGTAATGTGTGGTGGGATTGTGGGAAATAATGAGTTCAGTTTTGTTGGTGTTGAGTGCCAAATTGAGGTTAGATAGGAGGTGGTTGATCGAGTTGATGCAGTTGTTCCAGACTCTTAATGAATTGTCTAGTGAATCGGTGATGGGGATAATAATTTGGACATCATCCGAGTATATAAAGTGAATGATGCCTAAGTTGGTTAAGAGGTGGCAGAGGGGTAGCAGGTAGATGTTGAAGAGGGTGGAAGAGAGGGCAGAGCCTTGGGGTACACCACAGGTAAGTTTAATGGGGTCAGATTCGGTTGCTTAATTTGACCTTGAAATGTCTGTTTTCAAGGTATGATTTGAACCAAAGATGGACAGTTCCAGATATGCCTATGTTAGAGAGGTTGTTTAGGAGGATCTTGTGACTGACAGTGTCGAAGACAGAGGAGATGTCAAGCATCGCTAGGAGGAAGGCTTGACCATTATCCATGCCTTTGCGAATGGTGTCTTTGAGGGTCAATAGGAGTGTTTCTGTACTGAAAAATTTACGGAAACCAAACTGAGACGGGGATAGAATATTGTGTGTGTCTAGGTAATCGGTGAGGTGGAGGTTGACTACCTTTTCAGTAATTTTGGCTAATAGAGGTAAGTTTGAGATTGGGCAATAGTTAGTTCTGATGGGTCGAGACTAGGTTTTTTTAGGATGGGTTTCACAATTGCTTGCTTGAGGGAGGAGGGGACTACACCATTTGTGATGGAACAATTGATAATCTCTGTGAGGGTTGAGGCTATTGTTTTGGGGATGGTTTATAGCATTTTGGCGGGGAAGTTGTCTAGGGGGTGTGTGGAGGGTTTGATTTTCTTTAATAGGGATTCAATTTCAAAAGCCGATGTGGTTTCAAGGTGTTCAAGGTTGGCAGTGGTGTCGGAGTGGGGGGGGGGTCATGGTGAAGTCCGTATCAGGGGGAAAATTTGCTATCAGTTTGGTGACTTTGTTATGGAAGAAGGAGGCTAGGTTGTCACATTTGCTTTTGGAATCTAAGGATGGGCTGTGTGAGGGGGAAGGTTCAGTTAGGTTTGATATCAGAGAGAATAGGGCCTTGGGGTTCTATGATAGTCGTGTATTTTGCATGCGTGGAAATCACATTTTGTTTTTAGGATGGTAGTCCTGTATTCATGCATGGAAGTTTTTTATAATGCGAGTAAGGAGGGGGATGGATGCTTTCTCCATTTTCTTTCCTTAATTCTCAGGTTGCTTTTGAGTTTCTTGAGTTCTGGGGTGAACCATGCTGTTTTATTGCCACGGGAAGGGTTACATTTATTGTTTTTAGTGGGCAGATTTTGTCTGCAATGCCTTTGGTGGTGTCGTTCCAAGAGGAGATAGCTGATTCTGGGTTAGTGAGGTCAATCTTGTTTGATGTCAGAGCATGATGCGATAAGGTCTTCTCTGGAGCAGGGTTTGCGAAATTGGAAAGAGTGTGTGGGGGGGTGGGGGAGGTGTTGGTTTCATTATAGAGAGGGTGGTGTTTATGAGGGTGTGGTCGGACCAGGGTACTGGGGTGCAGGTAGGGGTAGCGGTGGTGGCTATGTTAGAATTCGTAAAAATTAGATCAAGTGTGTGTCCTGCTTTATGGGTTGGGAGGTTCATGATTTGCTTGTATCCCATGGCATCAAGGGATAAGAGGAAAGCTTTGCAAGAGGGGGAAGGTGGGCAGGAGTCAACATGTAGATTGAAGTCGCTGAGTATGATGGAGGGTGTGTTGAGATCCATGTTGTTGGCAAAGAATTCAGTGAGGGGGGATGTGTCATGCTCTAGTAGCCCAGGTGTCGGGTGTATACTAGGCATATCTGTAGCAGTGGGGATTTGAAGTAGCCAAACTCATATTTGGGGGGTAAATTGACCGTTTGGGGGGGTGAGGTTAAGTTCTTTTTTGGCTGCGAGGACAAGGCCGTCCCCTCTTTTCTTGGGGTCTGGGTAGAGAGTAAATGTTGTAGAGATGTGATGGTAGTTGATTTAGTAGTGCTATGTGTTGCGACCATCGCTGCCCTCCTTACCTCTTTGGCGACTCCCTCCTGGGTTGATGGAAGTTTGGCTGCCGCAGCATCATCTTGTCGACCTCCTCCAGCGTTCCCGGACCGGGTAGACGCTGCCTTCCGCCATGTTCTCCTTAGGCCTAAGGGCGGGCACGCGCGCGGCGCGGCCCTGACTCAACTACCAACAGTGGCGCGAACCTCAGGGGCGTCCCCCTAAGATGACATCATCTTCAGATATTTAAAGGTCTTTCATTTCGCTAACTAATTGAATTAGCAAAGGGTTTCCTACCTAGCTGCCTCCAGGTATCGCTGCAGATGGGATTCACTCTCTGCATACCTTGCTACTCTGCCTCCTCGGACTTTACCAGGGATACCCGCTCCTCGGGGGCCTCGCTCTCTCTTTTACTTTTCAGGTCGCAGTCTGGAACCAGTACTCGCTCCTTGAGGGCCCACATTCCCGGACCTGCCACTGAATATAACTTGTGCCAGGAAGTCACCGCTGCCTACAACATCAGTGAGTTACCATCTCTCTCCCTCGAGGGCCTACTTCATTCCAGCTCCTGGGCTATTCTAAGAGACTACAGTGTGAGTGTTAACATCAAGGTTCTGTTCCTGAACTCTGCATACACTGCCTACTCACTATCTCAGTTTCTCTACAGCTCAGCCTTTCTGGGATCGCTGTTCCAGTGCCTGAGGGACTACAGCCCAGCCGGGCTCTTCCAGCTCACTACTGCCACCTATGGTGGTTCCCAAGAACTGTTTAATAAAAGAACATGTGTGTGTCTCCCAACTCTGAGCCTGACCGGTGGTCCCTCTCGGGATCTTCCCCCGTAGGCGTGGTCATCTGCCACCGGCCCAAGGATCCACCCACAACTATCACAAATAATAACACTGTGTCAGTGTGTTTGAGCCAGTTTTCTGGTGATTGTGCAGATGTCTGGCTTTGATTCTAATAAGAAGTCGTTGAGTATGTGGGTTTTTTTCACTAGGGATTGGGATTGAAGAGAGTGAGTGAGAAGAGTGTGAGTCCAAGGAGTTGTGTGAGGGGGGAGGTCATAATGGGTATAAGTAATTTTGGTTTGTGTGTTAGGGTTGGGGTAGGGGGTTTTCTAAGATTGCGATATAGGTATTGTATGATGGGGATGGGGATGGGGATGGGGATTGGATGCATCGTTGAGTGTGTGAGGTGGGTGTGCTGAGGCAGTGAGGGTAGATTGTAGCATGAAGTGGTATGAGGTGCTTGGTGGAGGGGTGATGGGGTTCACGGGGAGATCCAAAGGACACAGGGGTGACACGAAAGGGCGCACTAAGGGACAGGCTCCTTAGTCGCGCGCCTTTGGCGTGCGACGCCCGGCGCACAGCTCCTGGGGCCTGCAGGATGTTTTCAGGCTTTTGCAGTTCCCCACCTCCTATGACGTCGTGCTGGCTCGAGGGGCAGAGCGTCGCGATGCGGCTGCGTTCAGGGCCTAGTAAGGCCGAGGGCGAGGTAGGCCCTTACCCCGACGGGTGCACGCCGATCGCGCAGGCCTGGTCCTCGTCTGGTGGTCGGAGTCGGCTGGCCTATTTATCAATTTTTGACAATGAATTTATTCATTGTTTTTGTTGGGAAAAGATAGAAAGAAGGAAAGAATTACAAAGGGACTAGGACCAACATAAGAAAACTATCCAGGCAACTACAGTGAAAAAAGAAAAAGCATTTTATTTTCAGTTTATTGATTGGAATATGTAATGCATTGAATTCTCTGCAGGCTATGATGATTAGAGGGCAGCAGTCAGTGGGAAGGAAGAGCAGAGAAGTGATAATGTGGGTGAGAAAAAGAAGTATGGAACAGCAGGGGAAGAGGAAGGGCACAGGGGTAACAGGAAGGAGAAGCAGAAGAGTGGCAGCCAGAGGAGCAAGAGGAGTGTCAAGCATAGGGCAGAGCAGGGAGAAAGAACAGAGGAGCATCAGCAGGGAGTTGGAGGCATGGGCATTGGGGTAGTAGAGGAGCACTAGCTAATGGAAGTGACTAAGGCCGGCACTCAGAAAGTACAACTAAGTCCAGAGCATTCAGAACAAGGTCAGTGACAGCTTTTCAGCTCCCTTTAATTTATAGAGGCAGTAAAGATAGACAAAATTAACTATTTCCCAGAGAAATATGCTAGGGTTAATCAGCATGGAGGGGCAATAGAACTTTGGAATGCACTCAGGTATAATCAAGGAAAGATAGTTTGTTTAGCACTTGTAGGATGTTAACTTAGTTATACTCCCTAGTTAAGGCCAAAAAGGATAAGGAGGTGATCAAGCTTCTATGACTGACAGCTAAGAGATATTCTTAGTGCAGTATATGGTGGTAAGGAAGAAAAAAAAAGGGTGATGACCACTAGTGTGGGTAACCAAGCTTTTACATCAGATAGCTAGGAGATACCCTTTTCTAGAGCAATGTAGGCAAAGCTCCCATTACCTACTACTGTCTGCTTAAAAAGAGAACATCTTAGACATACACAGATCACTTTCATTTGCCACCAGAATAATTACTTGTTCTGTGAACAGGTGTATGTTTGCGCATATTGGAAAGAGTTTAACCTGATGACTTTATAGAGTAGAGGAAGAGAGCTCCTTTCAGCAATTTGAAGAGAAAAGGAGGCCTTGAGCTGCTGCCTGCTAATGCGATTGCCTCATTCCTTGACAAAAGCTGATAGCTCAGTGAAGGTTTATGTTAGGTTAGGAGCCCAGACTGGTCAGCCATACTACCATGCTTATTTTTTTATCTATAATTTTTTTATTTTTAAAAATTTGGAAGAAAGTCAAGGAAAGAAAATGACAATTTATTGCATCCATACGTCCCTTGCTTATTTTACATTGTGTCTGTCTGTTTAACTTTATTGGTTATGCATCAAAGGCCATTTATACATGGCAATAATGGTGAGATTACTGAAAAAAAGACACTGTGGCAGATGCAGATATTCAGACAGTCCAGCGGACAGCAGATACCAGCAGCAGAAAGCCAACTGGCTATTTGTTCTTGTGGACGCATTAGCTCCAATATTAGTTTGGAAAGCAAATACAGACAAAACACTAGGAATGTGCATTCATTTTTTTAGTGCACACAAAATAGAATTTAGGATGCACTAAAAAAATTAAGTGAGCACTAAAATGAAAATCAATTAAAAAAAAAACAAAAACAAGCAAACAGAAAAAAAAAAGACAATGTTTTGACTGCACAGCCAAGGAAAACACCATGACCAATTATTGCAAGGGTAATTTTCAAACATCCCATATGACGTGCCACACATACACAGGTTACACAAGTTTTGAAAGTGCACTTGCATAAGTCCACTTTGAAAATTATCCCACCAAATCTACCCCACATAAGTTAAACCTGTTGTTCAGTGCACAGAAAAGTTTCCTAAAAATGTATAATCATATGGTCGAATTTTACTCAGTCTGGGTAAACCTCCATGCAAACAAGACCTATATGCATAAGTTTATTTACATATCGGGCGGGCAGTTTTGTAAAGGTTCTTTCAAAATTATCCCCTGCATATCCTCCATTTATGGATGGAGAGCTTGCCAAAGTAATAATAGGACCAATCCACCAGATGGCGCTATCTGTACAGATTTTCATAAGATGGAGGCCATTTTTCATTCAGAATGAATTGGAAGCAGCCAACTGGCAATTGCTGAGAACAAATACAAGCCGAATTTTCAAAGACGAACACGCATATTTATAAAATCACCGTGGCCATGTGTGTGCACCAGCATCTGCATGCACAAGGACGCCTGCGTGGAAGTTTGAAAATTACCATCTATTTGTTTACATTCTCAAAAGATTTTATAGTTTTTAGCAGAGGCGTTCTAAGGGGGAGGCAGTCCACCTCGGGTGGCACCAGGGGACGGGTACCATTGTCACCAGCAAGAAGGCCCTGCGGTGGCTTGGTACAGTGACGTGGAAGGGGAAACCCCGCCAGCAAAAGCAAAGAGCTGCAGAGGCCAGCAGCATGCCAGCATTTCCTGGAGTTGGCATGGCAGTGCTCTGGGAGCCGGCAGCAACGCTGGGCCTGTTCTTCTGCCGAAGAACAAGACTGGCCCTGTGAGAGTAAGAGCGAGTGTATGAGGGTGGGTGTGTGTGTATGAAGGTTTATGGGGGTGTGTGGGGGTGTTATGAGTGTGCATGTATGTATGTGGGGTGGTGTGTGTGTGTGTTTTCCCGCAGATAAGCAGGCTGAACTAGCCATGCTGTCTTGGGACGTCCTTCCCAGACGATCGGGCGCAACTTGACCAAGCTGACAGAGCTTTGCTCTGTGTGTGGCTGCGCGTCCTTTCCTGTGTAGTGCCATTTTTTCCTCAGTCTGTTCCTTCCACGCTGCAGGCTGCATGCAGAGCTTCTTCTCTCTCCTCACAGAGCATCGTGTTTGTTAAAAAAAAAAAAAAAAAAAAAGAGAGAGAGGATTGCAAACATGCCGCCACAGCCGAATGGCTTCAAATTCTGCCAGTGCGGCAAGATAATGTCGGCTATAGATGGGCACAATTACTGCTACTTGTACCTTGGCCCAGAGCATGACTAGGTGGCATGTCAGAACCGAAGCCACATGTCCACCCAAGCTCAGCACCAATGCGCAGCCAAGATCACCCGACCTCAGGAAGGTAATTTGAGTCCTATGCCCCAAGCTTGGAGCGCTTGTCTGCCCACTCCTTTCTGGGGCCCAGTCTGGACCGCCCCAAAAAGGCTAAAAGGGCCTCTTCTGTGGGACCACCGGATAAGCAGCAGGGCCAGGGGAGCAAATTCCATGCCCCTCAACGCTCTTAGACCATCCAGGCACAGAAGGCATAGCGAGATGCACCGACGCATCAGCAATGGTGCCCTGCGTCGTACGGCGCTGAAGCACTGACGCAACCGCTCGATGCATCACGCCGCCCCAGTGCGTCACCCACCACGAAGTACCACGCACGTCAAGCACTGTCGACGCATGCATCAAAATCAAAGCGCAAGGAGGATTCGGCGCTTGACGCACCGACACACCATCATCAGAAAGCATCATAAGCAACTCGACACAACTCATCAGCAAGAACGCAGATACAGGCTCAGGCTGTGTCACGCAGCTCAACACAAAAAGCACTTGCTAGTGACCGGAATCCGAAATCCTCCAAGAATCCAGACACGGCTGGAGAACAGCATGGGGCCACCCTCCCTGACTTGGATCTGGTCTTCTCAGACAATGAACAGGCGTCTGACTTTGGATCCACGGGCTCCTCCTGCTCCTCGGACCGAGACTACTTGGACCTGTCTTCAGTCTCTAGGCACAAGAGATCGGCGGAACATCTGCAGGAGCTCCTCCAAAAATGATACAGGAGATCTGCTTCAACAGAACAGGTAAGATCCAGCCCTGAGGCCCTGTCTCGGACATCCTTCTGGCAGCAATACTGCCAAGGAATCCTCCAGCAGAGGACTCGTCGCCTGGCCATGGGCAAGGAACCTTAGCTTCTCAGGTGATGTCTCAGATCTCTAAGATCCTAACCCATTTCCTCTCCTCCGTAGAGGATCAGGGGAGTGGCAAGTTTTGCCCTATTCCACATGAGGACTCCCCCCAGGGCGGACCACCTTCGCCTCCGCAAGAGGATGTCAGTCTCAACCCCCTATCCAGCAGTCCAGCTTCAGGGAAATCCATCTCTTCTCCCACATCACCAGGTTCCTCAATAGGGTATCCATCAGTCCCACCAGAAGGGCAACCTGAGCCAGGTTCCCCTCCAGAAGACCTCTCTTATTCAAAGTTTGTGGAGAATGTGGGCTCCAGATCCAACCTCGAAAAACAAAAAGTACTGGACCCCCACACAGAAGTCTTGGGGATAATATAGATCTTTGAAACACCAGCCAAGCCAACTGCCTTGCCTTTACACTCTGTGCTAGATGCGGTTATAACTTAGGCTTGGGAGTCTCGGGGCTAGTGACCTCTCGCAAGACAGACATACATAGAAACATAGAAATGACGGCAGAAGAAGACCAAACGGCCCATCCAGTCTGCCCAGCATGCTTTCACACTTATTTTTCTCATACTTATCTGTTACTCTGACTGCTGAGGTCAGGGCCCTTATTGGTAACTTTTTGGTTCTAATTTCCTTCCCCCCCTCCCCCCGCCACTGATGTAGAGAGCAGTGCTGGAGCTGCATCAAAGTGAAGTATCAAGCCTAATTGGTTAGGGGTAGTAACCGCCGCAATAAGCAAGCTACTCCCATGTTTATTTGTTTTCCCAGCCTGTGCAATTTAGTCCTTGTTGGTTGTTGTCTGAATATAAATCCCCTTTTCTTCATTCCACCTGCCGTTGAAGCAGTGAGCTGCGCTGTATATGTATTCAAAGTGAAGTATCAGTCTTAATTGGTTCGGGGTAGTAACCGCCTCTACAAGCAAGCTACTCCCACGCTTATTTGTTTACCCAGCCTATGCAATCCAGTCCTTGTTGGTAGTTGTTTGAATGTAAATCATCTTATCTTCATTCCCCCTGCCATTGAAGCAGAGAGCTACGTTGGATATGCATTGAAAGTGAAGTATCAGGCTTATTTGGCTTGGGGTAGTAACCGCCGCAACAAGCAAGCTACTCCCACGCTTATTTGTGAATGCAAATCCTTTATCCCACATTTCCTCTTGCCGTTGAAGCATAGAGCAATGTTGGAGTCGCATTAACCATGTGTATGTTTATTGAATATTAATCACCAGGTAGTAGCCGTCATTCCCGCAAGCCACCCCCATGCCTCTTCTCTTCATTCACATCCTCAAGACTTTATGGATCCACAGTGTTTATTCCACGCCCCTTTGAAATCCTTCACAGTTTTGGTCTTCACCACTTCCTCTGAAAGGGTATTCCAGGCATCCACTGTTGTGTTCTGCGGCCGTGGCGCCCCACGACCGCGGCCCCCTACCTTGTCCGCAGTGTTCCTTCGCTGTGGGAGCCCCGGGGGAGGGCTCT
The DNA here is from genome assembly GCF_901001135.1 of Rhinatrema bivittatum. NCBI lineage: Eukaryota > Metazoa > Chordata > Amphibia > Gymnophiona > Rhinatrematidae > Rhinatrema > Rhinatrema bivittatum. The sequence goes on from NC_042621.1 coordinate 14,835,871, forward strand.
GTTCCAGGCCGTCGCTCCTGCGCGGCCTCCGGTGCTGCTCGTTGCAGGGGGAGCCATCCTGCTCCCCCCTCGCGGCATCCAGCAGAGTCTCTCCTCCGCGGGGGAAAATCCAAGATGGCCACCGCCATCCTTAGGCGCAAGGCCATGCCTCCTCCACTGATTTAAAGGGACCTGATCCCTTTAACAAGCTTCACCTGTTCCTCAGCAGCCTAAGCAGGGGAAGTATAAAGGGAGACTTCCTCTTCTCATCCAGTGACTTGGCAACGTCCTCCAGCACTGTCTAGTCTGCTTGCTTCGTTGAGTTCCTTGAGCTTTGGATCCTGTTCCTGTTTGTCTTGGTGTTCCCGGTTCCTGACTTCGGATTGGCTTACGGTGATTCTCTGGTGCTCAACTTTGGATTGGCAAGCGGTGATTCCCTGGTGTGTGACTTCGGACTGGCAAGTGGTGATCCTTCGGTGTGTGACGACCCTCTGGCACTCGACCCAGGACTCCTTCTGGACTACCGTCTCCAAGGGCCCGCCTAAGTCCCAGCGGCCTGGGTCCCTACGGGCCCATCCCGGGGGGGGACTGCGTGCTTCCAGGGCGAAGCTCCAGTCAGCAGTTGCACCGACACCCTGACCTCTCAAAGGTCCACCTAAGTCCCAGCGGTCTGGGTCCCTACGGGCTCCTCCTGGGGGGGATCACAGACTTCCAGTGGTGAAGACACAGCGCCTCTTCCCGTCTCTTCGTCCGCCTCTGCAGTCGTCTCAGTCCTCAGTGCCAAGGGTCAGCTGGTCCCGTCTTTTTATTTATTTATTTATTTTTAATTTTTATATACCGAGGTTCTTATAGAGACTACAAATCACTCCGGTTTACATATAACGATAAACTGCCCAACAGAGATAAGGGGCTTTACATAGAACAGTGGCACATATGGAACAATATAACTGGATGACAATTTAACATAATGATAATAAATAATATAGTATAGTTTAACATTGTAATTAATAAAAGGTATACCATTAATAAAAGGTATACCATCCTCCCGTCGGCCAAGGGTTCACAAGCCTGAGCGTAACATCCACCACCCTCTCTGTGAAGAAATACTTCCTGACATTGGTTCTGAGTCTTCCTCCCTGGAGTTTTAAATCGTGACCCCTGGTTCTGCTGATTTTTTTCCCAATGGAAAAGGTTTGTCGTTGACTTTGGATCATTAAAACCTTTCAAGTATCTGAAAGTCTGTATCATATCACCCCTGCTCCTCCTTTCCTCCAGGGTATGCATATTTAGATTCTTCAATCTCTCCTCATAAGTCATTCGATGAAGACCCTCCACCTTTTAGGTCGCCCTTCTCTGGACCACCTCCATCCTGTCTCTGTCGCTTCGGAGATACGGTCTCCAGAACTGAGCACAGTACTCCAGGTGATAATCACTTCCCTTTTCTTACTCGATATTCCTCTCTCTATGCAGCCGAGCATTCTTCTGGCTTTAACTATCGTCTTGTCACATAGTGTCTAATGATCTGAAGTCGGCGAAACAATCACCCCAAGGTCAGGATGCAATCTATAGCACAGTTCAGCTATCACATGCATCCATTGTGGTCGAATCAACCATGAAGAAGGCTAAAAAATCACGCCTCCATTCCAACACTCCTCCAGGGCACAACTTTAAATGCCTGGATGACTTCAGCAGAAAAGCATTCCAAGCCCTTCTTTGCTGCTGCTGCTTTGCTACAGGAGGTCCTGCCACAACAGTTCCATGACCTAGAAGAAGGTCTAAGGCATTTGTTGCACACAGTCTATGAGGCCTTTGAGACATCCGTTCGTACTGCAGCAGGAAGCATAGCTGCTTGTCGAATGGCGTGGCTTCGGGCCAGCACCATTCGAGAAGATGTCCACGAGAAGTTGGCAGATCTCCCTTGTCTCCCTGACAACCTCTTTGGGACAAGCTCCGCAAGATGGTAACACAATTAAAAGAACAGAACATTGGGGTGTTGTCACTGGCGTCCCCTGTGGAGCAATCGGCAACTAAAAAGTACTACCCATTCTACAGGAAGGCCTACTTCCAGAGGCAACTGTATAGGCCATATTCCATGTACTGCCCGCCATCTTACTCTCTGACCCATCCTCAACCACCACAGCTGAGGCAGACAGAGAAACCAAAGACAACATCTGCCACCGACTAACAAAAGCATAAAAGCCCAGCTTTTACCACTACATGCAGGAGGGAGGATTTCCCATTTCTACCACTCTTGGGAAGCATCACCTCTGACCGTTGGGTACTCTATTGTCAGAGAAGGCTATTCCCTCTATTTCAAGAGCACACTGACTCTTCCCCATTGAGTAAGTCCTCATCGGTCCACCTCATGGAACCTTTGCTGGCTGCAAGAGGAGGCCTCTACACTGCTTCACCAGCATTTGATCCGGTAGGTCCCCAGCTCGCAGCTGGATCAGGGATTCTATTCCAAATACTTCCTCATTCTCAAGAAATCGGGAGGACGCTGCCCAATCTTGGACTTAAGAGCTCTCAACAAATTCCTGGAACAAGGAGAAATTCAAGATGACATCTCTCAAGTCCATCCTTCTTTTCCTACAGCCCAACAATTTGATTTGTTCACTGGACCTCAAGGATGCATACTCTCACATTCCTATACATCGTTTCTCCTGGCCGTACCTTTCAGGTCAAAAGACACCACTATCAGTACAAGGTACTTCCCTTTGGTCTCTCATCTGCCCCGAGAGTCTTCACCAAATGTTTAGCAGTTGCAGTGGCCCACCTCAGGAAGCAGGGAATCCAGTTGTTCCCATACCCTCGACGACTGGTAGCTAGTGGCACCACAACCTGCCACCCTTCAAAGCAACCTACAGACTACAATCCAATGCCTGGAGGGGCTTGGCTTAATAATCAATTACATGAAGCCCAATCTCCAACCAATGCAGAACCTATAGTTTATTGGTGCCCACATAAGTACAGCTCAGGGAAGAGCATTCCTTCCGGCAGACAGGGCCCATGCACTGCGCACCCTGGCCATACAGCTAAGAGACTCTACTCACTCTTCGGCCCGCTAGCTCTTGACCCTCCTGGGACACATGGCAGCAGCCATCTATGTGGTGCCCTATACGTTTGCACATACGGCGCCTGCAATGGGGGCTCATGTCTCAATGGACACAGTTCCACATCCGCTGTCCTGGCAAGTACGTCTAACCAGAAGCATAACAACAGACCTGGGCTGGTGGCTACACCCTGCAGCTCTCTCTGTCGGGGCCCTGCTTCGCCCCCCAGTTCATCAAGTGATCCTCACCATGGATGCCTCAAGCAAAGGCTGGGGAGCCCACTTGCATCACATGTGGACACAAGGACTCTATGCCCGCTGGGAGAGTCTCCAGCAGATAAACCTCCTGGAGCTCCAAGCGATTGGAAATGCCATACGTACGTTATTTCAAGAGGTTCCTACGAGGGAAAACCATCATGGTCCACATGGACAATCAGGTCGCGATGTTTTACATAAACAAAGAAGGAAGCTCTGGTTCCTGGATGTTGTGCAGGGAAGTGGTGCACATCCTGGAATGGGTGGAGGAGCACTCCATCATCCTTCAGACAACCAGAACGGACAAGTTAAGCAGAATCTTCCACCCGCATGGGTGGGAGCTTCGTCAGGAATTGGTGGAGTCTCTCTTCCAATCTTGAGGCCTCCCACGCATAGATCTTTTTGCTATGGAGTGCTACAGGAAGGTGCAGATGTCCTGCTCAGAATACCCCAGCCAAAGACGACTAGCGCAGGATGTGTTTCTCATATCATGGATGTGAGGGCTTCTCTACGCTTATCTCCCGATTCCACTCATCTCGAGAACCATGCAGAAGTGTATAGTGGACGTTGCCGACCTCATCCTTGGCCCAGACAACCGTGGTATGCCGATTTGTGCATCTCTACATTGAACAGCCCATTCCCCTTGGCCACCCTGCTTCACCCCATGCACTTCTCACTGCATCTCACAGCGCGGAGGTTGAAAGGATGGTATTAAGTCGCCTGTGCTTGCCTTCGGAAGTCCAAGAGGTGCTGCTATCATCCAGAAAATGTTCCACCAGGCGTAACTACCAAGGCAAGTGGCTGAGATACACTACTTAGTGTGATGACAAGGGTATAGACCCCTTCTCCTGCCTACCGGAGCACCTTTTGGAGTACCTCCATTCCCTTTATCAAGTGGGACTGGCAACTGCTTCAATGAGGGTTCACATCAGTGCAATTGCTGCCTACCATCATCCTCACAATGGCCTACCAGTGTCCAATCATCCACTAGTCTCCCACTTCATGAAGGGCATTCTATGACTGCGACCACCTATTCACAAACTTGGGATCTCAACCTACATAAGAATATAAGAAATGCCATACTAGGTCACACCAAGGGTCCATCAAGCCCAGTTTCCTTTTTCCAACATTGGCCAGTCCAAGTCACAAGTACCTGGCAAATACTCAAACATTAGGTAGATCACAAGCTACTGTTGCTTATTAATTACCGTAATAGCAGTTTATGGATTTAACTTCTAGGAACTTATCCAAACCTTTTTTAAACTCAGTAACACTAACTTCTGAAACCACATCCTCTGGCAATGAATTCCAGAGTTTAACTATGTGCTGAGGGGTAGATTTTATAATTTTTTGCGAGCGCGTACTTTTGTTCACGCACCAGGCACGAACAAGAGTACGCGGGATTTCAATAGATACGCGCGTAGCCATTAAAATCCGGGATCGGCGCGCGCAAGGCTGCCGATTTTGGGCAGCCTGCGCGCGCCGAGCCGCGCAGCCTGCCTCGGAGGGAACTTTCTTTCGCCCTCCCCTCACCTTCCCCTCCCTTCCCCTACCTAACCCACCCCCCCGGCCCTATCTAAGCCCCCCCCCCCCCCCACCTTTATCGCTGGATTTACGCCTGCCAGAGGCAGACGTAAATCTGTGCGTGCCAGCGGGCTGCTGGCGTGCCGTCACCCGACCCGGGGGCTGTTCCGGAGGGGGCGGCCACGCCCCCGGAATGCCCCCGAGCCGAAACCCCGCCCACGGCACCGCCCCCAAAACGTCGCGTCACAACTGCCACGTCCCCCGGCAAGCCTCTCCATGCAAGCCCCGGGACTTACGCACGTCCTGGGGCTTGCGCGTGCCGCCGAGCCTAGGCAAAATAGGCTCGGCGCACGCAGGGGGGGTTTGGGGTAGGTTTTTGAGAGGTACACGCGTACCCCTTTGAAAATCTACCCGAGTGAAAAAGAATTTCTTCGATTAGTTTTAAATGAGCTACTTGCTAACTTCATGGAGTGCCCCCTGGTCCTTCTATTATTTGAGAAAGTAAATAACCGATTTACATTAACTTGTTCAAGTCATTTCATGATTTTGTAGACTTCTATCATATCCCCCGTCAGTTGTCTCCTCTCCAAACTGAACAGCTCTAACTTCTTTAGCCTTTTCTCATAAAACAGCCCCATATCATTTTGGTCGCCCTTCTCTGCACTCTCTCCAGTGCAGTTATATCCTTTTTGAGATGCGGTGATAAGAATTGCACACAGTATTCAAGGTGCAGTCTCACCATGGAGCAGCTGACACTTCCACTCTTCGAACCTCTAGAGACTACTCACATGAGATATCTTTCTTGGAAGGTTCTGTTCTTGGTCACCCGGACCTCTGCAAGAAGGGTCAGCAAGTTACACACCCTTCATTCTTGCCCATGATAGTTTGGTTTATGTGGAAAACTGAAACTATCACCCTGCTAACCTTCTTCCCGAAGCCGCACAGTCCAGCTTGCTTGCAGTCCAGCATGTGGCTCCACATGCTGGACTGCAAGCAAGCCTTAGCCTACTATAAACGTAGAATGCACTCCGAAGCTAGAGCCTCACAGCTATTCATTTCCTTCCGCCCGAATGACCCGGATCTGCCAGTCTCCAAGAGAACTCTCTCGACTCGGATTTTGCAGTGCATTCAGTACTGTTACAGTAAAAGATCACAGAATCTGACCAGTTTGCCAAAGCCCACCAAGTAAGAGCAATGGCAGCATCAGTAGCCCATCTAAGCGAGGTTCCAATCATAGACATATGCTAAGCCACGGTCCTCGCTCCACACTTTTACTTCTCATTACTGTCTCAACCAGCAAGTAGCTGCAGATGCTGTGATGGGCAAATCCATTCTCCAGTCAGGAACAAATTAAGAAGACTGTCCGCGGCTCTGGACCAGGTTGAGCACTGTTGTTTCATTCATCTTTGGGAACTGCACCATGTTCCGGCAAGGACCCAACTTACTGCGCTTACAGCCTTCACCTGGGGACTCCCAAACATCTTGGCTAATTCAGCCTGCTTATCTGTGGAAAAAAGCAAGTTTGCTTACCGTAAACGGTGTTTTCTATAGATAGCAGGGTGAATTATCCATGTTGACCTGCCCACCTCCCCGGACAGTCTCTACTTCACACTTCGCAGACACATTTTGGAATAGACTGAGGAGAAAATGGCACCGCACGGGAAAGGATGCGCAGCTGCACACAGAGCAAAGCTCTGACAGCTTGGTCAAGCTCTGCCCAGCTGTCCTGGAAGAAGGTCCCCAGACAGCATGGCTAATTCATCCTGTTATCTACGGAAAACACCATTTACGGTAAGCAAACTTGCTTTGTGTGTGTTATGGGTGTCTGTATGTGTGTGTATGATGGTGTGTGTGTGAGAGAACATAAGAACATAAGAAAATGCCATACTGGGTCAGACCAAGGGTCCATCAAGCCCAGCATCCTGTTTCCAACAGTGGCCAATCCAGGCCATGAGAACCTGGCAAGTACCCAAAAACTAAGTCTATTCCATGTAACCATTGCTAATGGCAGTGGCTATTCTCTAAGTGAACTTAATAGCAGGTAATGGACTTCTCCTCCAAGAACTTATCCAATCCTTTTTTAAACACAGCTATACTAACTGCACGAACCACATTCTCTGGCAACAAATTCCAGAGTTTAATTGTGCGTGGAGTAAAAAAGAACTTTCTCCGATTAGTTTTAAATGTGCCCCATGCTAACTTCATGGAGTGTCCCCTAGTCCTTCTACTATCCGAAAGAGTAAATAACCGATTCACATCTACCCGTTCTAGACCTCTCATGATTTTAAACACCTCTATCATATCCCCCCTCAGTCGTCTCTTCTCCAAGCTGAAAAGTCCTAACCTCTTTAGTCTTTCTTCATAGGGGAGTTGTTCCATTCCCCCTTATCATTTTGGTAGCCCTTCTCTGTACCTTCTCCATCGCAATTATATCTTTTTTGAGATGCGGCAACCAGAATTGTACACAGTATTCAAGGTGCGGTCTCACCATGGAGCGATACAGAGGCATTATGACATTTTCCGTTTTATTCATCATTCCTTTTCTAATAATTCCCAACATTCTGTTTGCTTTTTTGACTGCCGCAGCACACTGAACCGATGATTTCAATGTGTTATCCACTATGACACCTAGATCTCTTTCTTGGGTTGTAGCACCTAATATGGAACCCAACATCGTGTAATTATAGCATGGGTTATTTTTCCCTATATGCATCACCTTGCACTTATCCACATTAAATTTCATCTGCCATTTGGATGCCCAATTTTCCAGTCTCACAAGGTCTTCCTGCAATTTATCACAATCTGCTTGTGATTTAACTACTCTGCACAATTTTGTGTCATCTGCAAATTTGATTATCTCACTCGTCGTATTTCTTTCCAGATCATTTATAAATATATTGAACAGTAAGGGTCCCAATACAGATCCCTGAGGCACTCCACTGTCCACACCCTTCCACTGAGAAAATTGCCCATTTAATCCTACTCTCTGTTTCCTGTCTTTTAGCCAGTTTGCAATCCACGAAAGGACATTGCCACCTATCCCATGACTTTTTACTTTTCCTAGAAGCCTCGCATGAGAAGCCTCTCATGAGAAGCCTCTCACGAGAGTGTGCCTGTGTGTGGGGGTGGGGATGAGAGAGAGAAAGCATATGTGAGTGTGTGTGCGGGGGCGAGAGGAATCGTGTGTGAGAGATAAAGAGGAAGCTTGTATGTGTGAGAGAGAGACGGAGGAAACGTGTGTCTGTCTCTTTCACACAGACATACAAGCTCCCTCTGTCTTTCACTAAGCGTGTATGTGTATGAGAGTCAGAGGGAGCATATTTTGTTTGTGTGTGTGTGTGTGCACCCCCAGTTCACAACAATCTCAGAGTGACAGGTATGCAGAGTAAGGGATTTTTAAAATCCTTATTAGTTTTAATTACTGGGTGTAATTTGATGTCTGCTGTTTTGAAATATTTTATCGATGTTTAGGAAATTTAAAAAATGTTGTATAGGATCTTCTAATTATTGAATATTATTCTATTCATCAGATGTTTTGAAATGTATATTATTTAGTATGGTTTTACTATTCTGATTGATTTATATTTCTTGATTGTATTGTTTTGAGGAACTGCTTTTCCATTGTTGCACTGCATACAGAATGTGGCTTGTGGTTTCCACCAGTTTTTGTCTGCATATGTGCATGTGAGACAGAGAGACAGAGGATGTGTATGTGTGTGGGTGTTAATGTGTGAGAGAGACAGAGGTAAAGCATGTGTGTGTGAGAGAGAGATGGAGGAAGCATGTCTGTGTGTAAAAGAGACACAGAGGAAGTGTGTGTGGGAGAGAGGTACAGAGAAAGTGTGTGTGTGTGTGAGTGTGTGTGCATGCATGCAATGGAGTTTGGCGTCCTTTATCCCCACAGTATAGATTAACTTTAAAAAACGTATGTGGCCCCACTCACCTGGGAGAAGCACCTGGGAGCAAGTCCCTGCCACTGTGCCGAGAAGCAACCAGAAGGAGGCACTCCTGCTCTAGCTTGTGTCTTTCCTTGCTTATAGTCCTTACCTTTCCAGCTGCTGTCATAATTTCATATGTAATAAACTTAGGCCTGGATTCATCATTCTTCGCAGAATGATGAATCCTGGAAAAACGGGGGGTGAACCTGCGAAAGCCCACAGCCTTCGCACCACGGCAGTGTGCCGGCTGCCGGCTTTCGCACCGAATAGCACCACCGTGAAAGGTGGTGCTATTCAGCGCGCTACTTCCGACAATAATGGTAGTAATGTTAGTAACATTATCGCCGGCAGCAAAGCCACTGCCGACTCCACCCCTCCCCGACTCCTCCCCTCCCCCTAATTTGCATTATATCGCATGCGATATGGCCTTATCATGTGCATTAGGGCCCTAACGCATGCGATAAAGCTTTAGAAAATAACCCCCTTAGTTTGGGATATTTTTTTTTTTAGATCTTATCATTCATCTACAAGTTGCTGACCACCTCCAATTGGAATGTAAGCTGCTAGTGAGCTATGGTACAGCATGATTATAACCCTTTAATAGCTCAACATTTGAAAAGGGGCACTCTGAACACGATGAAGACCGAGATATACAAGCAAAAAAAATATTTTTATAGAAAAGTAAAACTCATACCCTTGAAAATCTCAAAAACCTTATCTACTTTGTAAATCTACTGACACCACTTTCAATAAAATTCCATTTGGTTTTCAAAACTGCTTTTTTTTTAACATTTTTTATAAAATTATGAACTCTCTTTCAGTAAGGAATTTTGCTACAAATGTAAATTGGGTAAAAAAAACTCTTACTGAATCAATATCTCCAACCCTGGCCTGCAGGCACTCCAGCCAGTCTGGATTTAAAGATATCTGTGATGAATCTGAATAAGAAGATTTGCTATTTGACTTTGCACTTATAGGGCACATGCACTAAGCATTTTTCCCATGGACACAAAATAGGTAGAGATCCCTTCCTTTGGTTCAGCAGTATGCACATCTTTGTCATTACATTCATTGTAGCTGTCATTAAAACAGGCGTTCTCAACTCCAGTCCCCAAGGGCCACCAGCTAGTCTGGTGTTCAGGGTAACTAATGCCATTTAGCCTTTTTCTTAACCATAGGTATTTAAAGGGATTATTCATGGGTATTTACCCACAGGAAATCCCCTGTAAAAATGACTGTCCCAGCAAAGTACATGCAGCTTGCACCTGCAAACTCTGGGATAGTTTTTGTTACTATGGACCCCCACTGAGGAAGAAAATTTCAAAGGGAAATTCCACAGGAAGTTTTTACTTTGAAAATAAACTTGCAGATGCCCACAGGTCTGCAATCCCTTGGGGGGGGGGGGGGGGGGGGGGACACTGAAAATTACCTTCCCCATGTGTGAATACAATCCATGAATGTTCATTATGAATGTCCTGTTCGCTGGCCTTGGCTGAGAGCCATTGAGTTACAATGTTGACTTACATCGCTCTTTGACAGAACTGTGGAAATTAATTAAATGGAGAAAGTCATTAGGAGGACCTAGAGCTCAGTTTCCTGAGAACTGGCACAGTTTGTAGGATGGTATATCCTCCCTGAATCAGTCAAATCAAGTACAAATAAGGTGGTGATAAGTTGAAATTTGGAGACACCTGGCTTGCAAATCAACTGTCAAAAAGTAGATTCCACTCTCCAGGTCTTTCCATTGACTGTAGGCATATGTGCTCACACTCATTTCCGAACCAGCATCAAGGAACAGACCGGGATGCTCGTGATCTGACTTTCCTTTACCGATAACAATGCCCTTTCCTAAGCTCTGCGGGCCCAGTTATCAAGAGGACTCTTCCCAATTTGTGCCCCTAAGGGAAAACCCTTGACAATTGGGTCCCTTATATTCCATTTCCCATTTCCTGCATCCACAGCAGTTGGACATTTTAATTTTATGCCCACATAGAGTTCAAGTGCACATTTCCTCCAGGGCTCTCAGTGTTTCTTTGGGCGAGTTCATTCAAACACTGTAGCAAAGATTCCGTTCTGCCTAAAGTCCTCTGCAACTTGTTTTGAGTGCCGTATTTTGGCAGACAGCGCTTCAAAGATATCATTCTGATCTACTGCGGTGGCAATCCTGTAAATAAATTCTTCGGAGGATTCCAAGCCTCTGAGACCAAAGTTAACTCCACAGCCTGCAAGAAAACAAGAGCATACAAGGCACCGTGTTAGCCGCCAGCCTCTCACATCGCTATATGAACAGCAGGGTACCAGACAATGCTTAGACCTTTGTTTTCAAAAGAGATTTGCCAGAGGAACAGGCTGGAATAAGCCAAATGGGCAGTCAAGTCCTTAAGCAATAACTTGTGACCTGTTTTATACTCACTGGCTGGGGATGAAGGAGAGGATTTTTTTTGATTAGTGAAAGTATTTCAATGGGAAAAACATTGGGAGCAGAAGTGGAACAACTTTTTTTTTTACACTGCCCATGTCTTGCTGACAGAAATAAAGGTTAAGAAACAGAAACCCAAAAAAATAAAGCAATAACTTTTTATTGGACTAAATAATACATTTCTCGACTAGCCTCCGGGAGCTAATGGTCCCATCCTCAAGTCAGAACAGAATAATTCCTCACTGTCAGCTCGATCCAGTATCGTCCGCTCGAGGATTGCCCGTCTGTAACGTGCTCGTAGCGCACAATTCGGGCGCGCAAGGCAGTTCGGCGATACAGTGTCCAGTTTCACGCGTCCGTATCGCTTCTGAAAACAGACGCATAACCCTTTCCGCACCCGGCATGTAAATGAACGAAAAAGCTGTATAATGAAGGAATTAGCTATCCCCTGCGATACTGTAACGGGCGCTGATATTATCTCCTCCGTAACCCGCTGTTCTGCCGCGGCCTTAACCTGCTAGTTTACCGCCTCCCCCCTAGTAGGAGTTAGTGTAGTGTAGTGTAGGGTAAAAACATTGCTTACCCCGCCCTGGTCCCGTCCGGTCTCCTGCAGCCCCGTCCGGACCGGACGGGGCTGCAGGAGACCGGACGGGACCAGGGCAAAAAAAAACAAACGAAAAAGTAGCAAGGCTCGGGCCTGCTATGGTAAGTGTAAAAAGTGTAAAAAACAAAAAACCTGTGTGTTATATAAAAAAATAAAACAATTTTAAATACCTGTCGGAGGGCCGTGGGTCCAGGCGGCCGGTGGGCGGCGGGCAGCCATCAGCGGCATCCGGTAGTCCCTTCTCCCTTCCTCCCTCCCTCCCCTGCCTGGATGAGCGCCAAAATCGCACGGGCGGGTCGCAGCGGGGGGGGGGCGGCAGCAGGATCCGGAGCGGCGGGTAGGCAGCAGCGGGGTCCGGGGGGTCCGGGGCAGTGGCAGCGGGGGGGGGGGGGGGCGGCAGCGGGGGGGCGGCAGCAGGATCCGGGAGCGGCGGGTAGGCAGCAGCGGGGTCCGGGGGTGGCAGCGAGATCCGGGGAGCCAGCAGCGGCAGCATGTTCGATCGCGCAGGCAGGTAGGTGGCAAAGTAAAGATGGCCGCCTGCACGGGAAAATCGTGCAATTGGCCGCTGAAGACGTGACGTCACGACGTTTGGCGTCACGGGGTGTGACGTCACGTCTTCAGCGGCCAATTGCACGATTTTCCCGTGCTGGCGGCCATCTTTACTTTGCCACCTACCTGCCTGCGCGATCGAACATGCTGCCGCTGCTGGCTCCCCGGATCTCGCTGCCACCCCCGGACCCCGCTGCTGCCTACCCGCCGCTCCCGGATCCTGCTGCCGCCCCCCTGCTGCTGCCCCCCCCCCCCCCGCTGCCGCTGCCCCTGCCCCCCCGGACCCCGCTGCTGCCTACCCGCCGCTCCCGGATCCTGCTGCCGCCCCCCCCCCGCTGCCGACCCGCCGTGCGATTTTGGCGCTCATCCAGGCAGGGGAGGGAGGGAGGAAGGGAGAAGGGACTACCGGATGCCGCTGATGGCTGCCCGCCGCCCACCGGCCGCCTGGACCCACGGCCCTCCGACAGGTATTTAAAATTGTTTAATTTTTTTATATAACACACAGGTTTTTTGTTTTTTACACTTTTTAAACTTTTTTACACTTCCTGGTGCCTGTCATTCCAAATGTCATTTGAAATGACAGGTACCAGCGCACCCAGGTTACTGTATAGGCGCTGTTACAGCGCCTATACAGTAAAATGGGTTGCGCGGGCATAACCCTTCCCTAACGCTTCACAGCCGCGGCATGCATTTGCATGCGATTAGAGGAGAGTATCGAGGAGTTAGTGAAGAGAACTGTGCGTGCGGGGAGGAAGGGTGCGCCTGACACTACCTCACTGTTTTTACCGCGGCCTTACTGGATCGAGCCGTGTAAGAGCAGAAGAGCATCTGCAGTTGATGAGATCCTAATCAATCAAACATGCTTCAAAATCTCAAACTTCAATAATCAGAGAGGGAGAGGAAGGGAGCGGGTTTGTAACCCCCCCCCCCCAAAAAAAAAAAAAAAAAGTCACCAAAGGTGAGGAGACCACACCTCACCATGGCTCCTACCCATATCCTCCCCTCACCTCTGGAACTGTATAGGGATGCTAGCCGTATAGCAGGAAACAAACTCGGGGGCTGGTAAGCCCTTCTGTGCTGACAGTCCCTGCAATGTCTCCCCCCCCCCCCCCCGCATGATAATAGGAAGGAGAAGGAGGAGGCAGAGTACTGCAGGGCCCCCCTCAGCATGCGAGGGCTTGCCAGTCCCATGCTGGCCTTCCCTGCTATAGGGTGGGTAAATCTTTCCAGGCCCAGCAGCAGCAATAGGGCCTGGGTCAACGCATGGCGGCAGAAGCTGCCACAGGCAGTTGCCTGTGCTCCCACTGCTCCAGTCCAGGCCTGGAAGCATGGATCTTGGGCACACTCGCCTCTAATAGTCTTCCTCATGGAGATGAGGAAAAGGAAAGGGTACAGAAGAAATGTAAGGGGATAAAGATAATAAAAATCACTGTCTCGGTGGCTGAGAATGAGAACCTGCACAGTATGGAGGTTTAAAGCTCTGCTATCCCATCCCCCTGGGGACACAATGACCGTTGCCAAAACAGGAAGGTTAAACAAGCAAACAGGAAACTCAATGATTTTTCGTCAGATACAAGGAGGACAAAAAAATCTTGTCCATGACCAGTAAAGTTCAGCTCACAAGTCATGAATATTGAACCCATAGATGTATTCAGGATTTCCTGCAGGAGGTACAGTCACATTTACAGTTTCAAAGCAGGACTGCAGAACATTTCTTGCTCTGCAAGCCACTGTAGCAATGATCTCGGTGTCAAACACCCACATTCGAGCAATTTTTTCACTGCATGTTCAGTAAAGCAGCATCGTTGCCATATTAGTCCTCTTGGCTACATAGAAACAGAGTTCTTTGAATAAGTTGTAGGAGATATCGTTTATATAATACCAAAAACATTGATGACTAGCTTACAAGATCTATAAGGATGTGCTATCATTTTGAAATGATAGGGAAATAACATTTATTTTGGTTTTCATTTGCCATGTAATCCGGCACAACAAAAACCCAGAATGTTTCTATCATTATAATATGCACTAAAATGAGGATTGAAATGGTAAAAATTAAATAATTTTAATGATGTGGTTTTATAGGCAAAACTGTAAAAAATAGCATGTTAAGAGGTGTGTGTGTGTGTGTGGACAGGGCTGGATTTAAGATTATGGTGCCATATGCAGAGGACTGGGCAGGACGTTGCCCGCAGAAAGTTGTTGGGTTTTTTTTTTATGCACACCTTTAAAGACCTCTGCTTCTTTCACCAGATCAATACAGTATACTCATGAATGAAACATGACTCTCGAAAGCTAGCCCCAAAGGTATCACCTACAATGTATTTGCTGAACTTTGTTTCTATGGGTGTAATATGCTGCCATTATGAAAAAGAAACCTATGATGTAGAATATTCTAAAGAGTCCCAAATTGGAAATAAGCAGTCTCTTCCAATCTTTTAGTGAACTGCAAACTGGTGCATAAAGGCTACCAAAGGGAAACTAATCAAGAATATTCTTATCTTCATAAGAGGATCTCAAACCATCTACCCTGTCTCTAAACCATAGCAAACAGGAGGCAGGAAGCAGAAAGGTCCCATCTAAAATTAAATGCTTTTGGTGTTTGTTTGTTTCTTTTGTTTTTAATCTCCAATGTTCTTATCGGCCACAGATAACTCATTATCTCCCAGGCCTTATCCCAGAAATGAATGCCCATGAGGAAAGGGAGGAATGAAAGCATTTCAAGAATCAAAGTCTTCATTGGAAGCTGAGGCTAGTTCGGGCCATGCCAGATGCGCAGCTGCTGAATCGGGTAGGACTGGGAAAATCATATCAGCTGGAGATCATTATCATTAATAGAAAGAAAATACAGGCGATTTTTATGTGGTCATATTTTTGGATGAAAGCATGCTTTGTCTATACTTAACTCTTTTGGATGGTTGCACCTTAAATTATATAAACTGCATGCAATATACACCCTGCTAATGCAGGAAGAAAAGTAACGTGCAGCTTTTCACTTATACTGTGGTTTCCTTCAGCAGAAAATACCAGCATCAGCCAATAACGGGAACTTACCAGGGGCCGCTACCAGAATCCACTGTATTAGGACCCAAACATGTATTGGGAATGGGTTGGTTTGGCTTCCTCTCTTCCATTTCAGCTCCATTCTTTTCTAAATATGCTCCATTGAGGAAAGCAATTTGGGCTGATTTGGAGATCAGTTTAAAGTATATTCCTTGCGTAAACCGCATGTAGGCAGCATACTATAATAATTCCAGGAAGTGTGCTCTTCCCCTGTGCTGTACAGCCTGCAAGTGACGTTGTCATATGTGTGCATGTGCCGGGCAACAGGGGAGAGGTTTTTTTTTCTCTTTTTGAGATTATAAATTTGCTACGCCCCTTTCCTATACTGTTCTAGAGCTGGTGCCGAAGTGGCATTCTGTATGGGGAGCAGACAGAAATGCTCTGAAAATGACTTTTAACAATAATTAAGCTTGCTTTGCTTCTGGACTTTAAAAGGTATCTTCCAGTTTTCATATGCTATTTTTTACAGTTTTGCCTATAAAATTACATCATTAAAATGATGCATGGATCCTCAGTCTGAAACTAAAACAGCCATTGAAGGCCTTAACAGTTTTCAGCTTACTGCCTTAATAAAACTTTAAAGTTAGACTCTCACCATCAGGGTTAGTTCCTCATTAATCAGTTGGCATTTCCAATGATGGAAGGTCCAATAATGTTTCCTGGTTATTATAATAAAAGCTTATAGATAAGTTCCAATTTTTTGGGGTGGAGGGGAGGAAAGGGGAAGAAGGATCTGCCCAGTAGGGTCATTGTTCTATACTTTAGCTGCCAGGTGAGTGGAGAGGTAGGAAGGGGATGACATTTACACTCCCTTCCGAACCCAGATGAAATAAAATAATTTTGATTGTGTTTTAGCTTGTAAAACAGTCTGGTCCAGATCACTAGAGTGGAAGGTGGGTCAAGCTTAGCAGGGATTTATATTATTGTGTATGATGAATTATATTGTCATTTTTTGTACCTGGTGTTAGGCCTCTTGAAATGCGCTGGGTGTGGGCTTGGTCCATATTAATGCATGAATACATTGAAATTACATTACAACTTACCGGTGTCAAAGTTGAGCATTCTAGCTGCCTCTCCTTCTATTGTCACAACCACGTTGTCTCCCTCAATGAAGGCAGCAGTCACCTTCCTGTGAGAAAGCATGATCTCAAAGAGCCTCCTACTACACTGCAGGTGATGGCGGGTCAGGTCATTCATTCTTGGCTCTATGTCAGTCTTGTAGGCATTGAAGGACTGGTGAAATATGTTCTTCATTATCTGAAATAACAAATGGCTTTTAAAGTTGGCCTCTGGTGATAAAATAACTCTGCAAAAATGTGGAATGTCTGAGCTACCTTTACAAATTCTGCGTGTGGATTATCCATGGCTTTCTCCTCCTATCTGCACATGAGTAATCTGCTTGAGTGGCTCCCATATAGTTCTTGAGAGCCTCTTGTAAATTCATGATGACCAAGAATGTCTCAGTTAGTGATGCCCAGCTGGTAAAAGTCCCTTAAGAAGAGATTAGTAACATAATCACTGCTGCTCACACTACTGGTTCTAACCTTTCTCAGATTCTGGACTTGGATAGTCAGTTACAACCATGTATCAGTGTCAGCAGCCAATAGCCTTCAAATTCTTGAACAGATGATATGGAAGGTACATGAAAACATTCTTTTTTTCATATGTTTAATAAAAAAAGAATAAATTAAATTTTAACTAATTAGCATTTTGTGTTATTACAACGTATTGTTCATAATAAAGTGCCAACAGTGTGAAAGGAATACAGGAGGACATGAAAACAGAGGCAAACACGAAGAAACAAAATTAGGCATAGAAAGGGCTTCTAATCTAAGAGAAGAAAACAGAGATGAGATATATTGAATTGAAGGTTATGTCACTAGGGCCGCTCACAAGTATTGCAGGAAACCTTGGGGCATGGAAGTTAGCAAAATTCTTTGGAGAAGAAGTGCAATCCAAGTTAGTTATGAAGGTAGAAACAGCGTTAATAAGAAACAGGAACACTGGACTAGTCTGGGCACTCCTGGAGTTCATGACCTTGGGGTAGAGGATTCTGGCAAAGACATCTTTTTACCGTATCCCCGTTTCTAATTGCTTTGGAGATTGCTGCCAAATCTGGAATTAATGCTCAATGGTTGACCCGCAACCACAGATACTATGGGGCTGATCGTTCTGTAAGTGCAGTGCTAACAGCACACAAATGCAGCAGAGCTGCGTTAGATGCTAGGGATGTGAATCGTTTTTCAACGATTAAAATTATCGTCCGATAATTTTAAAATTGTCTTAAATCGTTAAAGAACACGATACAATAGGAATTCTAACAATTTATCGTTAAAAAATCGTTAATCGGGTTAGTGCGCACTAACCCGATTAACCCCGGAAAAACCAATTTTTTAACTAAAAAATCGTACCAAACACGATTTTCTTCTCCTGCCAGACGATTTCGATCGTTAAGACGATCGGGCACACGATTCACATCCCTATATGCAACTATGTCCAACCCTAGTCTTGACAAACCTGTTAAACTTTCCCGTACATTCACGATAAACAGAAGTTTTATTAGTGACTGTACACTTGTTTTAGTTCTTCTTTCTGATGTTAGATTACTATATTTAGTCAGCAGACAGGTTTTATGGAAGAAAAACATATCCAACTGCAGAGAGGCATGCCCATGAACAGCAAGAGAGCGCAGTCGGCCCTTAGACTGTAGGCCTGGAGAACCAAGGAAGGCCAGCACAGCCTAGGCGATGACAAGGCAAGGGACAGACCAGAATCAGAGATGTGGTCAATGGCAGCCGGGGTCAGTTCTGAGGATCAGTCCGAGGAGTCACAAGGCAGGCAGAGGTCAAGATCCAGGCAGCGAGCAGAATGGTCAAGGAACAGGCAGAGGTCAGTACCAGAGAGTCAGTCCAGAGGTACTACCTGGGGAGACAGACAGACACTGGAACAGAAGGACGCTAGAACAGGAGGACGCTGGAACAAGGCTAGAATAGTAGGATGCTGGAACAAGGCTGGAACAAGACTGGATGTGCAGGCAGGAACTTCCTTATATCGTACGTTCAATCAGGGCGAGCCGTGGAGCTAGGACCTGCCCCTGGCCCTACAAGAGGCTGGGTGGTCCGCGCACGCATAGGAGCATGGCCAACGCCACTGAGGACGTGGAACTCCGGTGTGAGGCCTGGTGCGCAGTAGAAGGCCCGGCGACCGCCGCCGCGGCATGCCGAGGCCTGGAGGAGCTCGCTGCTGCCGCTGGGGTGGCCGACCTGTGACCTGCAAAGGAGTTAGCGAGGTAAGCAGGCCTGTGCGGGAGTTGGGTGCGGACAGGGCGCACAACACATCTTGACACACACAGTCCCACATTTCTGCGGCGGTCAGTGAAGCCTTGACTTTGGCCTCCGTAGTATGGGAACCGTGGTGGCCCGACGGGCTTCTCCTTTTCTTTACAGCCTGACAGCTGCTGAAGGAGACTCAAGGCAGCGAGGAAAAGCATGAAGGTACAGGCCCCATGTACCCATGGCTAATGATGTTCCTGCCTTAGGAGGGTAATTTTCAAAAGTAATTCTGCAGGTTAAACAGTATTTTACTTGCAGAAATGGCCTTTTACAGAATTTCCTGCCTGATACGCAAATAAACTTACATGCATACATCCTGTGTGAGCATACATTCACCCAAAGTGAGAGGAGGCATTCCTGGGAATAGGGTTGGAGAAGGGTGTGTGTGCGTTTGCATTTAGCAGTTGTAGCTGTGTGTGAGTAGTTTCAGTGGAATAATTTTTAAGAGAGGATGTATGCGCGTACATACATACTTTGAAAACTGGCGTAGCTTATGCTTGTATTTGCTCTCTAAGGGGCTATTTGAAATTGTACCTATTAGGGCCAGATTTAATTTAGGGAAAAAAAGACAAGACAAAAGAAAAACAGTGCAGAAATTCTGACAAGTCAGTTTGCCAGCAGAATTATGAAACAGGAGCATCTTTTGCCCAATAATTTAATTCCCCGCAGCTTCTAAGAAAATGAAACTGGCAAGTACAATATAGTGCAAGTAGAATCATGGGCAAAACGTGCTGTGGGGCAATCACCTGATCCCTAAATTTAGCAGGGTGGGAGGATAAGAGAATGGGGGAGGGGAAGCCCCACAGTGTGCATTCCATAGGCTTTTTTTTGCTCTGTTCTGATGTGAGTCTCTACCCTGTTACTGGCCTATATTGTTCCATCTACTTGTTTTTTAATACATCTTTGAAGAGTAGCTGCTCTTTCACTCCTGTGCATAGTAGATTTGGTTTCATTGCCTGACTCCTTTCTAAACTATGTACTTTACAAAAATGTAATTTCTAGAAATTTCCTCCACCCTATTTAACATTTATATGCTCCCCCTGACAAACTTCCTCTCCAACCTTGGTATTACACACTTCATCTACGCCGATGATGTGCAAATCCTTATACCTTTCACAAATTCTGCACTCACTGCTATCCAAAAATGGAACACCATCCTCGCTTCCATAAACCAACTCCTCTCCGACATGCACCTAGCCCTTAATCCGCAAAAAACTGAACTCCTCCTTATCTCCCCCAAACATGCATCCATACCCATACCCTTTCCCTCCACCCTCCACCCCCCTAACTTTCTCTCTGACACAAGAAACCTGGGGGTTATACTTGATAACCAACTTACCTTCAAACCATATATCAAATCTATCCTTAGCAGCTGCTACTTCAAACTACAAACCCTCAAAAAACTCAAACCCCTTCTCTACTTCTCTGATTTCCGCACAGTACTTCAATCTATAATTTTCTCAAAGATTGATTACTGTAACGCACTCCTACTTGGTCACCCTGCTTCCCACATCAAACCTCTACAACTCCTTCAAAATGCCACTGCACGCATCCTCACTAATGCCAATAAGAAAGACCACATTACTCCCACCCTCATTAATCTCCACTGGCTCCCCATTCACTCACGAATTATTTACAAGACCCTTACCCTAATTCACAAAAGTATTACCAATGAACATTACAACTGGCCAAACCCTCCCTTCCTCCCACGTACCTCCACCAGACCCACCCGGTCCTCGCTCCGTGGAACCCTTATTCCCCCTTCCATAAAATCCACAAGACTCATTTCCACCACCAAAAGGGCCCTCTCCCTAGCAGGCCCTTCCCTTTGGAACTCCATGCCCCTTGACCTACGCACCGAAACCTCCACACCCACCTTCAAAAAGAAACTCAAAACCTGGCTCTTCCTCCAAGCATTCCCCCAATCACAATCACAATCATCATCATCCATTCCTAAAACCCTAATCCAACTACCCACCCTCACCAACACCACCCCCCCCCCCAGGACCCACACCCTGCACCCACCCCCCCCAAAGAACTACAATCCTAAAATGATAGTTAGCACAAACGCCTCTCTCCCTCAATCACTGCTCCTCTGCGCTTATACTACTTTGTATATAATCTATGTGCTTATCACTTTTTCCTCAAACCCCTGTACATATCTTTTCCCTATGTATCCTTCTCACCCTCCCCCCGCCCCCTCCCTTGTCTCGTCTACCCATATTCATCCCTCCCCTATTTATTTATCTTGTTTCTTGCTATGTTACTGAGTTTATGTTACAAAATGTTCCTTGTAAAGGCTTTGCCTATATATCCTTGGTTGTAAGTTATCTGTAAACCGGCACAATGTGCAAACGGCTGCCGGTATATAAAATAAAATAAATAAATAAAATAAAATAAATAAACCCACAGCAGGACCACATGGAGCAGAACTGATAAAACATAGAAATGTAGAAAATGATAGCGGTACCACAGTGCCTACCCAGCCCTTAGTCTCATATCCTTGCGGGGTTGCCAACCTGCTTCAGATTCTCCCAACAATGATGATCCAGCCCTGGATTTACCCCAGTGTATGCAGGGACCTGTAGTTCTGACTTCCCTCTTGCATTCCATGAGAAAAGTAAGATTACAAATCCCTGCAATCAATGGGGAAACCCCAGGACTGAATCAACCCTGTCACGTGAATCTGAATCCAGTTGACAATGCTGCATCCTTATATCTAATATCCCAGGCTTTCTTTAATCCTGTTACTGTTTGGATGTCACCATCTTCTCAGGCAGTTGCTCTATTTATCCACCACCGTTTCTGTGAAAAACATTTTCTTATTTTACTCCTTTATCCCTAGTTCTGAAACTTTCTTTTTGTTGAAAAATATGTACTTCTTGTGCATAATTACATTAGGAAGGGAATGATGAATAAAACAGAAAATGTCATAATGCCTTTGTATCGCTCCATGGTGAGACCGCACCTTGAATACTGTGTACAATTCTGGTTGCCGCATCTCAAAAAAGATATAGTTGCACTAGAGAAGGTACAGAGAAGGGCAACCAAAATGATAAAGGGGATGGAACAGCTCCCCTATGAGGAAAGGCTGAAGAGGTTAGGGCTGTTCAGCTTGGAGAAGAGATGGCTGAGGGGGGATATGATAGAGGTCTTTAAAATCATGAGAGGTCTAGAACTGGTAAATGTGAATCGGTTATTCACTCTTTTGGATAATAGAAGGACTAGGGGGGCACTATATAAGTTAGCATGTAGCACATATAAAAGTAATTGGAGAAAATTATTTTTCAATGCACACTTAAGCTCTGGAATTTGTTGCCAGGGGATGTGGTTAGTGCAGTTAGTGTAGCTGAGTTTAAAAAAGGTTTGGATAAGTTCTTGGAGGAGAAGTCCGTTACCTGCTATTAATCAAATTGATTTAGGGAATGGCCTCTGCTATCACTGGCATTAGTAGCATGGGATCTTCTTAGTGTTTGGGTAATTGCCAGGTTCTTGTGGCCTGATTTGGCCTCTGTTGGAAACAAATTGCCATACTGGGTCAGACCAAGGGTCTATCAAGCCCAGCATCCTCTTATGTTCAGATATTTTTAATGTTTCCATCGCATCCTCCCTATTACCTATTGTCTTTTAATGTATGCTTATTCAGATCCTTAAGACATTTCATGATTTTGAATATATGTTTGTTATTTTTTAGTTTAGTTTTGTTCTCTGTTCTGTTATATTTTGTATTTTATGTTATTTTTACCTTGACCAAAGCTATATTATGTATTCTATATTATATTTGCAATCCACCCAATTCTATCTAGATGGTTGGAAAATAAATCAAGGATATAACCGCATCTCCCCTGCCCAAAATAAAAAATAAAGTGCACACATTGATAACCGTTGGAGAAGTGTCCTGAGGAGTGGGATTATGAGTTTGCATCTAGAGGACATTGGGCATAAGAGGGGATGAAGCATTGTGAGGTGGTTTTCTTGTCCATTTATGGCTACCACCTGTTATTAGAAAGAGTTGCTAGCATTATTATACTCCTGTCAAGCAAAATACCAGCATAAACATAGATACATTGCTTGCTTCGTTTAAAAGCCTTTTTATATTTGTCTTCATCTGTTTTATATATATATATGTTGTGATGTGGTGCAGCCCGGCCGCAGGCAGGAGCTGCCAAGCCACCTTAAAAGCAACGCGAGTACCAAACCCAGACAGCAGGGGGCGCAGGGAAAGATGAGAAGAACTACGAATCCCAGGTTTCCTGAAACACCACCTGACTTGGGAGGAGAGCCTGAAGGTGAACAGGTGTTAGACATAGACCATGATGAGCTAGACACTGATGAGTTCATGGAAGTGGAGGAAGAGGGTGTGCCCACTTGGTGGGAATGGCCACAAAAGCCCAACTCTTGGGAGTCAGAGGAGGAAGAGATGGAGGTAGGTTCAGGGGGAGAAGAGTCCTCCAGTTCGTATATGGATACTGAGTAAGTTGGGGGAGGGGAAGTACACTCCTGAGGCTAAAGGGAAGGCCAGGGAGGAGGGCTCTAGAGGGGCCTGTTATGTTAGATCTGGTAATAAGCGCCGGGCATAAGAAACAAATGGTTACTCCCTAAGAGGCCTGCTGGTAAGAAAACCGGAGGGCTGGAAGGGGATGGGAGGAAGCCTCATGTACAGGTTTGTGTTATGTTATAAAGTGCTTGAAAGGAACTAGCGAGCTCTCTGTGTTGTCTTTGGGGATTGGGGAAGGGGTTCACCTACCCCCAATCCTGCTTGAAGGGAGCCTCGGAGCCCCGCCAAACCAGGGCCAGCGGAAGCACGGACCCAGGGATTTGCGTGAGTCGTCCAACTCTCGAGGCCTCGTTCGCTGGGACGGAAGGTGGAAGGGCGATACCCGAGGCCCCAAGGACGGTGAGCCGTGACAATGTACAAGATATATATATATATGCACAATACAATATATACACAATACAATATATACACAATATATATCTATATGCACAATCAAACCACTTCAGATGGTCCAGAACGTGACGGCCAGGATCCTCACAAACACCAATAAAAGGGAACACATCACCCCTATCCTCCAGAACCTTCACTGGCTGCCAATTAAATTCAGGATACTCTTCAAAGCCCTCATGATGATCCATAAGGCCTTACACAACATCTCCCCCCTCAACCTAACCTTCCAACTTCAGCAGCACATCACCAAGAGACCCATCAGAAGAGCGTACAAGGACATGCTACAAACCCAGCCGGCCGAAACCTCACTTAGGAAACGCGCCCTTTCCACAGCTGGTCCCTCACTTTGGAACTCGCTCCCTGCGGACCTCCGCCAAGAACCCTGCCTTTTGGTATTCAAAAAGAAGCTAAAGACTTGGCTATTTAGCCAAGAGTTCCCTGAGAGCTAAGAGCTGATGAATCGAGCTTTACAGACGCTGGTCCACCAATCCCACTGTAAATATGTTTTGAATTTGTATATGTTTTGAATTGTACTTTATTTTGCTAATCATCTTTTGAATTGCATTCCACTGGTTCTCTGTAAGTTTCAGTTTCAACCTTGTTCCAATGTATCCGCCCCTGTGGCGACAGTTCAGTTCTCTGTAAACCGGTGCGATATGTATACTATACAGGAACATCGGTATATAAAAAAATGAAAAATAAATATGTTAATTTGTTTTAAAATCTGGTGCATGTAGCAACTAAGAATTTGTTGAAATGAATCAAATCAAAGATGATTTGAAATGCATCCATAGTGGCCCATGCCTTCCACTCCTATTTGAAATTCTAGATGCAAAGTAAAAAAAAACCAAAAAAACACCTGAGAAGCAACAACAATTATGCATCCAGATTCAGCTGGCTCTGTTTCTCATTCTAGTTAACCTTTTAGTTTTGGAATGCCACTTCTACATTGTACAAAAATAAAAGACCGGTGCTGTTTAGATGACAGGAATAATCCATTCCAAAGCAGACTGTATTCTTCAGGTCATCCTGGCTATTTTTATCTTCCGCACCGCAGAAGCCAGTTAATGCAGAGCACTCAGATAAGCAAGGCTGTTTGTCTTTTCTATGTAATGGGCTGCAGCATTCTTTTATTTTTTTTTTTCATATTTTCTCTTCCCAGATTTCACTAAGCAAAAAACACGTGGGCTCCGTCTCTCCTGGTAACTTAGTAACCACAGGAACGGCTTCTTGAACTAGCAGGTTAGTAGCCAAGGGCAAACGGTGAGGATGACTCACCACAGTGTGTAACATGCTGTACCTTTCCTGCAGCTCCCTTTAGAACAAGGGGGGAGAAGAGGCAATCAGCACAACATAGGCAAGGAAGTCTGCACTGTTTTCTGGAAATCGGAAAGAACAAAAACTGCTCATTGGCTTAAAAATCTTGCAAAAGCAAAAAAGTACCGTGCAGCTTGAGACCCTCCCTGGAGGTTCAGAGCCCTAAAATACCGCACTGTTCTCTGCCTTAGAAGGAAAAACCATCATAAAAAGTCCTCTCTTCCATAACTTCAGAGCTGTCCTCTAATTGCCCTGCGGAGCTTGTCTGGGAGTTGCTGGAGTTGTTTTACCAAAAAAGGAACAAGGATTGGCTTAGTGCATGAAGGACTCTATCCTCCCTTCGTATGCTTTGTATTTTTCTCTAAGGATGCACAGAGCTAAGGTGCACACTTGCATTTGAATGTGATCTTCCTGCATGAAGTGCTCCATTAACCAAACTTTACTGCCTCCCCTTATGCTCTGCACACAGTGGCACAAGTATAGATTCCAGTTTGGCCCAGGTTTTATTCAATAAACTACAGCTTTTACTCTTGAAATGCTCTCTTTCCCATGACTCGCTTGTAAGTGTTCTGCAATCCATGTTTTGATGTTGATTCATAGCTTGAGAGTTGCTCTGCTGCTATAAGTTGTGTTCATTTACACTAAATGACAGCTGGCAAGGCGCTGTGGAATGAAAGATTATGCAGAGTCAGTCACATTACATTAGGGGTGCACATGGGACAAACTGTGGTTTTTCATTACATTTACCTTTTTTTTCATGTCTTTCAGCATGAGCTAAAATTCAGAAATAAAAAGACGTTTTGTTCTTGTGATGATATTTTGTGCTATTTTAGATAGGAAACAGCACAAAAGGAGACAGATATTGCAAATTCCCTGTTGATTACAAGTTGTAGCACATCCCTACACTAAAATAATCCTGGCACCCTAGGAGGTCCTACTTGCAGGCACGGGCACAGACTGCTTAATAAGTCAATGCCTGAAGCGCCTGCGCCCAGAAACTGGCAGATCAAAGACTGAACCAGACATGATCAAATGGGGCTACCTTAATGGCAAGAACACATGCCAAGCGCCGACCATGCAGCACCTGCTGGCTTGCTGACTCCCTGGGGAGACTTGTATAGGGGAGGACCTTGATGTAGCAAAGAAAAAAGCCTTCCCTTATGCGTGCTTGGGAAAAACACATCTACTATGCGACAAAGACACAAGAAGAATCCATGCAATGTAAATAACGAATGTGTATGAAACATTCTGAAAATGTATTTTCCATTTAATATACAAGGGACTGTACTGAACTTTGGAAGAGCCACATTTGAAAAGTTACTGAGTGTTGCATCCTATGAGAAACCGGCCAACAGAATCTCACATTTCCTTTTTAAAGCCCTTTTTGTTAACTTGAATGTACATACAGTACAACACATGCACAGAAGTGCTAAGCAAATTTCTTGCTTCGAAGCTGCACTTAGTTCAGGTTACTCAAAGTATTTCTAAAAATAAGAACCAAATATTAATGTGGCAGTCTGGAAGGGTGAGAAACAAAAGAACCTTGAAATGTGACCATTTGAATGTATCAGTCGAGCAGGCAGTGTTCTGCACAGGAAGATTAAGGGCCTCAGCTCTTCTGGTTTGTTTGCTTAAAGCTGGAGCACCAGGTCCATTTGTTAAAAGCCCCCTTTCTTATGCTGATCAGTTAACTGCTGGCCAAAGCAAGAACTGAGCAGATATATAGTAAAGGTGATTTCTCTGGGTCCTATACTGCACCCCCATCCCCTAAAAAATCATTACAAACATAGTTTAGATCACATCCCTGCTCAGTATTAAATTGGGATATTAGCAGCAATACAAAATCAGATCCATGCTTTGAGGATTGATTTGGGATGCCCTGGTTGCAGTGGAAGCCACCTGGAGGTAGGGGGAATGAACTGAACAGCTCCTCGTGGTCCCTTCTAGCCCTATCTCTATGAGGTAAGGGCCTAGGGGTGATCAAACAAAGACCTGTGCAAAAAAAAAAATGTTGCACAGGTGTGGTAGTTGGTGGAGCCAGAGAAATTCTGAAATAGAAGCTTTAGGAAAATCAAATGCTATCTGGAGCTAAAACCTAGTTAAAAATAGAATACTTAGCCCAAATAGTTGAAAGGTTTAAACCAGCAAAAATAGCTTATCCACCACAATTCTCAACATTCCCAACATGATTCATGTTTCAACTGTACATCAGTCTTCTTCAGGGGGTTTTATTATAACTTCATATAGGCAAATATTCTCCAATCCTATAAATTAAAAACAAAAACAAAATAAAATCACACCCACAACTATTTTTTCAGAATTATTTGATGCTTAAAAATTGGGAGATTTCTGATTCATAAAAATCATTGTTTATATTGGGAATAAAAATTATATGAGGAGATATCTTTTTGCAAATGACAATAAATGATTGAAATTTCATATTGCTCTAAAGGCTGAATACAGCTTGTGGCCCATTACGTGGCGAGAGGCTGCAGATTAAAACATCTGGGAGCTGTTTTTTATGATATTGTCATTTGCGATTTAAAAGATTTAAAGGATTGTTTCATGAGATTTGGACTTTGATCCTTTTCCCTCTCTGTTTGTCTTTATTGTTGATTATTCTGAGCGGTGGTTGTTTCTGATTTTTGTGATTATTTAACATAATAGTTATCCATCTAAATGGCTTACCCAGCTAAATTCAGCTTTTATCGTCTAAATTCTAGCTGGCTAATAAGGTAGGAGGCTAGAATTTAGCCGGATAAGTTAGGGGCGTAACTGGGAGGAATTAAGTTAACCAGCTAACTCCAATTTTCAGAGTTAACCAGAAAACTTAGCTGGCTAAGGGGCAGATTTTAAAAAGTTGCGCGAGCACGTACTTTTGTTCGCGCAGCAGGCGCGAACAAAAGTACGCTTGATTTTATAAGATACGCGCGTAGCCGCGCGTATCTTATAAAATCTGGGGTCGGCGCGCGCAAGGTCGGCAGCCTGCGCGCGCCGAGCCGCGCAGCCTGCCTCCGTTCCCTCCAAGGCCGCTCCGATTTTGGAGCGGCCTCGGAGGGAATTTTCCTTCACCCTCCCCGCACCTTCCCCTCCCTTACCCACCCCCCCGGCCCTATCTAACCCCCCCCTTACCTTTGTCGGCAAAGTTACGCCTGCTGGAAGCAGGCGTAACTTTGCGCGCGTCAGCCGGCAGCCCCACTCCGTCCTCCGGTCCCAGGGGCTGGTCCGGAGGCCTCGCCCCCGGGCTGGCACCACGCCCCCGGGCCCGCCCCCAAAACGCCGCATCAGTAGGCCCCGCCCCCGACACGCCCCCGACACGCCCCCTTACAAAAGCCCCGGGACTTACGCGCGTCCCGGGGCTTTACGCGCACTGGCGGCCTATGCAAAATAGGCGCGCGAGGTCCCTGCGCGCGTAAATCCAGAAGGATTTACGCGTGCGGGCCTTTGAAAATCCGCCCCTAAGTCTAGTTGAGTCAAAGAGCTATCCTAAAGTTAGCTGGCTATCTAATTAAGGGCCTAACTCATCAAGGCTTTTTCCCATAGACACAGAATGGGAGAAATGCCTTAGTGAAACAGGTCCAAGATAGATGGCTATATTCAATATTGTGCCCTGTTGAATATGCCTCAGAAGTTAGCCTGACAAGTTTATCAGGCTAACTTTGCTATCCACACTGTGTCTGAATATAGACCTCTTTATATTTTAATGATGATTTATTTGAGAGCTCAGTACGCATTAGCTAGGGACTCAGTTATTTCTTTGCTACCTTAACGCCAAGGGAGAGGTGGCTTCCCTGAGAAGAAACCTGCGGATCTTCAGTATCCAGAGGAGGGATGACTTACAACCATCCAAAGAGAAGAAGGAAAGAGAGGAGAAAGAGTTAGGATGGACCCCTCTATAGGGCCCATGAATAGCTACTGGAAATTTGGAGGAGTAATAGGAGTTTCATTCTGATATCAGAAGGGAGAAGAGGAATTTCTCCAACTTTAGAAAATAACTAAAGGCTCTATATTTTGCACTGGAAATTAACACAAAGACATCATAAACAATGAGCACTCTTGTTTTTGTTATGTTGTTTCCTGTTTTACAAAGTATGTTTTTATATGTATGTTTTTTTTTAATTGAGTTGTTTTTTTTCTATTTCTTTTTGTTTTAATGGTTTAATTATGTATGTCTTTTAGGTACTTTGGATCATGCGGACTACCGTCCCCTTAAATAAAATAAAAAATACATAAATATATTTAGTGCCATTCAAGTACTGTGAGGAAACTTAAGGATTTCAGAGGAGAAAACTACATGGAGAGGTAGGATAAATAACTGTGTAAAATGGATTTCACCTTTAATACTTCACCAACATTGGGAGCGAAGCTCTAACTTGCCCTTTGCCAATGGGATGGGAGAAACATCAGAAAAAGACTAAATCCATTGGGGCGGATTTTAAAAGCCCTGCGCACGTAAATCCAGAAGGATTTACACGCGCAGGGCCCTCGTGCGCCGGCGCGCCTATTTTGCATAGGCCGCCGGTGCGCGTAAAGCCCCGGGATGCGTGTAAGCCCAGGGCTTTCGAAAAGGGGCGGGAGGGGGCGTGTCTGGGGCGTTCCCGAAATGACGCGGTGTTTCGGGGGCATGCCGCAGCATTTAGGGGGCGGGCCCGGGGGCGTGGTGCCGGCCCGGGGGCGTGGTCGAGGCCTCCGGACCAGCCCCCGGGACCGGAGGACGGAGCGGGGCTGCCGGCCGGTGCGTGCAAAGTTACGCCTGCTGAAAGCAGGCGTAACTTTGCCGACAAAGGTAGGGGGGTTTAGATAGGGCCGGGGGGGGGGGGGGGTGGGGGGAGGGCGAAGGAAAGTTCCCTCCAAGGCCTCTCCGAAATCGGAGCGGCCTCGGAGGGAACAGGCAGCACGCGCTGGGCTCGGCGCGCGCAGGTTGCACAAATGTGCACCCCCTTGCACGCGCCGACCCCGGATTTTATAAGATACGCGCGGCTACGTGCGTATCTTATAAAATCCAGCGTACTTTTGTTCGCACCTGGTGCGCAAACAAAAGTACGCGATCGCGTATTTTTTAAAGACCTACCCCATTGGCTTTAACATCTTAAATTTAAGCAAGACTGTGAGAAGTCACACATTTATTTAAAGAACTTGTACCATCAAAATGTGAACTGAACCGCTGTCAATATATTTGTATCATTTCACCCTATATTAGTAAAAGCATTGTTGGAAATCAAAGTCAGCTTCCAGTGTGGGGTTTTTGTTTTTTTTTTGCTGCAAAGTGATGTTAGTGCTTATCACTGCTGTATACAAGAACTGTGACCTGGGAATTAAGTGCTTGCAAGGCGAAGGACCTTGACAGTTGTCTTTCCCCTCACTCAGGGAACCTTGCAGTTTGAGATATTTTAGTATTATGAGAAGTTTAGCACCTGAAAACTGTGATTGGAGATACGGCCTCTGGTACCACTATCCAGGTACGAGCAGCCCAAGGGTTACACACGTATCCACCCCTGAGGGTCTGGATTGGTCTTTGGCAGTTTAAAGGGCAGTGCTGGGAACACTGCGGGGGCCAAGCTGAGTTGTGGCAGTGGCCCTGAGAGCTCATACTGGTCGATCTGTTTCTGTAACTAGAAGAGCACTGTAAAGTCTTCTTAAAGAATTATGACATTTGTCTAACTGTGCCAAGTACACAGACCTTGATTAACTGGCCCGAACTGAATTATCCCTGCAGAAAGGTTTGCCCTGTTTAAATAGCTTTGAATAAACCCCTGTACATTATACTTTGGACTAGAGCTGAATTGTATTTTGCAGGAAAGTCCCCAGCCTGACTGTATTTTCCAGACTCGTTGCGTGCACTGAAGAATTCCGATCCTTCTTAAAGGAATAGCTGCAGTGGCTGCCGGCCTTACTCTATGGTGGGCCACTGCGGCCTCGATCTTCCAGCAGCCTTTGAAATTGAGTCGTCAGTGGGGCAGGCGTGAACAAGGAAAACCTCAAGCCATGAAGCGACAAAGAGATTTCAGGTTAGGGGGAAGGGTTTAGGGGCAGAGGCATTAGGAGAGGGCTGGAAGGGATTTTTTTTTAATATATATTTTGTTTCTGGCAGTGGCAGCCTTATATATATATATATATATATATATATATATATATATATATATATATATATATATATTTTTTTTTTTTTTTTTTTAATGAGAAGAATTAAACAAAATGGGAACACTTGTTAACATTTCCTCATTTTCTTTCCTGTTGAGCACTGATTGTAGTTCTGGCTGCTGCATCTCAAGAAAGATATCACAGTGCTAGAAAAAGAGCAGGGAAGGAAAATAAAACTAGTAAAGGGGCTGGATGGGCTCCCTTCCGAGGAAAGGCTTTTCCGAGCTTTACAATTTCATGAGTGGCACAGGACAGGTTAATAGGGAATGTATTTCTTTTAATTTATCAAGCACTGCTAGGACTACAGGAAATTCCATGAAAGTAACAAAATAACGTTAAATCACATTTTAAAAAAGGTATTTTTTTCCAGCCAGCAGACAGTCGGGCTGTGGAATTTGTCCGCAGAGAACGTGATCAAGCTGCTCTTAAACCAGATCTGGGCAATTTCTGCAGGCCAGGTCCATAAAAAAGTATTAGCCAGACAGACTTGACTGTTTCCACGTCATGAATGTGGGCGCGAGCAGTAGGGAATGGATTTTCCTATTAGGATCTGCCGGCTTCCACCGAGTGATCTGGATTGGCCAATGTTAGAGACTGGGTGCTGGGCTTGATGCACCATTGGTCTGCCTCAGCCTGGCATTTCTTTATTTCTTTATTTAAGTTTTTTATATACTAACATTCAAGACGATAGTCCCATCATGCTGGTTCACAAGAAACAGGAGTGCAGAATATAATAAAACAACTTGAACATTAGTGCAGAAAAGGCAGTTACATGTAACAAGGAAATATAGAACTTGGAATAAGAAGGAAAATGAATATAAGATAATTACATATAATAACATTGTAAGAGGTGGCTATTGATGATATTGCTGGCGATGAGTGTTAATTGTTGGGAATTAAATAATGTTGGAGTTAGGAAAGGCCTGTGTGAACAGCCAGGTCTTGAGTCTTTTCTTGAAGGTTGAGATGCAGGGTTCCATTCTAAGATCTGGGGGGATGGAGTTCCATAGGGTGGGACCAGCTGTGGAGAAGGCCCGATCTCTTAGTGTAATGTGTCTTGTAGTTTTGGCTGGAGGTACTTGAAGTGATCCTTTGTAAGCATCTCTTGTCGGTCTTGTTGAGTTGTGTAATCGGAGGGGGATTTGAAGATCAATTGGGGCTAGTTGATGGATGTTTTGGAAGATGGTGAGAATGGCCTTGTAGATTATTCTGAAGTGGATGGGCAGCCAATGTAGGCACAACAGGATCGGGGTTATGTGTTCTCTTCTCCTGGTGTTAGTGAGTATACGGGCGGAGGTGAACCCCCAGCACAACGGCACATGGCCGCTGTGCTGGGAGTCTCTGACCCCGCCCATCCCCATCCCCACCCCCAGGACCATCACGCCCCCTCCCTGCCCCTTTTTCGAAGCCTGGGGACGTATGTGCATCCCGGGGCTTTATGTGCGTCGCCGGGCCTTTCTAAAATAGGCCCGGCGTGTGTAGGCTTTTGAAAATCTGCTCCAATGGTTGTAGACAGCCAGGGCATCTATATAAAAGAATGGACACATCTACACACAGAACACATATTAATAGTACCTGTGTGTGGGAGGGGTGCAAGACTCTCTTAGTTAAAAAATAGCACTGGCAAATGTGGTATGGCACCAACCTCCTGGTCGTTCAAGAGGCGGGTCACTAGCTTAGCAACACTCATGTACATTAGAAAGCCCAGAATAATGAAAAAATCCACATATGCAGAAGGTTTTTGCACCTAAACTAACTTAGCACTTGAAAAGTTTCATTAACATATGGTTTTTTTAACCCATAAAGATCCCTAACTACAAACAAACCCCAGAACTGGCTCAGGCTGACCAAGACTGTTGCACAGCTACCAATGAGACCCAGAATACGTCTTAATACATGTCCACTACTGAATACTAACTTTCAAACTAATGTTAAATGCATTCTACGGCAGCTT
This sequence comes from Rhinatrema bivittatum, assembly GCF_901001135.1. NCBI lineage: Eukaryota > Metazoa > Chordata > Amphibia > Gymnophiona > Rhinatrematidae > Rhinatrema > Rhinatrema bivittatum. The sequence goes on from NC_042621.1 coordinate 14,868,946, forward strand.
AATGCAGTTTGTTCCATTGTCCATAACTGCTTTGAAAACCAAACTCGAGGCTAATTCAAAAGCTGTTTTCCCATTCTTGGCACCATTTTTAAAAATGATTTCTCCCAGGCTATATCCTGTAAAATAAGGGGCTCCCCCATTTGATAAGAAAGTTAAATGATGTCTGTGCTGCAAATAAATATATACATATATGCGTGCATGCGTATGTGTTTGTGTGTGTATACGTCACATTTTATGACACTGTTTATGTGGTCTGAAAGACTGTGTGGAAAACATCAATTAAATATTTCCCAACCTATAAAGAATCCTGTGTCTGCATGTAAACTTCACACTGTCATCGGAATATCCCAGGGGCAATAATCAGGATTATAGACCGGTTGCATGTGTGATGACCCTGACTATACCCGGACAGCTTATTGCTGGACACAACCCCCTCCCCCTCCTCCTCCCAAGCGTTTGCAACTATAAATCACTGTTTCTTATTGAATTGCCCGAGTACTTACTGAGGAGTTAAGTGTATGGCGTAGAAATCGCACAACTTTGGAATCTGAAGCCGGGCAGGCCAACGCCATGTATCGATTCCGGAAAGTCCCATAGATTTTGAGGTGGAATCCTGGTCTCGTTGCTGCCTGCTGCAAGCCCAGTGATTCCTTCCCACTGGAAGAGATGTCCACGCCATAAGCGGAGAGATCGAAGTACAGGTTATGAGCCTGGATCTCTGGGGTTGGGACCTGCAGTGTTTAAAGAACAGCAGAAAACTGATTGTACTGTTTGGCTATCAACTACCCCCTTTAACAGAATTCTTTGTGGACCTCAGGACCTTATCAGAAACCTATGAATCTGGCTGATTAGGTTAACACAGTTTTTAATTTCCTGCAGGAGATGAAATGTTTGCACATCTGCTTTCTGTTTCTCTATGAGAAAGAAGGATATCTGCTGCAGCCCATGATAAAATAAAATGGCACAAACAATTCCTGAGCTGAGCATGAAAATAAATAAAAGGCACCCGTCTCATGGAGTAAAGAGAGGCGGAACATCTGTAGCTGACTATCAACCTCATAGACAGCATTCTGGTAACCAAACGCCTTGCTCTTAAGGGGATTCTCTCATATAAGGATCCATTCTAATATTTTATTTTATTAATAATGATTTAAAAAAAACAGATGCAGTTGTTCATCTGGCAAAAAGCTTTCTTCCTGCAAAAGGGCCAGATTTAAGATCTGAAGGTTACAACTAGCTTCAACCCAGAGCACATGGCCATGCCCAACGGAACACCAATTGAAGTCTCAATGTACATTTCCACTGTGTATATAAGTGTTCAGACAAAGGAGCAATCTAGAGGTCCCTATTCAGACACAGTCCGGAGAGCAAAGTCAGGCAGATAAACTTATCCGGCTAAAATTGGAGGCAACTTGAATGGTGCAGCCAACTATTGAATACAGCCAGCCATCTTAAAGTTAGTTGGCTAACTATAGCTGGCTAGCTTTAGGGCAGCTCTTTGGCCTAACCAGACTTAGCCGGCTAAGCCATCCTCCTAATTCTGAATATTGCAGTAAGCCAGTTAACTTAGCTGGCTAATTCAACTCCTCCCAGTTATGCCCCCGGAATGCCCCTAACTTATCCGGCTAAATTCTAGTCACCTAATTTATTAGCCGACTAGAAATTTGCTGGATATGTGCCCAAATATTCATTTAGCCAGCTAACTTCTGAGTTAGCCAGTTAAATGCTTTTGAATATGGACCTCTACATCCATTTTTTTTTTAAATTATTTATTCTGAAATTGGTTATTAAAATAGATATGTGTATTGCAGTTAACTGAGTGGGAACCCTCGCAGAAGCAGGACCTTAATTTGAGCAAAAGCGAGAATAACAGAGCTGGATGTTTGAAAGGGGAAGGCATTATTTTTTTTCCCTGAAGATGGCCTCACTAGCACGGGGGCTGTCACATTTTAAATAAGTAATTAAGAAAATGAAGCTAAAGACATCATCCTCTCCTCCCTCCCTTCACCCCGACACACTCACACACACACTACATTAAAGATTGGTTTCACTTTTTGATACAGTGCAAAACTGTTTTCAGAATTTACCAATGAAAACGGCCCAGTATTTTCAGTGGAAAAAAGAAAAAAGGTTGACAGAGCAAAACTGGGTGTGCCTGGCCCAGCCAGTTCTGCACTTGTGCTATGTGCTGTACGTCCAAGCTGGTGTCTTGCAGCATATGCTGCCTGCCGGAATTCCTGCCATCTGATTATGGAGGCAATTCTCAAGCTGTCTGCCCTGGGACAAAGGTGGCACGTGCTTCCTAACCTGGCAGGCTTTGGGCCGATTTTGAAAGTGAAAGTTACATGTGGACTCACTTGGAAAACTGCTGCGGGTCCAAACTTCGCATGGTCTCTGGCACCCGCCTGGCGGATGGGTAGAGTTTTGCTTGAAAAGTCCGTGCAGCGATTTGAAAATGCCATCTACGCCAGTGTTTTTCCTCCCTTTTCCCCCCCAAGGTAGTCCTCTGAATGAGGTGAAAAGGTAAACACGTCGCCAAAGAACACATGCACGTTCCACCACGTTGAGGGTGCACAGTTTTCAGAAAACCAATTTATGTGGCATAAATGTTTTAGCTGCATAAATGTTTTTCGAAATTGGCCTCCATATTTTCATGACTGGCACAAAGAGGTATAGGATATCAATATTAGGGACCTTTATTTTCCGTTTTTATTTTCCCTGGGAATTTATCAGTGTTTATTATAATGAAGAAAAATGGGAGAAACATGTTTTACACTGATTTTTCTCCAGTTTAAGGGTCTCATTTACTGAGCATTTATTCCATAGACACAGAATGATAGTCTTAATAAATCAGGCCCTATGTTACGATGAACACTGATAAATTCCCAGGGAAAATAACATAAAAGTTGAAAATGAAGATCCCTAGATATGATTTATACAATATTTTTTTTTCCTATAGGCACAAGATAGGGTAAAAACCTTTTAATAAAGCATGTGAATATATTGAAAATTGCATGACCTTCATTATCCCTTTCCTGATAGACAGGGTCACTCTCCTGCCATCACTAACATCTGAACTTAGATGGAAGATGCCATAGAGCAGTCCTCCTGATTTTAGTTCAAACTAAGAGCAAGAAGTCTAAAATGCTTGTCCTTCCTTAATTCGGCATACTGCCTCATTTAAAATATCGTAAAGCATCTACATTGCCCTATTCCGTAAGAAACTAGAGTGTAGGTCTGTCTCGGCCCTTCTGTATAGAAGGAGAGGAACTTTCCAGTAAAGGGAGGTTCGGGGCATTAAATAGTTATCTGAGTGACAGGTGAGTCCTAAAGGGTGGGACAGAGTCAAAAAGTTTTAAGAGGACTCCTTTGGGAATCACTGCCAAGAGAGGCAAGCAAGGGGCTGAGGTTGTCAAGGCTCTTGGGAAGCGATAAGTTAGTTGCCACAGTACTCAAGTGCTCTGAAGTGCTATCTTTCTGTCTTAGAACTGTGCAGGAATTACTTCTGGAGAAAGACTATTTTCCTTTACATTTTTTTTTAATCTTTTTGCTCTGCATAATGCTAGACTATCTACTATTTATTTTATCTTCAGTAAAGTAACTTGGTGATTGAAAACACAATGCTGGACCTTTGGACTGCATGCACAGCAGGTAGGGGTGTATTTTTTTTTTTTTTTTCTGAATGTGATCCCCTGAGCCTTCCAGGTCATCTCCCCCCCCCCCGGTAGTAGAATCCATGTTTCCAAACGCTGCACTGAGTGGAGAAATGCTCTGCAGTCTCAGAAGCATGGCCCTTTGTGAATGGGAAGGCTAAAAGAACAAATGCAAAATAAGACATAAAAGAGAAATCTGTGATTTCCGAGTAGAAGGAAGTTAAAGACTATGCCACAGAATGCAAAAGAAGGTTAATAACGTTTCCAATCCCATTTGCATACTTTCCCAGTCAATAGCCCTATCAATCAAGGAGGAACAATGCCTGCACTGACTTAACCACTTTCATAAATAGGTCATCTCTCAATGACTCCATTATAACCAAATCATCAAAACATAACTCCTTTCATCCTCGCTTTCTTAGGGCCCAAAATGAATTCAAGTGATCACTATCTTCTCCAATTGCCTAATTTCTACCTTTATGTAATTGGCGTTTTCAGTTGCTTTCTCCTCTGTAAACCTGGGCAGCCATGACATTCCTGGTGAATCCTCTCCCTTGATTCTGCCAGCCCAGAAACCAAGTAAGAAAAAATCCCAGAGGCCTATTTATCAGAGCCTGTAAAAGAGTGTATACTAAACAGAGCAACATCAGGCATTCAAGCCGGCTCCACCCTAACAGGTCGATATAGTAAAGTGTGCTCCGTCGGAGCGCACTGTCAGCCTGCTCTGGACGCGTGTTTTCCCTTACCCCTTATTCAGTAAGGGGAGGAAAACACGCGGCCCACCCGCGGCACCTAATAGGGCCCTCAACATGCAAATGCATGTTGAGGGCCCTATTAGGTATGCGCGCGGGATCCAGTAAGTAAAATGTGCAGCCAAGCCGCACATTTTACTCTAAGAAATTAGCGCCGACCCAAAGGTCGGCGCTAATTTCTTCCGGCGCCAGGAAAGTGCACAGAAAAGCAGTAAAAACTGCTTTTCTGTGCACCCTCCGACTTAATATCATAGCGATATTAAGTCGGAGGTCCCCAAAAGTAAAAAAAAGTAAAAAAAAAAATAAAAAAATTTGAATTCGGCCCGCGGCTGTCAGGCCGAAAACCGGACGCTCAATTTTGCCGGCGTCCGCTTTCCGAGCCCATGGCTGTCAGCGGGCTCGAGAACCTACGCCGGCAAAATTGAGCGTCGGCTGTCAAACCCGCTGACAGCCGCCGCTCCTGACAAAAAGGAGGCGCTAGGGACGCACTAGTGTCCTTAGCGCCTCCTTTTCCCCGCGTCGCCTAATTTGCATACTGAATCGCTCGCACCGGCGAAGGGCCGGTGTGCGCGCCGGGAGAGCGGGCATTCGTCCGCTCTCCCGCGGTCTTACAGTATCGACCTGTAAGAGAGCTCAGAAAGTCAGCACTCAGGGCAGTTCCCCTGAAAGCAAAGATAAGACCTTGAGCCCTGGTGGGAATAGGCAGGCCCGGGACTCTCCTGTAATCTAACTGTTCTACTTGTGCACATGAGGGGAAAGGCAGTCCCTTTAACATCAGTGTCCTACTTCTGTGCAATACTTGTTTGAATGTGAATGTTACAAGGTTTTGTTCCATGAGGAGAAGGCAGCTCCTATTTCAACATTGGCCTGACTAAGAATACTAAAAGGGGCAGATTTTCAAAGCCTTAGGCGTGTAGGGGGGGGTTACGCGCGCCGGGCCTGTTTTCAAAAGGCCCAGCGGCGCGAGTAAAGCCCCGGGACCCGCGTACGTCCCGGGGCTTTTCTGAATGGGCGAACGGGAGGCGTGGCCGAGGACTCCGGCACAGCGGCCGGGGGATCGCACGCCGGCCCAGCACTCGGCCAGTAGGCGTAACTTCAAAAACAAAGGTACGGGTTTTTTTTTTTTCGGGCTGGGGGGGAAAGGAAGGTGAGGGGGAGGGAACAGGGAATGCCTGCTGGTTCTTTTTTACTCAACGCACAATTAAACTCTGGAATTTGTTGCCAGAGGATGTGGTTCGTGCAGTTAGTACAGCTGTGTTTAAAAAAGGATTGGATAAGTTCTTGGAGGAGAAGTCCATTACCTGCTATTAAGTTCACTTAGAGAATAGCCACTGCCATTAGCAATGGTTACATGGAATAGACTTAGTTTTTGGGTACTTGCCAGGTTCTTATGGCCTGGATTGGCCACTGTTGGAAACAGGATGCTGGGCTTGATGGACCCTTGGTCTGACCCAGTATGGCATTTTCTTATGGTCTCAGGGCGCACAACGTGCACTAGTGTGCACCCCCCTTGCATGCGCCAACCCCTGATTTTATAACATGCGCACGGTTGCGTGCGCATGTTATAAAATACGGTGTACATTTGCCAAGACTGCTTTTGCTGTCTCATAGCGCCATTTATCTCATATACTAACGGCATGTGTTAATGCATTTAGCACATTTTGGAGAATAGGCCCCATAGCTAAGAAGAGAATTCACAAAAAAAAAAACAGGCCACTGCTTTTATTGAACCAATTTAACAATGTCACAAATTGTGGATACCCAAGCCAAGCTTACACAACTCCCCAAATAGATGACAATGCTGTATGACTGTTATTGGACTAACTAGGACAAGTCTTCCCAAACCTGTCCTGGAGACCCCACAGCCAGTCAAGTTTCCAGGATATGCATAATGAATATGCTTGAGATAAATTTAGCACTGGGTTTTCCAATGTATGCAAATTCATAACTTGCATATTCATTGTGGATGTCTTGGCTGTGGGTTCCCCAGGACAGATTTGGGAAGCCCTGAACTAGGAAGTCTCAGATCGCCCAGTGTTATCACCAGCTAGGCTGCGCTTTCTCCAGCGTGGCTGTACCCACATCATACCCTGCAGCTTTCCGGGGTCACCCAGCATCACATCATCTTCCGTCATCAGCCATTGCTCATTCTGCTCTGTGCTGTTTATCTTAGGAGGAGGGACTTCCCTCCATCCAGGGTGGCAGTGTACTGCTTATGCTCCTCCTTGAAGTGGACATCCTTTTCATAGATCTCTTTGCTCAGGTACCCTGGTGCTCTTTCCTCAAGCTGTGACATAACTATAAGCTAATGTACAAACCACACTGCCCTTTGCAAAACATTATAAGGGTGGGTGGGAGGGAAACACACCATGGCAGGGTGAAGAAAAGCCAGAGAGCCCAGTAGGGATGTTCCTTATAACCTTCTCCCAACCAGCTCACTTTCCCAGCATCCTTTTGGCCTTCTAGCAGCTCCCTGACCTGCACTCACCAGCTAACAGGTATCAGGTTATAACATGGCCACAGGGAGGCTGAATAATGACAGTGGAGGAAGAGGGAGAGTTCAGGGAACGTGGCACCATGTTAGGTTGGGCTGTTCGCCCTGGTCTGGGGCCTCTCTTTACCTTGCTTGAATTTGTAAACAAGAAAAAAGAAATTGCAAGTGTTAATTGCTTATAATGGCTATATTGGTAACCAAGGATGCTCATGCAATGGAGGTTTTATACGATGTTTTAGTGGTGCCTGAAATTAGTGTATAGTATCAGAACTAGCCTTGGAAACTATATCCATGCTAGTGGCCTGACCTCCGACAGAGGACCTTATTGCGTTGAACTTTCTCTGATAAGACACTTGTCAGGAAATTCTATTTGTACTTCACAACAGTTTCCCTCCCAGGCCGCTCCAATTTAGGAGCGGCCTGGGAGGGAACTTCCGTACCCCTATACTAACCTTCCTACCCCTTCCCCTAACCTTCCCGCCTCCTAACCCCCCTCCCCCCAAAATCCTTGTCTTACCATTTGCTCCTGCCTTGGGGCAGGAGCAAGTTGCGCACGCTGGCACCCTGCTGGCACCCGATCCCCTGGCACAGTGGCAAATGGCCGCTGGGTCGGGCACCTCTAGCCATGCTCCGCTCCACCCCCTCCCCACCCCTTTCCCGACGCCCCGGAACTTACATGCGTCCCGGGGATTTACGCTCGTGGCTGGGCCTTTGAAAATTGGCCCGGCGCGCATAAACCTGGCCATGCGCATAAATCCCCGGGATTTACGCGTGTAAGGTTTTGAAAATTTACCCCTAAATGTTTTTTTTTTTTTTTTTAAATTTTTTATTTATGCCATATTTCAATAACAGAAGGAAAAAAGAATTAAAGATACATTATTAATAAGTCATAATACACATAATCTCCATAACAAGAAATATGTATTTAGTATCTACTTCATTTTAAGCTGTAATCCACTAGGAGTTTTTAATTTAAGGAAAATTGAGCGGAATTCAGGAAACTTAACTATTGAAAAAAATAAGGTAGCGTCTGAACTTTCCTTTTATGCCTCTAAACCCCTGGCCAAAGAATCTTGGGCTCGTGAATCCAAATAGACTCTTAATTGGGTAATATCGTAGAAAATAAATTTCTGATTTTGACACATAACTTCGCATTTACACGGGAACCTGACAAGCATTTTCCCTCCCATACGTTCCACCTCATTTTTCATTTCAAGGAATTTCTTCCTTCTTATCTGTGTTTGACGTGATAAGTCTGGGTAAATCCATATGGGAGCCCCGTGAAATTTCTCTAGCCTATTTCTCATAAACATGCGGAGTACTGCATCTCTGTCAGCCGGAAATACAAAAGATATATGCAATGTAGCTCTGGTTGCTATTTCTGTATCTAGGGATGACTCGATCAATTCTGAAATATTCAATTGTGGATTTATGGTCTTATTCTCAGGGTTTACACCCTTCTGCTTTCTTTCCACATAATATATTTTTGTGATGGGAGGGATAGCATTTTCTGACATTTTTAATACAGCGCTAAGATATTCTTTAAACATGTCTCTCGGTGTAATCATGTCATGTTTTGGAAAATTGAGAATTCTCAAGTTCAAATAGCGCAACAAATTTTCAATTGTCTCAAGTCTTTTATCATACACAATTTCTATTTTAGAAATTTTTTGAGAACCACCCTGTAATTAGTTTATCCTCCTCTCCATGTTTTATAGTTCTCAGGGAGGGCTAGATTTAGATTTCAGGCACCCCTAGGTGCAGGAGCAGGGGGGGACGTCCCCCTCTGCAGATGTGGGGGTGAAAGGGGCGCTTTCTCCTATGTTCAGGAGGTCCTCGTTGTTCATCCTGCATTAGAGTTTCCTGCTCCACCCCAGCTGGTGGCAATTCTCTTCCACAGTGCTCCAAATGCTGTCAGCCCACGAGCCCCTGCGCCTTTCAGAGGGTGCGATGGAAAGCTGCTTCTCGGGAGAAAGTGCCACCGGGCTTGAGGAAAAGGAGGAGGTGCCCCCAGTCAGCTGCATGCTCTAACTAGTGGGGAAGTAGGTCCAATGGCTAACATTTTTTTTACATCTGTTGCGCCCGGTCGCACCCTCAATTCTGGGAAGAGTGGCGGCCTCCGCCAGCGAACGCCAACCTCCCTGGCATCCCCGGGACGGCATGGGCGAAGCCAACCGCCGTCCTGTTACTGGAGTTACCCAGCACGCGCACAGGCCATCTTTAATACACGTCATGGCGGGAACCTCAGGGGCATCCCCTCCTCATGACATCCCTGCCTCACTGTATTTAAGCTGGCTGGCCCTACACTTGGGACGAGTCAGCAAGGAGTTTCCTCATTGCTGAATCCTCTTCATTGGGCTTCCGGTTCCAGTTCCTGGCTTGCTGTGTGAACGCTCCGAGGACCCGCTCCTCGGGAGCTCTTCCGCGTTCCTAGGCTATCTGCTCCTCGGAGGGCCTTCCTGCCTTTGAACTCCTGTTTGTTCTACTCCTCAGGACTTCCTCTGGAACCACGTCTCGTGAGTACTTTAATTCTCAATTTAATGATGTTATACCGTATCATGTCATTAAGGCCAGCCTTTGACATTCTGTTTTATGTAAACCGATGTGACATAACATATCGAATGTCGGTATAGAAAATCAAATAAATAAACACTTCTACTCTATCAAGCCTTGCTGGGATTACCTGCAGTGTACCCCGTGCCTCGGGCCACTACCGTCTTCTCCTCAGCAGGAGTCACTTCACCATACCCTGTGCTGTAAATTACTGCCTCGACCTTCTGAACTTCCAGACCTCTGACTACCTCGGTATCACCTCCTTTGTACAGTCATCCTCTGCATACCCCGCGCTGCGGGCCACTACCAGATCTGCACACCTGAGGTAATTGCTCCATCTCCGAGTATACTGTCTGGCGTACCCCACGTTGCTGGCCACTGCCGGATCTGCACATCGGAGGTAATTGTTTCACTCCTGAGAAGGCTGCCTGGCGTACCTTACTCCACAGACTACTACCAGATATCTACATCTGAGGTATCACCTTGGGCATGCCCCTTTATCAAGAACTGTATCTACTGCAGTTCCCACTCCACGGGTTCTGCTCCTGAACTATTCTTTGACTGCAGTTCCCCGCTCCACGGGTTCTGCTCTCTTCTCTATAATAAAGTCTCTCTTACAGCAGTGTCCTAAGCCTCTGAGACCGTGCCTACCGACGGTGAGGCCCACAGGGCTCCTCCCTGTGGGCGGAGTCATCTCTCACCTCAGCCCAGGGTTCACATCCATACTAAAACATAACATCATTACAAAGACTAAACATTTTCTCTTGGCATGCACACAAAGAGATTCTAAGAGCTTGCCTAATTTATCAGCTTTGTGTCAGTTTCTCAGGGGTTTTTTTTGTTCTCCCTCTAAGTTCCTGCCTCCTAATCAGTGTGGCATGGCCCAGTTCAGGTTGTCATGTCAGGTATGTACATTATGTATTACAGAGAGTGCCAAATGTTTACATCTTCTATTTGCTGCACTCGAGAGGGAAAAGGAAGCACAATGGAAATGAAAAGTACTTCAAAGGAGAGAGCTCTCTGGTGACTAAGGAATGACTCCCCAAAACACTGACTTGTGCTATTTTCCAACTTCAATCAATTCCCTTATTCCATGAACACATTTTAGGAATGGTTTCCTCCTGATCCCCGCATGAGTGCCCTGTTTGTACTGTTCTCCACCAGATGGCTCCACACAAGCTAGGATTTTACTTTCTTCTGGCTATTTTTGCACGTGTATTACAGCGCCCTAACGAGGGATGTAGATTATTCAAGGTAGGATTTTACTTTCTTCTGGCTATTTTTGCACGTGTATTACAGCGCCCTAACGAGGGATGTAGATTATTCAAGGTAGGATTTTACTTTCTTCTGGCTATTTTTGCCCGTGTATTACAGCGCCCTAACGAGGGATGTAGATTATTCAAGGTAGGATTTTACTTTCTTCTGGCTATTTTTGCACGTGATTTACAGCACCCTAACGAGGGATGTAGATTATTCAAGGTAGGATTTTACTTTCTTCTGGCTATTTTTGCACGTGATTTACAGCACCCTAACGAGGGATGTAGATTATTCAAGGTAGGATTTTACTTTCTTCTGGCTATTTTTGCACGTGATTTACAGCACCCTAACGAGGGATGTAGATTATTCAAGGTAGGATTTTACTTTCTTCTGGCTATTTTTGCACGTGATTTACAGCACCCTAACGAGGGATGTAGATTATTCAAGGTAGGATTTTACTTTCTTCTGGCTATTTTTGCACGTGATTTACAGCGCCCTAACGAGGGATGTAGATTATTCAAGGTAGGATTTTACTTTCTTCTGGCTATTTTTGCACGTGTATTACAGCGCCCTAACGAGGGATGTAGATTATTCAAGGTAGGATTTTACTTTCTTCTGGCTATTTTTGCACGTGATTTACAGCGCCCTAACGAGGGATGTAGATTATTCAAGGTAGGATTTTACTTTCTTCTGGCTATTTTTGCACGTGATTTACAGCGCCCTAACGAGGGATGTAGATTATTCAAGGTAGGATTTTACTTTCTTCTGGCTATTTTTGCACGTGATTTACAGCGCCCTAACGAGGGATGTAGATTATTCAAGGTAGGATTTTACTTTCTTCTGGCTATTTTTGCACGTGATTTACAGCGCCCTAACGAGGGATGTAGATTATTCAAGGTAGGATTTTACTTTCTTCTGGCTATTTTTGCACGTGTATTACAGCGCCCTAACGAGGGATGTAGATTATTCAAGGTAGGATTTTACTTTCTTCTGGCTATTTTTGCACGTGTATTACAGCGCCCTAACGAGGGATGTAGATTATTCAAGGTAGGATTTTACTTTCTTCTGGCTATTTTTGCACGTGTATTACAGCGCCCCTAACGAGGGATGTAGATTATTCAAGGTAGGATTTTACTTTCTTCTGGCTATTTTTGCACGTGATTTACAGCGCCCTAACGAGGGATGTAGATTATTCAAGGTAGGATTTTACTTTCTTCTGGCTATTTTTGCACGTGATTTACAGCGCCCTAACGAGGGATGTAGATTATTCAAGGTAGGATTTTACTTTCTTCTGGCTATTTTTGCACGTGTATTACAGCGCCCTAACGAGGGATGTAGATTATTCAAGGTAGGATTTTACTTTCTTCTGGCTATTTTTGCACGTGTATTACAGCGCCCTAACGAGGGATGTAGATTATTCAAGGTAGGATTTTACTTTCTTCTGGCTATTTTTGCACGTGATTTACAGCGCCCTAACGAGGGATGTAGATTATTCAAGGTAGGATTTTACTTTCTTCTGGCTATTTTTGCACGTGATTTACAGCACCCTAACGAGGGATGTAGATTATTCAAGGTAGGATTTTACTTTCTTCTGGCTATTTTTGCACGTGATTTACAGCACCCTAACGAGGGATGTAGATTATTCAAGGTAGGATTTTACTTTCTTCTGGCTATTTTTGCACGTGATTTACAGCACCCTAACGAGGGATGTAGATTATTCAAGGTAGGATTTTACTTTCTTCTGGCTATTTTTGCACGTGATTTACAGCACCCTAACGAGGGATGTAGATTATTCAAGGTAGGATTTTACTTTCTTCTGGCTATTTTTGCACGTGTATTACAGCGCCCTAACGAGGAATGTAGATTATACATGCAGGAGCTCCTAACCTGACAGTGACAGAAAAACAGTAAAATGTAGTTATTGGATTTTGTGCACACCTTTTCATTGCTAGCTCAAGGCAAGTTGTTCTTTGTAATTTTCTGCCTGCCTCAGTTTTTTGTAAACCGGCGTGATGTGTCTCACGAACGTCGGTATAGTAAAAGTTCTTAAATAAAGTTACATTCAGGCATTCCCATATCCCCAGAGGGCTTACAATCTAGGGGGCAGATTCAATAATGCGTGGGTTAAAACTCTGCACTGAAACTCAGTGCACAGTTTCTAAATGCACAGGTTACAGATTTTTTTTTTTTAACACTCAGTGCTGTAAGCTAATATTATGCTAATACTTTGGGAGTTTAACATGTGCTGATTGGAAAATGTGTGCACAAACCAGAGTTAAAATAAGCACTCAGCAAAAGCTGAGCACATTTTAAACTCAGGGAAGCAGGGGAGTCTCTCAGATGTAATTTATGCACACAAAACTCATGTTTTGTGCACATAAAAGGCATTCAGCAGAGAAATCAATTTCTGAGTGCATAAATCCCAATTACAGTTCCCATTGTCAGAATTTCAGCTTCTGCCCCATGACTGACACAGGTGTTGGAAATTTTTCTCCACTTCTAATTAGGAATAAAATTTTCAGTGCAAAGAAAACCTGAGGTAAGCCAGCACACCTCTCTGCATGCAAGGGCACTAAACAGGATGCACGGTATTATACATAAGAACATAAGATTTGCCATACTGGGTCAGACCAAAGGTCCATGAAGCCCAGCATCCTGTATTCAATAGTGGCCAATCTACGTCACAAATACTTGGCACAATCCCGAGAGGTAGATAGATTCCATGCTGCTTATCCCAAGAATAAGCAGTGGCTAACAGCAACTCCACCTTAATAATGGTTTATGGAAGCACATAAGAAAATAAGGTTTTGTAAGTTTAACTAGTGGGGTTAGGGGAGGGGAGCTACCAGCATTAGGAGCTGCAAATAGCCATTGCTGCAGTTATACCTCCTCGCTCAAGCAGCTACAAGATATCTGCAATTATTTACTGATTTATATCTGGGTGAAGTATATTCCTTGTCTGGTTTGTGTAATATTTTGTGCCTTTGGGAGTCGGGGTATCTTACTTGTGACTATAAGTTTGAAAGTGTGTGTTGTGTGTTGGAGATGGAAGCACAAAAAAAATTCCTGCAAGTAATCTCAGCTGTTTAGTTACCTCCCTCCCTTCCCCTCTATCCACCCATCCCTGAATTTACTTTTCTTATGTAGTCTTTCCTGGACTCCTATAAAATCTTTGCTACAGCATAAATTATACTTTACCTTATCTATTTGATTTTAAGGATTTAGTGATAATTTTACAAAATTTCTTTCATTCAATGCAACAATTGTAGTGCTTATGTCCCAAGGCCTATCATTTGGAGATTCAAAAGTTTCCCTTTTGACTTAGATGTCAGCAATTAAACTGGAACTGATTCATCTAAGGGAGGAATTGTCCAGGTTTCAACTAACTTCGAACCATCCAGTATCTCTCACCCATCTCCCACAGAAGTGTCAGAAACCCAGGAAAAATGGTTTACAGTGGGCTCTGGTAGAAGACAAGTGACAGACACCCACCTTCCTCAACTTTACAGTATCCTGTGTATCAACCCTCACTCCCACAGAGATGTCAGAAATTGAAGATTAAAAAACCCCAAGAACATTTGGATAACAGTTGGCTCTGGCAGCATAAGGCCTGTAATGAAGAGACACCCACTCTCCTCACCATCACCCCTAAAAAAATGCCTTTTCGGCATTAGAGAATGAAGAAACCTCAGCAATAGATTTTGATGCGATTACTAAAGATGAAGTCTCCCAATGTACCCAGAAGCCCTTCAACAGAATTAAATGTCATAAAAGAAAGCAGCTTGTGCTGGGAGACTCAATCATCAAAGGAACCAATTTGGGAGCATATATCGATGGTGATACAACAGTTAAATGCCTTCCAGGATCCTCAGCCAGTAGAAATTCAAACCAGATAGTCCAAGTCATTGAAGAAGAAAGTAGGAACTTTGATATTAGTGTTATCATCCATCTAGGGATCAATGACCTCAATAGACATAGTATCCATGAAGTACAACATGATTTCCAAAATCTAGGAAAGATAAGACACACTGCAAAAACTATTACCTTTTCGGAAGTATTACCAGTTCATTGAAAGGGAAATGAGAAGTTATGCCATATAGATAATTTCAATTCCTGGCTCAAAACCTGGTGTACAGAAAGTGGTTTTGGATACATTGGAGGCTGGGGTCATGTATGGAGCAGTAAAGCGCTGTATGGTAAGGATGGCCTGCATTTGCCTGTAGCAGCAAGGAGCATGCTAAGTGAGAAATTCAGATCATATATTACCAAACATTTAAACTAAAGAATAAGGGTGGCAGGAGATGGCCAAAGAAAGTGACATATCACCCCCATGCAATAAAAGATATGGGAGGAGAAAATAACAAAATCAGTCAGTTCAAACAAACAGAACAGATGTCTAGGAAGTGCAACAAATCAAGGGAGAAAAATTGGAAAGCTATGACTATAAATGCTTATAGTTTGGGCAATAAAATCCCAAACCTGCAGGCCCTAATGGTGGAGGTGGACTTGGACATTCTTGCTGTTACGGAGATATGGTTCACAGAGTCTCATGATTGGGATGCGACCATCCTGGGCTATAACTTGTTAAGGAAGTACAGAGGACAGAAAAAGGGGGAGGAGTAGCTATGTCAAAAACAATATCCAAGCAACTGAATTGCAGGGGACATGGGGTAAAGAAGAAGCTTTATGGACCATCCTAAAAAGAGAAGATGGTGCTTCCATTTTTACTGGTAAGATCTACAGGCCTCCAACCCAAATGGATGAACTGGACAGAGACCTGATCGAGGACATCCTAAAGTTGAGAAAGAAGGGAGAAGTGCTGCTCATTAGAGATTTTAATATGCCAGATGTGGATTGGAGTATCCCTTCTGTGGAATGTACAAAAAGTGGAGAGTTAGTGGATGCCTTTCAAGGTGCTTTGCTCAAACAAAGTGCTTTGCTCCCTCCATGAGGGAGGGTGCGATCCTCGATTTACTTCTCTCTAATGGTGATAATGTCTCTGATGTTCAGGTAGGGGGCTCACCTCTGCAGTAAGTTATCACACAGTATGGTTCGATATTGTGAATAGGATACAGAGAAGTCACACAAAGACCCAACTTTTGAAGTTCACAAATACAGATGTTGTCCAAAAGGGGATGTTCCTGGAGGAAGAACTGGAAGAAAATGGATGAGGTAGAACAACAGTGAGCCAAATTAAAAGGAGCTATTATAAAGGCAACAAATATATATGTTAGGAAAGTAAAGAAGAGTAAGAGGAAAAATAAACTAATCTGGTTCTCTAAGGAGCAGGCTGAAACAATGAAGGCAAAAAGAACAGCATTCAAGAAATATAAAGGATCTCAAAAAAGGAACACAAGGAAGAATATCTGTTAATAATGAGGGAGACAAAGAAAGAAATCAGGAAAGCAAAAAGTCAAGCAGAAGAAAGAATTGCCAAAGAGCTAAAGAAAGGAGACAAAATATTTTTCAGATACATCAGAGAAAGAAGGGAGGCCCAAAAGGGTATAGTGAAATTAAAAGGTGAAATTAAAGGAGCAATGTGTGGAGAGAGATGAAGAAATGGAGGAAATATTAATCAAATACTTCAGTTCGGTGTTCATTAAAGAAGACCCTGGAGAAGGACCGTTGCTGGTTGACAAGACCATAGATGGAGATGAGGTAGACAAAACTCCATTTACAGATGAGAATGTATGGGAAGAGCTAGGGAAAAAAAAGTGGACAAGGTCATGGGGCCGGATGAGGTTCATCCCAGGATACTGAGAGCTCAGAGATGTGCTGGCAGGTCCGCTGCATGACCTGTTCAATAGATCCCTGGAAATGGGAGTGATGCTGAGTAATTGGAGAAGAGCGGTGGTGGTCCATTCCATAAGAGTGGTAGCAGAGAGGAAGTTGAAAACTATAAGCCGGTTAGCCTCACTTCGGTGGTGGAAAATTAATGGAGACTCTGTTGAAAGAAAGGATAGTGAACTATCTACAGTCAAGAGGATTGCTGGACCCGAGGCAACATGGATTCACTAGGGGAATGTCTTGTCAGACAAATTTGATTGATTTTTTTGATTGAGTGACTAAAGCAGTGGTTCTCAACCCTGTCCTGGGGACCCCCCCAGCCAGTCGGGTTTTCAGGATATCCACAATGAATATGCATGAGAGAAAATTTGCATACACTGCCTCCATAACATGCA
This sequence comes from Rhinatrema bivittatum, assembly GCF_901001135.1. Taxonomy (NCBI): domain Eukaryota; kingdom Metazoa; phylum Chordata; class Amphibia; order Gymnophiona; family Rhinatrematidae; genus Rhinatrema; species Rhinatrema bivittatum. The sequence continues at coordinate 14,885,837 of NC_042621.1, forward strand.
AATTTTCTCTCATGCATATTCATTGTGGATATCCTGAAAACCCGACTGGCTTGGGGGGTCCCCAGGACAGGGTTGAGAACCACTGGACTAAAGAATTGGATCAAGGAAGAGCACTCAATGTCATCTACTTGGATTTTAGCAAAGCTTTTGATATAGTCCCACATAGGAGGCTTGTGTATAAAATGAGAAGCTTGGGAGTGAGCACAAAGGTGGTGGTGTGGATTACAAACTGGTTGACAGATAAAAGTCAGCATGTGATGGTAAATGGAACCTTCTCTCAGAAGAGAGAATGGTGCTATGCGGAGTGCCACAAGGATCGGTGTTGGGACTGGTTCTGTTCAATATCTTTGTGAGCGACATTGCAGAAGGGATAGAAGATAAAGTCTGTCTATTTGTGGATGATACTAAGTTCTGCAACAGAGTGGACACACCGGAAGGAGTAGAGAGAATGAGATGTGATTTAAAGAAGCTTGAACAGTGGTCGAATATATGGCAGCTGGGATTCAATGCCAAGAAGTGCAGAGTCATGCATCTGCAGTGCGATAATCCAAAAGAGCTGTTTGTGATAGGGGGTGAAGGGCTATTGTGCACGGAGCACGAGAGGGACTTTGGGGTGATAGTGTCTAGAGATCTGAAGACAGCGAAGCAGTGTGACAAGGCGATAGCTAAAGCCAGAAGAATGCTGGGCTGCATAGAGAGAGGAATAACCAGCAAGAAAAAGGAGGTGATAATCCCCTTGTATAGGTCCTTGGTGAGGACTCATCTGGAGTACTGTGTTCTGGAGACCGTATCTCAAAAGGGACAGAGGATGAGGCGGTCCAGAGAAGGGCGACCAAAATTGGTGGGTGGTCGCCATCAAACACTTATGAGGAGAGGTTGAAGGATCTAAATATGTATACCCTGGAGGACAGAAGGTGCAGGGGAGATATGATACAGACTTTCAAATACCTGAAAGGTTTTAAAGATGCACAAACAACAAAACTTTTCCATTGGAAAGAAATCAGTAGAACTAGAGATCACAAAATAAAACTCCAAGGAGGACAACTCAGAACCAACATGAAATATTCTTCACAAAGAGTGTGGTGGATGCCTGGAATGCCCTTTAGGAAGAGGTATTGAAGACAATAACAGTGAAAGAATTCAAAAGGGCATGGGATAAACACTGTGGATCCCTAATGTTAGAGGATGGAAATAAAGAAAAAAAAAAAAAGAGTGCATGGGGGTAACTTGCTGGTATAGTGGTTACTACCCTTAACCAATAAGCCTTCATACTGTTGATGCAACTCCATCATTGCTCTCTGCTTCAACAGAAGGGAGAAAAGAGGAAAAGGGGAACTAGATTCAGACAGCAGCCAACAAGGACATTGAATTTTATGGTCTGGAAAAACAAATAAGCATGGGGGTAACTTGCTGATATGACTTTTACTAACTTTAACCAATAAGCCTTAAACTTTTGATGCAACTCCAACATTGCTCTCTGCTTCAACACAAGAGGTGCCTGGGAATTGAACTCAAGCAGCAACCAACAAGGGCCCTGACCTTGATGGTCTGGGAAACCAATAAGTATGGGGGGTGACTTGTGTGGCGTGGCAGATACTACCATAAGTTTGCTGGGCAGACTGGATGGACCGTTTGGTCCTTTTCTGCTGTCATTTCTATTGACTTTTCCTCCAAGAACTTGTCCAAACCTTTTTTAAATCCATCTACACTAACAGCTTTCACTACATCCTCTGGTAACAAATTCCAGCACTTAAGTATGCATTGAGTAAAAAAATATTTTCTCTTATTAGTTTTAAGTGTATCACCTAGTAATTTCATTGTGTGTCCCCTAGTCTTTGTACTCTTTCAGGCCGATTCAATATAAAGGGCAGGAGAGCCTGCGCTCTGCGTTGAGCGCCCGCTCTCCCGACGCACGCCCAAGCACCTTTCCTGGGCGCGCGCGATTCTCCATTTAAATTAGGGCCCACGCTAATAAGGAGGCACTAGGGACAATAGCATGTCCCTAGTGCCTCCTTATTAGCGGAAGCGGCGGCTGTCAGCGGGTCAGACAACCGACACTTAATTTTACCGGTGTTGGTTGTCGAGCCCACGGATCGGTGGACAGGTTTTTTTTTTTTTTTTAAGTTTTTGGGGTTTTTTATTTTTGGGACCTCCAACTTAATATCGCTATGAAATTGTTAGAGGGTGTACAGAAAAGCAGTTTTTTTCTGTTTTTCTGTACACTTTCCCGGTGCTGTCTATGATTAACACCTGCCTGTTTCAGTATTCTGGGCGACTAACTAATAAGCTCATCAACATGCATTTGCATGTGATGAGCGCTATTAGATTTTGCGAGTTTGGCCACGCGTTTTCAAGGCGCTATTACCCCTTAAAGCATAAGGGGTAAAAGACGCGTGTCAAAAACGCACAGCCAAAAGAATGCTAAACGCTGCACTCAGCCAAGTTCACTGTACTGCATCGCCCTGTTTGAAAGAGTAAACAACTGATTAACATTTACTCGTTCCATTCCACTCATTTTATACAGCTCTATCATATCTCCCCCAAGCTGAAGAGTCCTAACCTCTTTAGCCTTTCTTCATAGGCGAATTGTTCCATTCCCTGTATCATCTTGGTTGTCCTCTGTACTTTTTCTAATTCTGCTATACCTTTTTTGAGATGTGGTGACCAGAATTGCACACAAGCTTGCCTACATGCATCACTTTGCATTTGCCCAGTATCTACATTAAATGTCATCTGCCATTTGGATGCCCAATCTCCCAGTCTTGCAAGGTCTTCTTGCAATTTCTCACAATCCTCGTGTGATTTAACAACTTGGAATAATTTTGCATCATCAGCAACTTTGATCACCTCATTCTCATATCTAAGTCACTTATGAATATGTTAAAAAGCAGTGGTCCTAGTACAGATCCCCTGGGGCACTCCACTATTCTCCACTGAGAAAATTGACCATTTAGCCCAAAACTCCATTGCTACATTTGCATACAGCTTATTACATCAGCCTGTAAAGTTTGTACCCAAAGCAAAAGGTGAAGTGACTTCCCTAAAATCATAAGCACAAACAGGATTTCAACCCTGACTTCACTGGGCCTACTGCTCTAACCACTAGAAAATGAGTTAGGAGAAGACAGACATGAAAGAAGAAAAAAAAAGAGACAGGGACCATCATGATTAGAAAAAAAAAAGTTTTAGAACTCTGACACTTTTTTGGAAGCAAGAAAAATTCAGCATTACAGTGACTTGAAGCCTTGGGTATCCAGAATGGACCAGAAAGAACTGGTCTAATAAATAAAACCGGTCCAATAAAATAAGAAGACTTTTCCTAGCATCCTCTGTGCCTCAAACAAAAGTACTTATAAACTGGGAGATTTACTTCTCCAGAAAGTGACTTTTATTGCTCCCTCATATAAAGTCCCAGTCCTATTAGTAATAAAAACTCAGGTCAAGGTTCTATTTTCAGTAACCATTAAAAAAAAATAAAGGTCAAGCCGCTTTTACGAGCCAGCCGTTCTTTTTTCCCCCAACCATCTCGAAAGATTGGAACAGAATGAGCTGCTGATGTTTTATCTTTCACATCCTGGGCTTCGCTCAACCTAGATCATCAGCACATTCAGGAAACTTACCCAAATTCCCAACTAATGCATTTCTGTGCAACACATCAGTCATAAGGTAGTTTCCATAACACCTTGTCCTGGAATCGCAGAGTAGGACAAACGATTATTTTAGCTGCAGTCACTCTTCTTGTCTCTCCCCCCTCCATTGTGTTTACCCCTTCCTTTTTGTATGAACAGCAGTAGGCCACGACATTCTTGGGTGCCATTTATTATAATAATCCCAAGCTGTATCCAGCCAACGTCCTAAACTTAAGTAACAAACATTTGAAGCTGGTGACATTTGAATGTCTGAGGGCAAAGCTTGAATTGGCAGAACATCATATTTTTCTTCAGCTTCCTCAACCCTTTCCCAGATGTGCGAGGCTTTGCAGTAAAAAGGATACAACTGGAAATAATTGTGTTTCTTTTTTTTCCTTCTGATAGGTGAAGGCAGTAGGGGCTGAAATTCATGATAAACACACTGTTAAAAAAAAAATAAAAAAAAAAAAAAAAAAAAAATATATATATATATATATATACTGTCCCCGATATTGCATGTCAGTAATCATGCTTACATAATTACAACACGAATAGAAATCACATCAAAGTTGTTACGATCCCCCCTGTTGCTGCGCTACAGGTGGTCTCTCACCTTCCACCGGAGGCCGCTCCGAAGCCAGGGCTTCGCCTGTGTTCCATCCGGGACTTGCTCCAGGGCCTGAGAGGCCTAGCTGTGCCTGTGGCTTGCATGCCAGCGTTTGGACTTCCTGTTTGGCGACGCCCTTCTCCTAGGGGCCGGCCCGCAGCTCTCCACCTTATTTATAGGACCAGCGAGGGGCGGTCCTGGCAAGCTCCTCCTAGGGAGCTGCCTACAACCTCCAGTATTTAAGGACTTTCTTGTCATTTGCAACTGGCCTTCGGATCGGGCTCTACAGTCGCCTGTACCTCCTCCTCGATCCAGGTCATCCGTGGTCGTACCTGCTTTGATGGTTCCTTGTCCTGTCTCTGTCCTGATGTTGCCTGCAGATTGAGCATTACAGTCGCCTGTAACCTTGCCGATCCAGGTCCTCCATGTATTGATGGCTCCTTGTCCTGTCTCGGACTGGATATCCACTACCTGATGTGTTCCTGATGACTGCCTTGATGTGTTCCTGATGCCCTGATCCAGTTCCTGCTTTTCCTACGTCCTGTCTGGCTCCTGAGCCTTCTGTCCTGTTGGGCCCTGGAGTGGCCAACAGGAGGGATTCGTCCCCCGGGCTCGGGAGCTTCCCTGCCTGCCAGCCGAAGGGGCTTCGGATGTCAGTATCCCAGCATCGGAGTTCCTGTTCGCCTGGATCTTCCGCTTTGTCTTCCCTGCACCCTCCTTTCCTCAGCGTGGTCCGCGACCAGCCTTCCTGGGCTGAGTAGGGCGCGTCTGGGACGGGGTGGTCCGCGACTCAGTCCCACGGGTGGGCTGAGTAGGGCGCCCTGATGGACAGTGCCATGTTTCCTTCCAGCCTTGTCTACGATGTCTGCACCTGCCTTGTCTACGATGTCTGCTTCAGCCTTTGCCCTGATGTCTCCAACGTCTTGCTTCAGCCTGTCTTGGATGTCTGCTTCAGCCCCCGTCTGACGTCTTCAGTGTAAAGGACTCTGTCTGCCCTCGCCTCTGTCCGGCCTGCTGCCCATTGCCGTTCCCAGCGGCAGGTCCGAAAGGGCCGGGAACAGTCGGAGGACCGTTCATCAGTCAACTTCCCAGTGTTGGCTACCATGGGCGTGCAGGTCCGGCTGAGGGTCAGACTCTGTGCCTGCTTCTGTACCCGCCTGGCTCACCATGCCTGCCCAGCTCACCTCCCACGGTGTGGCTGGGGCTCCTCCCTAGCTTTCGCCGTGGCCCAAGGGCTCACCACCAGCTCGAGACGACCGCGCCCGCGCGTGCTCGTAACAAAAGTGATGAAACAATATCTAAAAAAATATTTCTCATTCCACAAAAAAAAAAAAAGTTATAAAAGGAGAAATGGGCACTCAAACAGTGGACTGAAATTTCTTTAGGGAGAAGATATCCATTAGTGCCAATCACAAAGTGAATCCCAGTGCTCAAATGTGAAATCATTATGCATGTGAGTAATCACATATCTTTTTCAAGACAGAATGCATCTCAGACGTTGCAGGGCATAAAGCCCATGCAGCAGAAAGAAGCCCAAACAAACACCCACCACGTCGCCTGACTCGGGGGTGAGCTTCTGTTACATCACACAGTCCTTCCTAGGATGAAAGTGCTTATTCATGACTCGGCTGTCTCGGGATGCTGAAAAATGATGACAGGCATTGCAGCCCTTCAGTTGACCATATTTAGACCCAGACAGGCGGCAGTGACAAATTGTGAGGAGCTTTGACATATTTAAAGATGCTTATCATAGGGAACTCGTTGTAAAGAAAGCAGAGGGAAATAAAATGTTGATGTCATTTTTAACAGCTGCCCAAGTTATTGCAAAATGAAGTAGACCATGGCCTTTAATGGCACCCCCACCGAAAAGATACATTTTTTCGGAAGAGCTCGTGTTCATAGTGGGACCTGGTTGAATGAGTTGCCTTGAAGGAACAAAATAACACCATTAAAAAAAAAAAAAAAAAAAAAAAATTGAGCCTGAATTTCCAAGACCAATTCATGTTTGGAAAACCTGGCAGGCAATGTTTTAGGGGGTCTTAGTACAAAAAAACCAACAAAAGGTTGACATGGGAGCTGATTTTCAGGCTGCAGGGAGAAAAAGCGAGGAATGCAGTAGAGCTGGAAACCTCTGAGCTCCCCATCGTACAACCCCAGGAGTCATTTATTGCAATAATCTCAGGAGAGAGAGAGAGAGAAAAAGATTACCTCCAGAACAGTTTTGTTTGTTCAATCCTGGAGACAAGTCTTTCATTAAAAAGAAAACATCCTCTTTCTGCAATATGAAAAACACTTCAGGGAGCTCTCAGACTGTCTTCTCCATGATCCTTCATCTTCAGTGACATCAAAGTGCCCTTCCTCTGTTCTTTCTGAAAGCCCACTGCACCTGGGATTGTCTCACCCCCGAGCTTGTTGCATTGCCTTGCGTCTGGGCCCTCTCAAAGCACTGTGGCTGGTGTTGGAAAAACGGGGTTAGCCCACCTTCCCTAGCTACTTCTGCCAGCAGGGCCAGCGTGTCCCATTAGGCAAACTAGGCAGTCGCCTATGATGCCAACCATTAGGGGGTGCCAAAGAGCAGCCATGTGGGGGCCGCGAACGGAGCCTATCCCACTCATGGCAAAAAGGAGTAGAGATTCGGCGGGCTGTGAGCGGCGCCCAACCTGCTCATGGCCCAGAGAAGCACACACTCAGCATGCACCAGCCCTGTATGCCATGGAAGCTAAAGATGAGTTTCTTAACATCCATTCAGATGAATCCAGAACCAGTGGGTTATAGGGGTGTGCATTCGGATTGACCGCATTAGTAAAACGCAACTCATATTTTTTTTTTACTTAAAAAATTGATTCGACATAAACGATCGGATTTCCCACATATCGAACATAGATATGTTCGATATGTGGGAAATCGCGATTGTTGAGCCAAAATAAAAATATAAACCCCCTCACCCTCCTTAATCCCCCCCCCCCCCCGACTTACCACAACTCCCTGGTGATGGAGCGAGGAGTGAGGACGCCATTTCTGCAAGCCTTGGCGAGAAGCATGTGACGTCGGCGGCACGTCGAGTGACGCCGGCGTCACGTGATTCCCGGCAAGTTCGCGCCGGACGGCTCGTTCGGCCCAAAAAGAACTTTTGGCCAGCTTGGGGGGGCCTCCTGACCAGCTTTTGGCCAGCTTTTGGCCTTGACCCCCCCAAGCTGGCCAAAAGTTCTTTTTGGGCCGAACGAGCCGTCCGGCGCGAACGAGCCGGGAATCACGTGACGCCGGCGTCACTCGACGTGCCGCCGACGTCACATGCTTCTCGCCAAGGATTGCAGAAATGGCGTCCTCACTCCTCGCTCCATCACCAGGGAGTTGTGGTAAGTCGGGGGGGGGGGGATTAAGGAGGGTGAGGGGGTTTATATTTTTATTTTTGCACATATGTACATATACCCAACTCATTGGATTTTTTTTATGTCCATATTGGCCGCAAGTGGGACCCCCTTTCGGACATAAAAAATATGAACATAAAATTTTGCTCTGCACATCCCTAGTGGGTTATGTACCTCTACAACAGATGGAGCAAAGCTGACATTGCAGTATAGATACAGCCTGCCAGTATTCTCCATCTCTAGCAGATGATGGACTTGCATCTCCCTACTGGGAATTGCTTCAAGTTTTAGAAGGAGAAATAAAGAAAAGAAATTTAATTTGCTCCACTCTGAGGCGCTACCAATTGGTCTCTCCTCCAGCTGAGAATTCCTGAGGTGATTTTCGTGGTCCCTCAAGGGAGTGCCTTGGTCCAGTAGCTCGTTTTCTCAGCCGGCGTGGACCTAGCTTTAAAAACAGCTGAAAAGCAGCAGGTGCGAGAAGCCGAGCATGGCAGTGATGGTATATACCCTCTCTCCCTGCAGCCAGAAACTGCCTTACTCAGCTGGGATGGGCTGAGCTCAGGTTAAGCTAAAAAAAAAAAAAAAAAAAAAAAGACATGGAGAAGGAGTTTGTAGGATTTCCTTCCTAACACCGGTCTCCGTGCTTGGCGCACCGTACCAACGTTCGTTCCCGCCCCTGAGGGAGGTTAAGGGACGTGGGCAGCCTGGTAGGTTGAACAGTCATTTTTGGGCTAGGCCCCGCTCTTAGGCCTTTCTCTGTTGTGGTAGGCTGCGGCAGCGTTTTCACATGCTTTTTCCTGTGTGTTAGGTTGCCCTCTTCAGGATCATCGGTTCGTGCAAGTGCATCTGGCTGTGCATCCAGTTTTTGTTATAAAAGCATTAGTTAGGCACACGTTTAAGTCAGAGGGGTGGCTTCCTGTACGCACAATTTGGGACACCTAAAATTTGGGCGCCTAGCTTTGGGACGCCTTCATTTTGGATGCATATATTTTACAGCGTGAATTCAGTTGGACGCATACCTTTCAGTCGCCTGTTAAGGGTACTGACAGACTGATGGCGCCTGTCTGTCATATTTGGGCGTCCTAGCCTGGCATGCTCTCTAATTTGTGCCGGCGCCATCTTGTGCTCCTACCATGTGACAGGGGCAGACCAATGGCACCGGTAGCCCCTGTGACATAGTAAGGGCAAAGGCTATCGGTGCCATTTTGAATACCGGCAGCCAACGGCCCAAGTGCAGGAGATCGCTCCAGGACCCCTGCTGGACCACCAGGGACTTTTGGCAAGTCTTGGGGGGTCAGGAGGGTGGGGGTTGTAGTTAACTAAATTTAAATGGTTGGGATGGGGTTTTTTTGGGAAACAAATATATATGTAACTAATGAACGGATCGAGGTCCCCCGAGAACGGATGCAATGGATTTGGGTCCCGACGAATACGAATACCGAATGGGATGAATCCGTCCCTGCTGCACATCCCTAATAGATTGTTTTGTGGGGTAAAAGTGGTCCCTGCCTTCAATTACCCGCCACCTATTAGCCCACCTTGAAACCTTAAATATTTTCTCTGGCTCTCTCAAACACGTATTTATCCTGTGTTTGTCTGAACTAGACTGTAAGCTCTACATAGCAGGGACTGTCTCTTATGCGTGTCTGTACTGCATTATGAGTACCTTGAAGCACTATATAAATAGCAGTAATGCTTGAATGGTCAGTTTGGTAATTCTGCCTTTCAGGAGTTTTCTATTGTCCAAAATTTCTCCCAAAATACTTCACATTCCTTTATCCATTGAGGATTTCCTATATCCCAGCAGACCACCCTTTTCATGCTTCTCTTCCTTTTGTAAGGGAAACAAAGATCTGTCCCAAAACTGGGCTGTGCCTCCAGGCATTATTCTCTCTCAGCCAGTGCATCCAAACTTGAGAGAACCGTCAACTTGACTTTAAGTGAAGCAACACAATTGCAAAATGAAAAATTGGCAGAGACTGTGTTTGAACAGATCGAAGACAATAAAAACTTAAATCTCAGCTGCATTGTTGTTGCGCCAGCGTCTTCCCGCAGGTGACACTCTGTTTACCTGTAGACTTGCCAAGCCACAGTGCACTGACATCATAGCTAGAAACAGTACTAAAGGATTACCAGTACTAAAGGATTACATCAGGTATAAGAATAATCATCCTGAATCCATTTATATATAAATCATCCAAAATGAAAGGAAAAATTAAAGATATACGACGATCCTGATTTCTTTTTGCTGGTACTGGAAACTCTATTGGACAAAACAAAATCATTCTTTGTCAAATCAACCATGTTTTACTGCTCATTTTAAGGAGAACATCTGTCTGTGGCAAAATAGCGGCTTCCTGGAGATAAACCCACCTCTGCACAGGCCCTTTCTCCCCTCACGGTCTCTTTCCAGATCCTCACTTCAGACCCTTGGCAGCAATAGAAAGACGATCAGTGTGGTGCCTGTGAGCCTGCAAGTATTCACAGACCCTGCCATGACCCCCCTCAGGGTTTGGAGGAGGGTTGAATCTGTCGAGGAGGCAGGTTGGGAGTATTTGCTCTGAAGCAGGGGGGGGGGGGATTTGGAGTCTTTCTGTGGGGAGGAAGCATTCGTCATGGAGGGTTGAAGGTGGGGGATAAAATTCCTTCTGTTAACTTGCCTTTTCACTTTGGGGAATTGCACGAGGCAGCATGCATGATAAAAATGTAACACCTAGCCCAAGGCAGGCGTTACATTTTTGGCTTTGTTGGGCACGCTGGTTAACATACCAAGCTATTTAGTACACACCCAATAAAGACTCATTTGCATCTTTAGTTTATGTGCATATACATGCTAATTATGGTGTGTTTACACTAACATTTTTTCAGATTAGTTTAGATTGCACACTAAGCTGTACGTACACAGCACTATGTTTAGTGTGCACACTAGGCTATAGGGCAGAGACCTCTCTTGCATGTGCAAGTTTGTAACATGCATACATTTGTCCACCTAAAACTGAGGCATTTCTTTAGGGGTATTTTGTGGACATGTTATGGATATATACACACATGACTTGAATTTTCCAAAGCTATGCATGTAAATGGCATGCCCTACATGCACTGATTTCCTGCCCAGTTCTGCAATGAGTAAAATTAATGCATAGAAACTCAATATTCACTCAATTTATGTGTGTATCTTGTGTTTGAAAACTGGGTTATTTGTACATGTTTAAAATTATAAACTATATATATTAGGTAGTCTAAATGTGAGAGTCAGCTGTTGATAATCTTAGCTCCTAGTTTAAAATTGGGCCACACATTACCAAAATGAAATTTTTGACAGTGGAAGAAAGACAGCCACAACCACAGCAATATATCTTTTTTTTTTCTTTTTTAAAGCTATGGTGTTTTCATGAATGAAATAATATTTGTGTAAAATAGAGCAAACAAATTCATTTTCTTTCTGGTGTCTCAGTTCATTTCAATATCTATTGTTAGTTGACTTGCTAAGCACTCTAACTGAACTTTAGGTCATTGCTTTCTCATACTGTATTCATGTGATACATTTAATGGTGTTCGAGTTCTATAAAATCTAACCCCTGTATATCTGCATTTAGTACTATGCTCTGAGATATCATAATTGCAGAACAGAACGCTGATTAGTTCAGAGAACAGAACAATGGGGATGGGAAAAAGATTAAATTATTGTTACTAATAGTCTCTTTTTTTTTCTTATTCTTGGATAATGAATGGCATTTGGTGGATCTTGTAACATTTCCCTTTTGTTTGACCTACTCCTTGTTCCTTTCCTTCGTAAGAGTTAATAGATTTAGGATAGCAATCCTATTAAACTATAAGCAGAAAAAGCAAATGCCCATGTGCATGGTCTTCCTTTCACATTCAGGAGAACAAGTAGCATTATACACTTCAAATGAGAATTACTTTCCGTGAATCTCAGTTATTTTCAATTTATTTTATTTTGATTATGCTCCTTCTCAGGTACCAGCCAGGATAAAAGTTGAGTGCTTGTTAGCAAACTTTCCTTTCAGCATGTGAAAGTTCCAAGAAACCTTGAAACGAGGTCATTTGGATGATGCAGTAGGTTCAGAAAATGTGGAAGGAATGGAAAATGAACTGGAAAGGATCAAGGCATGGCTAAAAGAATGTCCTTCTGGACTTCTTCTGCTGAGTACCATGGATTCATCCTGGGCTAGACCTTTACCGCAGTTATAGCTGTACCAGCTAAATTAGCTCACTAAGCAGTAGGGATGTGCAGAAGGAAAAAATTTGATTCGGTTTTCGTTTCGCCGGGACACAAATTCATTGCATTAGTTTCATAGGGGGGAAAACCCAATTAGTTGATTAGTTTTATTCGTTTTCCATTTTCCATTAAAGTCAATGGGGGAAATATTTGCAGCCTATTTTTGGCTGCAGAATTGGGGTTTTCTTATCAATTCTGATGAAACTTCTGGGGAGCAATCATTATAATGAGAAAAGAGCTCCAAGGTACTTAGACTGTGACAAAGTGGCATGAATAGCTTAAGGCACTATAAAAGGACAAAGGGGTACCAGGAGTGGCAAGAGTGCTTTAACAGAGCTGCAAAGCAGCAGCGAGAGTGTCAAAACACACCACAGCTTCAAAAGAGAGCACCGATAACAGTTGCATGAATCCTTGAAGGCAGCACCACAGGCAAAGTGGCAAGACGTGGCATCAACATCCTACAGCACAATGAAGGGGGAACATAGCAAGCAGAAAGAGTGTCAGAAAAAACCACAAGGTGCCGATAAAGGGACAAAGCAGCAGAAAGACTAGCACCAAGACACTGAGGAACCATGATAGTGGCAAGAACACCACAAGGAGTAGAGTCGTCTGGTGTATGGCAGCAAGGCAGAAAGTTGATAGGGGCATGACAGGCTGGCCCCAGGGAGAGTTCCCTTTCCTTTGTGCAGGAAAGGGCTCCCTAGAATGGGTTTGCCCCTAGACTGGGGTGTTTCCATTGGCATCTAGTGAGCTCTCGCTGGTCTTTTAAAATCTGGTGGACGTAGCAGATATATAAATGAGAATTTTGAAGGCCGAGGCAGAGGAGGTTTCCATGTGAACAGAGGTTCAACATGGGTCAATGGGTGCTAAGAGATAGGCTGGCTACACCCGGGGAGAGTTCCCTTTCCTAGAATGGATTGTTGGCCCCTAGAGTGGAGCATGAGCCTTTGTAGTAAATCTGTTGTAGATCTGTTGCTGGATACTTCTGTTGGAGGAGGAGTTAGCAATCTGTATGAATACGTCTCCTGTGAAGGAGGAGTTAGCAAACTGTTACGCTCCATGGGCGGAGTTAGCAATCTGTTATGGAACTACTCCTGAGGAAGGAGGAGTTAGCAATCTGATATGCTCAGCTCCTGTAGAGGGAGTAGATAACAATCTGTTAGAGGTTAGACTGCGGAGCTAGCAATCTGTTATGAATCTGTTGCTGAAGACTCCTGATGGAGAGAGAGTAGCAATCTGTTACCAGCGGAGTGCTTGGAGAGGGCACTCAGCTGTAGAGGAATCCCTGGGCTGATGGCAGATGACTGCACCCCCAGGAGGATATCCTGAGAGGGACCACCGGTTAGGCTTGGGTATGGAGACAGACAAAGATAATTCTTTTATTAGACAGGTTAGTAGAACCACCAGAGGTGGCAGTAGAGAGCTGATATGCCTGGCAGGGCTAAAGTCCCTCAGGCACTGGAACTGCAATCCCAGGGTTGCTGAGCTGTAGAGAAACTATAGATAGTGAGTAGACAGGGTATGCTGTATTCATAGCCATAATTACAAAACTCACATAAGGTCCCAAGGAAGCTCAGTAGCTGGAAAGAGTTAGGCCCTTGAGGAGCGAGTACCTGGTTCCAGGGAAAGCTCTGAGAGAGCGGTGATAACTCACAAATGTCTGTATCTGCGATAGCTTCCAGGCAGTAGAGAATCTTCAGAGTGTCCAGGAACATGGGCCCTTGAGGAGCGAGTACCGTTCCCATCTGCAAACTGAAATAAAGAAAAAAGAGCAGGGCTCCCAAGGAGCGGGTACCCCTGGTAAGTCTGAGGAGGCAGAGTAGCTTGGATGAATCCCCGCATTGAAGTGAAGACTTTCTCCTTGCTAACTCAATTAGTTAGCAAATACTGAGACCTTATATATTGGAAGTGGATGATGTCATCTTGGGGGACGCCCCCAAGGTTTGCGCCCTTGCTGGTACATCAATCGGAGTGCGCACGTGCGCCCTACATCATCAGGCAATATGGCGGATCCGCAGCATCGTGCCAGTCCGGGGACGCCGGAAGGAGACGGTAAGAAGATGCCGTGGCATCAAACCATCCATCAGACCCGGAGGGAGTTGCCACACAGGTAGAGAGGGAAGAGTGAGGGCGTCAAGCAGCGATGGACACAACAGCCTTTAAGCATGGCGAGTCGTGGAGGAGGTTTCCATGTGAACAGAGGTTCTGATTCAACATGGGTCAATGGGTGCTAAGAGATAGGCTGGCTACACCTGGGGAGAGTTCCCTTTCCTTTGCACAGGAAAGGGCTCCCTAGAATAGTTGTTGGCCCGTAGAGTGGAGCACGAGCTTTCAAGCGTGGCGAGTTGATGTGGAGGATGTTTCTATGTGAACAGCGGTTGAACATGGGTCAGAGGGTGCTAAGAGATAGGCTTGCTACACCGGGGAAAGTTCCTTTTCATTTGCGCAGGAAAGGGCTCCCTGAAATGGGTTGGCTCCTAGACTGTGGTGGTTCTGTTGGCATCTAGTGAATACCCAGAAGCTATTAACTGTTCTTATGCACTTCAGCTGATGACAAAGGAACTTGAAGAGCTCTCAGAAATAAGAAAAGTGCTACTCAAGTCCAAATCTACAATATCAAACTATGTTGACTTTGTACCCTACAGTGCCTCTGTAAACTATGGGAACACAGAGGATGAACTAGAGTACAACTACCACCAGTTTTCTATAGTATTAGAAACATTAATGTTGGCATCTAAGAAACATCTAGGAAAATGGCCCGTATTATGAAGGTCATGAAATCTATTGAACATATAAAATATCCAAGCTCCAAGCTGGACAGGCACAGCATTAGAGGTCAGGCCCTTGTAGGGATTTAAGGCCTGGACAGTGGATGGACAGGCACAGCGTTAGAGATCAGGCCCTTGTAGGGACGTACGGTCTGGACGGACAGGCACAGCATTTGAGGTCAATCCCTTGTAGGGATGTAAGGCTTGGATGGACAGGCACAGCGTTAGAGGTCAGGCCCTTGTAGGGATGTAAGGCCTGGACAGTGGACGGACAGGCACAGCGTTTGAGGTCAAGCCCTTGTAGGGACGTAAGGCCTGGATGGACAGGCACAGCATTTGAGGTCAAGCCCTTGTAGGGACATATTGCCTGGACAGTGGACAGACTGGCACAGCGTTTCAGATCAGGCCCTTGTAAATACCCAGAAGCTATTAACTGTACTTATGCACTTCAGCTGATGACAAAAGAACTTGAAGAGCTCTCAGAAATAAGAAAACTGCTACTGAAGTCCAAATCTACAATATCAACCTATGTTGACTTTGTAGTTTACATAGTGCCTCTGTAAACTATGGGAACACAGAGGATGAACTAGAGTACAACTACCACCAGTTTTCTATAGTACTAGAAACATTAATTTTGACACCTAAGAAAGATTTAGGGAAAATGGCCCATATTATGAAGGTCATGAAAACTATTGAGCATATGAAATATGCAAGCTCCAAACATCTTAAGGCAGCTTTTTATGTTCTTACATTCCAAATGTTGCAAACAGAAAAAAGAATATTCTGGAAAGAAGTGATGCACAAATACATGAAACTGGAATTAGAAATACTAGAACTAAACTCAGACAGGCACAGCATTTGAGGTCAGGCCCTTGTAGTGACGTAAGGGCTGGATAGACAGGCACAGCGTTTGAGGTCAGGCCCTTGTAGGGACTTACGGCCTGGACAGTGGACAGACTGGCACAGTGTTTCAGATCAGATACATGTGCTGATATTATCTGGAGCATAGGAGGCAGTTGGAGCTGCTGCAAGGCTTTCAATTGCTTTTATTCATCTTGCCATTCACAGGGAAAATTTAGAAACTCAAACAAAGGCATGTTTATTTTCAAAACCACTAGCATTTCCATCAACTCTGGTGCCAGCCTTGAGCGGTGAGGGCTCATGATATCCCCTGTCATTGAAAAGACACGTTCACTGGGCACACTGGTTGGTGGACATGACAGATACTGCTGAGCCACTTTGGCTAGGTGTGGCCAGACAGTGGACTTGTGTGTCCAATATGCCAGCGGATCTGTCTGCATATCCTCTGTGGACTCTGAGAGATACCGTGTCACTGACATTTGTGCTGGTGTCTCCTTTGCTTGGGTCGGCTGAGAGTCACTCATGCCAACTGCTTTCTCTCTAGCCCGTTCCAGAACAGTGGAACGGGCATGTTGTTTTTATGGGCAACATGGCTTTGGTGTACTGAAGTGGAGGAGGAAGTACTAGCTGTCGCTGACAGAGTGCTGCTCCTGCTTCGGCTAGCACTACTCTCTGAAGTGCCCACTGTTTCTTCCTCTGCTTCATGCCTAATCTGTCTGTGCCTACGGCGCTCCTGTTCATAGACTTTTACTAATAGCAGGTCCTTCACCAATAGGAGACAATTGTACTGTAGGGCGAGTTTCCCTTTCACACGGGAATAACAGACTGTGGCGAGCATGTATGTGTGGTCTTCTTTAAAGGCCTTAATCTCTCTTGCACCTGCTTCTGCAAAAAGTCCAGACAATGAAGCACCTCTGCTGTCATTCCCTGTTTAAAGCCCTCCAAATTTCCTCCAGAAAATTAACTATAGGGATGATGTCAGCCAAGGTGGCACTTCTGGAACTCAGCTCCTTCGTGGCATCCTTGGCTGAAGAGCAGCAGGATTTTTACCAGCTGACTCATGACTAACCAATCATGATGCCCTAGGGGACTATACACACCTATGTCCATTGCAGAAAGTTCATGAAGGGGTGTCTGCTGCGCCACTAACCTCTGCAGCATCATATAGGTGGAATTCCACCGGGTGGCAATGTCTTGAATGAGACGCTTGTGAGGCATCTCCAAATCAGTCTGCTTTTGTTGGAAAACCTGCCCCGCCTTCACACTTCTGTGGAAATGCGCTGCTATGTTCCTGCACTTATGTATTAAGTCTTGCAGGTATTCATTCTCTTGGTGCTTGGAATCCAACCCCAGAGCTGACTTCACTACCAGGTGCAGAGTGTGTGTAAAACATTGGATGTTCTGAAAGCCCCCATCTGATATTGCTTTTACCATGTTTGCAGCATTGTCTGTGACAAAGAACCCTGCCTGAAGATTCCCGTCTCACTGGTGTAGCTGCCAGCCCACCAGCATCTGTCTGATGCATGCTAGAATATTGGCTGAGGTATGGGCATAGTCAGTCAGGTGAGTGTGCAGTAAAGCTCACCTCCACCCTGATACTTGTTCACCAATAGAGCTGCTGCCTGCCCCTGCCTCAGCCAGGTCCCACCAGTGTGCTGTCAGGGAGAGGTAAGAATGTGCAGCATTCAGTGTGGTCCAGATATCGCAGTGAAATGCACACTACCCTGTGCCTTAGCTAGCAGCGCTTGGATGCAACTGCAACACTGGTTGTACAGGCTGGGGATGACCTTTCTGCTTAATGTGGTTCTGGAGGGGACTTGTAATTTGGAACTAAGACCTTCAGCAAATGCTTGAAACCCACATTCTCCACTATCTGCAAGGGCTGGTCATCAAGGGCAATCATTTCCCCAATGCTCCTGGTTACAACTTTTGATGCTGCCTGCCTCCTTCCCAGGATAGCGTTACCGAACACCACCCCATTTCCTCCATGGTGGGTTGTCACTTCTGACACATGGCAAGGGGCTGCTGGCCTGCCATCTGACTGCTAGAAGGGGCTGAGGGCATGGGGTGACTCTGCTCCTTTTCAACCACTTTACGCTGCCTGGAAAAAGGGGTCCCCTGACTGGTACTGCCACCATCCCCAGATGGCAGTACTGTTGGGTGTTGCTTCTGATTATTATGTATCATGCCAAAATTAGTTAGATGCCCCATTTGCTTGCCTCTGCTAATAGCCCTGACACAGTAATTACACTGAGCAAAACTCGGGTCCTCCATCACTTTAAAGTGGCTCCAGATCACAGATTTCTTTCGTGATCTCTTCTCTATAGCATTTGGGGTGGATGCTGGCACTGGAGCTGAAGTAGTGGGTGCACCCTGAGAAGCAATGCCAGGGGCATCAGTCACACTGTGCCTGCGCTGACTGCTCTTCCTCCTCATCATCATCAGTTTCATCTCTCCCCTGCAGCACTGAAGTGGAGGCTAAGACAGAACTAACTAATCCTCCTAAACCTTCTTCAGCTATTACTTCTTCCATTTCTGATGCTGAGAATCCCACACAAGATGATTCTTCATTGGAATCAGAAGCAAACAGTGCCTGCGCTACATTTTCAATGCTAAGTCGAGTCTGCTGTCACACTGCTGCTTTTGGGTCTCGTCCTTTTGTCTTGCATGACTCAGCCTCCCCTTCCCTCACCTCCAAAACTACAGGGTCAGAAACAGGTGGTGGCGATGCATCATCTTTAAATTTCCATTTTTTCCAGATGGAACTGCCTGCTCCTCTAGAGATTTTAGATTGAAACAGTTCCCTTTTTAACTTTAATAGGGGATTGGCACTGCCTTTTGGCATGCCTACTCTGCCAGTGCCTCCTCTGCCAGTCCCAATCACTCGACCATGTCTAGCTTTCCCTGACATCATGGATTTAATGTCATTGCCTACTAGGGATTTCAATTAAAATAATTATTTCCAAAAGAGGCCTACTGGGATTTGGCTTCAAAGGGTACCGCTGTCCCAATATATGTGAGTCTGCAAAACTGCCCACAATGCAGTGCCTGGATGTACACTACAACTGGGACTGCTATATGTGCACACACCAAACTTGTAACTACAGAAGAGGCCTACTGGGGATTTGGCTTCAAAGAGCACCTCTGTTCCAATATATGTGAGTCTGCAAAACTGCCCACTGATGCCCAGTGTACTGCCTTGTTGGTTTAAAAGAGCACTGCTGTACCAATATATGTGAGTCTGCAAAACTGCCCATTGACGCCCAGTGCACTGCCTTACCAAT
The DNA here is from genome assembly GCF_901001135.1 of Rhinatrema bivittatum. NCBI lineage: Eukaryota > Metazoa > Chordata > Amphibia > Gymnophiona > Rhinatrematidae > Rhinatrema > Rhinatrema bivittatum. The sequence continues at coordinate 14,904,594 of NC_042621.1, forward strand.
ATATGTGAGTCTGCAAAACTACCCACAGATGGCCAGTGCACTGCCTTGTTGGCTTAAAAGACCACAGAGAGACAGTCTGAGTTCAATAAAAAAAAACTGCAGTTAAAAAAAAAGCCTGTCTGGCACAGCAGCAAAAACGAAGAAATATCTTTTTCAATGGAAAATTCTATCAAACTAGCTGGAAATTGAATATATCTCCCACCCACAACACCCAAATCCTGCTTCCAACCTGCCCCAGGGGGCTAAAATAAGCAGCAAAATGCCACTGCTAGCAGCTTGTCTCAGAGGGAGAGATAGTCTGAGTTCAATAAAAAAAAAAAAAAGTGCAGTCAAAAAAAAAGCCTGGCTGACACAGCAGCACAAACAAAGAAATATATTTTTCAAAGGAAAATTCTATCAAAGTAGCCAGCAACTGAATACAGATTTGAGAGACAGACTAGCTCTGAGTAAACCCACATCCTTGGACCACCCCCGCAAAGAAAGAGCGTGGCACGCCGCGTGCTTAAGGTATAAATAGTATAGCGTCATCAGGAACAGCATCACAGAGCACTGAGTGAGAGCGGTGATTGGATGCATTAGAAAAATGCTTAGCTCTGATAGGTTGCATTCTCGTCTCCTTGCCAACCTGTCTGACCCACTCTATGACTCATAGGAAAGGGCTGGTTTTTGCTATGGATACTCCCGCATGGCCTTCTCCTATTTCAAACGGCCAATAAGAAATCACTGTGAACCAAAAGAATGAAACTAATATGATGTGTTTCACGAACCCATGAATACACCGAATAGGGACTTATGCATTGCGGATTGCACATTCATTGAAAACGAATGCACATCCCTACTAAGCAGGTCTGATTGTGTTGGACAACACACCTACCTCAACAAGAGGACATTTGACACATTCTAAGAAACTTTTTTTTTTTTTTAATATGATGTTGTGGATTAGAGTTTAAATGATAATTCCATATTCAAGATGAACTTTAGTTAGCAATTTGAGAGCTTTTAGCTTTTCAAAATACAGCTTCTGTATTCTGAGCTTTATAGTGTATTGGGTTCCTTAGGAAAATTATGAAGGACTGGCTTTTTTATGTGAGTGATACCTTATATTCTGTTCATTAAATAATTCATCCTCACCATTCTAGGCTCTGTGCCATAGTGTACAGCACTGGGAAAATAGTAAAACTGAACAATAAATGGCAGCAGACAAATACTAAATTGGTCCATCCAGTCTGCCTAGTTGAAACACTTCTATTTTGGGAAGATAATGCATATAAAATCTCATTCTCCACCCAACATCAGTTTGCACCCTCTTATGTCTTTTACCTGCCCTCTCAACCCTTTCCTACCATTGCCGTCTATATCTGTTGCAAGCATTCCCAAAATTCCTGGCTCCACCATCCCTGGTAGGCTATTTGAGACCTTATCAGGTCTTGTCATCTTCAGCGCTGATCACCACAAGACCAATATGTTACGATTCTGCTTGTGAGCTAATCTCACAAGTAGTCTCACTTTTGCAGCGTGGCCTGGAGGCCGGCATTGCAACCATGAACACCGCTGACCATCCCTCCTTTCACGCGGCCTGAAGACTGCTGACTATCCCCTTCCATACGGCGGGCCAGCCGCCGCCGACCGGGTCTTCCACATGGCCTGGGAGCTGCTGTCTTCTTCCTCTTCAGCGGCCTGAAGGCCACCTTGAAGCTCCTCTTCCACGGCCCAGAGGCCGCCATCATCTGGGTCCTCTTCTGCAGCCTGGAGACCGCTCCAGCGCTCCTCTTCACAGGGCCTGGAAGCTGCCATCCTTTCTTCGTGGCAGAGAGCCGCTGACGTCAAGGCCTCCTTCCTCCTTCTCTGCAGGACGTCACTTTCTAAGGTCCTGCCTCTTCCTTAGGCATGCAGCCGCGCCTCCTCTCTTGATTTAAAGGGCCAGTCCTTCTGGCTCCTCCTTGTGATGTCATTGAGGAGTTTCCTCTTCAGCCCTACAAAAGGGCTGAGCCTTCAGTTCCTCTCGCAAGGAGTTTGTCATGGAGTTGGACCTCTCCTGGATCTTCAGTTCCAGCTCTTCATTCCAAGAGTCCTCCGTGATCCCTCTTCACTTCTTCAAGACACTCTGTTCTTAGATGGTCCTCCTTGTCTGTCCATGTTTCTTGAACCTCCGTCGTTATCTTCATTCCATGTTCTGGTCTCTCGTTGGATCCCGTCCTCTTGTCTTCAGATGTCCTGATGTCTCCGTGTCTCCGGATGTCCTGATTTCCCCTTGTCTTTGGATGTCCAGACTGTTATGTTTATGGGAGAATGTGAACCCTGGGCTGAGATGAGAGGTGTCTCTGCCCACAAGGAGGAGCCCTGTAAGCCTCACCGTCAGCAGGTGCAGACTCAGTGGCATGAAACACAGCTATAAATAGAGAATTTATTATAAATGGAGAAAACAATAATGTCCACAGAATAGCAGATGTAGTACAATACTGAGCAATGGGGAATGCCCAGAGAGAGACCACAGGTGAGAAGATCCGGTAGTGGCCCGCGGAGCGGGTTACACAGGGAATCCCCTCTGACGAGTGTAGGCACCTCAGTAACACAGATCCTCGGGACATCAGGACTGTCATTATGATAGATGTTATGGTAGATGTTGAAGCACTGGTAGAGATGCCGGAACCCGGAAATGGCTCCTGAAGTTTGTGTGCAGATATTCTGTAGTGCAGGAAAGCTGAATGACTTCTATCGAAGGAAGGCGGTAGTGGCCCGGGGTACGGGGTACACCGCATAGAATCCTTAGCACAGTTTGTATAGTAGAAGTTAGTAGAGGTACTCACAGAAGATGGTTCCTGGAGAGAGAGAGAGAGAGAGACCTGATAAGCAGGTCTATAGTAATCAGGCAGGAAGGCCCTCTGAGGAGCAGATAGCCGGGAACGCAGGGGAGCCCCCGAGGAGCGGGTACTCAGAGCGCCCAGATACCAAGACTAAATCAGGAATGGAAGTTCTTGAAGAGGAGAACTCAGCAAGACGGAACTCCTTGCTAACTCAAGGAAGGCAAGGGCTGGTTGGATTAAATATGCAAGAGGGTTGATGTCATCGGGAGGGGACTCCCTCGAGGTTCCCGCCATGACGTCTTCAAGAGAGGCCCTTGCGCGCACGCGCCTAGGTGATTCTGGGTCCAAGATGGCGGTCGGCAGTGCCCACACTGTCCTGAGAATGCCAGAGAGGTCGGCGGGAATTGGCAGAGACCGCCATTCTTCCCAGACTTGATGGAGTGGGGAAAAAAAAAAAAAAAAGAGGTGAGAATGAGAGGTTGCAGCCATCTGCGACTGACAGGCGTAACACAGACGTTCCAGTCTCCTGATGTCTTCGTCCGTCATGTTCCAGTCATCCCTGTGGTCCAGATGCCATAGATGTCTCGACGCCTAGATGTCCTGATGTCACGAGGTACCGGTGTCCATTCATATCTGATGTCCTACATTCCAACCCTGATGTTCCAAGTCTCGTTTCTGATGTCCTTTGTCAGGTTCTGATCCTGAAATACCGTCAGTCCTTAAGTTACGGGTTCAGCTCGCTCGCCTGCTCCAGACTTCGTCTTTAGCTGACCTTCCTGGAAGTAAATCCGGTTCTATCCAGTGTCTGAGTTTGGTGGCTGGAGTCCTCTTCCGGCAGGATCTGTCTTCGAGCACTGTCCGGATTCCTCCTAGTTCCTAAGCCTCTGTCTTTGTCTGAGTATCCTGAGTCCTTATCCTCATCTGAGTCTTCCCCAGTTCCAAATCCTCATCGGAGTATCCGGAATCCTTGCCTGACTCTCTAGAATCCACTTCTGATCTCCACCTATGCCTGAGCGTCTTGCGTCTCAGTTCCAAGCCACCTCACATCCTTGTCTTGTCTGAGTCTTCAAGTGTCCTTGTCTTGTCTGAGTCACAACCTCCACGTGTCCTCATTTCATGTGAGCCTCCAAGCTTCCTCACCTTCTTCAAGCCGTCAGCCTAGTCTAAGGCCGAGGTCTCATCTTGTTCCAAGTTCCAGTACCATCGCCTGTCCTCGACCTCTGTCCGTTCTGTCGCATCTGCCGCTCCCCAGTTGCAGGTCTGAAAGAGCTATCGAGTGGCCGGAGGGCTACCCCAGAGACCAGCATTGCGTTGTTGGGTCTCTACCGGTGCATGCAGGTTCGGCAGAGGTTATGGCTCGGTGGCCAACCTGCTCCTCCCATGTTTGGACACGTCTTGCCTGCCGCGGTGCTTCCACGGAGCTCCTCTCTGCAGTGCATCGTGGTCCAAGGGCACACATCTGCCTGGAATCGAGAGCGCTCCTTCCCACAGATTCCAACACAATAATCCAACAGGCAGATTGATAGAAACTTTGAAGTGGAACTTTCATGCTTTTACCTCTAAATAGATTTGTCTACTTCCTCTCCTATACTGTGCAGGAAGTTTGAATAAAACAATTCTGTACCCACCTTACCTTCCCCTTCCCTCACTCAAAGAAAGAAGTCTACTGCTTAAGGTTGCTGACATAATTGTCCATTTGTGTATATACACACACACACACACACACACACACACACAGACATACACCTCTAGATAGATAGATGTGTATTTCACAAATCCATAAGCCTCAGGTACACCCCACACAAGCCCTCCACATACATCCAACGTATACACAGCCCCCACACATATCCACATAAAACCCCTCACCCATAGACACCTTCCACCTTCCCTCACATCCACATTCACTACGTACAAGCACACAGTCAAACCCCCCAGACACATCCCAAACTCCCACCCATCAAAAAAAACATATAACCCACATATCCCCCCCCCCTCCCCGCCCAACTCACCCTCTGCCCCTCCACTACCCTCCTTTGTTAACCCAGTTGACCCCTGTTTCCCTCTATGCCGCCCTTTAATTCCTCCTAACCCCCGAACTTATTTCATATTTAAGTGAATACATTTAAGTGAATGTCTCTCAATACCTCCTTAGCTCTACAATTTGATTGTAACTGTACATATTATCAACTGAATATAGTTGCCTCTATTGTGTTCTTCACTTCTATCAGTTCAGCCTTTGCCCATCCCCTTAGCCCCTCCCTCTCCCACCCTTCCTGTATCCTCCCTCCCCACTCTCCTCCCCTGTATTATTGCTCTATTGTTTTTATTTGTTTTACTGTTTTATTGTTATATTGTAACTCTCCTCCTTTGGGTTTTTTGTAAACCGGCATGATGTGTTTCACGAATGTCGGTAAATAAAAGTAAATAAATAAATAAATAAATAAATAAATAAATATCCATCTCCCTAAATACGCCCCCCACACACCCACATTAAACATAGCTTTATAACTCCCCTTTCGCCATTGCCAAACCCATCCATCCATGCACACACACACACACACACAGACATCCCCCCACTCAATTCCACCTATACCCCACATACACCCTCTACATTCCCCCACAACCCCCTCACAGCCGTATGCGTTCACCACACGTGCACAAACCCCATCTACAAATCTGCGTTACAAAGCATTTCCAAAGCTGTGCCTCTGCATGTGTTCCCTGCTTGTTTAATAGCATGAGATAGCGGTTTGCTTTTTTTTTTTTTTTTTTTTTAAGTGCAAAACACTATAGCTCAGTAAAGGAATAATGAGAAGCATTCATAGCCAGCAGCATTTTCTCATACGTACCTGTCTCTGGTCGGGCCTCTCCAGGGCAGCGTTTGCGCCATAGGCATTGCAGGATTCCACGAGGTAGTCCGAGCTGATTCCCAGGACTGAGCTGGATTCCCCGCACGACCCATCTGCCACTACAATGATCTTTGGCCACTCTGAGGCAGCGATCTTCCTTACAAAATCATCTGTAAACTGAGGACGGAAAGGGGACTGAATTGTCATTGGTGGTTTTATTTGAAATAACATTCTCGCTGCCTAACTCATAGCACAGAGTGGTGACGGTACAAAAATTGAATGCTGCCTTACATTTTTACACTGTCATTTTCCCCAGATATGCTTCACTGACACGAGCTCATTCTAGTGCTGGACTGGGAAGAAAGTCTTTGTACGCCGTTAGGTAAGCAAAGGAATATCATATCATCAAAGAATGCACTGCACAAAAGACAGCAATTCAGTAAACAACGGCCAGAAGATATCTAAAGAGGTTTGGAAAAACAGAGTCCAAGAAGAAGCCAGATGCAGTCTACATCCAGTAGGAAAGAAAAGGTGGCAGCCATGGACATCTCTCATGCCACGTACGACTTCATGATACAATCAAAGCAAACATGGGTGGATGACAACGCTCAGAAAAAGCAACATTAATTTTCTATTCTCCAACTTCCTTGGTTTCAGTACTTTTTGTTATCATATTGTATGAATTGTATTGGGAGAAAAATGCTAATGAAGAGAACTGAGGAAAAACAAGAAGTTCCACATATAAATAACCCGGCCTACTGATGACACTGGGGCAGGAGTGAGTGGGCTTCACTCCTGCCCTTAAGAATTTCTTCCAAGGACAGTGGGAATGGGTAAGTGGGAGCTGTGAAGTGAGGGTGCCAGGGCTGGCAGATTTTAACGGGGGATGGCTAGGCCCTGGGAGGCTCAGCCGGGTAGGCCCCGGCCCTGGGCTCATTTTAATTTTACTGGTCGGAGTGGGGATCCGAGGGACTCAGGAAACAGGCAGGCTCAGGCCCCAGGTACAATTCTGACAAGACACAGTGTGCTTGGAAGGCCCCTTTTATTATTTTTGTTTTATAACTTTTTTTTTTTTTCAGTTCGGTAAATGAACTGAAAGAAGCATTAAACAAAATGGCAACTATGAAAGAAACCTTCAAAATGAAAATAAAATATATCAAAACAAAAATTTGGGGACTGCACATACTTACCATGCCCTCTGCTATACCCTCCTCCGTTCTTGAAGCCAAAACTTTCAAAGTATTCCACACAGTTTCACCCCAGTTCTAAGCAGGTGCGTGCATCCAAGGGCGTATTTATAGTATATTATTTTGGTTAGTTAATTGGTTCCTCTGCTGGCCTTTCACTCATTTCTGCTATCACGTGTAAAAAACCAGCACTTTATCTTATCTGCCAATCTGTGTGCAGGTGTAAAACCTGACATTTAAATCACTAAGCTCATCTCGCCTGATAGTGTGGGTGACTGTGAACAAGGCATCAGGTTTCAAATGGCTGGATTACCTTTTTTTTTTTCTTTCCAAAGGGCATGTACATGTCGTCTTTATTTATAATTACTAAACTTTCACGTAACCCAGCCCCTGGCTGTTTGCCTCGAATGCATGAGCTGAAGTTTCTGTGACCTTATGATCAAGCCCTACTCCCCCACTGTTTTCTGGAGGTTAGAATTGAGTCAAGCAATAGAGGAGCTGATGTACTAAAATCCTGCGTAAAAAAATGCATTAAAAATGGACACGCTTTTTCAGCAGGAGCATTAGCCATTAGGTTTAAGAACATAAGAACATAAGAAAATACCATACTGGGTCAGACCAAGGGTCCATCAAGCCCAGCATCCTGTTTCCAACAGTGGCCAATCCAGGCCATAAGAACCTGGCAAGTACCCAAAAACTAAGTCTATTCCATGTAACCATTGCTAATGGCAGTGGCTATTCTCTAAGTGAACTTAATAGCAGGTAATGGACTTCTCCTCCAAGAACTTATCCAATCCTTTTTTAAACACAGCTATACTAACTGCACGAACCACATTCTCTGGCAACAAATTCCAGAGTTTAATTGTGCGTTAAGTAAAAAAGAACTTTCTCCGATTAGTTTTAAATGTGCCCCATGCTAACTTCATGGAGTGTCCCCTAGTCTTTCTACTATCCGAAAGAGTAAATAACCGATTCACATCTACCCGTTCTAGACCTCTCATGATTTTAAACACCTCTATCATATCCCCTCTCAGTCGTCTCTTCTACAAGCTGAAAAGTCCTAACCTCTTTAGTCTTTCCTCATAGGGGAGTTGTTCCATTCCCCTTATTTTGGTAGCCCTTCTCTGTACCTTCTCCATCGCAATTATATCTTTTTTGAGATGCGGCGACCAGAATTGTACACAGTATTCAAGGTGCGGTCTCACCATGGAGCGATACAGAGGCATTATGACATTTTCCGTTTTATTCATCATTCCTTTTCTAATAATTCCCAACATTCTGTTTGCTTTTTTGACTGCCGCAGCACACTGAACCGACTATTTCAATGTGTTATCCACTATGACACCTAGATCTCTTTCTTGGGTTGTAGCACCTAATATGGAACCCAACATCGTGTAATTATAGCATGGGTTATTTTTCCCTATATGCATCACCTTGCACTTATCCACATTAAATTTCATCTGCCATTTGGATGCCCAATTTTCCAGTCTCACAAGGTCTTCCTGCAATTTATCACAATCTGCTTGTGATTTAACTACTCTGAACAATTTTGTGTCATCTGCAAATTTGATTATCTCACTCGTCGTATGTCTTTCCAGATCATTTATAAATATATTGAACAGTAAGGGTCCCAATACAGATCCCTGAGGCACTCCACTGTCCACTCCCTTCCACTGAGAAAATTGCCCATTTAATCCTACTCTCTGTTTCCTGTCTTTTAGCCAGTTTGCAATCCACGAAAGGACTTCGCCACCTATCCCATGACTTTTTACTTTTCCTAGAAGCCTCTCATGAGGAACTTTGTCAAACGCCTTCTGAAAATCCAAGTATACTATATCTACCGGTTCACCTTTATCCACATGTTTATTAACTCCTTCAAAAAAGTGAAGCAGATTTGTGAGGCAAGACTTGCCCTGGGTAAAGCCATGCTGACTTTGTTCCATTAAACCATGTCTTTCTATATGTTCTGTGATTTTGATGTTTAGAACACTTTCCACTATTTTTCCTGGCACTGAAGTCAGGCTAACCGGTCTGTAGTTTCCCGGATCGCCCCTGGAGCCCTTTTTAAATATTGGGGTTACATTTGCTATCCTCCAGTCTTCAGGTACAATGGATGATTTTAATGATAAGTTACAAATTTTTACTAATAGGTCTGAAATTTCATTTTTAGTTCCTTCAGAACTCTGGGGTGTATACCATCCGGTCCAGGTGATTTACTACTCTTCAGTTTGTCAATCAGGCCTACCACATCTTCTAGGTTCACCGTGATTTGATTCAGTCCATCTGAATCATTACCCATGAAAACCTTCTCCATTACGGGTACCTCCCCAACATCCTCTTCAGTAAACACCGAAGCAAAGAAATCATTTAATCTTTCCGCGATGGCCTTATCTTCTCTAAGTGCCCCTTTAACCCCTCGATCATCTAACGGTCCAACTGACTCCCTCACAGGCTTTCTGCTTCGGATATATTTAAAAAAGTTTTTACTGTGAGTTTTTGCCTCTACAGCCAACTTCTTTTCAAATTCTCTCTTAGCCTGTCTTATCAATGTCTTACATTTAACTTGCCAATGTTTATGCTTTATCCTATTTTCTTCTGTTGGATCCTTCTTCCAATTTTTGAATGAAGATCTTTTGGCTAAAATAGCTTCTTTCACCTCCCCTTTTAACCATGCCGGTAATCGTTTTGCCTTCTTTCCACCTTTATTAATGTGTGGAATACATCTGGACTGTGCTTCTAGAATGGTATTTTTTAACAATGATCACGCCTCTTGGACATTTTTTACTTTTGTAGCTGCTCCTTTCAGTTTTTTTCTAACAATTTTTCTCATTTTATCAAAGTTTCCCTTTTGAAAGTTTAGCACGAGAGCCTTGGATTTGCACACTGTTCCTTTTCCAGTCATTAAATCAAATTTGATCATATTATGATCACTATTGCCAAGCGGCCCCACCACCGTTACCTCTCTCACCAAGTCCTGTGCTCCACTTAGATCTAAAATTGCTCCCTCTCTCGTCGGTTCCTGAACCAATTGCTCCATAAAGCTATCATTTATTCCATCCAGGAACGTTATCTCTCTAGCATGACCCGATGATACATTTACCCAGTCTATATTGGGGTAATTGAAGTCTCCCATTATTACCGCACTACCAATTTGGTTAGCTTCCCTAATTTCTCTTAGCATTTCACTGTCCATCTCACCATCTTGACCAGGTGGACGGTAGTATACCCCTAACACTGTAGTCTTCCCTGATACACAAGGGATTTCTACCCATAAAGATTCAATTTTGTATTTAGTCTCATGCAGGATGTTTATCCTGTTGGACTCTATGCCATCCCGGACATAAAGCGCCACACCTCCTCCCGACTGCTCCTCTCTGTCATTGCGATATAATTTGTACCCCGGGTATAGCACTGTCCCATTGGTTATCCTCTTTCCACCATGTCTCTGAGATGCCAATTAAGTCTATGTCATCATTTACTGCTATACATTCTAATTCTCCCATCTTACTTCTTAGACTTCTGGCATTAGCATACAAACATTTCAAAGTTTGTTTTTTGTTAGTATTTTCATTCTGCTTTTTAATTGATAGGGATAAGTTAGAATTTTTTAGCTCAGGTGAGTTTTTAGTTACAGGCACTTGGACTACTTTTCTAATTATTGGAACCTCACTGTTGGGATGCCCTAATTCTAATGCATCATTAGTATCCTTTAAAGATACATCTCTCCGATGTAGTTTACTACAGATAAAGTAAACTATTGACATGCATAGTGCTCAAATTAGTTACATAGGGGCCCTCCCCCCAATGAAATAAGCAAAAAAAGACTTCTCACTTGATTCAATGAAACAATGAGATCCCCTCCCACCCGCCCGAAAAGAAAATGAAGCACCTGACAGCCCTGCCCCAATCCCTCCTCTCATCTGCCCAATTTTAAAGATAACAAATTCCCATCCTGATCGCCCTCCCTCCTGCCCATAAAGAAGCCCCCAACCCAACAATATGCGTACTTTGACCTACATAAACAAAAAAAGAGGTGCCGACAGGTTGGAGGGAGTCAAATAACACGCAGAGATTGCATTTTCCAGTCTCCGTGCATGCTTTATGGTACGTATATTGCATCCGTGTACGCCAACCCTCATTAGCACAGGGAAACAGCATGAGGCATATATCCCTTTTTTTAACTTTATTTATAGCAAAGTTTTTTGGTATACGACAAGAGGGCTCACCGTCTGTACCAGAGCAGGTAACATTACATATTTTCAATCAACAACAAGCAACAGCAATCAACCACATCAAGCCACCAAGTGATAATAATACATCTTATACTGACTGAATTATGAAAGCTTAGCAACACTAATATGCTGAGTTTAATCCAGCCCTTAATCAGTTTTGTGACATCCCCAGATTTGGTTCAAATTCTGCTGTCACTCCTTGTGACCTTGGGCAAGTCACTTTACCCTCCGTTGCATCAGGCACAAAACTAAGGGGCCTATTTACTAAAGGAAAAAATACTTAGGAAACAGGGCCCTATGACTATAAGCCCTTGGGGATAGGGAAATACCTATAGTATCGTAATGTAATCTGCTTTGGAGTGTCAAAAACCAGAATAAAAATCAAATAAAGGGAAAATCTATACATTCTATTTAAAGTCTGTTTGCTTTTTTGACTGCTGCAGCACACTGAGCCGACAATTGTAAAGTATTATCCACTATGATGCCTAGATCTTTTTCCTGGGTGGTAGCTCCTAATATGGAACCCAACATCATGTAACTACAGCAAGGGTTATTTTTCCCTATATGCAACACCTTGCACTTGTCCACATTAAATTTAATCTGCCATTTGGATGCCCAATCTTCCAGTCTTGCAAGGTCCTCCTGTAATGTATCACAGTCTGCTTGTGATTTAACTACTCTGAATAATTTTGTATCATCCGCAAATTTGATAACCTCACTCGTCATATTCCATTCCAGATCATTTATATATATATATATATATATATTGAAAAGCACCAGTCCAAGTACAGGTCCCTGAGGCACTCCACTGTTTACCCTTTTCCACTGAGAAAATTGACCATTTAATCCTACTCTCTGTTTCCTGTCTTTTAACCAGTTTGTAATCCACAAAAGGACATTGCCTCCTATCCCATGACTTTTTAGTTTTCTTAGAAGCCTCTCATGAGGGACTTTGTCAAACGCCTTCTGAAAATCCAAATACACTACATCTAGCTGTTCACCTTTATCCACATGTTTATTAACCCCTTCAAAAAAAAAAAATGAAGCAGAAGGAGGTGAGCAGTAGTGGTTGCAGCTGTCTGCGACAGACGGGCGTAACAGTGATGAGGAGCAGCGCCAGTGATGGTATGAAGAAGGTTAGGAAGAGCCAGTAGCTGCTGCAACTTTCCTGGACAAGCCATGTCCCAAAGAGTGTGCTTACTGCTCCATGCTCCTTCTATGCTCACCAGTGCTCATGTTATTGACTCTATGGACCAGACGTACCAAAGGGTTTTCTCCATTTTATATCTGGGAAAAATGCTTTGTTCATCAGGTCTGTATGAGGCAGATTTACTGTAATAACATGTGCAAAGCGTACTTAAGTCATTTTGACCTATCTGCTTATTGTACTGCCTGCATATGTTTAGCATCACTCTTCAATGTTAAATGACTCTTCAAACTATTAAAGTATTGCTTGCGGTATAATATAGAGATAATTCCTCGTTAAGAACAACATTTGAAACCACATATATGATATTAAACCATACTTTAAATGGGCCTACTTTAATTAATTTACTCTTTCACCTGGAAGCTTCATAGCTGCTAACTATTCCAAGAAAAGCCGGTGTCTCTTGTTGAGAACTCATTGAACCTCCAGTTCCCAAGGGCCACATTTAGTTTTCAGGATATCCCTAATAAATATGCTTCAAACAGATTTGCATACAAGTACAAGATGTTGCATTTAGGGAAATATAACCCTTGCTGTAGTTACACAATGTTAGGTTCCATATTAGGAGCCAGCACCCAAGAAAGAGATCTAGGCATCATAGTGGATAATACATTGAAATTGTCGGCTCAGATGTGCTGCAGCAGTCAAAAAAGCAAAAAGAATATTAGGAATTATTAGGAAGGGAATGGTGAATAAAATGGAAAATGTCATAAGCCTCTGTATCGCTCCATGGTGAGACCATACCTTGAATACTGTGTACAATTCTGGGTGCCGCATCTCAAAAAAGATATAGTTGATGGTTGTGCATACAAATGGTGCCGCAGACCAAGACCAGCACCTTTTTCTATGGAAGCAATGAATAACAGCACTGGACTCTGTCTGCTAGCCCCAATTCTAAGCACACCAGTGGCAGGGTAGGAGTGACGGGGAAGAAAACAAAAAATATGGTGAGAGGATTCGGGAGGGTGGAAAGGACCAGAGGAGAAGCCTACAATGGTTTTTTTTGTTGTTGTTTTTCCTTCTGTTTTGTTTTTAAATTTAGGCATTTTTTTTTCTTTAGTAAAAATTGCAATAAATTAAACAAACAATGTACAAACAAATTGAAAAAAAAAAACCAGAAATGAAAGAAATGTCTGTTCACACCCCCTATAAAAGAAGTTGTAGTGCATGGAACTTTCCAGATCATCTGGATCCCTTCTTCAGATATAAGTTTGGAAAGAGAAGATAGAGATCATGTGATGATAGTTTTGGGCATTTAAGAACGTCTTAAGAGCTAACAAGGCATAAATAGCAATCTCATCGTAGTGAGGGCCAGAGGCAGAGGGGGAATCCCTCCGGGTGCAGAAGGGGTGTGGTGCCTTTCTCCAAACACGTGCCATGCTGAAAAGGCTGCCTCTACCTCTGTCCTGGTGGCGCTTTCTCCCACTGCCACTCAGTTTGAGTGGCAGTGGGAGATGGGGCACTGCCACTCAGTTTGAGTGGCAGTGCCCCATCCTACTCGCCCCCTTAAAGGTGCAGTGGAGGGCCAGGCAATTCTATTTTATAGTGTTCAGAATTTATCTGACCTGTCCCTGAACCTTTAAGGGGCTGGGTGTGACGAGTTTTGGATTTTATGCAATGGAGTGTCTGCGTATTTGTGTGGTGTGTGTGCCCCTAATTATTATCTTTACTTTATAAAAATAAATCTCCCCCACCCCGAGAATCCACCACTTTTTTATTCTGAATTCCTAGAACCAGATTTGCATTGCAGCTAGAAAAAAAGGGCAAAAAAATAATTACCAAAAGTCTGCAAGTCAGTTTGCTTTCACAGGTCTGAAAGAATGTACTATTTGCCTACAAATTTCATTCCCATCATCTTCTAAAAGGTGAAAAAATCACACGGAAAAAACAGATGCCAAAAAAATTCTTGTGCCAGAAACTCCCTACTGTAACTTATCCCGGTCTTAAACAACACTTCTAGACACAGGACCCAATGCTACTATTTTGCACAAGTGTTTGCTTCCATGATTTATTCTGTGAATTATTTTTTGTCCACCATAAAGTTGGAGGGAATGAAAAATCCATGTTCACAAAAAAATATGCCATTTCCAAATCAGGCATGCAGGCAAGCTTTTAAAATGTGTTTTTTTGCCCTATTTATACATGAAGCATAGCTGGCCTATAATTTCATATGTGTCAGAATAATGCAGAACAGATCTCTGATAATAATGACCACAGAAGAACCTTAATTTAATCCCACACATCTTTGTAAGTGTGACAAAGTGGAGAAATATTCAATTACATCAAGCCTGCATTTTGCCATAGAAATGAAAGAATAAGCCAGAAAAAAATGTCCTGCCCTATTTTGTTGCTTCTAAATCCCACAAAAACTCCTCCCAAAATCAATACAAATTTTGATAGATAACAGTTGTACCTCACATGTAAAGAGAAGACGATTAGGAAAATAATTAACCTAAATATTAGCAATGTGCATTTGTTTCCAATGAAGGCCAAAAATGTGACAAATAAGGCCATTTTGGGTTTGTTCCCAAGGAAATCAACTGAAAATAGCCTCCTACAAAAATACCTGAATATTTGTGAATATTTTCATATTTGTGGCACTAAAAAAAAGGAAAACGGGCCTCCCTGGGCCAAAAATCTGGCTCAGTGCTGGAGGCCATCCTGAGTCGGTCTGGCATTGAGGCCCACCTGGTGCTGGGGCCTGCCTGAGTCATTCTGGGATTGAGGCCTACCTGGTGTTGGGGTCTGCCCTGGAATTTTTTGGGATTGAGACCTACCTGGTGCTGGGGTCTGCCCTGAGTCGGTCTGGGATTGAGGCCTACTTGGTGCTGGGGTCTGCCCTGAGTCATTTTGGGATTGAGACCTACCTGGTGCTGGGGCCTGTCTGAGTCGGTTTGGATTGCTCTTTCTCCCTTTCACTCTTAAACCTGGCCCCCACTTACCCCTTTCCTGATCCTCCATATCAGGCAGAAACAATGCCCAGTTGATCCGACGTCCACAATACTTTGAAAATGGAGCCATCCACCTGGAGAACAGCGGCAATGTGACATCACTTTGGTAACTTCCTCCACTGCGGCCAGTGCCGTTTTGTTATATGGTCAGATTTTTGGCCCAGGAAAGTCTTGCCAAGGCCTCTAGATTTATAGATATTTAAAATGAAGGGGGTCGCTGTTCCAAATTGACTTTTAATCATATACATTTATCCAGTTAAAAATTCTACCTCCCTCCCCTCCTCCACCCTCCCCCACCCGGCTAAAATCTGCCTGGACATAATCACTATGTGCACAGATTTACTTGGACAAAAGAGTGGCCAGGTCTACGTGTGACCAGATAAGAGATTTCAAATTTGACCGGTGAGCATGACCTTTGATGCATGATCTTTGATGCTAACTTTGTCCAAGTGCAGCTGCATGCATGGCTGCCTTAAACCTAACCACACAAGTTTATACTATTAGATATAACTTGATGTTTATTTTCAACTTTAGCTGCATAGTTTATTTATTTTATTTATTTAAAAACTTTTCTATACCGTCGCTAAGTTATATACCATCGCAACGGTTTACAAATAGGCACATAGACTAAGGTAAGTAAATGTAGGATATCTTACATTCTAACAGGTGCCAATAAAGTTCGGTTACAATTTCATAAATAAAATCATTATTTGAGTAATGTTGGTCAAGTCCAGGTATATTACTTCTTAAAAGTAGGATTGATTAAATTCATTCTCATCTGCATTACCTTGTACTTTCATTCTCTACCTTCCACACTCTTTAGTGAAGGCTTTTTTAAAGAGCCATGTTTTTAAATTTTTCTTAAAAGTTTTGAGATTATTCTGTAATCTGAGTTCGGGGGGTATCATGTTCCATAGTATGGGCCCAGCCAATGATAAAGCCCTTTCTCTCACTTGGGTTAATTTTGCTGACTTTACTGAAGGGATTGTTAGTAGTGCTTTGTTTGCTGAGCGGAGGTTTCTTTGTGGAATGTGTACTCGTAAGGCTGTGTTTAGCCAGTCTGCTTCTTTATCATATATTAGTTTGTGTATGGTGCATAAGGCTTTGTATTTTATCCTGTATTCAATGGGTAACCAATGTAAGTCTGCTAGAGTTTCGGTTATATGGTCCCTCCTCTTTTTTCCCGTTAGTATTCTGAAGTATCTGGAGTGGTCTTATCGATGTGCTTGGGAGTTACAGCTGAATATACAGACAAAGTTAACTGGTTAAAATTACCCAGTCAGCTTCGATGCTAAGCAATTCTTTGAATATCTACCCCCATAATCCTTTGGTATTCTATATTGTATATAAAACCAGATATAAAACTTTATTTATGTCTTCAAATGTTGTGTGCGTGGATGTTTGGACCAAGGTGGTTAGCACAACCTGCAGAGTGGAGCCTTGCAGGTCCCCACCAACAGCTGATGGATGAGGCAGAGGCCCAACTGGAACTTCACCTATACCAGCTCATGTTTCCCTTAGGTTGAGTCCTCGGGTACTGGGGCCAGCATGTCTTAGGTGGGGGTCTCTGCTGAAGGACAGAAGATCCGTGGATGAGGTTGAAATGAGTAGGATCAGTTGAAGGCAGGCTTGGGTCAGGGCAGGCAGCATTCAAGATAGGAACATAAGAAATTGCCATACTGGGTCATACCAAGGGTCCATCAAGCCCAGCATCCTGTTTCCAACAGTGGCTAATCCAAGTTACAAGAACCTGGAAAGTACCCAAAAACTAAGTATATCACATGCTACTGATGCCAGTAATGGCTATTTTCTAAGTTAACTTGATTAATAGCCGTTAATGTACTTCTCCTCCAAGAACTTATCCAAACCTTTTTTAAATCCAGCTATAATAACTGCACTAACCACATCCCCTAGCAACAAGTTCCAGAGTTTAATTGTGCGTTGAGGGAAAAAGAACTTTCTCTGATTAGTTTTAAATGTGCTACATGCTAACTTCATGGAGTGCCCCCTAGTCCTATTATCCGAAAGAGTAAATAATTGATTCACATTTACCCGTTCTAAACCTCTCATGATTTTAAAGACCTCTATCATATCCCCCCTCAGCCGTCTTCTCCAAGCTGAACAGCCCTAAACTCTTTAGTCTTTCCTCATAGGGGAGCTGTTCCTTTATCATTTGGTCACTCTTCTCTGTACCTTCTCCATCGCAACTATATGTTTTTTGAGATGCGGTGACCAGAATTGTACACAGTATTAAAGGTGTGGTCTCACCATGGAGCGATACAGAGGCATTATGACATTTTCCATTTTATTCACCATTCCCTTTCTAATAATTCCCAACATTCTGTTTGCTTTTTTGACTGCCGCAGCACACTGAGCCGATGATTTCAATGTATTATCCAATATGGCACCTAGATCTCTTTCCTGGGTGGTAGCTCCTAATATGGAACCTAACATCGTGTAACTACAGCAAGGGTTAATTTTCTCTATATGCATCTCCTTGCACTTATCCACATTAAATTACATCGGCCATTTGAATACTCAATTTTCCAGTCTCACAAGGTCCTCCTGCAATTTATCACAATCTGTTTGTGATTTAACTACTCTGAATAATTTTGTATCATCTGCAAATTTGATTACCTCACTCATCGTATTCCTTTCCAGATCATTTATAAATATATTGAAAAGCACAGGTCCCAATACAGATTCCTGAGGCATTCCACTGCCCATCCCCTGAGAAAATTGCCCATTTACTCTGTTTCCTGTCTTTTAACCAGTTTGTAATCCACAATAGGACATTGCCACCTATCCCATGACTTTTTAGTTTTCTTAGAAGCCTCTCATGAGGAACTTTGTCAAATGCCTTCTGAAAATTGAAATACACTACATCTACCAGTTCACCTTTATCTACATGTCTATTAACCCCTTCAAAAAAGTGAAGTAGATTTATGAGGCAAAATTTTCCTTGAATAAGTTCCATTAAACCATGTCTTTCTATATGTTCTGTGATTTTGATCTTTAGAACATTTTCCACTATTTTTCCTGGCACTGAAGTCAGGCTAACTGGTCAATAGTTTCCCGGATTTGCCTTTTTTAAATATTGAGGTTACATTATCCACCCTCCAGTCTTAATGATAATTTACAAATTTTAACTAATAGATCTGAAATTTCATTTTTTAGTTCCTTCAGAACCCTGTGGTGTATACCATCTGGTCCAGGTGATTTACTACTCTTCAGTTTGTCAACCACATCTTCTAGGTTCACCGTGATTTGGTTCGGTCTATCAGAATCATTATCCATGAAAACCTTTTCCAGAATGGGTATCTCCCCAACATCTTCTTCAGTAAACACCGAAACAAAGAAATCGTTTAATCTTTCCACAATGGCCTTATCTTTTCTAAGTGTCCCTTTAACCCTCGATCATTTAACGGACTAACTGACTCCCTCACAGGCTTTCTGCTTCAATATATTTTAAAAAGTTTTTACTCTGAGTTTTTGTCTCTATGGCCAACTTCTTTTCAAATTCCTTCTTAGCCTGTCTTATCAATGTCTTACATTTAACTTGCCAATGCTTATGTTTTATCCTATTTTATTCTGTTGGATCCTTCTTCCAATTTTTGAATGAAGATATTTTGGTAAAAATAGATTCTTTCACCTCACCTTACCTTTTTTTTTAAATTCTTTATTTATCCATTTTTTTCATTTATACAAACAGAAAAGTTTACATCAAATTAAATCTCGATTCTGACAAAGTTATAAACATAGTAGCATAAATCAATGTACTTCATGTAAACTATATTTCCTGCCAAAATAAAAAGAAATTAAAATGATCTTAGGTCAATTGGAATATTTCTTGTCTATCACTACATAATTTATAAAGAAACAAAGGAAGATATCTCAGCCTTTTTCATCTATATGCACCTGAAAGGGTCAGGTAACACTGGTTTCACTCTTACAATTATCTAAATAATCTCTCAGATGTAATGGATCATAAAAAATATAGCTTTTTCCATTATGTTATAACATACATTTGCATGGGTACCTAATATTTATCTGAGCACCTAGCGCCCTTGCTTCCTGACACATTCCTACAAAAGATTTCCTGTGAATTTGTCTATCTGTCATAGTGTCTGGGTATATCCAGACTTTTAGTCCTAGATATAACTTGTTTCGATTTTTAAGAAACAGTCATAGGATTAAGTCTCTATCCATAGAATATATAAACGATACTACTACTGTTCCCCAATATTCTATCTGTTCATTTGATATTTCCAAGAAGGCAGAAAGTTCTGTTTCAAGATTCAAATTAAGGGCACCTGTTTTAGAATCATTAACTTTCTTTGATGTTGGCACATAATAAATCTTAGATATTATTGGTAATGATTCAAAAGATAGTAGTAAAATATCTATAAGATATTTTTTAAATTGTTCTTTAGGAGAAATTAACTTGATAGACGGAAAATTTAAAATTCTCAGATTTAGATAAGAACATAAGAAATTGCCATGCTGGGTCAGCCCAAGGGTCCATCAAGCCCAGCATCCTGTTTCCAACAGAGGCCAAAACCAGGCCACAAGAACCTGGCAATTACCCAAACACTAAGAAGAACCCATGCTACTGATGCAATTAATAGCAGTGGCTATTCCCTAAGGGGCGGATTTTCAGAGCCCTGCTCGCCTAAATCCGCCCAAAACCGGGCGGATTTAGGCGAGCAGGGCCCTGCGCGCCGGTGAGCCTATTTTACATAGGCTCACCGGCGCGCGCAGAGCGCATAAGTCCCGGGGTTCTCCGAGGGGGGCGTGTTGGGGGCGGGCCCGGTCGTCGCGGCGTTTAGGGGGCGTGTCGGCAGCATTTTGGGGGCGGGTACGGGGGCGTGGCTGCGCCCTCCGTACCCGCCCCCAGGTCGCATCCCGGCGCGCAACAGGCCCGCTGGCGCGCGGGGATTTACGCCTCCCTCTGGGAGGCGTAAATCCCCGGAGAAAGGTAAGGGGGGTGTAGACAGGGCCGGGCAGGTGGGTTAGGTAGAGGAAGGGAGGGGAAGGTGAGGGGAGGGCGTTAGAGGATTCCCTCGGAGGCCGCTCCGATTTCGGAGCGGCCTCCGAGGGAACGGGGGTAGGCTGCGCGGCTCGGCGCGCGCCGGCTATACAGAATTCATAGCCTTGCGTGCGCCGATCCAGGATTTTAGTGGATATGCGCGGCTCCGCGCGTATCTACTAAAATCCAGCATACTTTTGCTGGCGCCTGATGCGCCAGCAAAAGTACGCCTATTCGCGTTTTTTGAAAATCTACCCCTATGTATAATCGCAACTACATCTTTCTTGAGATGTGGCGACCAGAACTGCACACAGAACTCAAGGTGCAGTCTCACCATGGAGCGATACAGAGGCACTATGACATTTTCCGTTCTATTAACCACTATGACATTTTCCGTTCTGTTAACCATTCCCTTCCTAATAATTCTTATTCTCCATGTTTTCTATTTTTCTCCTCAACATATTATCTGACTGAATCAAAGTATTTTGCACCTCTTGTACCCTTATTATTTTATCTGACATATCTTTAATCTTACTTTCTTGTTCATTTACCTTAGGTTCTATATTTTGTATCGCATTTTGTGACATATTTATTGAACTCGTTAATGATGATATTGACTTCTCAAGTGTCATTATCGCATTCCAAATGGAGTCTAATGTTATTGTATTAGGTTTAACTAATTTTTGTAGAGTGATATCAGTATTTAACCCCCTTCTTGACTTCAGATATCAATTGAATCTCTTCTGCAGAGTCTCCCCCCCTTGATCTTTCATATCCTTAGAAATTTCAACTTGTTCATTTAACATTTTTTTCTCTTTTTCATTAGCATTTTTCATTTCATAACTAATCACATGTCTAGATTCCAATGCAGTTCCATCAATTCCCCCCTCTGCTCCCAGGTTCCCTCTAGCCAGTGGCTATGTGTCCTGGGTGGATCCTTGAGGATTGCCTTAGACTGGGGGACATGGAGTAACAGGTGCTCCTGGGCTCAAAGATATTTGATTGTGCTTCTAGGATGGTATTTTTTTTTAACAATGTCCACACCTCTTGTACACGTTTTACCTTTGTAGCTGCTGCTTTCAGTTTTTTTCTAACTATTTTTCTCATTTTATCAAAGTTTCCCTTTGAAAGTTTAGCACTAGAGCCATGGGTTTGCTTACTGTGCCCCTTCCAGTCATTAATTCAAATTTGATCATATAACGATCACTATTGGCAAGTGGCCCCATCACCGTTACCTCTCTCATTAAATCCTGTGCTCCACTGAGCATTAGATCTAAAATTGCTCCCTCTCTGAACCAATTGCTCCATAAAGCTGTCATTTATTCCATCCAGGAAGTTTATCTCTCTAGCATGTCCTCATGTTACATTTACCCAGTCAATATTGGGGTAATTGAAATCTTCCATTATTACTGCACTACCAATTTGGTTAGCTTCCCTAATTTCCCTTAGCATTTCCCTGTCTGTCTCACTATCTTGGCCAGGTGGATGGTACTATACTCCTATACTCTTCCCCAATACACAAGGGATTTCTATCCATAAAGATTCGATTGTGCCTTTAGTCTCATGCAGGATCTTTATCCTGTTGGACTCTATGCCATCCTGGACATAAAGCGCCACTCCACCTCCTTGATGCTCTTCTCTGTCATTGAGATATAATTTGTACCCCGGTATAGCACTGCCTCATTGGTTATCCTCCTTCCACCATGTTTCTGAGATGCCAATTAAGTCTATGCTATCATTCACTGCTATATATTCTAATTCTCCCATCTTACTTCTTAGGCTTCTGGCATTAGCATACAAACATTTCAAAGTTTGTTTTTCGTTTTGTATTTTCATTCTGCTTTTTAATTGATAGGGATAAGTTTGAATTTTTTAGCTCAGGTGAGTTTTTAGTTACAGGCACTTGGACTACTTTTCTTATTATTGGAACCTCACTGTTCGGATGCCCTAATTCTAATGCGTCATTAGTGTCCTTTGAAGATATCTCCCTCCGAACCATGCGCTACTGAGCGACTGTCGGCTTTCCCCTTTGCTCTAGTTTAAAAGCTGCTCTATCTCCTTTTTAAAGGTTAGTGCCAGCAGCTTGGTTCCACCCTGGTTAAGGTGGAGCCCATCCCTTCGGAAGACTCCCCCTTCCCAAAAAGGTTCCCCAGTTCCTTACAAAACTGAATCCATCTTCCTTGCACCTTGTCTCATACACGCATTGAGATTCCGGAGCTCCTCCTGCCTCTTTGGACCTGCACATGGAACAGGCAGTGGTCAGTGGCAGGCAGCAAGCAAGAGTGTCCAGTAACAGGCAGTGGCCGGTAGCAGGCAGCAGTTGAGGAGTGTCCAGAAGGGAAGCCGAGGTCAAAACCGGCAATCTGTCCAAGGGAAGGCAGGACAGGAAGGTGAGCAGTACAGGAGGGCAGGCGAGGCAACAAGGAACAACGAGAAAATGAAGAACTGACCACAAGATCTGAGGAAGAACTGAAGAACAGATAAGGACCACTGAGACTGAAGACAAGGCAAAGATCAGGAACTGAAGACCAAAGACCAGATGAAGACTAGGAATACTGAGAGGATGCTGCAGCAACTCACGCTACAGAGACTATAGGAGACCTGTTGCTGAGGAGTGGAGGAGATGCAGTAGAAGCCTTTTATACGCCCTCCCTTCTGATGTTCATTAACACAAGGCTTAGTTCCTGACCCTTTGAAACTTGCAATTCTAAAACCACTTCTGAAAAAACCACAACCTGTCTCCAGATGACCCCGCCAACTTCCGCCCAATAGCTAACCTCCCCTTCATCTCCAAAATCTTAGAAAAAATAGTCAACAAGCAACTCTCAGTTTATTTGGACGACAACAAGATCTTAGCCCCCTCTCAGTTCGGCTTCCATAAAGCTCGTAACACTGAAGCTTTCTTAATCTCATTAACAGACACCATACTTTTGAATCTTGATAAAAAACAACCTTGTCTGCTCATTCTCTTGATTTATCAGCCGCCTTCGATACGGTGAACCACTCAATACTCTTAGATCGGTTAACTGACATCGGTATCAAAGGCACCGCTCTTAGCTGGTTCAAGTCTTTTCTCCAAAACAGATTTTACAAAGTCAAAATTAACAGTAATGAATCACACCCC
Source organism: Rhinatrema bivittatum (assembly GCF_901001135.1). Lineage (NCBI taxonomy): Eukaryota > Metazoa > Chordata > Amphibia > Gymnophiona > Rhinatrematidae > Rhinatrema > Rhinatrema bivittatum. The sequence continues at coordinate 14,927,977 of NC_042621.1, forward strand.
GTCTGTTCCTCTCTGGGAGTTCCTCAAGGCTCCCCTTATCCCCTACCCTCTTCAACATTTATCTTTTACCGCTTTACCAGCTCCTCTCCAAACTAAAATTAATGCATTACATATACGCAGACGACGTGCAAATACTCATCCCGGTTACGGAATCACTACAAAAAACCCTAGGCTTCTGGAACAACTGCCTTCTAGCTATCAACAACCTCCTCACAAGCCTTAACTTAATCCTTAATACTAATAAAACGGAACTATTCCTCGTCTCACAGGACGGCAACTTTGCATTGTCCAACACGCTCCCCAAAAGTCAACCATCCTTCTCGGAGTCTGCATGGACAACCAATTGAACCTAAAAAGATTTATCAATAATACTGCAAAGGATGGCTTTTTTAAATTACAAGTTCTAAAACGGCTGAGACTTCTCCTCCACTTCCAGGACTACCGTTCAGTTCTACAAGCAATCATCTTCTTGAAAATTGACTATTGCAATTCACTTCTACTCAGCCTACCAGCGAACACCATTAAACCCTTACAGATGCTGCAAAACGCCTCAGCCAGGATTTTGACTAAGACCAACAAAAGAGATCATATTACTCCCATCCTGAGGAACCTGCATTGGCTCCCAGTTAAGTTTAGAATCATGTACAAAGTATTAACGATCATACACAAAACCATTCACAAGCTTATTCCACTGGAGCTCAATATCCCATTTCGGCCACATATACCCTCCAGACCGGTGAGATCCGCTTATAGAAATACTCTTGTTGCCCCTCCCATCAAAACTTCTTTAAAAAAATGAGCTCTGTCCACATCGGGCCCTGCGCAATGGAACTCTCTACCACCAGAACTCCGGCTAGAACAATGCCTGATTACCTTTAAAAAGAGACTCAAAACTTGGCTGTTCGACCAAGCTTTTCATTTATGCAGATGATCTTTCTAATACATCACCATACATACTACAGACTAACTCTCAGGTTAGCTTTCCAACTCTGCAGTCGATCAATCTAAATTACGCACCTTTTACCCTAACCCTAAATTAACTCATTATGCACTTAGATCTTTAGCCAGTTAATCTCTGGCTCCACGAAAGAGCCTATTTATTCGTTTTATTCATTTTATTCGTTTCTTTTATCCCAGTTCCTTTGCTCCAAGTTATTTTATCCCTTGTTTAATGTAAAGCATTCTTACATGCCTGTTATTGTTATACTGTAAACCGATGTGATTTGTAATTTTCTACATGAATATCGGTATATAAAAGTGTTAAAATAAATAAATAAATAAATAAATAAATAAATGTCATCAAAGGGTGTTGCTGACTTTTTCCTGCTGCGGGCCCTTTAAAGGAAATGTTGTCGGGTGCACGAGCCTTAGGAGGGCCTGGGGTGAGCGCTGGCAGCGTCTACCCATGAAGATGATCAGCAGCGTCCCGCCGCGTGGGAATGCATTGCACGTTGGCGACATCAGGGTGAGGCTGCAGGGGCCTGGCCTGTTGGGTGAGTGCGGTAGTTTGTGGGAGGAGCCCACAAACCACCAAACGCAACACAAATGCCTGACCAAACCTTTGTTTAACTCTTTGGTATGTTTTGTTTGTGTAAATGCTGCCCCTCTGAGCAAAGAAACAAAAATTCCTCCAGTTGTTTTCTTAAACCATTAATTTAGATTTATTTTGGCAATGTTTGACTATGAAACTGATTGTTATCTACTGGTAATACCAGTTTCACTGCAGGATTGTTGAATAAGTATTGCCTAATTATCCAGGACATTTGGTTCTCATCCTTCAATCTGAACACCATGTTACTGATTGAATCTTAACCTGACATGTCCTCCTGGGAGTTGCTAAGCTGAAAGACTGCTGTGACATGTTTCATGTTTAGGGCTCATCAGCACTGCAGCCTGATGCAGTACAATGACACCACCTAAACCCTCCTTCCCCCCTTCACCCCCCAATTATCTATCTCTTAGCCCCCAGCTCATACCTCTCTCCTGTACTGATCTGGAGCCAGCAGGAGGAGGAGAAGAGCAGTGATGCCTCAGATCACATCCTCATCCTTTGCCACCGGGGACTGACTCTTGCTCTGAACACTGTATTCTGCTATACTACAAAGTGGCAGTCAGGCCCTGAGCAGCACAGGAGAAGTACCTGGCTCGAGGCACCACCACTCTCCCCCTCCTTCCGCTAGCCCAGATCACCAGGATTTCAGGCTCACTGGTCTAAGATCTTTGGCCCCCGAGGGCCGCACTGACCAGGGCGGCGCAGGTGGCTGTGGTCTTCAGTCCACTTGAGCCAAATTGGGAAGAGAGGGAGCTGGTCCATCCAGATGAGAGAGAGGTGGTAAATCTTTGGCCCCACATGCCTCCCTCAGATATTTACCACCGTAGGCATGGTGTGCCTGTACAGAAATCCAGGACTGCAAATAATGTACCTAGGGAGAATGTTAATTCTGGACTGTTTCTGCAATGCAGAAAGCTACAGCAGTGTGTCTTCATTCCTTATGTAAATAATCAAAAGGGTTAGATTTCACAAAAACACAGAATGTGATGGAGACAATATTCTGCTACTCCTGGTGCTGGGGAAAATGGGGAGGGAGTGAAGACCAAGGTGGGCTGGGGGGGGGGGGGGGGATCAATAATCTGCTTCAGGTGGGTGTGGGGAGTTCAGAGATCTGGAGAGAGGATTGGAAGTGTGCAGTAGGGAATGTGGAGGCTGGGTGGGGAGATTGGAAGGTGAGGGATCATGCCAGAAGACAGGTGGTGAGGGAGTCAGAGAGAGAGAAAGAATGACTCAGGGAAAAGATAGAAGTGGGAATGAGAAGGGTGGTGTTTGGAACAGTAGAAATGGGCTGGGAGAGAGACTGACATGGATGGGGAGAGAGGCAAGCTGTTGAATCAAATAAGTTATCATTGCGGGTTAGAGATTTGGACAGTAACTTTCAAACCGGCATGTAGGCACACATAAGCACGCGTATGTCAGCACTTGCCCAGGGACGTGGCCATTTTATAACACGTGCATGCATGTTATAAAATAGCCTTGCCACGTGCACATGCCTAGTCATGCAAATTGTGTTTCTACCATGGAAGTCAGGGTATTTTATAAACGGTACATGTCCACGCCATAACCAGTTTCATCAGTTTGTCCACCAGTTCGCCCAGTCTAGGATTAGGTCCTTGAAACCACTTTGGTTTAATAGCCTGCAGGCCCCTCAGTTATCCCAGACCCTTTAAACATCAGAAATGGCTGTTTTTATTTTTTAAAAGTTACACCTCCTCCATAGCAGAAGTAAATTTACGCAGCACTGGATCTGGGTGTGTGCCCGGGGCATAAGTATTTACACACACATCTCTTGGTCCCGCCTCGGAATGCCCAGGCCCCTATCAGATCGCACCCAAACCACACCCCTTTTTGAAAACAAGTGAGAAGTGTGTGCCGCAGGAGATGCGCGCGGATGTAAGCAGCTTTTAAAATACAGCAGAGTGTGTAAGCCCTAAATGCGTGCATGTCTCCCAATTTTGGCATGTGCGCTGGGCTTTTAAAATTTAATTCTACAGGAATGCACAGCAAATTCTGTTTATGAAAACATTGAGTTAATAAGTATTTTTTGACTGTCCTGACTTCTAGCCATGAAAATAAACCCAGAAAAATGATGACATTTTTCCACTGATGTTTTAATGTTTTTTGGAATAATAAATACTTATAAATTTCCAGGAAAAATAAAATAAAATGCAATGTGCTGTATTTACAACTTTGTTTATCCCAGGCTTTCTTGAATTCTGTCGCTGTTTTTGCTTTCACCTCCTCCTCTGGGAGTCTTTTCCATGCATTCACCACCCTTTCAGCTCAATAGAGAATAGGCCTAGTTTTAGGAAATCAATCAAGCAATCAATAAAAGCTGTGATTTTACTCATGACAAAAGACCTTCAGGACATGCATAGTATTTCACTGTCTGCAAAGTTTCTCTTACAGCAGATCGTATTCTTGCATTGAGAACATTCAGCTCCTGTACAGGTATTACAATATCTTTGCTATGCAGCTAAAATGCTTTTACAATCATTGTTCCCTCTAAGTTGTGTGTATGCATGCATGTATACACATCGTGAAACCCACGCACATAGCAAAAACATAGCATGCACAAGAAAAGTAAAAAATAATTGAAGAAAAATTTTTTAAGCAAAAGTAATTTATTAAGTCAGTTAAAATGCAGATTCTTGTTTTGCATAAGAACATAAGAAATTGTCATGCTGGGTCAGACCAAGGGTCCATCAAGCCCAGCATCCTGTTTCCAACAGAGGCCAAACCAGGCCACAAGAACATGGCAATTATCCAAACACTAAGAAGATACCATGCTACTGATACAATTAATAGCATTGGCTATACCCTAAGTAAACTTGATTAATAGCCATTAATGGACTTCTCCTCCAAGAACTTATCCAAACCTTTTTTGAACCCAGCTACACTAACTGCACTAACCACATCCTCTGGCAACAAATTCCAGAGCTTTATTGTGCGTTGAGTGAAAAAGAACTTTCTCTGATTAGTCTTAAATGTCCTACTTGCTAACTTTATGGAATACCCCCTAGTCCTTCTATTATTCGAAAGTGTAAATAACCGAGTCACATCTACTCGTTCAAAACCTCTCATGATCTTAAAGACCTCTATCATATCCCCCCTCAGCTGTCTCTTCTCCAAGCTGAACAGCCCTAACCTCTTCAGCCTTTCCTCATAGGGGAGCTGTTCCATTCCCTTTATCATTTTGGTTGCCCTTCTCTGTAACTTCTCCATTGCAACCATATCTTTTTTTAGACGTGGCGACCAGAATTGTACACAGTATTCAAGGTGTGGTCTCACCTTGGAGTGATATAGAGGCATTATGACCTTTTCCGTTTTATTAACCATTCCCTTCCTAATAATTCCTAACATTCTGTTTGCTTTTTTGACTGCTGCAGCACACTGAGCTGACGATTTTAAGGTATTATCCACTATGATGCCTAGATCTTTTTCCTGGGTGGTAGCTCCTAATATGGAACCTAACATCGTGTAACTACAGCAAGAGTTATTTTTCCCTATATGCAACACCTTGCACTTGTCCACATTAAATTTCATCTGCCATTTGGATGCCCAATCTTCCAGTCTTGCAAGGTCCTCCTGTAATGTATCACAGTCTGCCTGTGATTTAACTACTCTGAATAATTTTGTATCATCCGCAAATTTGATAACGTCACTCGACGTATTCCTTTCCAGATCATTTATATATATATATATATATATATTGAAAAGCACCAGTTCAAGTACAGATCCCTGAGGCACTCCACTGTTTACCCTTTTCCACTGAGAAAATTGACCATTTAGTCCTACTCTCTGTTTCCTGTCTTGTAACCAGTTTGTAATCCATGAAACATTGCCTCCTATCCCATGACTTTTTAGTTTTCGTAGAAGCCTCTCATGAGGGACTTTGTCAGATGCCTTCTGAAAATCCAAATACACTACATCTACCGGTTCACCTTTATCCACATGTTTATTAATCCCTTCAAAAAAATGAAGCAGATTTGTTAGGCAAGACTTCCCTTGGGTAAATCCGTGTTAACTGTGTTCCATTAAATCATGTCTTTCTATGTGCTCTACGATTTGATCTTGAGAATAGTTTCCACTATTTTTCCCGGCACTGAAGTTAGTCTCACTGGTCTATAGTTACCTGGATCACCCCTGGAGCCTTTTTTAAATATTGGGGTTACATTGACCACCCTCCAGTCTTCAGGTACAATGGATGATTTTAATTATAGGTTACAAATTATAACTAATAGATCAGAAATTTCATTTTTGAGTTCTTTTAGTACCCTAGGATGCATACCATCCGTTCCAGGTGATTTGCTACTCTTTAGTTTGTCAATCTGGCCTACTACATCTACTTGTGTTGCTGCATTCTGATGATACCCACGTAAAAATGGCATGATAGCAAATAATTATTTATTTGTTTGTCTGTCTTTACTATACAATTCAATTTGCTATTTTCTATTTATTTAAAAACAAATGATGTGCTAAAATAACTTAATGGAGAATTATTTTCATTAAACAATAACTTAAATAACACTTGCAAAATCCTGATATTATTTGCATTATACTGGCCTACAGCACACAAATTTTAACTCAGTTTATAAAATGTTGCACAAAAGACATTTTTGTGCATGTAGCTTGTCAAAAATTAGAGGGAACATTGGTTGTGGAATGTCTTCCAGACTGGCTAAAACATATTGGTGATGTTCTGCCTTTCCACAAGAAACTGAAAGCATTTTTGTTTGTACAAAATTAATTTTGACTATGGAGTGTAATAATATTGCCAAGATTGTCTGTTTTATTATATTATGATGATAGTGTTATTGTTTTTAATTTTGTTGTAATCCACTTAGCATGGGTTCTAATATAGGTGGAATAGAAATTGTTTTACTAAATAAATAAATAATAAATAAGGAGTTGGGGGCGGAAGGGGGAATTAACTGCTTTCCATCCCATGCTTTCAATTTTTGAGACTTCTGGTGGGGGCAATAAACTGAATGACTTATTGAGGTCTTTTACTTGTTGATTTTTCTATCGTTCCATGACTCCACTTCTAGAATCCTAGATATAAAAACACCAATGTAGAAATGCTGAATATGGTATTTTTTAGAGATTTTCATTCATATTATAATTATGCAGACAAAGCCGAATATTTATCTGAACTTATCTGGCCAGTTTATGATAACACCAGCCCAACCCGACACGAGATTCCACCAGGGCCACTAGATGCCAACATTAGCACTTTTCGTGCTTTGGTTCTTAAAGATATAGAAGATTTTGAAAAGATGACATCTAATCCTTATTTATTTATTTTTAGTTTTTATATACCGGAAGTTCCTGTATACAATACATATCACTCCGGTTCACATTTAACAGAGTTAACTATCGCCGGGGAGGCGATTTACATGGAACATATTGAATAAAATGAACGGATAATCTATAATAAGGTACAATCTATTATAAAACAACTAGGATCAACTTAGAGAACAACTGGGAAATATAAAACTGGAGCAATATAGATACTACATTATAGACACTGTAAATCTATCATCTACATTAAGAGACGCATTAAATTCATTATCAGCAAATCAAGATATCATCAAGCCCGCTGATAAAGGGGGGAGTGTGGTTATACAGGATCGTGCACAATATGTACATTCCCTTACCGAACAAGTTTCAGATGAAAAATATTAACGTGAATTACCTTCTGACCCAACACCATCTCTGCAGCAAACCATAAAAGATTTGCTGGAAGATAAAGTTACCCCCTTTTTAACATCTAAAGAAAGGGCCTTTTTAAAGGTTGAACATCCACGGATCCCCTTATTATATGGGGTCCCTAAGGTGCATAAAACACTTTCTGATCCCCCCCTTCGCCCTATAGTTTCCAGTATAGGGTCACTTCTTGAACCGCTAGCAATTTTTTAGATAAATTTTTACAGCCGTTTGTGAAGCAAACTCACTCCTATGTTAAGGACACTACTGAGGTAATAAATAAATTGGAACACTTGAATTTACCATCACCATCAACTCTGTTAGTGACACTTGATGTCACGCCCTTATATACGAATGTGTCTCAAGAAATCGCTTTGTCCACTATAAAAGATTGTTTAAAAGACAGCCAGGATGGAAAACGGATTCCATACAGTTTCCTAATAAAGATTGCCCAATTGGTTCTCCAACATAACTATTTTCAATTTAATGGTAAATTTTATCTACAAGTATTTGGGATTGCTATGGGGTCCTCTGCTGCCCCATCTATAGCTAATCTAGTAATGGACTGTTTTGAGAGACAATTTATTTATATGTCCCCATGGTTTTCAAAAATGTTTTTCTGGATGCGTTACATTGATGATTTATTGTGCCTTTGGAATGCAGATAAATCATCTTTAATGGAGTTTTTTCAGTGGATTAATACTTTGGACACAAATTTGCAATTTACAATACAATCTAGTGATGAACAAATAGCATTTCTAGATATACATATCTATAAACAAGGAATTAAGCTATGTACAACAGTTCATCGTAAACCTATTGAAAGGAACAATTTGCTGAGGTATAACGGGCTCCCGGTAAGTCAGTTTTTTAGAATCTGCAGACTGGGTTCCACTGTTTCTGAATTTAAAAAACAAGCGTTGATACTTGCTAAGCGTTTTATAGAATGAGGGTATCCGTATTCAGCTGTGCTTAAGGCATATAGACGAGCCTATTATTCTCCCCGCGAGTCGCTCTTACAGTATCAATCTAAACCATCGATAGCAACAAGCATCTGTGTTCTCCAACATACGGATAAGTCTTATTTGATAGCACAAAGTATCAAGAGACATTGGCATGTAATGCAACTTCACTCCACATTTTCAGAAATGCCGATGATAGCATACCAAAGGAGTAAAAATATCCGCGATCATGTAGTACGGGCATCTCTCATGCCAAGTGAAACAGTGCGGCTAATTGGGACACATAGGAAATGTGGAAGATGTGACATGTGTGCGACCACCCTTGAGGGAAATGAATGGAGCCATCCAATTACGGGTCGGATATATAAGAAGAATACTAATACCACATGTGAGTCCGCCCAAGTAGTGTACTTAATCATATGTCCATGCCCACTACTGTACGTGGGTCGTACCAGTAGGGCTATTAAGATTCACCTTCGCGAACATAGAAGCCGCATTCACACTGGCAATGTTGAAGCCCCTATTGTAACTCATTGTCAGCAAGTACACCACGAGTTCAATGAGCTGAAATGGACAATATTGGAACAAGTCTCTTGAACTGATCGCGGCGGCGATCAACGCTATCATTTAAACTACCGTGAGCAATGGTGGATTTACACCCTTGCTACAGAAGCACCTGATGGATTGAATGATAATGTGGAATGGACATCTTTACTATAATGGCCTTTTTTGAAAGATCTAAGATCACCTTGACATTTGATTGACAGATTTAGCCACTCCTCCGGAACACTCTCGACTTCCTGTTTGGGTTTAAAAAGCCCCCGATGACTTATTGGCGGGTTACTGCCAGAATTTAAGCTGAAGCCGTAAACAGTAGTATATGCAGAGAGACAGCGATTTAAAGTAATTTTATTGAAGAGTGTGGACGGTTATTGTCATCATCTAGAAGATAAGTCTAACATTTTGTTTGTTTATATTTTAGACACCGTATTGCCTTCCCACCCCTGAAGAAGCCAACGAAACACGTACCATGTCGGGTTGGCTGCTGTTATCAGAAACTGTCCAGATAAGTTCAGATAAATATTTGGCTTTGTCTGCATAATTATAATATGAATGAAAATCTCTAAAAAAATCTTTGTAAAAAAAATGTAAACTGCATGGCTACCGATGATTATAACAATGGGAAGCATAGTCCAAAGATATTGTGAGTGACATGCAAAGCAGTACGTCAATACACTGCAAATCCCACACTTGAGGCATTTTTAGATATAGCCCATGTGGAATATATGAGGTATCCACAAGATATACATAAAAAAATACCATATTCAGCATTTCTACATTGGTGGTGTTGTATCTAGCGTTTGAGTATACACCAGTATATACAGTTTCTTGTTTTGAGTATCCACTTCTAGAATGACATTGTTCCTTTCAGCCACAAATATCAGAGTTTTTTTTCTCCCCAAGTGCATACTGGAGGCATTTTTATTTTGTACTGCACTTTTTCTATTGTATTTTTTAATATATTGTGCTTATTCTAGCTTGCCAAAGCAAACACTGTGTTTTTGGCTGAATGTTATATGGAGCAGCTGTTTTCAATTTTCCCACTGCATCCAGAGATATACATTAGGTGCATTCAAATTGAAGGCGAAAACATGAAAACCACATTTTCCATTAGCGCTTCCCTCACTGTAAAAATAAAAAAAGAAGAAAAAAAGGTTAAGTATGCACTGTTTCAATTGCAGAATTTTATCTTTGGCCAGTATGGGATATTATTAGAGTTGCGAGCAGGGTTAAAGCCATATCCTGGATTTAGTGGTCTGTATTAAGTGCTTGTATTTTGTTTCTGCTCTGTCAGAGAAACAGAATATAAATTTTCCAGCATTGAAAGGGTGGTGCAAAACAGTGGTTGTCACTATTTTAAGGTGAGGGGGGGGGCACTTTGGATCCATTGAGGCTGGAGCAGAGACAGAATGGGGAGGGGGATCCCCCCTCCAATGTTATGGCTGACCGGGGAAGGCAGATTTCCCTCTAGAGTTGCAGCTGTCTGGGGGTCCCGCTCACAGCCACCTCCTCTGCCCCTCCCTCCATGCTGCTCTTCCAGTGTGGGTCTGCATGTACTGTATATAATATACATGTAGCTTCTGCTGCTGCTCTTCCATTACCCTTGTTCCAGTACCCCTCCACCTCCAGCCTCTCTATCCCTTTTCCCTTGCCCTTCCTCTCAAATTACACTGATCCTGGTTCCCCTTCCCAATAACTTAAGACACTGAAAAAGCGATGTCACAGTCTGCAGCTCTGCAGTGTCTCTTCCTTCTGCTGTTATGTTTATTTATTCATTTATTAGTCGCTTACAAATACCTAAGCGATGTATAGAGTAACATATATAATAAAAATACAGATATAGATGACAAGTCCATAATCATAGAACAGATAAACCTTAATGTGAATCCCTGATTGAAGTACTCAGTTGAAGGCTTGTTTCAGTAACATTGATCTGAAAGTCTTCGAGCACTCCATCAAATGTAATGCCTCCAGAAGCAGGTTCCAGATATCCGGGGCTGCCTACTGGCATCAGAAGGCCGGGGAAGGCTTGGGGAGGGAGGGGCATCCAATTTCCATGGCTGTCAGAACCTGGCTGCTCCTGCTCCTTTGGCTGTCTGTGCACAGCCGGGCCAGGTCAGGAGTGAGGGCAGGACTAAGTCTTTGCAGCATGGTGGTCTGGCTCACTGCGGTCAGGGGGCGGTGCTGTTTGTGTTGCATCCGTCGGTCCTAGACGGCTTCGCCCCATTTGCCTCACCTTATTCACTGCTCCTCCCGCTTACCTAGGAAAGATGGCTACTGCCGTGTCTACAAGCTGACCTCTCTGGCGTCCCCAGAACGGATATGGTGCAGCCTCCCGCCATTGTTCCTCCCAGGTACCTACTAGGGTGCGCGCAACCCACGTCTTTGTACCTCCCTCGGTGCACACCTCGAGGGTGTTCCCTCATGCTGACGTCACGCCATCCGGGTATATTACCTTCACTAGTTTGCTAGCTCATTGAGTTATCGAATTCAAAACACTGGCATCTGAATTATCCTGGGACCTGAGATGCCTGAAGACCCTCTTCTTTGAAGGACTGAACTCCCGTCTGAAAGACGAACTCGCCGCTCATGAGATGCCTGAGACCTTGGCTGAACTAGTGAAATTGGCAACAAGGATCAATTGCCGACTTCGCGACAAGGTTTCAAGAGGCCAAGACTCCCAGGAGACCCTTTCTGAGTGAAGTTCGAGTCAAGTCCACACCCAAGTCTGTTCCTTCGGTCCCAGCAGCCGGCAAAGAAGAACCTATGCAGTTAGGCCGCAGCCATCTGACTTCAAAAGAGAGAAGAACGCGGAAGAAACTGAGGCTGTGTATGTACTGTGGACAAGTTGGTCATGCTGTCCAAACTTTCCTTATATGTCCGGGGAACTGGCAGACCTAAGTCCTGCGGGAGGACTTTTCTTAGGTCTTACCACTCCTTCTCCTCCGCTCACTCTTCCTGTATCCTTGATCTGCAGACCCTTAGAGTACCAGGCCCTAGTGGACTCCGGGGCAGGAGGCAATTTCATTCTACAATGATTAGTGGAGCATCTACGGATCCCCACTTCCATTATGAATTCTCCACTACTTCTTTCGTCCATCCATGGAGAGTCCTTACTGGGTGAAGTAACACTACGCACCGAACCAGTGTGTCTACGGACCGGTGCCCTCCATTCTGAGACCATCTCCTTCTTTGTTTTGGAGAAGGCCATGCACCCTATAATACTGGGATTAACTTGGCTGCAGCAGCATATGCCTCAATTCAATTGGGCTACACTGGCACTGTCAAAATGGGGGTCCAGACTGCCATGATAAATGCCTGATGGAGGTAGCTCCATTACCCTGTATGCCTTCCACCCCAGTGATGCCGGGGTTGCCGCCTCAATATGCATCTTTCCAAGATGTCTTTTCAAAAGAAGCTGCAGATGTACTACCGCCTCACAGACCTTATGACTGTGCTATTAATCTGAAGTCTAATACAGAGCCACCCAAGGGTAGGGTGTACCCTCTGTCCGTGGCAGAAAATAAAGCCATGTCCGAATATATTCAGGAAAATCTCCAAAAAGGCTTCATAAAACCATCCAAGTCCCCTGCTGGCGCAGGCTTTTTCTTCGTGGGCAAAAAGGACGGTACATTACATCCATGTATAGATTACAGGGGCCTCAACGAAATAACAATAAAGGATCGTTACCCCCTGCCTCTGATTTCATAGCTATTTGACAGACTACAAGGAGCTCAAATCTTTTCCAAACTGGATTTGAAAGGAGCCTATAATTTACTTCACATTTGAGCTGGCGATGAGTGAAAGACAGCCTTCAACACTCGGGACGGTTACTTTGAATATCTAGTGATGCCCTGGCTGTCTTTCAAAATTTAATGAACGACATTTTCCGGGATCTCCTCTATGTGTGTTGTTATTTTCTTGGACGACATCTTGATATTCTCTCAAGACATGACTACTCATCTGGAGGATGTTAAGAGAGTACTACAGAGGCTCCATGAGAACCATCTCTATGCCAAGCTATCCAAATGTGAATTTCACAAGGAGTCAGTGCCTTTCTTAAGCTACATCGTTTCCAATCAAGGCTTCCAAATGGACCCACAGAAGTTGGAGAGTATCAAGAAATGGGCGCAACCCACTGGGTTAAAAGCTCTCAGACGCTTCTTAGGTTTCATCAACTATTACAGGACCTTCATCAAGAATTACTCTTCACTTACAGTGCCGCTTACAGCTATGACGAAGAAAGGCGCCAATGTTGCTAATTGGTCTCCAGAGGCTATAGCTGCATTCCAGAAACTAAAAGATGCCTTTTCAAGCAAGCCGTGTCTTTGACACCCAGACCCCTCTAAGCCTTTCATCGTGGAGGTCGATGCCTCAGATGTCAGCGTAGGAGCTGTATTAAGCCAGGCTGGTGATTCAAAGGTTCCACAACCATGTTCATTCTTCTCCCGTCGCTTCTCTTCTGCAGAGAAGAATTATGGAATAGGAGATAAGGAGCTTCTGGCTATAAAGATGGTATTCGAAGAATGGCACCCTTGGCTCGAAGGAGAGCAACACCAAGCAACAGTCTTCACAGACCATAAGAATCTGGAGTACCTCCGCCACGCACCATGCCTGAATCATAGACAAGTGATATGGTCTCTGTTTTTCAATAGATTCAACTTTGTGCTCAAGTACCGCCCTGGAGATAAGAATATCAGAGCTGATGCTCTATCTCGCTCATTCCTCTCCGAGGACATTCCTGAAGAACCACAACACATCATTGACCCAGAGAAGGTCATATTGGCAGCTACCCACTCAGTACCTGCAGGAAAGACTATCATAACCCAAGAACCTCAGAAAAACGTTATTGGCTTGGTCCCACGACTCTAAACTTTCAGGACATCCTGGTCAACGTTGAACCCTGTCTAAACTTCAAACCTATTATTGGTGGCCCACTATGAAGGAAGACACATTCTCCTATGTCGCTTCCTGTACAAACTGCGCTAAACAGAAGACACCACCGAGTCATCCATGAGTTCTTCTCCAACCCTTGCCAGTGCCAGAAGAACCATGGACACATATTGCCACAGACTTTGTGGTAGACTTACCATCTTCAGGAGGTAACAACACCATTTGGGTAACAGTAGATTGGTTCTTGAAGATGGCTCATTTTGTGGCTCTCACAGGCTTACCCACCACCATGGAGCTCACCAAACTATTCATTACGCACATCTGCCTGCATGGCATACCTAAGCACATAGTCTCCGATCGAGGAGCCCAATTTATAGCTAACTTCTGGAAGGCACTATGTAAGAAGTTCGATATTTCTCTCGACTTCACCTCAGCATACCATCCACAATCCAACGGGCAAACAGAGTGGATGAACAGGACACTCAAGCAGTTCATTCGTGTCTATGTGAACACTCGCCAGAATGATTGGAGTGAACTGTTGCCCTGGGCAGAATTTGCCATTAATTCTCATCCAGCAACATCCACTGGATCAATACCATTCAAAGTGGTCTACAGACAACCACCACTGCCACTTCTGTTATCAGTGTCGTCCCTGGCAGCTCAATCTACTGCCAAAGATATCCAACAACTTTGGACTCAGACAAAAGAGATGCTTACTATAGCAGGACTTCGAGCAAAGAAAGGATACGATGCTTATCACTGCAAAGCTCCAGACTTCAAGCCTGGTGATAAAGTCTGGCTTTCCACGAAGCACTTAAGACGTAAACTTCCTTCAGCTCGCTTCGCTCCTCATTTCATTAGACCATTTCCCATTCTCCGATGACTGGGCAATCTCACCTACAGTCTAAAGCTACCATCTACTTTAAAGATCCACAATGCATTCCACATCTCACTGTTGAAGCCATTGATCCTTAGTGAGTTCTCCAACAAGATACCTGAAGCTATACCTGTAGATGCAGAAGAAGACATCGAATACAAAGTAGACGCAGTTCTCAATGTGAGAAGACAAGGCAGAGTATGGGAATACCTCCTGTCATGGGAAGGGTATGGCCCTGAAGAAAACTCTTGGACACCAATGTCTAATATCCTGGATAAAGAGATGCTACAGGACTTCCATCACTTGCATCCTCAAAAACCAAGACCTGGTAGGAAACAGCATGGACGCCCTTTGAAGGGGGGTACTGTTGTGACTGTCTGTCCTAGAAGGCTTTGCCCCGTTTGCCTCACCTTATTCATGGCTCCTCCCGCTTATCTAGGAAAGATGGCTACCACCACGTCTACAAGCCAACCTCTCTGGCGTCCCCAGAATGGCTATGGTGCAGTCCCCCGCCATTGTTCCTCCCAGGTACCTACTAGGGTGCGCGCGTGCAACCCACGTCTTTGTTCCACCCTTGGTGCAAACCTCAAGGATGTTCCCTCATGCTGACATCACGCCATCTGGGTATATTACCTTCACTAGTTTGCTAGCTCATTGAGTTAGCAAGGACTCGAATCCGTTCCTGTCTACGCTACTCTGCCGCTTCCGTGCTGCCGCAGGAAGCTCTCTCTCTGCCCTTCGGGGTAACTACTAACCTGGGTACCCGCTCCTCGGGGGCCCTCTGTTTTATTTCAGGTGCCTTACAGGGAACAGGTACTCGCTCCTCGAGGGCCTGCTTGTTGCGACCGTCGCTGCCCGACGGCTTCATTCCGCCTACCTTTCCTTTTCTGCAACTCCTCCTGCTCCTCATGGATGCCTGGCTGCCGCAGCATCTGCTTGCCGTCCTCTCCGGCATCCCCGGACCAGCTTGGGTGCTGCCTCCCGCCATGCTCTCCAGGTACCTTAGGGCGCATGTGCCGCACATCCCTCATTCTTATTTTCTCATTGGCGCATTCCTCAGGGGCGTCCCCCTGTGATGACATCATGCTGCCTGGATATTTAAGCCTACTGTTTATTGCTAGCTGTTGAGTTAGCAATTGTGATCTTACAGATGGGATTCGCTCTCCTTACCCAGCTACTCTGCCTTCCAGTTCCTATTGGACTCTTTCTGCTAACAGGGTACCCGCTCCTCGGGGGCCTCACTGTTTTTTTCAGGTCACTATCAGGTAACCGGTACTCGCTCCTTGAGGGCCCATGTTCCTTGACTCTCTGCTTGCACTTATCTCCTCTTCTACTTGGAAGAATTTGCTACAGACACCATCAGTGAGTACTACCATCTACTCCTCAGAGCTGTTTCCCTGGAATGAGGTACTCGCTCCTCGAGGGCCTGCCTCCATTCCAGCGCCAGTGCTATCTCTTACGTGGAACCGCTGTGTGAGTACTTTGCCAACAAGTCTCTCTACCTCCAGGGATCTGGTACTCACTCCTTGAGGGCCACCTATCTCGGGGCTTCTCCATAATTGGGACTCTGTGAATGTTCTATTGTATTCACTTTCTCAGTTCTCTCTACTACAGCACTGCTACCGGAAAAACCACTGTTCCAGCGCCCTGGGGAATACTAGCCCAGCTGGGCTACAACTTCTACTCACTACTGCCACCTCTGGTGGTTTCTCAAACTGTCTAAATAAAGAAATATCTGTGTTTGTGTGTCCAGAGCTGAGCCTGACCTGTGGCCCCTCATGGGACTTCCCCCCGTGGGTGTGGTCATCTGCCACAGTGTCCAAGGGTCCACCCAAACCTCACTAATTATAACACTGCTCTCCCTGCCTCAGTGCCTGTACCTTCTACAACATACCTGGTGGAATCGCATACCAACAGCAAACACCTAGTGAGTACTCTAACTCTCAGTCTATCTCATCCACAGTATCTCCTCGCTGGGAGACCTGCTGTGGAACCTCCTGACATCATCAATGAGAGAAGGGCTCCCTTTGCCGAGGTCCCTGAGACTGCAACTACAGACTGCCTCACTACTGCCACCTCTGATGGCTCTGTTTAAACTAATAAAGAACTATCTTGTGTTTTGTGTAGTTCGAGTCTAGCCCAGTGCTGTGGCTCCTCACGGGGCTCCTCCCTGTGGGTGTGGTCATCTCCACAGCACCCAAGGATCCACCAAAACACATGTAACTACAACAGTCTGCTGCCATGGCCGGCCTTTCTTTCTCCACTACAGCTAACTGCAGGACCTGGCTGGGGCTGGAGCAGGGGCAGGGGCAGGGTTCTTCTTGCCCTTCCTCTCCAGCTGTGCAAGGAGTAGAGAGGCCTTCAATTGTGGAGCTTGCACAAGGGTTTTTTTTTTTTTTGTTTTTTTTTTTTTTATCAGTGGCAGTGAATCAATTAGGGCTAACTTAGTCATCCATTTTACACCTTGAACACTGGTGTAAAATGAGTCTGCACCGAAGGTAAAAATGACTATTGTCTACTGTAAGACTATAGAAGAAATGCATTCTAATTAGCTGTCACCCATTGAAAATTGAACAGGATATTGCACTCCCTTCCCAAACCAAAAACTGCCTCTCCCCCCCCGCCCAGCCTCAGTCTTCTCCCTATTCTCCCATGAGACCCCAACACTTTCTCCACCTTCTACCTCCCAACCCAACTCCAGCACTTTCCTCCCTCCTCCTCAGCCTGACTCCACTTCCTCTTTCTCCCCCACTAGTCTGACCCCAGCTCTTTCTCCTCCTTCACTTCCCCAGCCTGCCCCATCCATCTCTACTCCTCTCCCCTAGCCCAACCCCAACACTCGCTTCTCCTCCCCCCGCAAGTCCAATCCGAACACTCTCCCCTCCTCCCTCCCCACAGCCCAATCTGAGCCCACTCTTTCTCCCTGAGCCCAACCTCAACACTCTCCCCATTCTGCCTGAATTGAGCATTCTTCATTTCCCCTTAACCTGATACAATCATCTCTCCTCTTCCCCTCTGCAGCCTAGGGCTGGCTTTAACTCCCCTCCCCCCTCCCACTCCTGATCATCTCTTCTCTTGGTGTCACTCGTCATCTCAGCTTGGAGGTGCACAGTCCTCCTCTATATGTGTGCTGGCCCAACAGGAAAGGAAATTTAGCATAGGGCCTGACAGCTCTTGCCCATCCTGAAGCTCTGCAATGGCCTGCCAGTTACACAGGAAAGCAGGCGTAAATCTGCACGCGCCATCACCCGACCACGCCCCTGGGCCGGCGCCATGCCCCCAGGCCCACCCCCGAAACGCCGCGTCACTTGCGGCCCACCCCCGAAACGCCGCGTCACTCGCAGCATGCCCCCCTGACACGCCCCCGACACGCCCCTCCATGCAAGCCCCGGGACTTACGTGCATCCCGGGGCTTGTGCGCGCCGCCGAGCCTATGCAAAATAGCCTTGGCGCGTGCAGGGGGGGGTTTGGGGTAGGGGTCTTTGTTGGTCGCTGTATGAATCCAATTCTCCTTTCCCCCCCTGCTGTTGAAGCAGAGAGCAATGATGGAGTTGCTGTTGCGATCCCGGTCACTGGGTCAGTGACCGGGCCCTTACCTCCTCTTATAGCGTTACAAACCGCCGGGTTCCAGGCCTCTCGAGCCGCGGGGCAGCGGCTACAAACCGCCGGGGTCCGGGCCTCCAGAGCCGCGTGGCAGCGGCGTCTCCACGAGGGAGACGCCGCCGAAGACTCCGCCCCCCTGGAGGGGAACGCGCGCGCAAGGGCCGAGGTTTTCAGCTCTCAGCCCCGGATGTCAGGGTCCGCCTCCTGATGACGTCAGATGCCGGTAAGGGGATTTAAACGGGACCCGGGAACCCTTACTTTGCCTTGCAACGAGGTTACTTCCTGGAAGTGCTAGTTGCCATCTCACTCATCCGGTTCCCGATTCCAGCCTGCCTGACCTTGTTTCCTGCTTGCCGCCTGGTTCCTGACTTTCTGCTTGTGTTCGTGGTATTGTCTTCTGCTTGCCTGCCGCCTGCCTTGATTCCAGCCTGTGACCCCGACTCCGCTTGCCTGCCGCCTGCCTTGATTCCAGCCTGTGACCCCGACTCCGCTTGCCTGCCGCCTGCCTTGATTCCAGCCTGTGACCCTGACTCCGCTTGCCTGCCGCCTGCCTTGACTCCGGATCCGTGACTCCGACTCCGTCTGCTTGCTGCCTGCCTTGATTCCGGTCTGTATTCCTGCCTGGGTTTCTTCAGTTCGCCGCCTAAGTCCTAGCGACCCGGGCTCCTACAGCTCCTTTGGAGGGGTCACGGGATTCCAGGTGAAGTCTCGTCAGCCCAGTGTGTGTTCTGCCTCCCTGCCGCCCTTCCTGGTCGGTCGGCCTAAGGATCCACTTCCGGAATTGGACAGTCACAACAGTATCAAGGCCAGCAAGTGATTCCATGAACTCTTTTCTACTTTTCCCATCCTTCAGCCTTTAGGGATCTATAATATTTATCCCATGCAGTTTTGAATTCTTTCACTGTTTTGATTTTCACCACCTCCTCCAGGAGGACATTCCAGGCATCCACCACCCTCTCTGTGAAGAAATATTTTCTGACATTGGTTCTAAGATATCCCCTCTGGAGTTTCATTTTGCGACACCATGCTCAAAGGATTTGACTACGGCCACAGCTACCCTCTAGTACTACTAGCCCTAGCAGCAGCCTTCGACAAGATAAACAATACTGATTGACAGTCTCTCCAAAATCGGTGTAAAAGAAAAAACCCTACAATGGTTCTCATCCTATCTATCACAAAGGACCTACCAGGTGTCAATCAACGACACCCTCTTAAAGAAAATAAACCTTGACACTGGAGTTCCCCAAGGCTCCGCACTATCGGCGACACTCTTCAACATTTATCTTCTCCTGATATGCCACTTCCTCTCAAACCTTAAACTGACTCACTTCATATATGCTGATGACATCCAAATACTTATCCCAATACACAACTCTCTGGAAGACACCTACAAAACAACAGCCAACTACCTCACCAAAATAAAGCAACTAATAACCAACATGAGACATCCTAAACATTGATAAGACAGAAATAATCATGCTGGATAGAAAGAACAACACTACGCACTTACCACCACTCAACATAATGAATCAAAAGTTAGCAATCTCCCCTGTCACCCATGCCCGCAACTTAGGAGTCATAATTGACAAGGAACTATCCTTCAAGAACCACATCTCCGCAAAAATCAAAGACGGATACCACAAACTTATCCCTATGACACCTAAAACCTTTCCTTTCCCCCAATGACTTCAGAACAGTCCTCCAACTACTCATCTTCTCCAACCTGGATTACTGCAACTCCCTGCTATTCAACTTACCTCTCACCACCATCCGACCTCTCCAAATCCTTCAAAATGCAGCCGCCAGAATACTCACAGGAACGAAAAAAATACGATCACATTACTTCAACTCTCATTTCACTACACTAGCTCCCAATAAAATACAGGATAGACTACAAAATACTATCCATAATACACAACAAAATACTACAAAATACTATCCATAATACACAAAATATGGATGAGTGCCAGCGGCACTCATCCAGTCTCCAGCGGCACTCATCCAGTCTCCAGAGGCACTCAACCAGCAGCACTCATCCAATCTCCAGCAGCACTCATCCAGCAGCACTCATCCAGTCTCCAGCAGCACTCATCCAGTCCCCAGAGGCACTCAACCAGCAGCACTCATCCAGTCTCCAGCAGCACTCATCCAGTCTCCAGCAGCACTCATCCAGCAGCACTCATCCAGTCTCCTGCAGCACTCATCCAGTCCCCAGAGGCACTCATCCAGCAGCACTCATCCAGTCTCCTGCAGCACTCATCCAGTCTCCAGAGGCACTCATCCAGTCTCCTGCAGCACTCATCCAGTCTCCAGAGGCACTCATCCAGCAGCACTCATCCAGTCCCCAGAGGCACTCATCCAGCGGCACGCATCCAGTCTCCTGCGGCACGCATCCAGTCTCCAGAGGCACGCATCCAATCTCCAGAGGCACGCATCCAGGCTACAGAAGCACACATCCAGTCTCTAGCAGCACATCCAAGCTCCGGTAGCACTCATCCAGCACCGATCCAACCTGAACAATAATGTACTACCGACCACAAATCACTCATCCCAATCATGATTTCCCCCACTACACAGTTACTAGGCCTCACCCTATTCACCATAATCCTATTCAACGCCCAATCTCTCACCAACAAAACTCTTATACTCAACGACATACTGCAGGACACAACCCCAGACGTTTGCGCCATAACAGAAACATGGCTCAAATCCACGGACATCACACTCATTAACCAATTACCAATGCAGACTTACGATTTCTTCTCCATCCCAAGACAAAAAAAAAGAGGAGGGGGTATCTTCCTAGCTGCAAAAAAATCCTTAAGGTTCTCACACCACCCCATCAGTACAGTAACTAAACTAGAACTAGGATTGTTCAAATCAGAACAACTCCAAATCCTGCTAGTCTACGCCCCTCCAGGCTTACTAGAGTCAGACTCCTCTCCTATCATCGAAACCATAACTCTGCATCTCAATCTTGACTCCCCTGCTATAATCCTGGGTGACTTCAATTTACATGTTGACAAAGTTCCCTCTCTACAAACTGTGAAGCCCTCCTCACCGCACTGTCAGCGATGGGATTCAGACAACAAATCAATAAACCCACCCACAAAGCAGGCCACACGCTCGATCTACTCTTTACAAACACTGGTATTTCTCTTACAAAACAACCAAATTGCAAAAAAGTCCCATGGTCAGATCATTCTCTAATCTCCACCAGTTTTTCCTTACCTCGATCAGACTCCAAACTCAACTCAAGACTCTCTTTCCTATACAGAAAACCTTGCAACTCGGAACATCTAAGTAAAGCTCTAACCTCGGATCTACCACTCATTGAAGTATCTACCCCTAACGCTGCCCTCCAATCCTGGTCCAAAATAACAAAATCTATAGCAAACACTCTCTGCCCACTGACAACCAAAACAAGGTCTGCTAATACATCCAAACGTCAACCCTGGTATAATGATGAACTACGAAAACTCAAACAATTACTTCGGCAAAAAGAAAGAAAATGGCGCAAAGCCCCTTCACCAGCCTCACTCTCTGATTACAAACGATCACTCCATCTTTACAAAAGTACCACGTTGAAAATCAAAAGAGACTACTATGCCCGAAAGGTTCATCATCTCAGCTTTGACTCAAAAGCTCTATTCGCCTTAGTTTCCAGCCTCACTAAACCTATCACTCCAGATATACCACCCGAACAAGCCCAGACTAAAGCAGACGAATTGGCTCTTCATTTTAACAAAAAAATATCGGATCTCCTTAATCAGCTGATTCCAAACACTACGTCTCCAGATAACACATATCTTCCCCAAAATAAAGACATCCAGCTTAATGCCTTTGAACCCATCACAATCACAGAGATACAAAATGTATTAAAAAGAATGAAACCGTCATCACACCCATTTGATCAAATCCCTACCAAAATGCTTCTTCTTATCCCGTACACAATAGCAAAAACCCTAGCAGATATTATAAACTGCTCCTTATCACATGGCATCTACCCAGATGACCTAAAAACTGCCTCAATCAAGCCACTGCTAAAAAAACCAAATCTAAATGCATGTGATCCCAACAACTTCCGCCCTATTTCCAACCTACCATTTATAGCTAAAATCATGGAAAAACTGGTAAACACCCAACTATCCAACTACCTAGAGGACCACAGTATTCTGTCCCCAAACCAATATGGTTTTCGCAAAGCCGCAAGCACCGAAACGCTACTAATTTCACTCATGGACTACCTACTCTCTGGTATTGATAAAGGCCAAGCATATTTTCTAATCCTCGGCGGCCTTTGACACCGTCAACCACGCCCTTCTTCTAAAACAGCTGGCAAACATTGGTTTAACAGGTGCCACACTAAACTGGTTCAAAACATTTCTAGAAAACAGAGGATACAGAGTCAAAATTCATAATAAAGAATCCCAATACCACCCTTCTAATAGAGGAGTGCCGCAAGGATCATCACTTTCACCCACCCTTTTCAATGTCTACCTGCTACCACTCTGCCAACTACTAACAAAATTAAGCCTGAAACATTTCCTGTTTGCAGACGACGTACAGATCGTAATCCCTATAAAAGAATCAATCTCAAAAACAATGGAATACTGGGACAGTTGCCTATTAGAAATTAAACTTCTCCTCAACAGTCTAAACCTTGTACTCAATGCTTCCAAAACAGAATTCCTGCTCATATCACCGGAAAACAATAACACACTTCCTAAACCACCCACACTCCTTCAAACAACCCACGTAAGAGACTTAGGAGCCATCCTAGACAATCGTCTCAACCTCAAAACATTCATTAACCAAACCACCAAAGATTGCTTCTACAAATTACATATCCTGAAAAGAATAAAACCGCTGTTTCACACTCAGGACTTCAGAACAATCTTGCAAGCAATAATCTTTTCCAAACTAGATTATTGCAACTCATTACTATTAGGCCTCCCAGCTTCTTACACCAAACCTTTACAAATGGTTCAGAACTCTGCAGCCAGAGTCCTTACAAATTCCAGGAAAATTGACCACATTTCACCTATTCTCAAAAACCTCCATTGGTTTCCGATCCACTATAGAATCATGTACAAAACCATTAACATCATATACAAAACTATCAACCAACACACGCAACTTGACCTACAAATACCACTTAAAAAATTCACCTCCGCCAGGCCTATCAGGGAACACTACAAAGAGTCACTCCAAATTCCAAAGGCCAAAACCTACCAACATAAATCCTTGAGTCTCAGAGCCTTCTCATCAGCAGGTCCAGCTCTCTGGAACTCGATCCCACCTGATTTGAGACAAGAGCCATGCTCTTTAACATTTAGGAAAAGACTAAAAACTTGGCTTTTCAAAAAAGCATTTCCAAGCCTTGAATAAAACCTCCTCTCACTAGCACTAACTCGTATGCAATAATGGAATGTAAACACGAATCAACCAACCTCAAACCCTCTCTCACTAATTCCTGCTGAATATTTATCATACTATTACCATTCACAACTGTCATATTTATTCATTTGATTACCTATGTACAGTTTCATAGTCTTATTTTTTCACTTGCTATTCTAATGTATCAATAGGCTGAAATGTAAATATTGTGCTGTTCAATTTCTCCCCTTCCATCCCAAGTTTATTTTCCTTGTTTTTTGTAACTTTCCCTCTCCCTTTTTCTGATTCACTGTATTTAAAGTTCAAGGTTCTTATTGAAAATATTGTTTTTTACGTTACGTTATGCTTTACACTCCTTGTTATTTGTAAACCGGGTTGATGTGATGCCTATCATGAAACTCGGTATAACAAAAACAATAAATAAATAAATAAATAAATTGGCTAAATGCATCCATAAAACTCCACTCACCAAACCGAAATCTCCGTTCAGCTAACAAAGGTCTATTAAAAGTTCCACCTGCTCGTCACAAACTTACATCAACTCGGAAGAGAGCCATATCCCTAGGAAGCCCCGAACTATGGAACTCCCTCCCAACCGAACTGAGAACACAACAAAATTTAAAAACCTTCAAAAAAGAACTAAAAACTTGGATAGTCACCAAAGCCTACCAAAACACCCTATGACTCTATGCTACAACTTCCCTCCCTATCAGCCCATATAAACATGCAGAACCAATCCAAAGCACGTAATTTAACCTGTACAATTTACAACCAAACTATGTTTATAACAACTAGGATAACTATGTTAACAAGTGTATGAATTTTTTGAACACTGTTAAACATCGAAACTTGTAAACCGTTGTGATGGCGAAACCGAATGATGGTATATAAAACTCTATAAATAAATAAATAAAATACTGATTTCTTTCCAACAGAAAATGTTTGATATTTGTACATCATTAAAACCTTTCAGGTATCTGAATGTCTGTATCACATCGCCCTGGCATTAAGAGAGCTCAGAGATGTGTTGGCAGGTCCGCTGAAAGACCTGTTCAATAGATCCCTAGAAATGGGAGTGGTGCCGCATAATTGCAGAAGAGTGGTTGTGTTCTCATTTCACAAGAGTGGTAGCAGATGGGAGGTTGGAAACTACAGGATGGTTAACCTTACCTTGATGGTGGGAAATTCTGCTGAAGGAAAGGGTAGTGAACTATCTACAATCCGGTGGGTTGCTGGACCCAAGGCAGCATGGATTCACCAGGGGAAGGTCTTGTCAGATAAATCTGATTGATTTTATTTGATTGGGTGACTAAAGAATTGGATCAAAGAAGAATGTGCAATGTGATTTACTTGGATTTCAGCAAAGCTTTTGATATGGTCCCACATAGGAGGCTCATGAATAAAATGAAGTTTTGGAGTGAGCACCAAGGTGATAGAATGGATTAAAAACCAGTTGATTAATAGGAGACAGCGTGTAATGGTAAATGGAACCTACTCTGAAAGGAGAACAGTGTTAAGTGGAGTGCCACAAGGATCCGTTTTGGGACCGGTTCTGTTCAATATTTTTGTGAGCGACATTGCAAAAAAAGATAGAAGGTAAGGTTTGTCTATTTGCGGATGATACTAAGATCTGCAACAGAATGGACACACCTGAAGGAGTAGAGAGAATAAAAAGTGATTTAAGAAAGCTTGGTTGAAGATTTGGCAGCTGGGATTCAATGCCAAGAAGTGCAAAGTAGGGTGCAGTACTCCAAAAGAGCTGTATTTAAAGGGGGTGAAAGACTAATGTACACAGACTATTAGAAGGACTTTGAGGTGTTAGGAATTGTGAACCCTTGGCTCGAGGTGGGGTTGTTACTACCTGAAGGGTTGGGCCCCACAGATCCCCACCGTCGGGAGGCGAGGCTGGCCAGGAATAGAGGCGAGCTGGAACTTCACCTGTGCCGACCCTCGTTCCCCACAGGTTGAGCCCCTGTGTGGCTGGTCCCGGAGAGGGTAGGCGAGTGAGTGCAGAGAGTATCAGAGAGGTTAGGCACAGTTCAAGACAGGAGCACTCTCGGAGGGAGGAGAAGAAAGAGTCTCAGTGAGTGTAAGGCCACTGCAGCTCTGAAGGGAGTAGAGCAGGACCACATGGGAGTGGCCTCGAGGAGAGGAGGTGTAGATGTGGAGACACGAACTGTATTACGCTGGATAAGGGCTAGAGCGGGGAACCTGTTGTAGCCAGTGCCTGGAGAGTAGCAGCACAGGGCTCTGCCTGGGACACGGAAGCTGGTGACAAGATCTTCTGTAGTATAAGCGTAGAGGGCTGCCCTGAGGAGCGGGGCTCTGAGGCCCAGTCTGAAGGTGTACTGCGCTGAGCCAACTCCCGGAGAGAGAAGGCACTGTAGCAAAAGTCCTCCAGGAGAAGTACCATGGGGATTCCCAGGAGCAGCGGGCACTGCTTTTGGAACTCACAAGTAGACTGGCGCTGAGCCTGGCCCTGAGGAGTGGGAAGTGCAGAGAGAGAGTCCGGGTAAGGTGGCACTGAGCCTGACCCCAAGGAGTGGGAAGCACTGCGAGAAAGAGTCCAGTTAGGTTGCGCTGAGCCAGGGTCCGTGGAGCGGGAAGTGCAGAAAGAGAGTCCGGGTAAGGTGGCACTGAGCCTGGCCCCAAGGAGTGGGAAGCACTGAGAAGGAGTCCAGTTAGGTTGCACTGAGCCAGGGAAGCGCTGAGAGAGGAACCCAGAAGGAGAAGCGCAGAGGTCCGACAGCAGGAACAATTGGTCCATGGGGAAAGTATGGCACCAAAAGGAACCTTGGAACTCATTGCCAAGTCAGTTAGTGGTGTGGCTTAAATATCCCGGGTCAATGATGTTATCAGGCAGGAACGAACCCGGAGTTCCCACCATGGTCCCTTTGAAAGCAGAGCAGGTAGCGCGTGTACGCATCTAGGCACCAGGATCGGAGCGCTGGGTGGCAGCATCCTGGCCACCACATGGAGTACAGAGAACCTGGAGAAATGCGGCGGTGGTGACTGGCTACCGCTGCAAGAGCACTGGAGGTGGAGGGCCAGGCAAGACATAAGGTGAGTTGGGCCTGCTGCGGACGGCCGCAGCCAGTTGTCATAACATAGGGTAATAGTGTCTGGTGATCTGAAGGCAGTGAAGCAATGCAACAAGGTGATAAAGCCAGAAGAAGGCTGGGCTGCATAGAGAGAGGAATAACTAGTAAGAAAAATTAGGCATTAATGCCTTTGTAGAAGTCCTTGGTGAGGCCTCATCTGAAGTACTGTGTTTAGTTCTGGAGTCTGTATCACAAAAAGGGTAAAGTGAGATGGTGTTGGTCCAGAGAAGGGCAACCAAAATGGTGTGGGATCTGTATTGGAAGACTTATGAGAGGCTGAAGGATTTGAATATGTTTACACTGGAAGAGAGGAGGTGCAGGGGAGATATGATACAGATTTTCAGATACCTGAAATATTTTAATGATGCACACATTTCAAACCTTTTCCATTAGAAAGAAAACTGTAGGACTAGGAATCATGAAATGAAACTCCAATGGGGATGACTCAGAAGCAACATCAGGAACTATTTCTTCATGAACAGGGTTGTAGATGACTAGAATGCCCTTCCGGAAGAGGTGGTGAGGATGAATACAGGATAAACACTGCAAATCCCTAAGGACTATGTTATGTTTGGCCAGCTGCGTGAAGGCCCCATGACCGGCTGCACTCACCCCAGACAACCACCGATGCAAAGAACCTCTTCTTGTGGCTGGGATGCCACCGCCATGCTCATCCGACACTGATGCGACTAGGACATCGCCATGCCACTCCTGCCCCCGAGCCTCCCTAGTATACACATGTCACTTGACTTCTCTTAATGGCCCCCACGGCGGGATCTTTCCTGTGACACACCC
Source organism: Rhinatrema bivittatum (assembly GCF_901001135.1). Classification (NCBI taxonomy): domain Eukaryota; kingdom Metazoa; phylum Chordata; class Amphibia; order Gymnophiona; family Rhinatrematidae; genus Rhinatrema; species Rhinatrema bivittatum. Next base: position 14,955,430 of record NC_042621.1, read on the forward strand.
CTATGATGTCCACCAGCCCAGGGATTTAAGGAACAGCTGAGCAGCTACTTATCACCTCAGCATCAGGTCCTCCTTGCCTCTGTCTTGTTTGTTTCCTGCCTTGACCTGTCTGTGGTTTCTTGTCTTGGTGGCTCTGTCTTGTCCTGTCTTCTCCCCATTTTGGCCTGATTTCTAGATAAGACCCTTGCCATGGACCTGAAGCTCTCTCATCTGCCGCATGCATATAACCATTGCCTTGGACATGGACCACTTTCTTGCCTGCTGCCTGCCACTGACCCTTGCTCTGGACCTGGATTCTTCTTGCTGTCTGTCCTAGACCCAGTGAATCCATGATTTCTGCCTGCCTTGACCTCAGCTCAGCCCCAGACTCTCCCTTCATCTTTAACCTGTTGGACCAATGCCCGGGCCCTACTGGCCCCTGGAACCCAAGGGTTCAACTCATAGGGCATGGGGCTGGTACAGGTGAAGTTACAGTTCTGTCCCAGCCCAGGGCATGTCTGCCAGCTGTCAGCGTGGGCATAGTAAGTTCATCTAGTAGGTTCACCTACTAGACCAGGGGTGGGCAATTCCAGTCCTCGAGGGCCACAAACCTGTCGAGGTTTTAGGATATCCTAATGAATTATGCATGACATAGATTTGCATACAACTGAGGCAGAGTGCATGCAAATCTCTCTCATGCATATTCATTAGGGATATCCTGAAAACCAGACTGGTTTGTGGCCCTCGAGGACCGGAACTGCCCACCCCTGTACTAGACTGTGCCAACCACACCACAGCACAAGAGTCCACTTCCTTTACAGGCTAGAGGTTGGAAATGAAGAAAAGAGTGCATGGGAGTAACTTGCACAGAGCAGCAGTTACTGCTCATAACAGAATCATGAGGTAATCTGCACAGAGCGGCAGCTACTAACATAAAAAACTTGCTGGGCAGACTGGATGGACCATTTGGTCTTTTTCTGTCATCATTATTGTGTTACTACGCAAGGCAGATCCTGCGCTAAATTTCTTTTCCTGGATCTGCTGCAGTGTTTGGGCAGGCACCGGCAGCACAGTGGCATGGCAATGCTGGGAGCACCCTGGCATCTATGAAAATAAGTCGCTGGAGGCAGTTTCCTGTATTGCCTATGTCTAAATCTGGCCCAGCCCAAGCTTGATCCCCTACACTTTCTCTTCCTCCACCCTCTAACCTGAGCACTCGCTTCTCCTCACTTCCACAAAGCTCCCCCCTCCCAAGCTCAACTACAACACTTCTCTCACCTGCCTCTCCAACTCCTCCCCAGTCCTTTCTCTTCATCCCCCCCCCCCCAGCCTGACCCAAGCACTCCTTCTTCCCCTCATCTAACTCGAGCATTCTTTCCTCCTCCCCCCCCCAGCACAGTCTTCTCCCTCCTTCAGTCTCAGTCCTGTGCTCTCTGCAGGCCCATGCATTCATCACAACTGTTTGATCCATCAGCGGGCCGCATGGACCACCGGCCTGTTGACCTGCACCTCCAATTTCTCCTCCATAATCTTCCGGCTGTGTGGGCTGGAGGTCAATCCCTGATTCTCCTTCCAACCTGCACTGCTGACGCCCCCTCCAGTGTCCTCTGGGTGTGCAGCTGGGACAGGTCCTGTTTGTGGGCTGGCAGAAGCTGCTCCTTGGCAGAATGATTGAGGGGCCAGGTGGGTGCGCTCCTCGGCAGAGCGCACATGCAGGCTGATGTACACATGAGCACACTGCCAGGCCCTGACAGACAGATGCCACTGCCAGGGACCTAAGGGCATTATATGTATAGATGTAGCATTGTATAACTGAGGAGTTAAGGAGCTGTAAGGGCTCAAATCACCCATAACAATGCCAGGGATGTTAATTCTCTGAGATCTCCAGTTGCTTAATAACATTTCTACTGTGTAAATAACTTCCTGACATGTTTAATTAGGATTTAAAAAATGTTAAGAAGTCATTATCTTAATTAAAATCCATTCCAGACCTGGTATGTGCACATGTTATAGATAAACTCCCATTATATATTGTTTCCTCCAGTGAAGCATTATTTAGCAGTGTGAACCAATCAGTGGGTTATCTCAAAACCATTAGCTTATGCTCTTGACAGTTCACAACCTAATCTTATTGTTTTGTTTTTAAAAAATTTATTAATTGCTTAACACAATTGGCCTAAGCGATGTACATAATTACACACACACCATTACAATGAAGATTTAACAAAAACTAAACTCCACAAAAATTTAAATTAACAAAGATTAAATAATAAAAAACAAATCATCAAATCAACAGACAAAGCATTGTCACATTTGTATATGAAGTCAGATGACAAAAACTTCATTACAGTACATCTCAAATATGGTATAAAAATTCTTAATCAGTTAGATGGCATTAACTTCATTGCTTACGTCTCAAAAGCACGGGTGAGAAGAAAATCTTTATAAGATGTTTTAAATTTCTTGAGATCGTCTAAAGATCTTAAATCAAAAAGGAATCAAATTCCATTGTGAGGGCGCCGCAACTGAGAAAGAAGTCTCTCTAGTACTAAACAAGCGAGCATGACGGATGGAAGGAACTTCAAGAAAATTCAACTGAGAGGATCTCAAACATCTAGCTGGTTTATTGATTCTTAAGAGAGCATTAAACCAGAATGGAGAATTACTCATACGGAGTTTGAAAACAATCAATCCTATTTTAAACAAAATCCTATCAGGAACTGGTAGCCAATTGAGTTTGCATAAAACTGGTGATATCCTCCTATCACGACGTTTTAGGTTGGATACCAACCTAGCAGCAGAATTCAATAATAGCTGAACTGGCTGAATTCGACATTTCGGTAACCCAATGTACAATCCATTACAATAATCGATGTGCGGGAAGATGATGGCTCGGACAACAGTCAAGAAATCTTTTTCATGAAGCAAATGACGTAAACCAACCAATAATCGCAATTTGAAAAAGCCAGTTTTAATTAACATTCTAATTTGAGGTTTAAATGATAAAGTAGAATCTAACAAAAAGCCCAGACTCTTAATTGGGTTGACAAGAGAAAAAGACATATTATCAATTGTCAAAGAATTCTGAATTAAGGTAGATAATGATCAGTGGATCAACAACATGGTAGTTTTATTGGTGTTAAGCAATAACTTGTTATGTTTTAACCAACGATTTATGGTATTTAGGCAGAGGGTGAGAGAATCGATTGTTTCCTGCCATGAATTTTTCACTTTGACATAAAATTGAATGTCATCAGCGTATAACTTAAAGCCATCAGTGATGATGGCCAAGAGTTTGGTAATGGGAGCAAGGTATACATTGAACAACATGGCGGAAAGGGCTGAGCCCTGTGGAACCCCAACTTTTAATGGAAGGGCTTCAGAACAACGACTGTTAAATTTAACCATCTGAGAACGTTCAGTAAGATAATTCTCAAACCATATGCTGTCAAGATGCCAAAGGAAAGTATGAAGTTAAGTTGAACCACACGCAGTTTTAAAATTATTTTTTATTTATAATGTTTGTACTGAGGGATATGTAGACAGATGCTGCCCCTTTGTCATCCCGCTAATTACAGGTGTGAGCTTGAGAAGAAGCAGCAGTGGTTTGCTATGTCAGACAGGCAGGTTAAAGGGACTAACAATATGTTTATTCTCCGTGTACTGTTACCTGCACTTTCCATCCCCTCTCGAAGAATCAGGAACTGTACGCATCAGATGCTCATTGCATGCTCCAAAAGATCAGTGTAGCCAGTCCGGCCTGAAACAGCTATAAACTTCACTTTATAGGTCATCTACTGGAGGATGGCTCAGTTTTAGTCAAACGTAAGTCTGCACCTTTCCTGTGATGCTCAGGTTGCTTACCCACCAGTCAGGAATCTCTCGGAGCTGCAGGCTTCCCTGAAGCTCTGCCTCTTACATCCAGACAAGGCAGGGTGTTGCAGAGGAGAGACAGAGCCTAGAGGAACAACTGCACGATGCACCTGTTCTTTCATGAGGCACTTGGGGAACAACGCGAGTCCCAGCACAGGCCAAAACCCGCTCTTCCAGCAATGTTGTCGCAAGACTTTCAGGCCCGCTTAGCTTGTGCTTGTATAATAGAAGGACTAGGGGGCACTCCATGAAGTTAGCATGTGGCACATTTAAAACTAATCGGAGAAAGTTCTTTTTCACTCAATGCACAATTAAACTCAGGAATTTGTTTCTAGGGGATGTATTTAGTGCAGTTAGTGTAGCTGGGTTTAAAAAACTTTTGGATAAGTTCTTGGAGGAGAAGTCCATTAACTGCTATTAATCAAGTTTACTTAGGGAATAGCCACTGCTATTAATTGCATCAGTAGCATGGGATCTTCTTAGTGTTTGGGTAATTGCCAGGTTCTTGTGGCCTGGTTTGGCCTCTGTTGGAAACAGGATGCTGGGCTTGATGGACTCTTGGTCTGACCCAGTATGACATGTTCTTATAGTCTTATGTAAGAAATTCATACTGGGCCGGATTTTCAAAACGTTACGTTTGTAAATCCGGAGGATTTACACGGGTAACCGGATTTACGCACGCCGGGCCTATGTTATATAGGCTCAGTGACACGCATAAAGCCCCAGGACACGTCTAAGTCCTGGGGCTTTCAAAAAGGGGCGGGGAGGGGGCAGGGCCAGAGGCTCTCGACACAGCCGGGAGATCGTGCTTCAGCAATTGGCTGGCAGGCGCAACAGGGTAGGACAATTTTTTGGGGGGTTTAGCTTAGGGCCGGTAGGGATGTGCAGAGGGACGCCATATGTTGCATTCGTGATTCGGATTCGTCGGGGAGCAGATACATTGTATTCGGCCGTATGGCGCCCCGATGCGTTAATACGGCGATTTCTATTCGTGTCCCAGCTAAAATTAAAATTAACTACAACCCCCCACCCTCCTGACCCACCCAAGACTTACCAAAGCTCCCTGGTGGTCCAGCGGGGAGTCCGGGAGCCATCCCCTGCACTCACACCCTCGGTGCCGGTTTGATCATGGCGCCGATAGCCTCTGTCACAGGGGCTACCGGTGCCATTGGTCAGCCCCTGTCACATGGTCATCAGCGCCATCTTGTGCTCCTACCATGTGACAGGGGCTGACCAATGGCACCGGTAGCCCCTGTGACAGAGGCTATCGGCGCCATGATCAAACCGGCACCGAGGGTGTGAGTGCAGGGGATGGCTCCCGGACCCCCCGGGAGTTTTGGTAAGTCTTGGGGGGTTCAGGAGGGTGGGTTTGTTTACATTTTTATTTAGGTGGCTGTATGATTTGTGTATTCGTGGGGAATCGCGATACGTTTCGCTTCCCCACGAATACTACGAATAGTGCAATATACGTTGCGGATCGCCAATACGGCGAAAACGAATGCACACCCCTAAGGGCCGGGGATGCGGGGGGGGGGGGTTAGGGGAAGGAAAGGGAAGGGAAGGTAGGGAGGTTCAGGCAGCGGGGCTCAGCATAGGCTCGGAGCGCGTAAGGTGCACAATTGTGCACCCCCTTCTGCGTGTCGACCCCTGATTTTATAACATGTGCGCGCCTGCGTGCACATGTTATGAAATCGCGTGTCCATGTATGCACCCGGGGTAGCTTGCGCACATGGACATGTACATGCAGGTCTTAAAATCTACCCCACTCTGTTTTGCTCTGAACATTAAAAAGCAATATGGATTGTCATCTAGAGCTATGCAATCAGGGATTTTTGGGTAAAGGTGATTATTATTGTGTAACCTCAGTTTCCTTGACCTGACATAGGGGGGAATAGATGGCAAAAGGACTATGGAGACTGTCCTCTAAATCCTCGGTTCAAAGCCAGTCTTCATCATCTGCAGTGGTGATGCATTGCTATGAATTCAGGGGTCTGAGTCAATGGCCTACGATTAAAGTCTAATGGAGAGGAGTCCATCGTTACAGAACAAAAAAGCTCTGAGCACTGCTGTGAGGTTTCCAGCCTAAGTGGCAGTCCCACCTGCAAGGGTAAGCTGAGGAGACATTAGGTTAATAAAAGATGGGAGAAGTAGCCTTCCATGAAATTCAAATCCTGTAGGGGGCCCTTTTTTTTTTTTTTTTACCCCTAGGATCTTTTGCAACAATGAGAAATATTTTTCATCAATACTAGTTCTAGCAATATAATCAGAAAAAAAAATATTTAAAATATCAATTGATGCCTTTTTATATGTCATACTGAATTCTTTAATCCTTATTCAGTGACAAACTGCCCTCCAAAAGAAACTTTTTCTATAACATTAGAGAGAAGATGCTTTTGCTGTTGTCCTCTGTCACACTTTCCCCCTGCTGAAACGCATGAATTTTAGGTTTTATGAACAGCAATGGGTCATCACAAATCTGCAGTAAATATTCACAAATCCACACGAGTGACATTAAAAGGGGGGTCAGATTCCTGAAGTTCCCATTTGTTGGCATTTGGCAGACTGCGGGCTAAACCTGCGAACCGCTGCCCTTAACCTTCAGCCCTGAGCCGGTCACCAAGGCCACGAAGCACTGCTGCCTCTTTGCACAATGGGACACCACGAGGAGCTGCTGGGTCTTCATGGGGCAGGAACCTGCCGACTCCAGCATGCTGTGCCTCCCTCTGGGCACGCAGGCGCCTGCTATGCTACCACATTTAAAGGGACTGTGGCGGGAAAGTGCCTGCAGCCTCTAGAAATTACATCACAGAGTGGGCCCTATAAAAGGGCAGCTCCCCAGTTTACAGGATGCCTCGGCAACAGGTCCCACTACCTTGTGTAGAGCATGGTGCTACAATATCCTGTCTTCAGCCCAGTTTGTCTTCAGCTCCCGAGTGTCCTCAGAGTTCCTTCCCTTCTGTGCTTCTCTTTGCCCGACCTCCTCACCTATCCATCCCTTCAGATGGATACCTGGATCAACCTCGGTCGGACCTCGCTTGACCTCTTGACACTCTTGCCTGCCACCAACCTCTGCCTGCTTCTTGACATGCCTGATCGCTGCTTACCTACACCCCTGCTATCCAAGGACTTCCTCTCTTGCTCACAGCGGAGATCACCATCTAAGACCCTGCTGATCCCGGCACCCAAAGGCTCAACCCGAGAGGAACGAGGGCTGGTACAGGCGAAGCTCCAGCTGGGTCTCCGCTTCATCCGGGTGCTCTTCCCTGCAGCTTGCACCAATCCCGCCTCAGCCTGAGGGTCCATGAATGCAACACCACTGTCAAAGGGCACAGTCCCTATGATTGTAGTTCACTAAGACTTCCACATTAGTTATATGATGCATGGAAGATAAGACGTAATGTGCATGGCATCGCTTTATGAGGACTTACGTGGGGTTTCAATTTTTCAGCGGTAAGCACTTTGCACATTTACTAAAAAGTGAAAATTCTTGAACATTATACTGGAGGTTGGGGGGCTGGCAATTTCTTTCTGCTCCTTGCCGCTTCCAGCTCACTGGGATCCAGCCTCTTTTGGGCCTTTATGCCACAAGTCTTTATTCACAACTACTCAGGGCTTTTCCTCTGTTTTAGAGTCCCGAACCCATTTGAAATTAACTGCAAATCGGGTTCCAAAAACCGCACTCATTTCAAACAAATGTATATCCCTATGGGTTAGTTTGATGTTTACCTCTAGATACAAAAAGAGGTTCATATTCAAAAGATTTGTCCACTTAAGTTTGGGACTTACTTGACAAAGCATGGGATTTAAAAATCCCACCCACATGGCCTGACTCTGATTTATCTGCTACAATTTACCCAGATAAATCAGAGGCATTCCAGGGGTATTCTGGGACAGGGCTAACTTATCCAGATAATGCTGATACTCCATTAACTCTGATCACGTTTTCTGGATATCTTTAGTCATGCCAAAAGAGCTGTTCTAAAGTTGGCCGGATAAACTTCCCAGGCTAACTTTGGATTTATTGCTGTGACTTGACGGCTGAATATCTGGACTAAATTAATTGGATACATATATTCAGACATCCTGCAGCTGCATATGGACATCATTAAAAGCTTTTCTAATAGGCAATACACCAAATACCTTTCTATTGTGATAATTAATATACATGTGTTAAAATCCAAGTTAGGACTCTTAAGAACTGTCTCGGTGTATCCGTATATATAGACACAAATATTTTGTATCTGAATTAAAAACCACACGTATTTGGTCCAACATACCCTACAGCATATTTATTTAATTCTATTTCTGCATTAATATAATGCTCTAAACCAGGATGGTTTTTTTTCTTGGTAAACTGTTTGGTACTTACTGAGGTTTAATATTTTAAATATGTATAAAGCACAGCTTTCAAAACTGTCCACAGTAAAACAATTTGCACATGAAAGTGGATGTGTGGAGATCCATGCAAGTATTTTATAAACTGTGTGGCAGGTGCTGCCCCACAAGTACGTGCATATGTTTTACTAAACATGTATATTTCCAATATAGAAAGCACCTACTTTCTTTATCTGTTTTATAAACATATATTTGTATATTTTGGGCATGTAAAAATAAATAATATGTCCACCTAATAACCCTGAATTAAATGTGGAGGCAGGTATTCTATGAAGTACACATGTATACCATTCTGAAAATACTTGCATGTGTACATGGACTCACCAGTTTGCTGATACACCAGTTCATCCCATTCTTCTCCAGTTCACTTTGACCCTCTAGCACTTCTTCCTGACGCCCCTCCATTTCACTCACACCTCCCACTCAAACACTTCAGACAAAAACCATGTCTCATTTCATTGTGTCAGTCCATTATCAGATGTAACAATTTTTCCGTCAGGTTCAGTAATGTATGCAAGTATGCCATTACAAAAGAGCAACTGCCACATGTATTTCTGAACCCCACCCTGGATTGCCCCTAGAATGCCCCTTTATAGCCATGGTACAATGTACATACTATATTGCAGGTGTGTGCATGTACTCTTTAGATTTATAAAATAGTATATATGCAGACATATGATACTTACATTTATATATGCTGTTTTACATGTGAAACCCCTATAAAAATTCACTCCATAGTGAGTAGTAGAAAATGCATGCATTAACGGGATATTAAACTAACCTATCTCTAGTTAAGATAATCATACAGTATAATATGCATTAAATATAATAAAGCAAGTGCCAAAAAGCAGAATATAAATCAAAGAAATAAATAAATAAATAGCATTATTTAATACAGTGGTTCCCAACCCTGTCCTTGGGAACCCCCAAGCTAGTTGGGTTTTCAGGATATCCACAATGACTATGCATGAGAGAAAATTTGCATGCACTGCTTCCATAATATGCACATTTTCTCTCATGCATATTCATGAAAACCTGATTGGCTGGGGGGTCCCCAGGACAGAGTTGAGAACCACTGGTTTAATATAACACTAAAATGATCTCTGATTTCAGCTGAAATAAAAAAAAAATATTGTAACTGAAGTTTAAAAATAATTGTATATTATGATTCACTATCAAGCATCAAAGTCATTATTTACAGAAGAAGTTAGTACAGTAATCACAGGAAACTATTTTCATTTTCCAAGGGACTATATGGGTGCTGCACTCACCTTTTTGTTAGCGAAAATGATTAATATCTAAGCAGAATAAGCTCTACAAATGAGTTGCATTCTCAAAATATCACTATAGATTTTTAACACTGTTATACCCTATGATCTGTTCTAAATAGGATGCTGAATATGTAAACCAATAATTTACAGCTCATTTCCCCAATACCAGCAAGATTTATTCTCTGACTTTTTTTTTTCTTTTTTTGCCATTATGGACCTTCGGTAGTTCAAGCCTTGTTCCATCTTTACAGTTTTAAAAGAAAATAATTGCTGGAGTCTGACCTTCCTCTGTCTTGACATGCACATTGGCAAGATATAGTATAACAAAGCTTACTCAGACCACGGTGTTTCCAAGGAGTATTCACAACATATTTCTGGTTATTCTTAGCACACTATTATGAAGATCGGAAAGAAATATGCAGGATTGCTTGGAAAAATTGAGTTGTAATCCTGGCTCTGAGTTATTTTTTTTCCCCCTATAACTTAATTCTTCATGGACATGGGGATTTATGGTTGCAGTAACTAGGAATTAAAATTAAGCACACCTATTTATTTTTCAAAATACATAAGGTTGGCCTAGTGGGCGGTGGTCTGTGCTGCTATGCGATAGAACTGGATTCAGCCCAGATCCTGGATTTTGCTCCTCAGCCTGGGGGGCGTCTTCAAAGTCCACGGGGAAGGTCGGGGAAGAGGGCAGCATCTCAGCACACTTGCAGCATCTAGTTGCCAGGTTATACACACCCACACTGGACTCCAGACGGAGCAGTGGCCCATGGCCCCTGACTAAGGAGGGATGTTGCATGGCTGGATAACAAGGAAGAAAAGTGAAAAAAAAAAAAAAGCTGAGACGCCTCACTTGATGTTGTGAATTATGGCTCATATCATTGTAGGCTAGTACAGGATGGTTCTGACTGTACTGTAAGCCCAAAAGAACAGAAAGAAAATCCACTGGTCCAAAAAAGAAAAAAAGACACATATATATCATTTTTTTGTGAGTTAAAATAAAAAGTTCCATACAGAACTAATGGAGCCTACTTTCCAAACAGTGTGCATGCGTTCATATCTGTGTGCATATGTGAATAAAAAAAAAAAATATATATATATATATATATGTTAGCCCTTCACGATGCTCTCGGACCCCCATCAGATATCCAGAAAATGCGGACTATGGCAGGACACTGATCACAAAAAATTATTGGGGAGTGGGAGGGACACGCGCACACCCACCCGTCACAGAAGCCATGGCCCTTTCGGAAAAGCAAGCTGAAAAAACCGCAAGTCGTCCCATTCCCTAGCTAAGGCACAACTCCTTCAAAGAAACTAAAAACGATCTCGCGCCCGTACCCGGAGACGCGCAAGTACTTACTTTAGTGCCCAAGCGAATGTCGAGCTCCAGCTGGCGCCTGCTCTGCTCCAGGACGCTCAGCAGGTGCTCCTGGAAGACGCCGATCTTGGTGTAGAAGCGCGCGCCGCGCCAGCAGCCCTCCAGGTTGTCGAAGTCGACGCCCAGCGCGCGCAGGAAGCCCAGGCTGCGCGCGTCCAGCGCGATCTGCTGCGGGCGGCCGAGCAGGGCGGCGCGGCAGCGCGCGTCCAGCAGCGTCAGCTTCAGCACCTTGCCCGAGCGGACAGCGACCAGCGCCGCCGCCAGCCCCACCGGGCCGGCGCCCACCACCAGCAGGGAGGCGCGGGCGCGCCGCCGGCGCACGCCGTCCAGCGCCACCTTCAGCGCCGCGTGCAGCAGCACGGCCAGCAGGGTGCAGGCGGCCAGCGCCAGAGCCAGGCGGCCGCAGCGCTCCTCCTCCTCGGACGCCTTCTCCATCGGGTTCGCAGCGCGCGATGCTCCTTCACCCGCAAGGGTTTGAGAAGGGGGCAGAGGGCAGCCGACCCATGCCCCGGGCCAGGTGCGCAAGCCTTGCGCTACCTCTTGGATCGCCTCCCTTACGGGGGATGGAGACGGGAGCGAGTCCTGCTCGGCGCTGCGGCTGCAGACCTCCAGGGCTGGTCTTTTCTGTCCTGCCGGCTCTCCGCAGCTTCCCTCGTTAAAAGATTTCACTTCCTCACGTGGGGAGCTCTTTTCGGCAACCCGGAGCCGCGTTCCGGTCAGATCTGGAATCTCTCTCGCCCTCTCCCCTCTCCGTCTGCTCTGCACCTCCTTCTGCGGGATCAGGTTTCAGGCTGGCAAATCCCATGCCAGACTGTTAGACCCTCCTGCTGCTGGCACGAATGTCAGAGACGTGACACATATATGAGCATTCGCACAACTTTGCTATCTGCTTCCATAGTTTTTGTGGCTTTTGTTTGCTTTAAGGAATGCAACATTTAAAATGCCACGGATGCTTCTAGGTGGCCCGGGGGGGGGGGGGGGGGGCATAACACAGCCATGGCCCTCAGCCTCCCTTCTCTAGTTTTATTTGAAAGAGGAGTCCTAGCTTCTATCCCTTGGGACCCCTATGGTGGGGGACAATGATAGGTGGAAGACATCCAAGGGGGGAGGGGGACAGGGCAGAGCCAGCTTGGTTGGTGACAGCAAGTGAGGTGGGGGAAACAGAAAAGGCAACAAAAGGTCCAGGCCCGGGCCCTTGGCAGACAAATAGCAGGGGAGAGGGAGGGAGGCTTTACTTTTTCAGTTGGAAATCCTGTTTGCTTCATTTGCTATAAGGGTCACATGGATAATATTGCTTATAAAGAAGGAGGAGTGTGGCAGCCCCAGTACAGCACCAACCTGGAGATCCCAAGGTCTCCAGGTGCCAACCTGGGTCAGAGCAAGGGAAACAGGAGATTGGTCCATGGATTCAGCGGAGGAAAAGCAGCTGCATAGCAGGTACATGGGAATGGCCTGTGACGTAGTCCTCATTAGGAAGCAGGCTGAAATGACCTGGAAGAAGCCGATTGCTTAGTAGTTCATGAAGTTATGGAACTAACGGGCCAATACAGTACACTGCGCTCCGATGGAGCACTGTTAACCCTCCATTGGATGCGCGTTTTCCCTTACCCCTTATTCAGTAAGGGGCGGAAAACGTGCGTCCAACCCACGGCACCTAATAGCGCCCTCAACATGCAAATGCGATTCAGTAAGTAAAATGTGCAGCCAAGCTGCACATTTTACTTTCAGAAATTAGCGCCTACCCAAAGGTAGGCGCTAATTTCTTCCGGCACCGGGAAAGTGCACAGAAAAGCAGTAAAAGTGCTTTTCTGTGCACCCTCTGACTTAATATCATGGCAATATTAAGTCGGAGGTCCCAAAGGGTAAAAAAAGTAAAAAAAAAAATTTTTAAGTCGGGTCGAAAACCTGATGCTCAATTTTGCCGGCGTCCGGTTTCCGAGCCCGTGGCTGTCAGCGGCTTGAGAACCGGCAAAATTGAGCGTCGGCTGTCAAACCCGCTGACAGCCGCCAATCCAGGCCAAAAGGAGGCGCTAGGGACGCACTAGTGTCCCTAGCGCCTCTTTTTGCCCGTTTTTACCGCCGGACCTAATTTAAATACTGAATCGCGCGCACAGGCGAGTGGGCATTCGCCCGCTCTCCCATGGACTTTACTGAATCAGCCCGTAAGTTAGTGCAGTATAGACTGGGCAGCTGGTTTTTCTGTTGCCACGTGATATTATGGTTTTCACCACATGGCATTAAGCCTGCGGCGCAGTGAAAGCTGGGAAGAAGCAGTCAGAGTCTCAGGAGAGCGAAGGACCGGAGGAGAGACAGAGATCTCAGAAGCCATGGCATGGGACGGCAAGTGACCAAAATGTGATGCAGGCAGAAGAGGAACAGCGAGGGACCCGAGAGAGGCTGGGAAAACACAGAGTGGCGAGGGGCTGGATGGAAATACAGACGGATGAGGAGCAGCAGGGAGGCAAGACAGGTCCAGATGTGGAGCGGCAAGGGACCAGATATACAGACTTAGGAGCAGCATGGATATAAATAAGATGGGGCAGAGGGCCCCCATAGGCCCGGAGATCAAATGAACTACTGGACTGCAGGAACTGGGAACATGAGAGGGTAACCTGCAGGGAACGGCAGCTAATACCCTTAAGAGGCTGCATGGGAGGGGGGGGGGGTGGGGTAACTGTGCAGAGTGGCAGTTGCTACCCTAAACAGAAAACATGGGCCCTTGCGGACTTCAGGAACAGAGGAAGTATGTTGGGTGATTTGGTGCATACACAGCAGATTCACACCCATAACAGGTTCGCGAGGCAAGGAATAGAGAATGTAAGTAATGGTGTGTTTGAACGCACACATCCACAGGGGCTGGAAAGATTGGGGTGGGGGCGGAATACCTCCAAGATGATTGTCTTCTTTCAAAAGAAAAATGCTGTGAGAGTCATATTACCAGCTAAGTTTATAAGCAAAATATTAATATATCAATTTGTTTAAGTTAAGAGCAAGGACCTACAGATATTGGTAGTGAACTGTGACAGCATGTGGAATGGGGTTTTGGCTGCAAGCCAGAAGCAGTAAAACAGATTACCTGAATTTGCTAGTTGTGATAGGGCATTGTATAGGAAGCTGTTATAGATATACAAAAGCAAGAAAATAGAGGGCTCCCTAGTGAATATAAAACTGCAGTTTCTCTGTAAAAGAAAGGATCTGATTCTATAAAAGGATCCGACTGGTAGCAAATTCACTAATTAGGAGTTGATGGAAGAATATGAAGAGATCAGGCGCCATAGGGTTTATAGAAAGGGGGAGGGAAAGAGAGAGTATTTATACATATTGTGCCTGGACAGATATGTAACTGGCTAACATTTTGCTACATGCAGAATTTTACAGCTAGGATGGGATGGATATTTAATGAATTTTCACTAAGCTTGTCTACAAGTGGTGTCCTACTGTCCTTCAAGGGGTTTAACAAATGACAAGAATTAACAAGTTCCAAAAAATAATAGTTCAGTTACATTTTGCTAAACTTGTTTGAGAAGTTTACTTTAATGTTAAATTATAATTTAAGGGGCAATTTAAGAAAAAAAGACAACTGTAGTTTAAAGCTTTCTGGAGGAGATGGATTTAATTGGTGATACCAGCAATCTTTCCTTGAGATAACAGATTAATTCATGGATGGTTTCCTTTACAATGCCAGCCACTGTCAGAAAAGCTGGGCAGGCAGGAAGTCAGCAATTGTGAACTCAGCAGGTGGGGAATAAGCAATGCTCAGTGTGGTTAAAAGTTGAGGAGGCTCAGGATATGCAATGGGAGGGCTCACAGGAGATGGGACAGGGCTTTTTGCTGTACAGTAATGGGAGCAGAGTAGTGCAGTGGGGGCTGTATATTTGCATGTTCACTAGCGTGTGCAAAACTGGCTTGGACATTGCATTGGGACATGCTGCATGGATGCAAGAGACAGAAACCAAGTGCAAGGTAAAAAGTGGAGAGGAAGTTTGAGATAATTTGAGCAGGACATGTCAGGGACCTGCCAACAAAGGAAATCATGTTTTGGGGTTTGTTTGTTTTTTTTTCAGTTTAAGGGGGTGAGAGTCAGAACAAAAGGGTTAAAAAAAACCCAATTAACTGCTTAGGGGGTAATAAAGCCGGGGCCTCTTAAAGGCCTGCATTCTAGCAAAAGTCCACTGTGGGTATGCTAATGGTTGTTGGTGACACAGGAGGAGAGAAGGATAAGACTGGGAACCAGTTTTCATGCAAGGAAAAAAAACCCAGTCTGCTCTGCTTGTGAATTTAATGCAAAGCAGCAGTTGATATTTTACAGCCTTTGGGGGGAGATCAATACATTTTGAATAGCCACTTTGAGGACACAATTAAAACTCTGCTTCTACCTTAGGTGAGCAAAACAATTAGGTGGGGCCGATGGTTAATTATTGAAGAAAATCATGGGGGACCCATTTCTGAGTGTAGAGATAAGAAGTAAAAGATTTTGGAAACCTGCAGTGGGGGTAGATGTGCAGCGAGGACCCCTCCCTTCTCCTGTGTGGGAAACTTTATTATGTGGAGCCTTTCTTCCATGGGTAAGGAAGTCTCTCAAGATTGCTGAAAGAATTAAATAGTGGACAAGAGGATACTTGATGCAATTTATTTCAGCGTAAATATCTCCTGTTTCTAAGGAATTGTAGGTACAAAGAGAGAGGTGAGGCATCAGGTGCATACGCATGTGTATAAACATCTTGTTTCAACCTAGTTACCATGTTCAACCCATAAGGGGTAATCAGTCATTTTCAGAGCTGGGCTTGCAAATTGCCTTACATTGGAGGCATGGGGAATGAAGCAGTATTTCAAAGTCTGGCATGGGTTAACTAACGCAGTGCAGCCGAGCTCAAGCTGGCCCCCCCATTTGTACACAATAATAAGATGCAGATAAACAAAGGTAGATTAAATCCCTTCCCCACATTCAGGCATGCTGCTACAACTGCCACAAGAAATGGGTTTGACGTGCTTTAAAATAATCGCATCTTACAGCAAAAGGTCATGTGCTTAAAAGTTTTTATGAATACTGTTCCTTCCCTCCCTCATATATTCCTTCGTATATTATACCCTCTCTTCGTGCCCTCTTTATTTCCTACTCCAAGTTAACATATACTTGTTATAATGTAACTTTATACTCCTTTCAAATTGTCTCTGGTTAATGGTTGTTATATTTACTGCTTAGTTCGATGTAAACCAAGTTGATTTGATTTGTATCAAGAAAGTCGGTATATAAAAGCCTTAAATAAATAAATGTGCTTACACTTGTGCGGTCGTCTTATTGCAAGGTGGCTGACATCTGAGGCAGAGGGGTGAGCTGTGAGGATCCCGGTGCGGTGAAAAGGTCTGGGAGTTGTTTCGGTGTAGTAGCCCTCAGTAAAGCAGAAAGTTAATGGAAGGGCTATGAGGAATTTCAATTAGGTGATTACACCAGGTGGGGATCAAGCTATTCTGACCATGGTTTTAGTCACTGGGCCATGTTGCCCCTCCCAGAAAGCTCGGGGAAGTTTCAATAACTTGGAATCAAAGGGGTTTAAAATAAAATACACAATGAGCTATGCATAAGCAGGCAAAAGTTTTATAAAAGTGCAAGTCCAAAAATAATTTCAGTAAGGGCAACAAAATAAACAGTTAACAAAAGTTGCATGGAGTCACATTCACTGCAGTGAGTCAATTAAGTAAGGCTGGTTTTAAAAAAACAACTCAATTACTTTTTGAAAAATGCATAACAGATCAAGGGGGCAAGGCATTGCTATTCATGGCACGCGATACAAATTAATGCCCCATTAGGGCAAACACCGGGGCATTTGCAATAACGCAAACAAAGGAAGAAGCATCTTGGGGGAAAGAATGCTTGGCCCGCTTGAGATAACTGTACTTGGGGGCATTTAGAGTTTGTGAGGTGGTACCAAGTGTTCCCTCAAAATGTTTCTTATTATACAACTTTTATACGCCAAGTTCAAACTGGTGCACTAAGAGTCAGTATAATGCAAAATAATATTGGGATTTCTGGTATGCAATTTGTTGTGCTGTGTGTGCAAGGTTCACAATCTGTGAATGCGCATGCATGGGCACAGCTTAGAGGGAACAACGTTTGTGCTATAAACTAGTTTTAAAATCCATGGTCCGGTGCTAGCAGGAGATGTGCATTTGGGGAAGACTAGGCAGAGGTGTAGATCCAAAAAACTGATAGAAAGAAGGGAGTATGCAAAGTAATACTATGGCAGACAGGGGGGAGAAAGTATTATTATGCCCAGTTCAGGTTGGGGAGGAGTACAAATGGAGGCCTCCGGGGGAGGGTCCAATTTTAAAACACAAGGTTGGGGCAGCACGTTCGCAGTTCCAGTTCCAGAAAGTGATGTCAAGCTGCCCCGAGATAGCAAACAAGGACCCCAAAGGGGGTTAAAGGACACTGTTTTAGGATTGGGGCCACATACACTGGCCTGGGATTTGGGTATGGCACATAGGCAGATGCTGCAAATAAGACAGCATCCGAGTCCAAAAACTTTGTGAGAGGCGAACAGTACTGGAAATGAATGTGTTATCTTGGATTGATTACCTTATTGTGGCAGAACAAAGATCAGCTTTGAACAATGGCCAAAAAAGAGTCATTGGGGGGGGGGGGTCATGCCTTGTTACATTAGGCAAGGAAAAAGAGCATGGATGGGATCAGCTGGCGGAGGACTGAGCAAGCCTCAAGAACAGACAGTTGTAAAAATGGATGCAGTGGCGAGGAATAAGCTAATTCCTAAGCATTTGCAGATGACCAGGGCGGAACCTAGGCCTGAAACTATCATCAGAGATTTGGGGGTATTGATTTGATAGCGCAAGAAGCAAGCAACTTGATCATAACAATGAAAGGAACGGGCCAAGAGCCAAAAAAAAACGGAATGGAGAAAGGCAGAAAAAAATAAAGAAGTGAGCAGTCAAGTGAGAGAGAGCCGAATGGGGCACAAACAGAAGATGGGGAAATAGCATCTCAAAGAGAGTTTATTCAGGGGATCCGCTTCACGGACATGGCTCTGCTCATTTTCAGCTTAGATGACAAAGCCTACAAACGTCCTAGGTAGGGGTGAGGTGTCAGGCCCTGGTAAGGGGTTACTGGACCCTCCTGTGGATGACAAGAATGGGGGGGTGCTGAGGTGCCATTAGATAGGGGGGCACCTGGGCTGGTGGTGGGTATTAGCGTTCGGTGCATGGCGAACAGCCCCCAAGGAGGAAAACGCAACATAAAGCAAGAATCAATAACCCCCAAGGCCGGGAGCTGGCTGGCCTGGGGAGTGCTGGAATAAGAGATTAAAAACGGTGGGGGCAGCACAGTACGGCTGCCCCATTCCCGAACATCTTGCACGGTTCGGCCTGATGGAGGGATAAGAAGTGGCTAAAAATGAAATAATAAATGAGTGCACGAATAAGTAAATAAATAAAAGAACAATCTCCTCGGGTGTGAGTGCTGCATTAATACAGGTATGGGAGCTTTGCTTTAGTAATATTTTTCAATTTATTGAATACTGTGGTCCATATTTTCCACTGTTTTTTTTGGTTCTGTTGCAAAAGCAGAGTAAATGGGTTGAGTGATGCGGAAGGAATACAATTTTTGAATTTGAACAGATGTCCCAGTGTTTATTGGGGAGGGAAAGGGGGTAGTTAGAATGGGGAAGGATGAGTGGTGCGGCGTGCGGGGTTGCCAGCCGGCTCCAGAGTTTCAGGACAGGTCCTGGTTTTACTCCCCTGCACGCAGGTACTACTTATAGTCTTGATCTCCTGAGGGAATGCAATAGGGAAATCAGAATAAGTCCCAGCATGCAATGGGGTAAAACCAGGACCGGATCAACCTGTCCTGAACATCTGGAGCCGGTTGGCAGCCCTAGCAGCGTGCCTGGGTTAATACTGGTTATCATCTCAGGATGATCATGGCATCCTTAGATTCAAACTTGTGCCTGGGGCAAAAAAAAAAAAAAAAAGCTGTAAGAAAAAACACTATAAGAACTTTTGCCTGTGGAATTTTGAAATAACTTAGCTTTGGCCCATGGATTTAATTTCCCTGGACTACAGAAAGAGAAGGAGAAAACAAATCAGGCACGCAAACACTTCTGCACGAAGTGCTGTGGAATGTTTTCCCCAATGTGTGAAATGCAAGAAGCAGGCAAAGGGTCCCACAGTGGATCCTGCTCAGACCCGAGCCTATGACATTATTTTTTCTCTTTCAGAAATTACAAGCATTGAAACTGTGCAAGTAAACTGTGTGCCCTCGGTTTCTAATTTGGAAGGGCTTTTTGAGATAGGTTTTCTTTTTTCTGTAATAAAAAGGCGTACACATTAAATGAAATTTAAATCTGGTAACTTTGCATTTAGTAAAGTAAAGTCTGCTAAATCTCTATACTTGTTTTTAGCTTTCATACTTGCACTTGGCAACAAGAAATCAGCATCTTCACATGCTCTATAAAAAGATTTTAATTAGGTTATTCAATGAGCATGCTGGTTAGGAAAGCAACAAGAGCTTAGGGAAAACATAAAGAACCATGACCATAAACTCTGCTGTTCAATTAATGGGTCTTTTTTTTGTAATTAATTTATAATATCTTTGAAAGGATGGCTTGTACTTTGTAAGGGACAGTTGTTTATTCAGCTGTCTGACATTTATACGATTAATGGGATTAAAAGTTATGCAAAGAATTTTGTTTCTCACTGTGAGTATATGATCGGTAATGAACAACTAGTACCCAGGACACAGGGATACTTTTACCTCTGTTGTTTTGCTTTCAGAGCAGATACAAAGCAGGAAGGGAAGGAGATGAGGCAGGCCACAGTGGTGTTGCTCAGGCAGAAACTAATCTAAAAATGGGATTACAAGTGATCATAAGAATGGCTATTTCCCCAGCACCATCGGCCTGGGAGAGCCCAAACTTGTTAGATCTTGGAAGCAAGGCAAGGTCAGACCTGGCTAATTCCCGGATGCAGGGGTGGATTTCAAATGTGAGTGCCCTGGGGCAATGAGAGAGGGGGGTTCTTTTCCTCAGAAATCATTGGAGGTGGGGGGAGAGGGGATGGGGGTTGGAAAGGGCAAGGGGGCCACAGTGGGGATTTGTGCATCCTCCCAGATCTCCCCTGCCCAGCTCAGTACCCTCCTCTCCCAGAGTCCCGCTTCATCTTGGCGTCACTACCACCATCCTGAGTCGTGGCACTCACTCTGCAGCAAAAGCAGCTTCTGAAAGGAAACGCAGCACTGGGCTGTGAGCCCTCCCGCACTCAAAGGACCTGCGGCAGCCCTGCCCCCTCTTCCTGTCACCCGGGAAATTCATGTCGAGGGGCAGGATAGATGCCACAGAACCTGTCAGCACTTGACGGATTTTCCTTCCAGGGGCTGCTGCTGCTACTGCTGCTGTGGGGCAGGTGCCACTACTCAGGACAGAAGTGTGGCAGCACAGCTGGATGGCGACGTGGCAGCAGAACCCCTATGGAAATTTGGTACTGGAGGCAGACGCCTGTGTTGCCTGTGCCTAAATCCAGGCCTGCCCAAATGAGGAAGCACCAGGTACAATGGGATGCTGAAGACAATCCCAAATCTCTATAGCATTCTGCCATGAAAACAAGTCCCGGGCACTGTGGTGGGGATGAGATGACCTAACCCTCAACACTGAGAAATGAGGACAGGAAAAAGAAACAACTTACTGCATGTAAAAGGATTATGGGGAACCTGAACTGTAATTCTTTCAGGATTTCAACATTGCTGCTTGAATGACCTGGGACCAAAGAAAGCGTTTGATCATGAAGCATGCATCTTAGACACTGTCACCTGCAACAGGCGCCTTACGGAGAAGCAGGAAAGGAAAGGCTGCAGGAGAAACCCAAGAGCTAAAAATCAATAGCAATAAATCACTTTCTCGGCATCTTTTTGGTTAACATCCAAGCTATGAGTCTCTTCGATTTTTGGCTGAGGTTGAGAATGTGCACAACATGGAGGGGATTACTGCTCTGCTGTCCTCATCTCCAGATACAATGGATGTTATGACCATTTCCGAAGCAAGTGTTGCGAATGGCGTGAGCGAGAGCCCCTCTTGCCATGGCACAATTGGTGCAACCTCATGGGCTGGGCCCTAAGGTTGGCGCTGATGGCGGGTGAGCGAGCCTTGGCCCGGGCCAGGCTATGACAGAGTCCATAAGATGAGCAAGGTGGAGACTGAGGCGGAGCAAGGCTGAAGCTGAAGTTGGAAGTGGAACAAGGCAAGGCTGGAGACTTGGAGCAGGACAAGGCTTGATGACTGGACTGGACCAAGGCTGACGTCAGGACAAACTACCTTCTGCTGAGGCAAAGCTGAAGCACCTGAAGAGCCCTTTTACAGGGCAAGCGGCTGTGACGTCATCCGAAGGTGCCGCTGCTTTTCTCGCCGCGAGCCCTTTAAAGGGACTCTGCTCCGGGCCTGCACGTGCCTAAGGAACTGGTTTTCTGCTCCTGGCAGCGTCCTGCCGTGTGCACCACTCAGTGGCGTCTCACCGTGGCCAGGCCCGCCAGCCTGGGTAAGCGAAGCTGCTCGCGGGACCTCTCCGCAAGCGGCAAGCGTAAGAGCAAGAAGGTTAAACAAACAAACACAAGAAAAACACAAAAATATCTTTGGTCAAATACAAGAAGGAGGGCTCCCAAATCATACCTATTGAATCTAGAACAAATATCGCTGATCAATAATCATAGACTCTTCTTTAAAGATAGGAAAAAGGGATAAAGATCAGGGTGGGGATGGGGACACACATTTTTGCACAATAAATTGCAACCCCCCCCCCCCCAGTGAAAAATATGTGACAATAGACTTACAATGAGTTCATAGAAAATTATCTGCCCAATATGTATCAGTGGTGGTTCAAGTTAAACACTGAACTGCCCCAATATATATTTACACTAGAGGGGCATCCTGGGCAGTTCCTGCCATGCCCAGTGGAATCCCTTAGTTCCTAAACAAGAAATGTCTCTGTTAGTATTCACTGGGCATGTGCCACTTGTGGTCTATTGATGTTCATCCTGCCAATTTGCTTAAAATCTTTTCCTAAAACACATTCAGTTGCAGATACTCCTCCCCACCAAGCACACACAGGCCTTCCTTCTCTCTCCCCTTCTACCATAGAAGTGCTTTCCCAGACTGCGTCCAGCTTGGTGTGTAAGAAGATATGCAAGAAGTAAAAACAGAGTTCCTTATATAGAGAAAACAGATAGGAAGAATAGCCTGTTTAACATTAACAAGCCACAGACTGTACTGGTCCGGCAGGGTTACCGATGCTTATTATTAATGAACCTGTGATAATAGTTTCCAGTAACTGTTCAGTCTGCTCACTAGCACTTCTTAGCAGATTACTAGGTGAAAGTAAGTGTGCTGTACATCTGGCAGGCCCATGAACCATATCTAAAAGTGCCACTTAGATGATTAACAAGCCTCAAGTTTTAATGGCCATGCACTGCACTATTTCAGTGCAGTTTCTTTCTTCTGTTTTTGTAACATCCCCATGGCTTTAGTTTATGCTGTTAGGGGCTGGACCAATTCCACATGCAAGCAATGAGTTTTATTGTGTTTTTCTCAGAACATCGCTCGCGCTTATGAAAGTACAACACTGGAAAACCTGTTTATGCTGCTGGATAGGAGAGAGAGGAAGAAAAGACTGGGTCAACAAGGGCATTTCACAAACTGAAAAGCCCCCAAGAAGTTGCGGCAACGTTTTCAGTCCCTCAGCGTGCAAACAACCTGTGCCTGAGATTACATATTACATCACATGCCAATTTGTTGAGCTAAATGTGATTTTCCTCTCCTGTTGTTCATGTCCTGCAATGAGGCTACTTCGTGGAGTTAGATGAATAGAGAGTGTTCTGGTCAGAGAGATATTCCTGTCTGAACCATGCACAGAACTGCTGCCCATGTGATTTTTGGCTTCTTAGGAACAATCCCATTCAGAGCCGCAAAGATCTGAAGAAATGGTTTTCCTATATGTGGAGACAGGATGCTGGGCTCCATGGACCTTTAGTCTGACCCAGCATGGCACTTCCTATATTCTTATGTCCTTGTGTGGTTTCTTCTTTTATTCTCCTTACTTTCTCTCCTCTCACTTTATTGCCCTGCTCTGGGAGACCACTAGAATATATCTGATTTTATCCTATTCGTGTGCTGTGAGTGAACAGGCAGTGAACGCTATCCATGGGGATTTTTAGCTATAGTGTTAAAATTGTCAATGGTCATTTATTAGAACTGGAGATCTGCAGCATTCTTTTCCATAGATTTCTTAATTAACAGATGCTGGGCTTAGCTGTTGTTTTGCTTTTTATCACTTTATTTTTGAAATACTTGTATATCTACTATATTGATTTCTTTACCACTTGGACTCCCGTATAACACTTACGTCCTCTCCAAATTATGCAAAATGCAGCTGCGAGAATCTTAACTGGAACAAAAACATTTGAGCACATAACCCCAATTATTGTTTCTTTACACTGGTTACCAAATTAAATTTCTAATAAAGTTTAAAGTATTATGCTTATTACATTAAATCATTCGTTCACTTCTTCAAATATGGATTTATGCAGCTATACATCTGTATACTCCTCAAAGTAACTTACACTCAGCAGATAAAGGCCTACTAACCATCCCACCTAGTTGTACTGCACACTTAAGTGAGGTCAGAGCTAGAGCAATTTCAATTGCAGGTCCCAAATTATGGAACACCATGCCATCCGAACTACGACTACAGGCTTGTTTTAGCAAATTTAAAAAGGATTTGAAAACATGGTTATTTTCTAAGGCTTATCAGGAAGCAGGAAATTAATAACTTATAGGCAATGCAAGAAGTATGACTATGATTACTATGATTCTGATTATATAAATTACAACTATGAGCAAGTTCAATAATCCTAAGGCATATTATGATACAGGAAATAATAAAATTAGGTAGTGGAGGATTATTTCTTTATTTTTAATTGTTCATTGTTTATTTTTAATTTTTAATTATATTGTTTTATAATTATGATTTTATTGTTTTAAATCGGCTTTATCATTTTATATTGCAATTTTAGTTTATGTTTTTTTGAAGCTTCTTAATGTAATTAGGTTTTTGTTCTTTCCAATATGTACTATTTATGTAAACCATTGTGATAGATTACTGAATGATTGTATATAAAACCTATAAATAAATAAATATACTATATATTATCAAATGGAAACTTGATGGATCTGACTACTCACCAAGTGGACAGACTAACCAGCCTAGTGGCTCAAGGGTAGAGTCACATGTTGCTGCACAGGATACCTGGGTCAGTGTCTCTTGTCCAGAGGATCAGGTGGAGATTGGGAGCAATGTAGAAGGCATTTATTTCTGCCCTGAGACAAAAAAGCAACATGTCAGCACACTGCTTGGGTGACCTCCAGTAGCAGGGAAGAGCTAAAGACTGAAAAGGAAGACCTGGTTTGCTTGGATGAAAGCCAGGAAAAGAAATGGAAGATAAAAGAAAGGGGGAGTAAATATTATAACATAAATTGGTCATTTTTCACCTATAGGACTTATGGTCAAATCTTTTTCATTAATTTTTCCGGTCAACTGATAACCAAGAGCTGAGACACTGACACTCTTTCCAGTGCTCACCTATAGGACTTATTACAGCAACAAGTTTGGCATTAACAGGGTATCTTTGGCATGCATAAGGATTGCTTATTTAAGCCTCCTATGAGACGTATGGTCTCCAGCATTGCTGGAGTTTAATGGTTGCATCAGGCCTGCAATGCATCCACGGACTTGGTGCCACTGGCTCCATTTGCCTTGCAGATTGCAAAAGAATGCATCTGTGAAAGAGTTTCATGTAAAAAAAAAATTAGATATAATCCTTTATCACTGATAGGACTAAGAGCAGATAGTCCAAGTATACATTGGTTGTGAAACAAATAGAACAGGCTGTCAGAAATCATTGCTGGGCATCTGAGAACCCTCTGAGTACTTGCATGCTGTGCTTTGGAGAGGTACATCAAAGCCTGTAACCACTGCTTATTATGAAATTGCTATCATCACTCTGCTTCAGAACAGTTTATTTCTAATGGCAATAGCACACATAAAGAAACTCCTCTATCAGTCAAAGAAATGAAAATTACATTAGTTAGTCTCATTAGGACAACGGCAATAAATGTAGTTGATAAGACAAATCCATTATTTGTATGTTCAGTCATAAGGTTTCCAGGGTGACATCAGCTGCAGTGTTCAAGGCGCAGTGGATAATTATTTGTGCTGCTATATTAAGAGAGATAAGGTCTATAGGAAGATTAGGTCTGCTCACAATATATGGACCAAAATAGCAGTGTGCTCTACCAGAAGGGCCTGATCAATTCATTTCAATATTAAAGGTACTAAAAATTGAAGAAGGAGTACAGGGTTCTAGCTGCCAGCTGGAACCTGTGATAGTTTTTATTGCATCAATGTAAGAACAATCCAAAGATAAAATAGTAAAGAGCAGTTAAATAGGTACCATCTTCAGATAGGGCTAAGGACCTATGTAGACTTGGAAACTCAGACTGCAACATCTTTGGATTATTCTTTCACTGTTTAAATTGAAGGTATCAGAGCCTACAAAGAATCCTGTGGGAATTGTGCAATTTAAAAAAATACCAGTATATAAAATGTCCACTCTGCCACTCTACTATCACCGTATTTGTTGGTTCGGTGCATATAGCTATGCTTTGAAACGATACCCTCCAATACAGAACTGGCCATAAAGGCTGTATAATGTAATTTTAGATGCATGTGATCTGAGGCGCCTATGACTCACTTTTGCTATATGGTGTAGTCCCTGCCCTGGGTCACAGGGGGCTCACTGGGAGGGTCATGGACCATGGCCAGTCCTATGCCTCCCAGGTCATTCCCGAGTAGTGGGATGTGTGTGGAATCTCTTTTACAAGACCTTTAGGGTTTTTCTCTTCTCTGAGACTCTTCGGCTTACTCCCTACTGACCCTCAAGACTGAAGACTGCCCCTGTACTTACATGGCCACGGGCATTTTGTTAAACCTAGGATACCTCTCACTGGGGAGTGTCGGACCTCCCTAAACAGCTCTATCTACACTGACATCACTGACAGGAGCAGGGTCTGCTGAGATCACTGATTCTACACTATCCCATGGACAGATACCACCAGTAAGGGACACGTGTGGGGTCCCCCTAATAATAGTAGCACCACACAGTTCCTTTAGCAACACCTGTACAGACTTGATAGCATAAACTTTTCAACTTCCTAACATTTATTTCTGCTGTGAAATGTGGGTTTTCAAAACATATTGAAATCAATGAGAAGATGACGTAGATCGATTTTTAATACCATAGCAAGAAACAAGGTCCTCCACAAAGTCTGATATAATTAATATACCTCCTAGACTGAAGGTAGATGAACTTTAGCCTTGTTTCTCAACTGCACACCTGAAGCATGCACTTGTGGGACAGCAATACCTACTCTGCTATGCTCGGGAACTTGATTTGGGGGGGGGGGGGGGGGGTACACCACAAGAATGCAAAAGATTTGAGGGGTAAAAAGCTGGATGATAGGAAAAGATAGCACTATATTAAAAAGGAGGAGCTCCTGGAAGGAGAGGGGAGGGTAAAATCGTGCAGAACAGCGGCCAGCTGCAGATCTGAGCCATCAGGAACATGATCTCCAGTCCCACACAATCCAGGGGCTAAAAAGCCCACAGGTACCTTTTATTGTGCATATTTGCCACTAATTTTCAAAGAGAATCTTCCTCGCTGATCTCTTTTTTTGAAAATGGACTGGCGTCGAGCACATACACTAACAGCATCCAATGTTTCTGCAAGCACTGTTTTGCTACCCAGACCTAAACAGGCCCAAGGGAATGCCTCTGTTAAACCCACATTATGGAAGCAATGTGTACGTTTTGCAGGGCAGAGGAAAGCAGCTTTGACATGCCAGTTTACCCAGGCAGCTAGCTGCAGTATTTACATAGATAACTAGCTTTGGAAATGGCCCTGCAAGTTTATGTCCCACTGCATCCTGGCACTTGTAGTTCACATCTGTTGCTTCCCTATAAGAAGTAGAGGTTGATAAATAATTTGTAGGTGATACTCTCTAACTTAACATATTTGTCACTAGCTTTCAAGAATTGTGACCCCTTCGTCAAGTCAGTGCAGAATGGCCATTAAGGAAAACCAAATATTATTCTACTTAGCGCAGGGCATTGAAAAAACAAGCTTAGGAAGCGGACATAACTAATTCTTTCTTCGTGTAAACGGGGTAAATAAAAATAAAATGCCTGCCTTATTGTTTGCTGAGGCCTCAGGAGCTTGGGGAGTGCCTGGCAGCCAAAGAGAGCCCAGAAGTGCTGTGATGTTTTTTTAAAAATAGATAAATGCCGCTCAGTTTGGCTGGTGCCACGCTGCAGCAGCAGTGCTGGGAATGCTGCGTCTGCTGGCTTAAGCCTGGCTTAAGCCAGCAGACGGGGTCAGGGCTGTAATCAAAGCCCCGGCATGATTACAGTGCGGGCCAAGGGGTCCTCACAGCCTCGGGACAGTGATGTCAGCAAGAGGCTGCTTACACTGCCTGTAGGAAAATTAAAGTTTAAAGGTGATTAAAACCTGTCAGAAACTGGGGTTTGGTAGTGGTGGTCACCAAGTGAGATCATAGGGTGAGAGAACATCGTAGAAATGTCATCTTTGTGAGACTTTCCTCACTCCAAATGATGTCAAATCTTCACCAAGGTGCAGGGTTGGATATCCCATAAGGTCAACCTAGGCCATGGCAGAAAGAAGGATCATTCCGACCCATCTAGGATCTCAAGAACGTAAACAGTCATCTGCGGCGCAGCAGTCAAGGGGGCGTATATACAGCAGAAATAACAATCAAACATTTACAAATTTTTCAGTATTATTTTGAAAAGGCCATATAAAATGCTGTTTTTAAATTTACATCCATATACTTTAAATAAATTGAGCGGTACATTTACCTTGCACATCTCTACAGTTTTCGCTGTCTTGCTCAGTCACAGGCAAAAAGCATTTGCTATTTCTCTCTCACACACTCAGCGTAAATCATGTGTTAAAGGAAAATTCCAGATTTGGCGTTACAATAGTGATTCCAAGTGATTCATTATGCTCATATCGCTTGTCTTCTACATATCTACTGATAATAGGTACATAAAATATATCGTTACTACTTTTATATACTGTTTTGTTAACTCAGGGCTGAAAGCCGTAAGCAGAAAAAGTTGAAGGGGATGTTCGCCAAATTATAAGGGGGCTGCGATTTTTATTACAAAACATGAAACACACACAACTTATGGCTTGTTTATGCAGCATCATTTAATATAATGTAATGTAAGTCTGACACAAAATGAAAAACATTTCAATAAAATTCTATAATGTCAGATGAGAATCGATGTAAATCTTCTGCATTTTATGTCAATTTTATTCGCTGTTTTTTGTATCGAATACGCCATCTGGGTGAATAATTTGAACTAACCAAAGAAGTAATCGTCGTACCTCGTATGGGTTATATAGGCAGACGTCTGCATTTTGCGGGCCGGGTCGGGTTCAAAATATTTCAGTGCGGGTCGGGTCGGATGGAAGAACTTCTGCGGGGCGATGCGGGTCCCATGGGCTGAAAAAATCTTTACTGGTTTTGGTCTGTTTTATTTTGCTTCGGGGTTCACTTGCCGCAAGTTTAAATACGTTTCGAACAACTGGCGTGGATTACATATTAAATTGAAAATTATGAATCAACTTTTGAGGGGGAGGGGGCACAGAATTGTGCTTTGGCCTAGGGCATAGAAATGTGTAAATCCGGCCCAGACAAGGTGCACTGTGCTGCCAGTACGTCTCATTCTACATACGAAACTGGCCCCTAAACCCTAAACCACCACCAACACTGCACCTCAACCTATCAGGGGCCCTCCTACAGAGTTATAAATAACTACTATAAGGGTCTTGCAGATAGTCTGCTGTCTGTCTCTTTCTCTCTCTCCAAAAAATAGGATTATCACAGAGTGTGGTAAGTTGCTGCAGTAGCTTACAAATTTCCCTAAATTTGCCCCTTTTTATTAATAATGCATGCATTATTTACTTGTTTTGATGAATGATGGGGCTAATTAGCTGTAAAATAGCTAATATGGTCATGAAAATACATAGGAGTACTGTTACATTTGTTTAGAAGCTAACCTGAAAGTTTGGTGTGATTTTGAACTGTGCAAGTGGAGTTTTCTTATTGGTTTCATTTTCCAGCTCTCAGAGAAAAAGAAAAAAGAAAACTGTTTGCCATCCCACAGACAATGCCATGGTAATGCTAGCCCACCCCAGGGTCTATGCAAGGCAGCTGGGTGATTAGTTATGTATAATAATACCAAGCTGACTGCAAAGCGCAGAAAGATTTGAGAAGTAATTTGCCTTTAAAAGAATGTTTTGAACATACATAAAGTTCTTTTGAAAGCTGTGTTCTTTAGTCAAGGTGTTTTTAAAAGATTCTTGGTGGATAAGAATGTCTTTTAAATTAGATGAGAACTATTTCTAGAAGAGACTTCAGAGGAGTAAGGATTTCTTTTCAGAATGCACATGGAGACTGCAGAGAGAGGCTGTGTTAGAAACTGCAAGGAGAGCCCTGAAGACTGAGGCAGATCTGTGTGGCTGGAGGCTGCAGCTGTGCTAGAAATCTGAAGCAGGGTTGTGCCAGAGACTGAGAAACATCTCTGTGTTAGAAGTTACAGAGAAAGCCTGTGCAATCTGATAGAAAGCATGTAGAACTGAGAGAGGGCTGTGTGCTACAGGCTGCAAGCAGAACTGTTATGACAGTGTGCTTATTGCAATTTTAATCATGGGGAGAGGGAGGGAGAGGGGGAGAGGGAGGGAGAGGGAGAGGGAGAGGGAGAGAGAGAGAGAGAGAGAGAGAGAGAGAGAGAGAGAGAGAAAGCACCTAGCCATAATGCCCTTACACTAGATAGGTATTTATATATCTATGGTAGGCCCACTTAGTAACTCGAGGTGAGGTTTAGGTATTAGTGTAGGGGTTAGGGGCCACTTTGACATTCAAAGTGAGATGTACGAACAGAACAGTGCTCTCTTGTGAAGATTTTATGACCTTCGGAGTGAAGAAACTCACCCAATGTTCTCTCAACCTAGCTTGATGTTACCCGCTGTTCCAGCGTCCTGTGAGAGACGTGCCCAGCCGGGATCTACAACCACTACTCACTACTGCCACCTCTGGTGGTTCCATATACTGTTTAAATAAAGATTCAGTTCTGTCTTTGTCTGTCCGTAGTTTAGCCTGACACTGTGGTCCCTCACGGGACTGCCCCCCGTGGGTGTGGTCAGCTGCCAGTGTCCAAGGATCCACCCAAACACCAATAACCACAACACCTTCGCAGTGAGGAAACCCACCCAAAGATGAGATTTGTGCAATGTTCTCTCAATCTAGCTTGATGGACTCTCTACCTGGGTAACATCTCACTTTGAATGTCAAAGTGGCCCCTAACCCCTACACTAATACCTAAACCTCACCTCGAGTTACTAGGTGGGCCTGCCATAGATATATAAATACCTATCTAGTGTGAGGGCATTATGATTAGGTTCTCTCTCTCACTCTCTCTTTTCTCTCTGCTTCTCTCGCTTTGTCCTGGTCCTCCTTGTCTGACCTGTCCCTATCTTGGTCCTCCTTGTCTGACCTGTCCCTATCTTTTGCCTGCCTGGTATTGACCCCTGCTACAGACTTGGAATTTTCATTTACTGCTACCTGGATTTTTTTTCCCCCTGTTTGATATTCTGCTACTTCCTTTCCCTCCCTCCCCGAGTAGCTGGTCTCATCATTGCAGTGACAGTTCCAGGCTAGATCTTTCCTCAACCCTGCAATATGTGCACTGAGTCCAGCCATTAGGCGTCGTCCTATTCAAAACTCCCTCTCTATGAATGCAACCCCCACAGTATCCCCCATAAACGGGGGGAGCTAAGGACCTGTGTCAGGGATGGAAGCAGAGGACCTTCCACCTGGCAGCGCACAGCACTGCCTTTGAGCTACCTGCCTGTAAACCAAGAAGACATTAATATATATCAGCAAACGAATCCCTAAATGAAAAAAAAAAATTTTTTTTTTGGATAGGGTGCTATAATTACAGCAAACTGACAATGAGCATTCAATTACTTCCAAGAGGGAATTAAGCAACTCAGAAAATTAGCACTAAATAATATCA
Source organism: Rhinatrema bivittatum (assembly GCF_901001135.1). Taxonomy (NCBI): domain Eukaryota; kingdom Metazoa; phylum Chordata; class Amphibia; order Gymnophiona; family Rhinatrematidae; genus Rhinatrema; species Rhinatrema bivittatum. Next base: position 14,986,543 of record NC_042621.1, read on the forward strand.
GTTAATTCCATGATGGATGAGACCACAGAGCTGGAGAAGAAATTGATAAGCACTGAAAAATCATGTTTTCAGTCAAAGACGCGCAGTCTCTACCATGTAAGCATCTTGAGAGCAATCACTGTGAGAAATGTGTTCAGTTGCAGACTTGGGGAGGATAATAACTTGCAGAAGTTCTGTGCTGCCTGTGTGCATTAAGTTACTCTGGATCTCAAAGCAAACTCACGCACTAAAGTTCACGTTGAAAATGATTCCTCAGAACGCACATAAACTCACCCGCACAAAGTTACATCTGATCTTTGCGAAGGTTAATTTATGTGCATACTTTTAAATATTTGGGGGCGGATTTTAAATGCCCTGCGCATGTAAATCCAGCTGGATTTATGCGCGCAGGGCCCTCGCACGCCGGCGCACCTATTTTGCATAGGCCGCCGGCGCGCGCAGAGCCCTGGGACTCACGTAAGTCCCGGGGCTTTCTAAAAGGGGCGGGGAGGGGGCATGTCGGGGGCATTCCTGAAACGATGCAGCGTTTCGGGGGCGGGCCCGGGGGCGTGGCACCGGCCCGGGGGCGTGGTCGAGGCCTCCGGACCAGCCCCTGGGTCTGGTGTCGGCGCGCCAGCAGCCTGCTGGCACGCGCAGATTTACATCTACTTTTAGCAGGCGTAAATCTGCCAACAGAGGTAAGGGGGAGTTTAGATAGGGCCGGGGGGGGGGGGGTGGGTTAGGTAGGGGAAGGGAGGGGAAGGTGAAGGAAAGTTCCCTCCGAGGCCGCTCCGAAATCGGAGCGGCCTCGGAGGGAACAGGCAGCGCGCGCTAGGCTCAGCGCACGCAGGTTGCACAAATGTGCACCCCCTTGCGTGCGCTGACCCCGGATTTTATAAGATACACGCGGCTATGCGCGCATCTTATAAAATCCAGCGTACTTTTGTTCGCGCCTGGTGCCTGAACAAAAGTACATGATTGCGCAATTTTTAAAAATCTACCCCTAAATGTATGTGCGTAAATCCAAACTCCGCCCCTTGGAAGACCTATTTTTTTTTGCGCACATAAAAGTATGCATGAAATTAATTACTTTTACACACATAAACCTTGAGCAATTTTATAAAAAGCCACTTATGCACATAAACTTATATTTTACTGTATCCGCATAAATGACTTTGGAAATGACCTGCTAAATTAAAAACTAAGTTAATTGCAGAAGTTCATACTGGAAAGTACTCAAAATGGAAGACTTTTCTAATGTGTCTGCCAGACAGATCCACTGTGGGCAGGACTTGCCTGATCCAGCATGAGGAGAATGTGCGAAACTGCACGTCCATGGAGATTTTATCCTGCAACAGAGCTAAATAAGAGGCAGCAGTACAATAATTGTGTAACCCTACTCGAGGGCAGAATAAAATAAGAAGATCTGACATATGCTCTCTAATTTATTTGGTGGGCTCAGCAAATGGAGTCATGCAGGTGGTGATGTGGAGCCATTTAGAAGTAGCCGGGCAGGAAACGCCTTTTTGTCTGATCAATGATTCCTCCGATACACTCCCCTCCATGAACCCTGCTCTTTGGGAATCTTTATGCGCTGGTCACCTGAGAGATCTCACAAAATTAACTCCACTCTGGGTTAAACCATTCAATTAACTTTTATTTTCTGCGATGTCCAGCCAGCAACGTTTTACTTATAGAAGGTATACAGAGCACACTCAGTTATTCGGAGTTCATGGGATATACAGCCAAGCTTAAACATTCAATAACAAAGGAAACAACCTGCATCCTAGGGCTTCCAATACTCCTTTTATCCACCCCTTCTTTCAAACACCATTAAACAGAATGTAGAGCTTATTTATTTATTTGATTCTTTTTTATACCAATATTCATGACAGGTCATATCACATCGGTTTACATCAAACATTAGAAGATAAGGAAATTACATTTAACAGGGAGTAATAAACTTGGCTGGAAACACGGTGGAGTACCCTGCTGAGGGCAGCCTGGAGTTGAACTACCTCGCACAGGAGGTGCCAAGTAATCAACTAGGGTAGAAGAGAGAATGAGAATTAACCAGAACAACTTATATTTAATGTTACTCATGCTATGGTATCAAGGGGTGAGGGAGAAAGGGGAGCAGGGAGGGTAGGGTAGGGGGAGGAGTAACCACAAGGGTAACATGGGATCAGTCGAGTCAGTGAAAGCCTGCAGTTTTTTAAGGAAACGCTTGTTTAAAGAGCCAAGTCTTACGTTTTTTCTTAAAGGTCAGCGGGCATTGTACTTGGCATAGATCTGGGGGTAAAGCGTTCCATTGAGAGGGTCCAGCTGTGGAAAAGGCACGTTTCCTAATGGTAGCGTGTAGGGAGGACTTGGGAGGAATGTGAAGGGTGTCTTTGTACGCTGCTCTAACCGGTCTGGTGGAGGCGTGGAGGAGAAGAGGGATAGCTAGATCAAGTGAGGACTGCTTGTAGATGGTTTTGTGTATAATGGTGAGGGCTTTGTGAAGGATTCTGAAGTTAATGGGAAGCCAGTGTAGATTCCTTAAGATGGGTGTGACATGGTCTCCTCGGTTAGTGTTGGTTAGAATCCTTGCGGCGGCATTCTGAAGCATCTGTAGCGGTCTGGTGGTGGTAGTAGTAGTATAAACAAATATCCCCTACTACTCAGATACCAGGTGTCACAGAGTGTGATTATTGGGCTGTGGCAGAGTTGATACTACCCAGCTCGTCGGGCATGGGCCGGGTCCATGCCAACATGCTGAGTTGTTTAGTTGTTTGATGTACCCCCGTTACAATGTTTGACGTACCCCAGTTACAATGTTTCCCCTGTGTTAAAATGTAATTACATTAATTGTTGTGTGCCTCTGTTATAATGTAATAATATTAAGACAATTTAGTCTTTCTATTCTCTGCGTTAACATGCAAACCGGCGTGATATACCCCAATGAATGTCGGTATATAAAAACAAACAAATAAATAAATAATAAATAAATACATAAACAGCAGGCAGACACACTACTGACTGGGAGGAGAATGGGGAGGCAATGCTGCCTATACCTCTTCCCTCACAGGTGAGCTCCTGGTTCTGAAACTGGCAGGTCTTAGGAGAATGTCCACAGCAGGAGATGGGTCCAAGAGTCAGGACTGGCAGTGGTACAGGGAGGTCGGAGTTTGTGCAGATGGTTGAGGCAAGGAGAGGTCAAGAAGTGTGAATATCCAGGCAGAGGGTTAAGGCAGGCAGCAAGCAAAGTCAGAATCCAGGCAGGCGGTCCAAGTCATCAACAAGAGATCAGTCAGAGAGAAGCAGGCTGGAGAGAATGGGGAGATAAGGAGTTGGAGCAAGATAAGGACTGAAGAAACAGCAAGGAAAGCTGTCTAACAAAGCCGTGAGGGCAACAGTACAGAATTAGCAGCCAAGTGTCCAATCTGGATTCCTTTATTGAGCAGAGACACAAATTTGTAAACAAGCCCGACTCAGGCCGAGTTTCGCCCTCTTACAATGGGGCTGCGTCAGGGGCTACAACATACAATAAATAACACATACTCATAAATAATAAAAATCATAAAAACTTAACTAAAACACACATATAGAATGGTAACAGATATGTATGTGGTGTAACATATAAACTGGAAAATAATAAAATAACTTATATTGAATATACATGTGGTAAACTATCCATCAGAACAAATGACAATATATATTGCCTTTACCTCAGCTTTATCGTGTTGTGGTTTCTGAATGTCCGGGTTTTAAATATGACTGTACAACAAAATGGTCTGTAATTTCACAAATAAAAAATCATAAAAATAAAATTAATAAATAATATTATGAATATAAATTATTCATTCACATTAAAAATTTAAATGTACCTCAATTTCAAAGAAGCGTCTTGTGGCACACTATTGAGCAAATATACATAAAACTATACAGGTCCCACATAAATGATCACCAAATTACAAAATATGCCGAAATGCGCAGAAAAATTAAAAAATAATAAAAACCTATATAAAATGCTGAGAATCAATAAATGAACTGGTGGCCCAAAATATCTTTAAAAAATGAAAAACTGTCTATGATTGACTACTATGTCCAAAAAATATGAGTGAGAGCACTATAAGACAACATGCATGCCTCCGCAACGCTAGCTTAAACAATTCGGTTTTATATCTTAACTATAACAACTATTAAAAAAAGAACAGAAACATGAAAACTCATAAAAAATATTACACAGGTTATCAAGATAAGTTAAGACTCGCTATAACTAGAAAATAAGTATTAGCATTAAATGAACTGGTGTCACAAAATATCTTAAAAAAACTTAAAAAATGTCTATGATTTGCAAAAGTGAAGGAATGACTACCATATCAAAAACTCGTGAGTAAGAGCACTGTAGGATAACATACACGCCACGGCAGCGCTATTGTAAACAATTCGATCTTGCATCTTAACTGTAACAACTTCACCCGCCAGATATGCCGCTATTGAAAAAAAGACCAGAAACGGGAAAACTCATAAAAAATTATTATTAAAAATAACTTAAGAGGAATTAAAACCAGTGCTCACTATTCGATGCGCTGAAGGATCCTGTGTGCACAGCGGCACCTCTGTCTCTGTCCAATCGTAATAGCAAGGACTCTAAAACGCCGGCTCAAAAACGCGCCAAAGCTACCGACATTCAAAAAAAAAAAAAAAAAAAGGGGGCGTGGTTGGAGCAAGATAAGACAGGAACTGGAACAAGGCAGGACTGGAACAAAGCAAGGCAGGATCTAGATGAACAACGAACGCCAGCAAATGCAGGAGAACCTGCTGCTGAGGCAAGGAGTCCTGCTTGGGCTGTCCAGGCACTTGTGATGTCATCAAGCACCCGGAAGGTTTTCCCGCTGGCGGCCTTTTAAATGTGTGACGAGCACACGTGCGCCTAAGGAGAGGCGCACCAGTGTCAGTGGTGTGGCATGCTGGGCCTGGGCCTTGTTGGGTGGTAAGGTATTCCGGCCGCAGGATTACACCAGGGATTTTCCCCAAAATAACAGCTCCCCTTCTCACCCAAAGAGAGGTGAATCGCACTTGCCCAGTTCCTCTTTCTTTTAAACACTGAACTCCAAATGTGGGACATAGGACTCACATCTCTAACTCCTGCATCAACCCACTCCATTTCCCCTTCTTTTACTCACATCTCCTTAATCCTCACGATTCCAGCCTGGCATCAGTGTGCAGGTCTCCTTATTCTCCTTCACAGATCTCCTTGGGAGCACTCTTTATTTTAGAAAGACCCCGTCCTCTTAGCTACTGGCCACTACCTCAGGAGGAGGCATCACCTCTTCTCCAACATTCTCGTGAAGGGGCCTTTCCTCTCATCGCCATCTTCTGGTGTTTTCCTTGGGAGGAGGAAACCCTTCTTCTCCTACTCCTGAGTACGGACCTCTCCCCTTGAGGGAAGAGCCCCTACAGGGCCCTACTCTCTAACTGGGAGAATTCACGGGCCCACTAGCCCATGACCTGACTACTCCAGGATCCCTAATCCTGGAGGTCCTCACTTCATATTCAGGAAGGGGAACTCTTGCCAAATTGACTCAATATTTATACCTACCTAGGCCACTCCCTCATCAATCAGAATCCTTAATAACATTCAGGCTAAAACATTGCAATAAACACAATATAGTCCCATAGCTCAGCCCTATGCTTGATGCCATCCAGTGGCAAGCCTGCAGTACTGCAGGTCCAATCAACATTTCTCCTGATAAAGCTTCAAATCCATGACACCGCAGAGTCCCCTCATGCAAAATGCCTTGAAATATTAACTCATGAATAGGGACACAACCGGAGATCCCATTACAACCGAGTACAAGAGGAGAGGTTGGAAGTGAAAGGTAGAAGGGTGGGTGAGGTGAGATGAGGGGCCACAGGAAGGAAAGAAGGGGTTACATGCTGCTAGAGACTGAGGGGTGGGGTGTGAAAGGGGAACTTACAAAAATCTCACTCAGTGGTGACGCGGAACCCGGAAGCCATGCTTGAGGTACAGTACGTTTTGATTTCTAACTGTGGGGCCGATGCAATACAGTGTGCTTAGCAGTCGGACGTGGATTAAATAGGCGCTAATCCACCCCCTAATGCTATAAGGGGATTAGCGCCTATTTAACGCGCATCCGGACGTGGAGTGAATGGGATAGCGCTCATCACATGCAAATGCATGTGAATAAGGCTATTACTCATTCACTCCAAATGCAAAAAAATAAGTGTGCGTCTCAGACGCACATTTATTGCTCAGCTATAAACGCCTGCCTGGAGCAGGCGTTTATAGCTGAGCGCATTGAAAAGAAGTACAGAAAAGCAGAAAAAACTGCTTTTCTGTACTTCTTTTAAAAGTTAAAAAAAAAACTCAGCGTCCGCATTAAGAAGACCGACGCCGATATGCTTAGCGTCGGTGTTCATAATCGGCAGACCGACCCCCTAATTATAATGTAGTAGGGTGCCCCCTTGTGGGCACCATGTGCTCGTTAATAAAGGCGGGCGCTGACTTTTCAGTACCCGCCCTCCGTGCTTTTTTTTTTGTATCTGCCCCTATATGAGGAGTACATGAAAGCACTGATCTTTTTATGTGATGGATTGTACCTCTCCAGGTGGTACCTGTTAATGCCAGCGATTCCCCCTGACCACCTGCCCACCTTCCACACCTCCTTGCACTATGGGAAGTTTACAACCATGTGATTTACTGTATACTGCACTATGTATACTTACAGTACTCTAGAAACAAGTATAAATATTATTGAGTTATTCTTCTCCTACTTTCACAGCATTTCCATGAGTTCACACAACCAGTCATTCGGAGAAAAGATTATTATCATTTCTTCTGATTGTGCAATGCACAATCATTTTGTGGTGATACTGGGCCCTTAATATTTGTAAAAACACTGTGAAGATATCAGTATACAAGATCCATGCAGAGCCCTTAAATTGTACCCATTATGTTGAAGGACTTTGAACGGTATAATTACCATGCATTTGTTAAATTATTATTTACATAGAACTGATATGCCTGATAATCACTTCCTCTTGCAGAACCTGGTTGTACAAATTAGCAATGTAAACTGAAATGTGTTCCTAATTACGCATCAAGATCATTAGTCTGAAATGCTATCAGACTAGAATTAACTTTTAATACTTTTATTTAAACGTGATTGCAGTTTTGCAGCTGAAATACATATTAGCGCTAAGGATCTTGATTATCTTCTCTGTTACAGTCTAGCAGTTGTTATAAGAAATCACAAAGGAGCATTTTTCTGTACTTGCATCTAAAATTCTTCACCCCCATGAGCATTTAAAAGTAGGCTGAAAAGATGACTCAGGTAGACACCATGCTGTGCTTTGCAGTTAGGATTTTTATTGCTGCATCTGTGTTTATTAGACACAATATCTGTACTGTGGCAGTATGAGAATGGGCAAATTATTCTTGTTAATTTCTCCTCCTCTGAAAAAAGCGATCTAAATTCAAACCCTGGGTCCTTGGGGAGTGCCAGTGCTGCCTGCATAGTAGCCCTGCCACAGAATGCAGGGCACCAGCAGGAGATGCTGCGGCATACTAATGAAGGAAAAGTTGATGAAGCCCCAGTTTTACCCCATTGCAGGCAGGGACTTGTAGTTCTCAATTTTCCTATTGCATTCTCTAAGAAAAGCAAAACTATGGGTCCTTGAATGGAGTGGGATAAAAGCAGGCATGGAATGGCCAGTCCTGAAAATCTGGAGCCAGCCTGAAACGCTAACCTATGATGACTGCTTGATTGAAACCCTAACCTATGATGACCCTCATTGAAAAACTTGAAAACTTCAGAGTGCGTGAATATTGATATTGGAACAGGTTTTTCTTTATTCAGTTATACGCATTCACAATATTGCGACATGGTCTTGTTATGACAATGGGGAGTGATGTGAAAACTGTCCACGTTGATGCCAAGTTCGGGGTTTTGCACCAGTTTTCACAGGAAAAGGACACATGCAGTACATCTCCTTGGAAATTAGCCCCGGGGATCATGCTGCAAGTACCTGCAGACACCTGCTCCTGCTTCTTCTGCAGGAAATTTTTCTGTTAGAAAGTGAAGTACCTGCATTTGAAAGTGAGATCTATGTGTGTTACTTGCCTTCTCTGAGCTCAACTCACCCCCAGAAGCATTGCCTCTCTATGCTGTTGAAAGTGTGCACATTTTGGAACGAAGTGTACTTTTATCCATGGAGGGAGGGCAGTTCAGACATCTTTTACCTAGGTTAATTGGTATTTACTTGGGGAAATGGCTTCTGAACATTGTCTTCCCCATGCTGACTTACCTGTTTTCTTAGATTTAGCTCTCTCTGTAAATAAGAGAGAGCAACAGGCCGATGCAATATCGTGCGCTGAGTCTAACACTTAGGCTAACCCCTGATGCAATTAGGGGATTAGTGCTTCCAAAACCTGCATCCACACCAGTGCGTAGCTATTAACACTCATCACATGTAAATGCATGTAGATGAGGCTATTGGCTATTACCCCTGATGCAAAAAAAATCACTGTGTGCCCAACTCGCATGTTTTAACTCGGAAAACCTAACGCCAGCCCCAGGGCTGGCGTTAAGTCTTTACACACTCCGAGCCATCTGAAAAATGCCCCATAAAGCCACAGAAAAGCCCAAAATACTGCTTTTCTGTGGTTCCTTCTACTTAGTACTGAGACGAAGGAAGCAGCATGGAAAAAAAAATCTTGCTGGTGGTCAGGTTAGGTAAACGGACGCCCATTGATTAAACATGTGTTTTCCTCCCCGGCGCACAGCCTCATCTCCTGGGCACCCGATGCCATGGACACACTAGAGACGCACAATTTATCCCTAGCACATCCTTTTTTAGCACAGCAGCTCAATTGCCTATTGCATCGAGTGCCCAGAAGAGGTGATTGTGCGCATGTTCAAAAAACCTGCATCCAGTTTGGACGCACGTTTTTCCGCACGCTTTATTGCATTGGCCTGCAAGTGTGGTAATTTCCTGTTTATGGCCTTGTAATATTTATTTCTGGAAGCGCTACCAGTGGTACCTGGACTATTAAAAGAGAGAAAAATAATGTTGTGTGTGTGCATGGAGGAAAGAGGGGTGGTGGTCTCTGATGGGACTTGGCATGGCAGTATGGCTGTGGTGGATGTTTGCATATTTCTATTTTAAAACGGGGAAGGTACGGTGAACAGAGAACTGGAAGCCAAGCAAAAATATTTAATTCACAGTCTTGCTGAGTCTCAACTGATGAAAGTCTGGGTTGGGTCTTGTCAAAAATGGGATAGAAATGGATTTGTTTAACAGAACGATCTGTGCTATTCTTTTTTTCAGCATAATACTGATCTGACTTCTGCAGAACATCACTGCAATAGCTTTGATATTCTAGCTGTCTGGTGTTTGACTTCCAGTGACTGATTGGTTTTCATTAGTTCAGTTATACTAGGAGAGAAAGATAACTTTTTACCTAAATTGGAGATTAGAGATATTTCAGTTTCAGAAACCAAGCATATGAATTTGAACTGAAATTCAGTAACATAAACATCAGTATAAGAAGACAAAACAGACCAAGAAGATATGGATGACATCTATATCTAGAAATATCTAGAGATCTATAGCACCTTTTACTTTTATTGCAGCAGTTAAAATATTTATCTCAGATAATGGTTTGACAGCATACATAGAGCTTTGAGTTTGTTACTCTGTGCTTTTAAAGGTCACATTTGAGCTTTGCATTACTTACATTAAAAAAACCTCTTTGTCAAGAATTATAGAGAGCAAACATTTTCAAATTGTTGTGGGGAGCCCAATTGAACTTTGTCTTTTGTTCAATGGAACATCAAGAGTAAAACATAAGTTAAATCTATAGATAACAACATTTAATTAAAATCTATAATAATCTATAGATAACAGCATTTAATTAAAAATAGAAAAATACCGTAGTCCAAATAGGTTTTGTTTCAGCCTTGTGTTCAAGTAGATCAACTGTCTGACTCTCAATGAACCGGTGCATCAATCCACAATTCCTGCTTCAAAGCTTCCTGGGAGTTTCTCAATATGCCAATAATGAAAAAGGAGTTGTAAAGCCAAACTGATTCATCGGCTTTCCATCGCCAGTGCACCATTCCCTGCACATTGCCCGGAATCTACTCTCAGGTTACTGTAGAAAACCAGAGAACCTTTCTTACAACAGAGCTAGGTGGTTACCTAGTTTTGATGGAACTTAACGACCAAAGACCCATGCAGAGTGGGAAACAATCGTTGGTGTAGTCAACAAACTCACAACTTCTTTGCAGTCTTGCTGGAGCATCTCAAAAGAACATGGCAGTGGGGACAACAACTGCCAGCTTAATAATGTTTCTGAATGATGACATTGCTGAGCACACTATCCAACACAAGAGGACAGCAGAACATGTCAACATCCTAATGCTGCTTATTTCTCAGGCAACCATCATCTGTTGGAATTAGAGTTGGCGTCTGTTGCACAGCAAGAGAAAGAAAATGTATCGGGCAGTAGATCACATTCAAATAAAGGATATCCTGATATCCTCCAAAATACAGGAAGGATCTTTTGATTGAACAACTGATGCAAGAATATATGTGTTGAAGGCATTATCCAAATGATTACCAAAACAGACAGCTTCACCTTGTAGAAGCACAAGCACTAGAGTGCAAACAGGATAACCAAAAATGTGTAATCTGTGAACCACCAGACTAGTGATCCGTGATTTCACAAAGATTTAATTATGATCCCCTTTTTATCATTGCTATTTATTTTTAATAACTGACTATACATTGGCATTAACAAAGTTGAAACCTTCTCCAGTTTAGCCACATACAGCTCTCAGCAGCTTCCCATGTTCCCCTACAAACAGCAGTGATCTATGGACCTCTCCATGCAGAGATTTCCGTTCTGGGGACCATTTTTCCAATACCATTTTGTGCAAATTTTCAAAGTGAAACAACCTGCGTTGTATGCTATTAAAAGTTAGTGACCCCAGGAATGCGCATTCACAAACTTTATGCCTGATAGTTGTTGGGGTGGCCGAGCAGGGGTACAATAGTGCATGCAGACTTGATAATCACCTGACATGTACTGTTTTACTCTTCCCATCCTAAATATGTCCACAAGATACCCTTATTTTATTTTAATTGTGCCTAAAGGTTTGCATGCTATGGAATCCGCCCATACTGCTATCCTCATTGGAGTAGAGCAATTTTCAGTCAGACAATTTTACCTGGGCAAGTTCCTTTGAAAATTGCTTTTCCCATGTATATATGAAAACTGTTTTTGCAAACAGGGTCCAGTAAATGCTCAGATTTTGTTTTAACTTTTGGTGCACTATAATAACTTAAAAGTGTTGCGACTGTTGCTGCCTGACGTCTCCAGTCCGCCCTCCTTACCTCTTTGGCGACTCCATCCTGGGTTGATGGAAGTTTGGCTGCCACAGCGTCATCTTGCCGACCTCCTCCGGCGTCCCCGGACCGGATAGATGCTGCCTTCCACCATGTTCTCCTGAGGCCTAAGGGCGCGCGCGCGGCGTGGCCCCGACTCAAGTACCAGCAGTGGCGCGAAACTCAGGAGCATCCCCCTGAGATGAAGTCATCATCCTCGGATATTTAAAGGTCTTTCATTTCGCTAACTAATCGAGTTAGCAAAGGGTTTCCTACCTAGCTGCCTCCAGGTATCGCTGCAGATGGGATTCGCTCTCCACATACCTTGCTACTCTGCCTCCTCAGACTTTACCAGGGGTACCCGCTCCTTGGGGGCCTCACTCTCTCTTTTACTTTTCAGGTCGCAGTCTGGAACCGGTACTTGCTCCTCGAGGGCCCACGTTCCCGGACCTGCTACTGAATATAACTTCTGCCAGGAAGTCACCGCTGCCTACAACACCAATGAGTTACCATCTCTCTCTCAGAGCTTTCCCTGGAACCAGGTGCTCGCTCCTCGAGGGCCTACTTTATTCCAGCTCCTGGGCTATTCTAAGAGACTACAGTGTGAATGTTAACATCAAGGTTCTGTTCCTGAACTCTGCATACTCTGCCTACTCACTATCTCAGTTTCTCTACAGCTCAGCCTTTCTGGGATCGCTGTTCCAGTGCCTGAAGGACTACAGCCCAGCCGGGCTTTTCCAGCTCACTACTGCCACCTCTGGTGGTTCTCAAGAACTGTTTAATAAAAGAACATGTGTGTGTCTCCCAATTCTGAGCCTGACCGGTGGTCCCTCTCAGGATCTTTCCCCATGGGCGTGGTCATCTGCCACCGGCCCAAGGATCCACCCACAACTATCGTAAATAATAACAAAAAGTAACCTGGAATCAGGAGCAGACCACTTTCTGGGAAAAGTAAACCCCACTCTCCTAGATCCCTGGTGGCAAAGCAGACTGAAAATGCCTTGACTATTTCAAACAGTAGCTAACTTGTTGTTTGGCTATGAATGTGGATCCTGTACTCTTTGCAAATATCTCAGGCTGCTTAAGAAAGTGGAATTTTATGCACAAGGACCTGTCTCTTAAGATGTGGTGGGCCCTGGTATCCACCAGAGGGCTTGAAATATCACAGCAGGAAATGATTCTCTTAACCTTGCCTATGCTGTTCACATCCTACAGAGGACATGAACATACAATCAGGGTGGGAACGTTAATCAAGTTTGGGTGCTGCTCAATCAATATTTTTTCCAGGTCATGGTAGCAGCATGTACTGCATGTTTCTGAAATATAAATCTATAAAGTCTGCTGAGATACTGTTAGGAGAAAAAGGCACTCTATAAGTCAAAATTATTATCTTACTGGGCCATATACCAGCGTAATGTAGGCTCCAAGTGATTATGCCTTAGTCAAATATTTTCTTTTTTCTATTGAGCTCCTGCATTTTATTTCATGCTTTTTCTTTTCCCTTATTTTAAATCAGGAGTGCAGTGATACACATGTGTAGGAATACCCGAAACAGAAAGGTCTGCCAAGCGCGGTGGTAAAATTCCCATGTTTATCCATAGACATTTTGTTGAGATCCTCTTAAAAAGATGGCACACCTGAGTAGTCTATGGGTACACGATCAATCAAACTGATTGACAGGCGAGATAAGGATGACAGCAGCCAATCAGCATTTACTTCTGATCTAAGCCCCGCCCCTCCCCACCCACTCCCCATAGAAGTGAATGGGGTTGTAGTCCCACCCCTCCTGCCTCCTCCTGCCATCAACCTCGCCCCCTCCTACCCCTGACCATGCCACTTTCTGCCCCTGACCCCTCCCCTAGCTCCGCCCCAGTCCCCACTCATGCTCCTCCCCCAATAGAAGTGAATGGAAAGGCCCCTCCCATGCCCCACCCCAAACCAACCCCTTATGATGTCACTGGTGGCCCCAACCATGTCCCACCCCAAGCCAAACCCCCTATGATGTCACAGTTATGACATCACCAGGCATCCATCCCCTCACCACTCCCCCAAAAATACACGCTCTAGAACATCATCAGAAAGGGCCCTGTCACTTTTTAATGATGACAGAATTAATGGACACTGGCTGTTTTTGATGATCTCACCAGAAGTACAATACAAAACCCAAACCACCCCAAAAATGCACCTCCTAGAACATCAGCAGAAATGTCCCTGATTCTTTTTAATGATGACAGAGCCGGAGTCATGCTTTTTTTTTTCTAGCCCCTTTATTTTAAAAGTTACTAGCTGTGAGGTTGCAGGAAACTGTGGCTCATTCTGTACACAAGGATTTGGTTTTCTTTTAAAAAACAGACTTCTGTAGTTACAGCCATATAAAACAAACAAGCACCAGCAAATCTTAAAGAAAATTTATTAAGACCCAGGCGCTGTAGGTAGTTTTGCTGGTATAAATCTTGACTGATTGGCTTACAGATCGAGATGCTTATTCGCCACACAAACCTGCTAGGGTACATTTTAAAAGAAACAGAAGGGGGTGAACTGCATGTAGTGTATTTTGCATAGGCATGCCCAAAACTTGCAAGACTGGAGTAGTCTATGGGTACGCTGTCACTCAAATCCCCCAAGCCAAACCCCCAATGATGTCATGGGTATAACATCATCGGAAGTTCACCCCTCACCACACACCCCCAAAAACACGCCTCCTAGAATGTCAGCAGAAATGTCCCTGACGCTTTTTAATGATGACAGAGCTAGAAGCATGCTTTTTTTTTTTCTAGCCCCTCTGTTTTAAAAGTTACTAGCTGTGAGGTGGCAGGAAGCTTTCTCTCATTCTGTACACAGAGACAGGGAGAATCTCCCCCTTTCCCTCCTCCCCTCACTGTAGATACGCAAGCCCCAACCCCAACCGCCCCCAAATCCTGGCAGAGTGAAATCTGAGCAGAGGATAATTAACAGCAGGGTGTTGGGTGTTGGAAGTTGTGGGTTTGCAAAAGTGGATAAAACACAAGGATTTAGTTTTCTTTTAAAAAAAACAGACCTCTGTGTTTATAGCCATATAAAACAAGCATGCACCAACAGATTTTAAAAAAAATTTATTATGACCCAGGCGCTGTAGGTAGTTTTGCTGGTATAAATCCTGACTGATTGGTTTACAGATCAAGATGCTTATTCGCTACACAAACCTACTAGGGTACATTTTAAAAGAAATAAAACCATAGGGCCAGATTTTAAAAACTACACGCGGGCATAGATTTATGCACGCAACCCGGCGCGCACAAATCTAAGCCCAATTTTATAACATGCACGCGCAGCCACGTGCATGTTATAAAATCCAGGGTCTGCACGCGCATGGGGATGCACAATTGTGCAACTTTCGCGCACCGAGCCGCGCAGCCTTCCTCCATTCCCTCCGTTCCCTCCGCTCCCCCTTCCCCTCTCTTCCCCTCCCTAACCCACCCCCCAGCCCTACCTAAAATCCCCCCTTACCTTTAATTTTTAAGTTGCGCCTGCCTCTAGACAGGCGTAGGTTGTGTGTATCGGCGACGGCCGGCTCGCTATCCCGGGCACAGCAGCAAATAGCTGCTGTGCCTGGAGGATCCGGCCCTGTCCCCGCACTGTCCCCGCCCTGCCCCGGCCTGCCCCTGGCCCGCCCACTCCCCGCCCATTTTTTCATGCCCCGGGACATATGCGTGCGTCACCAAGCCTATGCAAAATAGGCTCGGTGCTCGCAGGAGGCTTTTAAAAGGGTTATATGCATATATTACGCGCGTAACCCATTTAAAATCCTCCCATAGTGTCTGATGTCGATGCGCAATGGCAAGCAGATCTAGTTGACCTGACCACCTTGTCTAGTTATAACAGAGGCTACAAATACATTTTGACGGTGATAGATGTTTTGTCAAAATATGCATGGGCTGTGAGCCTAAAAACAAAAACAGATCGTGACGTGGCCAAGGCATTTGAAAATATATTTAAAGACGGCCGTGTTCCCAACAAAATACAAAGAGACAGAGGTAAAGAGTTTTTAAATAGCTCTGTGAAGAGTTTGTTAAAATACAGAGGCGTTCATCATTTTGTGACCAACAACGATGTTAAGGCAGCGGTTGTGGAGAGATTTACAGGACTTTAAAATCCAAAATGTGGCGATACTTTACAGCGCGCAACACTTTTCGATATGAAGATGTGCTTCAGGCTTTTGTGAACAGTTATAACCACAGCTTTCACAGAACAATACAGACCCACCCCATCGATGTAACAGCCTCAAACTCTCTGCGATTCTGGAAAGTAATCTACAGCAATAACAACAAACATGAACCTGCTAAGCCTTTTTTTTAAAAAAAGGAGATCATGTTAGACTGTCAAAAACTAAAGGGAAATTTGAAAAAGGTTATGAACAAACATTGGCAGATGAGATATTTATAATAACTGATGTCTTAAACAGGGGTCAGAAAACAGTGTACAAGATACAAGATTATGGTGAGGAAGCCATTCAAGGTTCTTTTTATCCTGAAGAATTACAGAAAGTCAACCATCGACAGGACAGAATATACTGCATTGTTAAGGTTCTAAAGGTAAAAGGGAGAGGTAAGAACAAGCAGTGCTTTGTGAAATGGCAAGGGTGGCCTGAAAAATTTAACAGTTGGATAAAAGCATCAGAGATTCAAGATGTTTGATTTGAAAAGGCCTTGTCTCATAAAAAGAAAAAAAAATGAATGAAGGGGGATTTTACATAACGCTGCCTAGTAACGCCTCTGTGAGAATATTTCCACAAAACACCAGCTCTAATTTCACCACACAATTAGCTAGGCCTTTGGACCTACAGGGTCCATGGGAAGTGGGGCTGGTGGAAATACAGTACCCGAACACATGGGATAATATTAAAGAAGACCATAAGTATGTTATCACCACGGGTGAAGGAAGCATGGAGCATCATTTTGTTGTACGAAGATGGAATTATGCAACCGTTCAAAACCTGGTGGACCAAATGAGCCACGACATGAACAGTCTCCTTAAACCCATGCCACCACGAATCATTTATGACCCCAATATCCGAAGAATCAAATTAAAGTCAGAGGACAACGCAGTAATTTCCGCAGAGGGTGATTTAGCGACCATTTTGGGGCTAGAAGCTAAAGCGAATACGAAGTGCTCACTGTTTCCAACGGATATCACAGGCGGGTTTAATACCCTATACCTGTACTCAGATATTGTAGAGCACCAGCTGGTGGGAGACCAATTTGTGCAGCTATTTTGCTGTGTTCCCACTAAAGTGGGTAAGGACGAGTTTATCACCTTCACTTATGATAAACCGCATTATGTTCCTGTGAACAAGCAGCACAAGGACACCATAACATTTGAAATAAAGACAGACCAGAATGTCTCATTTCGCTATAGGAAAGTGATCCTTAAGCTATATCTGCGATCCCAAAAAACTATTTTTTAAATGGTTGTGGTTAAAGACTATGGGGACCCTGGCGCATACAGAAATTACTATGCAGCACAGGCCGGTCACGGCCTTTCGGGGTATTACGCACTCCGGTCATATACGGGGCAGGGATAGGCGGTGTGTTTCGTAGTCTCTTTAGAAAAGCAATACCTCTTTTGAGAAGGGGTTTTGAGATTGTTAAACCTCATGTGAAAAGTGCAGCAAAAAACATCGCCAAAGATGTTATGGGTCATGTCACAACGGCCGTTCTGAATAAAATGAACAATAACGCAGAGCAGGAGGGGTCAGGATTAGTGATTATTAGAAGAGCTGTTAAAAGAAAGAGAACCAATCAACAGGGGCCTCCTGAACCTTTTAAAACAAAGAAGACCAAACGTGTCAAGTCTCAAAAGATTAACCACAAGACTAAGAAGAAAAACCTCTCCACCAAGAAGCAAGATATATTCTAAAAAACTATGGCTTTTGTACATCAGGGGTCTGAAGAATGCTTGAAATCAGAATTGGATGTTTCAACTTAAACGGTAAAATTGAGCATCGGCTGTCAAACCCGCTGACAGCTGCCACTTCTGTCAAACAAGAGGTGCTAGGGACGCACTAGTGTCCCTAGCGCCTCCTTTTACCGCTGACCCTAATTTACATACCTGGGATTTCTGAATTGCGCGCCCAGAAGAGTGGCCTGTGTGCACGTCAGGAGAGCGGGCTCGCCGGCTCTCCCACGCATTTTTCTGTATTAGCCTGTTTGGAAGGAGAGTGAAAGTGTCCCTGGGAGTGCGCTTCAATTTTAAACATTACGATATTAACTTTGCTGCACTGTATGTGGATGGTGAGCAAGTCCCTGAGAAACCTCTCCAACTGGATTTCGATATTGGCTGTTGTGTCAGAGAATACATGCAGCTGGTTCAAGCTTCGGTTAAACATTTGAAAGACAGTGCTCTCTTGATTGATCGCCTCGAGATTTACCAAGGTTATACCTTACTGGCCTTTGACCTATCACCCGACCAAGAGTGCATGGACCACTAATCTTTGATTAAAACTGGTAATCTGCAGGCTGAAATTTGTTTTGCCAAAGCTTTGCCACACGCGGTGATAGAAATTAACCACAGAAGGAACGTCCTTTTTGATTATCTATGATGATGATGAACACCGTACAGATCTTCCATATTTTAAAGAAGGATCCGTATGTTACAAAATCTTTTGTAGATGTCCTGCCCAGTGACTGGCTGTCTGATGTACAAATAGAAAGGAAACCTGCAAGCTTGGTGGTAAATACCCACCCCCCATGACCTTCCTGGAGAACACTGGTTAGCAATATATATGATTGAAAATGGCACTGGAGAATTTTTTGATTCCTATGGGCAACAGCCTGATAGCTTGTTCTTCCCTAACAGTATTATGATGATACAGACTCTGTGATATTTGTGAGTCGTGAGGGTGCCAGTTGACTCCCCTTTGGGAGATTATTTAGGTCAGTTTTTAGAGTAATTACCGCTGGAAGAGTCATTATCCGCAAATCCCAATACGATAATTTTGGGTAACTGCCCTAAAGAGAGGTTTTCCTGGTTAGTTATTGAGGTGCATTGTGGGGAAGGGATTATGGGCACAATTTATGTGTTCCGTTCTGCTTTTTACAATTACTCTCTTAAGGGAAAACCAATCTGATCTTCAGAGCCTTCTTTTTCCCCTACAGAACTACTGTTTATGTCTGATGGGAGAAAGGAACATTTATCCATTCATGGGGCAATTATAATAACCAGAAAGTTAGAGACATTCTTTACAAGCAGACACAATCATCATTGTACAAGGGTTTGGTACATTATACATAGGATTGTCATATTGACTTTTATTATCCAGTGACCTTTTCTAAAAACCGAATTTAGTCCCATTAGTGCTGCATGATGGTCTATCATGAGGCGACCAAAAGAAATATCATAAAGCATGATGACTGTGTCTATTTGCTATGCTGCTGCTTCTAATCTTATTGCAGTTAAGTATCTGTACTTTGGTCAAAGCTACTAAATATTAGTCCATTCTCAGTCAGCCTCAACTTCCTGTACTGGTGCATGCTAGTGCATTTATTCTGCATGTGTACAAAAAAAAGGATCATGTTTCCAACATGCGGTAATCAAGAGAAGGATGCAAGTCAGATGACAGGGTACCCTGCTAATGGTACCCTCATCTTTTTACTTTTGTAGGCAGCAGATGGGTAACCAGATTTGTTGTGCAGGCAGAGGCAGTTCTATAACGAGGCAGAGTGAGGCAGCTGCTTCAGGTGGCAAGATTTTGAGACAGCAAAATTGCTCCCTGAAACCTTCCTATCACAGCCGCCTCACCTTGATTTTATTATGCCTGCTCTTAAATTTGAAAATGGGGGGATGGACTTCCCTATCGGGGAATCGGGCTTCCCCAGTGGCCTGGATTTATCAAAATGCACTAAATATCACATGCGATAGGAAAAGGGGTGTGTCTTATGGTAATAGGCAGTTTATTGCAATTTGTGCTAATACCTATGCAAAGCACTATCTTAGTGCAAATTGTAATTGCCAGGTTCTTGTGGCCTGGTTTGGCCTCTGTTGGAAACAGGATGCTGGGCTTGATGGACCCTTGGTCTGACCCAGCATGGCAATTTCTTATGTTCTTATGTTCTTGCACTTTGCAAAATACCTTACACTTTGCAAAATACCTTACAATTCTGGAATTCCTGTCTTCTATCTATCAATAACCTCCTAACAAATCTTAATTTGATACTCAATTCCAACAAAACAGAATTCCTTCTCATCACTCCAGATGGCAACTACACTTCACCTAATATTCACACCTTATCTCCTCCAGCCTTTTCCACCCAGGTCAGAAATCTTGGCGTCACCATGGATAATCTACTGAACTATAAAAGCTTCATCAATAACACTATAAAAGAAGGTTTCTTAAAACTTCAAGTATTAAAGAGACTAAAACCCCTCTTACACTTCAAAGATTTCAGATATGTATTATAAACAATTATATTCTCAAAAATAGACTACTGTAACTCATTGTTGCTTGGTCTACCCACAAACACTTTGAAACCTCTACAATTGTTACAAAACGCCACTGCAAGGATTCTAACTAAATCCAGCAAAAGGGACCACATTACTCCCATCGTAAAAAACCTTCACTGGCTCCCTATCAGACATAGAATCCTTTATAAAACCCTTTCAATAATCCACAAAATCATCAATAACCCTACTCCAATTGACCTCACCATTCCTTTACAGCCTCACACCTCCTCCCGTCCAACTAGACTAGCCCAGAGAGACACCCTATAGGCCGATCCTCTCAAAACATCACTAAGTCGAAGAGCTCTTTCCACCGCTGGTCCTAAACTTTGGAACTCTCTCCCACCAGACCTTAGAATTGTACAATCAGCACATACTTTTAAAAAGAGACTCAAGACCTGGTTGTTTAACCAAGCATTTCCTTAACCCCAACAACCAAGCTCTTAACCTCATCACTATCGACATCAGCCTCGACATAGTCAGTACCAGCAATTATACCAGCATTTATACTCATTTTCTTTAAAATATATTGTATTTAAATTATAATTCCCATGTTCATTTTAATTTATTATTATTATTTATTATTTATTTATCCAAGTTCATCCTACCTTGTTCATTGTAAGACATTATTCTATATATTGTCAAGTTATTTGTTGCAATGTAAACCGGTGATTAGTAACTATGTTACCAGAACTTCGGTATATAAAATTGCCAAATAAATAAATAAATAAATAAATAAATATAACCACTGGGGGGACATGGAGAAACAGCAAGAGAGTGAGAGAGAGAGAGCCTAGCCTAGCCATAATGCCCTCCCACTCGATTGGTATTTATATCTCTATGGGAGGCCCACCTAGTCACTCGAGGTGAGGTTTAGGTATTAGTGTAGAGGTTAGGGGCCATTTTGACATTCAAAGTGAGATGTACGAACAGAACAGTGCTCTCTTGTGAAGATTTGATGACCTTCTGTTGCATCCGTCGGTCTTCGATGGCTTCACCCTGCCTATACCTCTCTACTTGCGGCTCCTCCTGCTCACCTTGGACTGATGGCCGCTGCCGCGTCTTCTTGCTGACCTCTCCGGTGTCTCCGGACTGGCTATGGTGCTGCCTCCTACCATTCTTCTTCAAAGTACTTCTAGGGCGCACACGCACATGCCGCCCTCATCTTTATTTCCACATTGGCGCAAACCTCAGGGGCGTCCCCTTCTTCTGACATCACGACTCCAGGGTATATCTGCCTACTACATTTGCAGGCTCGTTGAGTTAGCAACCGGAACTCTTAGGGATGGGATTTGCTCTCCGTTCCTAAGCTACTCTGCCACTCCAGCTCTACTGGAACTCTTACTACCCTTCGGGGTCACTAACGGGGTACCCGCTCCTCGGGGGCCTCTCTGCTTCTTTCAGGTGCTATCAGGAAACCGGTACTCGCTCCTCAAGGGCCCATGTTCCCTGTGTCGCTGCCTGCAACCTCAACCTTCTACTTGGAAGAACTAACTACAGTCACCATCTGTGAGTACAGAAACATCTCTCTCTACAGTACTACTTCGCCGGAATCAGGTACTCGCTCCTTGAGGGCCTGCCCTCTGCTCCGGTGCCAGACCTCTCGTCTAGTGGAATCTCTGCTCTGCTAGTGAGTACAATGCTACTGAGTCTCTCTGCTCTAAGGGATCAGGTACTCACTCCTCGAGGGCCTGCTCTCCCTGTCTTGGAGCTCTCTTATTCTACTTGGGACTCTGAATGCTAATCTATTGTGTGCTCATAATTCTGTCTCTTTTCCACTACAGCACTGCCTACAGAGGATCCACTGTTCCAGCGTCTTGTGAGAGACGTGCCCAGCTGGGATCTACAACCACTACTCACTACTGCCACCTCTGGTGGTTCCATATACTGTTTAAATAAAGATTCAGTTCTGTCTTTGTCTGTCCTTAGTTTAGCCTGACACTGTGGTCCCTCACGGGACTGCCCCCTGTGGGCGTGGTCAGCTGCCACAGTGTCCAAGGATCCACCCAAACACCAATAACCACAACACCTTCGGAGTAAGGAAACTCACCCAAAGATGAGATTTGTGCAATGTTCTCTCAATCTAGCTTGATGGACTCTCTACCTGGGTAACATCAAGCTAGGTTGAGAGAACATTGCACAAATCTCATCTTTGGGTGAGTTTTCTCACTCTGAAGGTCATAAAATCTTCACAAGAGAGCACTGTTCTGTTTGTACGTCTCACTTTGAATATCAAAGTGGCCCCTAACCCCTACACTAATACCTAAACCTCACCTCGATTTAGCAGGTGGGCCTCATATAGAGGTATAAATACCTACCTAGGATGAGGGCATTATGGCTAGTCTCTCTCTCTCTCTCTTTTACTCTCTCTCTCTCTCTTCTTTACACAAATGAAAAAGGTGTCGTTTGCGTTAAAGCCGTGCAATATGGCTTTGCAAAACTGTTAGCCCAGCCCACTTGGCCAAAATTCCTGCCCCAATATCCTCTCATTGCACCAAACATTATGGTGCTTTTGCATGCGAAAACACCATATAGCACTTTGATAAATGACCCCCTTAGCCAGATAAGTCTGAATATTGCCACTTATCCGTCTAAGCTCCTGATGCACTAAGGCTTTTCTCCCATTCTGTGTCTATGGGGAAAATGCCCTAAGTTAGCTGGATAAATAGCTCCTCCCCAGAATGCCCCCATCTCACCCACCACTTGGACAGATAGCTATTTAGCTGGATGAACAGTTATCTGGCTAAGTGATAGTTGCTAAATATGGCCAGAGAGTGAAATGGCATCACTTAGCCTGATAAGTCCCAACGTCTTCAGCTAAGTCATGCTGAATATCAGGCCCCGAATGCCATAAATCATATGCAAGGCTAGAAATAGAGGTTTCATTCTCTGCTTTGTTTTTATGTATTCAAACACTGACATCACCAGCTAATCTGTTCTTTGATTCTGGGACATTAGTGAGGCATGTATTTACTGTGTATGATCATTCTTATTTTCAGATATAAAATATGATGTCCAAATAAACCATATGACTAGGGGAGACAGGGAAGTGGTCAGAAGCATTGAGATGAATAAAATAATGGTCATTCATACCTTTCAGAACGAGTTCCCAGGAAGGATTTTTTTTAAAGTATGGAATTTACAGTGATTATGTTGTTTTCGCCTAGGTTTTTAGCATGGGAGTTTTATGATGCTGACTCTGAGAACCAAACACGCAGTGATCTCCACATGATTAATGCAATGAGAACAAGAAAAAATGGTTTCCATAGTGACCACTCCCACTTGAATGCTTCTGGACATTGTTTTCTACCCATGAGACCTTCAATCAATCAAAACGATGTGTGCATCAGGATAAACAGATGAGCAGGGAGATAAAGCAATTTGCCTTAGACCACTCAGGAAGTCAACAGTGGACAGGATTTGCACTCCTCTCCTATGAGCTCTCCTGGTTCATTGTTCAATAATCTGTACATGAAATTACACCCTTTTCCTAACCAATATTACCTCCGTGGTAATTAATGGTCAAATAGCCTGAAATGATGAAAGTTCTTCCCCATGCATGATGTCTAATAATAGAGACTGCCCGCTTTTATGGGTTATACTGTTTGGATAGGTTTGCAATCTAGTACTCTAAAATATATATTTTAAGTTAAAGTTAAAGAAAAGATATTCATTTTTTTTAATACCTTCCTGAACAGCTGACTTGATCATCCCTAAAATCAATGAGCACAGCTCAGTTAAGGACTTATTTACTAAGGTATTTTTCCCATTCTGTGCCTATGGGGGAAAAAAAACTTAGTACATCAGCCTCTTAATCTGCTGTTTGATGAAGCAAGGTACAGCTAATTAGGGATTGGCTAATACATTCTGGAAGAGTGGAAATGAATCTCCGTTGGCAGATTTACCAATTTTTATCTGACCCATATAATGCTGGAGCAATCTTGCTCTATTTTTCCAACCATAATGCAGTCATTGTGCTCAGACTAGAGATTCATAGTTTAAAATAACTTTTAAGTGGGCTTTTAAGTGAGCTCATGATTTGTCTCAGAGGCACTGGATATGAATATACCTGATCCAGCAAGAAGACAGGTCAGTTTGGGGTTTACACATGATTAAGGCTTCACAGTCAAGTACTTACTGTTGGACCATCCCTTAGTCAACCTGGAAAAACCACCTATTTAATTTCCTCATTGAATGTGAGATCCATAAGACTTGCTATGAGCTGGCTGGAGACAGAACTGGATCTGGTGATGGCATTCATCAGGCCTTGCCTTTAGAAGCTGTAGGTGCAAACTTCTTAGAACGACAGAGAAGCATCCCAGTTTTAAACCAAATTCAGCTTCTTCAGTTGTTGCTTTCAGAGTGCAGCTTTGCTTGGAGACCAGCATCTTGCTTCATGTACATTAAGCAGACATTTCGGCTCCCAGAAAGAAGTCTAAGAGAGCCGTGTAAATCTTCAAGAGGGCAATTTTCAAAAGTCATTTACCTGTGTAAATGGCTATTTACCTGGGTGAAAGGGCTTTTTAAAAATTGCCTGCCCTGTATGCAGCTAAAAGTAGGTGTATTGGAGTATAATGCGAGTGCTACTTTTACCGGCATTGAGTGAAGCTGTTCCTAGGATGGGATTGGGCCTAGTGGAGGCAACAATGTGCAGAGCTTTGCATTTTCCATACTATGCATGTTGTTTTGGCTTAAAAAAGTATCCACAGAAAAATGAGGTGGAGATGCCTGCAGGCATGTTTTTCCTTGTACAATTTTCAAAGCGAAAGTTTGTGCATACTTTTCTCTTTGAGAACTGTACTGGCGAAAATGCACCTGCAGGCTTTTCGCCTGCTTGTACACTTTTAAAATTTGCCCCCTAAAAGAACAAGTCATAATGTTAGTTGACATGGGGTTCTCAATTCCATTTAGCTTTTCCCTCATTCTATGCATAGTTGAATATCTCTCCCATTTTTTAAATCAAAATTCTCAGAAATGCCAAGTTCCATGCATTAGGCCTGATAGTCATGCAACTGGAGGATGCTTCACAATTGCATGCAGTGAGCCCCTCCTCTCACATGTCCAGTGAATCACCCCGACTATATTGTACCACTATTATAACCCTCCATCTGTCTCCTCAATTCAAATTTGATTGGCTGTTATGTTTCTCTTCCTCATCTAGCACTCCTTTGCCATTGGATGACTCAGCTGTCAGCCGCTGCTTCAGGGGGGCAACACGAGGATTGAGATCATCACTCTTCCTGCCCCTGCAGCTGCCATTGGTGCATGAAGAGGCCATAGCACAGGCAGGATTAAAAAAAAGGATTGAGTGTTATGCCAAGTTCTGCTTCCTCCCACCCCCTGAACATTGCTTCCCCAGCCCTGCTATCTTCATACAAGAAATATGTAGAAAAGGCTTCCTGAGCCTTGCGCTGACCTGTTGCTAGTAGAGGTGAGTAGAGGAGACAGAGTACCACTTGGCCAGGCTGAGAAGAGCCAAAATTCATTCCTCCTTGATTAAGTGAATTGTCTTGACCCTTATGACTTTTAAAGTGCATGGAACAGTTAGATTCTATAAGCAAAAAACCTGGAGCAGAACAGATCTCATGAGCTGAAGGCAAGGTGGAAGAACAGAAGGCCTCAGGAGCTGAAAGCAAGGCTGGAGCGCATCAAGTCTCAGGAATTGGGAACAGAAGAAGAATCAGGCGTTGACAGCAAGGCATTTCCTCAACAATCCTCAGGAGCTGCAAGCAAAGCTGGAGCAGAGCAGGCCTCTGAAACTGAAAGCAAGGTAGAAGCAGTGCATAGCTCAGAAGCTGGGAGCAAGGGTGAAGCAGAGTAAACCTCAAGAGCTGGAAGAGGGCTGAAGCATCTCCAGGGCCTGCGGAAGGGGTGAGCCAGAGAGTCACTGGCTCAGGGTACCATTTCAGGGGCACCAGAATTTGACAACCTTTAAAAAAATGTCTGCTTTTAGAACCGCACCTGCTGTCTTTCCAATGTCGGCATATCTCCAGTCAGAAGAGGCTTCTGTGGTGACAAACGGTTTATTTATTTATGGTTGCTGTTGGGAAGGCTTTTATTTATTTATTTGTTATATTTACATTTTAAGATGTATTTTTTTCACCCATAAAAATAAAGATGTAGCCAAGACAAGAAAGGTTTAACCAGCTCCTCCTCCACTGGTAGTGACAGTGGCAACGAGTAACATGAGCATTGATCTGCATCCACTTCCCAAACGTTCTTTCGTTTTATTCCCCCAGTTTCTCAGATAAGGAAAAAAATGTTTTATTTGGACATTGACCGAGAAGATACACAGAGCAATGATGTGGGATATCAGTTTGCGGGGTTTGCTGGGAGTTGCAGTGTTTCTAAGGCTCCGCTGAAGTCATGCTGAACCAAAACCTGGCGGCGGCAAATACTACAGCTCCCAGCAGGCCCTGGGGGTGGCAGCAGCCTGCAGTTTGGATGACCAGGAAGCGAGAGGGAGCTGTTGCTCTTCATCTCCCACAAGCAGAGCCCTGTACTGTTTATTATTACACAAACATAAGTAAAAAAAAACTCCAAAGAAGCAAAGAGCTTTTCCCTCCATCAATATTTACATGTTAATATAAATCCTTACAAGATTTGCTTTCCTTCCTCAAGCAACATAAAATAAAAGTGACTAGTGTGAAGGAATCCCTGAGCCCGGCGGTAATTTTCTTACAAACAACAAGGAAATAAACTAAAAGAGGCCAGGTCGGAACTGATCCTGGGACCAAAAGCAAGAAGGCTGAAGAGTAGGAGGTGGCAGCCAGAGGAGAATGGGGGTGTGTGTGTGTTTTGGGGGCACCACATCCTCTGTCACCTGCCCTGACTATCTCCAACAGGAATATGTGCATTTTGCTTCATAAACACAAAAACTTAATTTCCAGGACACATGAATGCAGGAGAGAGAGATAGCATATTCTTTGGGTACCAGACCTAGCAGGACATTATCTCCAAATTAATCCAATGTTTCCTAGGATTCTCTGCAACCTGTCATTTTGGTGGTTTGAGCTAATGTGCTTTACTATTGCATCACAATATGGTGGAAGCTTGGCAAAAGTATAGCATAATCTTTTCTGTGCATATAAACAACAACCTTAACTGGACGAGGGAACTGATACCCTATGCTATCTGAATGTAATCCACTTTGAAATGGCTGACCAGTTAGGAAAGATGGAATATACATCAGAAAATTACAGATTTCAAATCAGTATATTTTTGTGTTAAATAAAATGGTATTCTTGAAAATATAAGACCGATACAAGTTAATTCATGGAATTTTCTACCATTGTAGTGTACTCAGTAAATGTGAACAGTGTTCTTTATGCATATTTACCATAAATAATAAATTGCATTTACATTTTTAAAGAGAGATAGAAAAAATAATAATGACCACTTAGCCATCAATTAAATATATAAGGCCATTAAGATCCAATAAAAAATAATTTGGGAATATTATTCAATAGCATATATTTTATTTGCAAATAATAAAGGGCAATCACTATGCAAGATTGCAAATTGCTGCTTGCTGACCACATTTTCAGCAGTCCTGGCACAAGGTAGGTAGAGTGATAGGTCAGGTCTCAGGTCACAATGACATGAACTGCTTACAATGGGCCTTGTTTTAAACAAAATGGCTTTTTTCTATCATGCATCTATGACAAAGCTCCATGTTCAATCCCAAGTAAAATTAGCATCGTTTACCCACAATTCTATAGGTTACTATATTTTTATGAGAACTATAGATTTACCATAATACCCTTCTTCTAATGAAAATATTTTCCTCTGCTCCCGAGTGTTCTTGAAAGAGAACTCCACTTTATCACAACTTATTATACTGTTTAACATAACATTATCCATGAAAATAAATTCACCTGTAAAAATGGATATTTAATAGAAACAAATAAACTTAGAACAGGATGGCAGGTAATGACCATATGCTGATCCTTCCTGCTTAGCTTTACAGTCCCTTCTTCTTCAGAGAACTTCTGTTCCTGTCCCATAGTTTCTTGAATTTTGATACTGTTCTTGTCTCCACCAGTTACACTGGGAGACTCTTCCGTGAATCCACCACCCTTTCTGTAAAGAAATATTTTCTTAGCCTACCCCCTTTCACCCTTATCCCATAAATCCTCGTTCTAGATCCTCCTTTCTGCATGTTTATTCTTTAGAGGTATTTAAATGTTTCTATCTATTTCCCCTTTCCCTTCAGGGGATACATATTTAGATGTTTAAGTCAGTCCCCATATATTTTAGTAGCTGTCCTCTGCATTGACTCCATCTGGCTTACATCCTTTTCAAGGTGCAGTCTTTGGAATTATAGACACTTTTGCAGAAGCAAGATCACCTTTTTCTTACTGGCGATTTCTCTCCCTATGCACCCAAGCATCCTTCTGGCTTTTGCTGCCATCTTATCTTCCTGTTTGATTATCTTAAGATCAGTAGATTGTTCCACAGAAAAATTTCACCCCCTAAACTGCATTGCTTCTTTGGGTTTTTACCACCCAAATGCATTTTTTAGCATTAAATATTAGCTGCCAAACTCTCAACCATTCCTCAGGCTTCACAAGATCCCTCCTCACGTTTTCTATACCTTCCAGGGTGTCTACTCTGTTGCAGATTTTGGTATCATCTGCAGAAAGGCAGCTCATTCCCAATAGCCTTCTTTTATTAAAAAATGGAATATATAGCAATTATTGTTATGTTTTATAAATGTTTAACACTACCACACATGCAAACATTATATATATATATACAAAACAGTTTTCCAGCATGTGCAACTGTAGTGTATATATGCTAATAATAACTACAATGTTTAGTCCCTGATTAAATTATATATCTATATACACCCAGATAAAATTATTCTGCTTTTGATATAGAAATGTCAAATATTGCCAATCCTACCAACAGACAGAATTGCAACCTTTGGAGCCATCTTCTTATGGAATAAGAAACTCACAAATGTATTTTTTCGTACTGCGGCAGGCCTCATCCACCCATTTGCCCTGGGACGACTGGGAAAAGAGGGCACAGTTTTCACGCTTCCCTCCATTAGGCTGAGATCGGTCCCAGTTGAAGAAGTTTATGGCAGCCCCGTTGACATCTACGAATTTCCCTTCGTTAACCATGTCGTTGATACCTAACCAGAATTCTCCTGCTCCTGGAAGACTCTTCTTGCCATAGTCACGAAGGGCCTGATTTTCCTCGCTGTCTCTGGGAATAGCCAAGGTCCCTCCCTTAGCTATGCAGTCCTCGTTCGCTTCATGGAAATGCTTGGAATCTTCAATCGCCAGGTAGCACTTCTTATGGATTTTAGTGCCCCGGAGGCAGACTGTGAACAGATGGCAACTGGTTAAGCCAATGCAGCAAGCCAAACTAAATAAATGCACAATAGCACTATTATTAAACATGATCTTGCTTTTAATGTTGCATATTTTTAGTTTTAGTTTGCTTTTAGCTCAGGGCAATAGCTTTGGTGTCTGGCTATTAACCATCGATAAAAACCTGAATAGCTCTTTTCTGCAGAGTTTTCATTAAAAAAAACCCCAAACCTCTTTGAGAGGCT
Source organism: Rhinatrema bivittatum (assembly GCF_901001135.1). Classification (NCBI taxonomy): domain Eukaryota; kingdom Metazoa; phylum Chordata; class Amphibia; order Gymnophiona; family Rhinatrematidae; genus Rhinatrema; species Rhinatrema bivittatum. Next base: position 15,015,965 of record NC_042621.1, read on the forward strand.
AATCTCTTCTTCAGAGAGCAAGCAATCTTTCTGAAACTTCACTATTACTCACTGCAGACCAGTGATATTTGTTATGATGTGCACTCTGCATAACCATGTATTTATTACTAATAATACAATACAGATGTATAATAATGACTTGCCATGGAAAAATCATTAATACTTAAATAGTAGAGCTCCTGTATACCTCAAATACTAGCTCTTCTTTTCAGCACTGATCAAGCATCAAATGACAAATACACAATGTCCAATTTGGGTTTCTCATATTTTATAGTAAGTAAGAATCCATCACTTTAGAAGTGATTAAATATTTTTGAGTTAGATGGAAATTGCAGATGCAGAATTTATTGGGCCAACCCCCCCCCCCCCAAACCTGAAACAGACCAATTAGATTGACCAATTCAGACCTTTTGGTGGGTCGTGTCCCAAGTGGGTCTATTGTTCTGGTTTTTTGGGGTATTTTTTTTACTATTTCTGCTTATCAATCCTTTAAAATGATCCAACAAAACTTTTAGTTGTTTTTTTTTAATAATCCCCTCCCTGCACCCCATACACTGCAAGATGATTGACTCTGGCAAATAACGTCCAGCAGAGATTAAAGACTGTAATGGAATTTGCATTCATGACTGTATTCATCATCACCTTTTTCACCAGCAGGCATCCCTCCTGTTTTGGTAGTTAATTTACAACCTTTCTGGAGCCTGAGCACATCACCTTTTAGACCAATATTTCCTAAACCTGTACTGGGAACCCCACTGCCAAGGGTTTTCAGAATATTTGCAATGAATTTTGTTCAAGAACCAACAAGAGAGGGAGCTATTTTAGATTTAATTCTTAGTGGAATGCAGGATTTGGTGAGAGAGGTAACGGTGGTGGGGGCCACTTGGCAATAGTGATCATAACATGATCAAATTTAAATTAATAACTGGATGGGGGACAATAAGTAAATCTACAGCTCTAACACTAAATTTTCAAAAGGGAAACTTTGATAAAATGAGGAAAATAGTTAGGAAAAAACTGAAAGGTGCAGCTGCAAAGGTTAAAAGTGTTCAACAAGCATGGACATTGTTTAAAAATATAATCCTAGATACACAGTCCAAATATATTCCATGCATTAAGAAAGGTGGAAGGAAGGCAAAACGATTACCGACATGGTTAAAAGATGAGGTGAACGAGGCTATTTTATCCAAAAAAAACATCCTTCAAAAATTGGAAGAAGGATCCATCTGAAGAAATAGGATAACGCATAAGCATTGTCACATTAAGAGTAAAACATTGATTAGACAGGCGAAGAGAGAATTTGAAATGAAGTTGGCCGTAGAGGCAAAAACTCATAATAAAAACTTTTAAAAATATATCTGAAGTAAGAAACCTGTGAGGGAGTCAGTTGGATCGTTAGATGATGGAGGGGTTAAAGGGGCTCTTATTTATTTATTTTATTTTATTTATTTTTAATTTTTATATACCGAAGTTCTTGTGAGAATTACAAATCAATCCGGTTTACATAAAACGATGTTTGCAGAAAGACTAAATGAATTCTGTGCTTCCGTGTTTACTAATGAGGATGTTTGGGAGATACCAGTTCTGGAGATAATTTTCAAGGGTGATGAGTCAGACAAAATGAACCAAATCACTGTGAACCTGGAAGATGTAGTAGGCTAGATTGACAAACTAAAGAGTAGCAAATCACCTGGACCGGATGGTATGCATCCTAGGGTACCGAAGGAACTAAAAAATTAAATTTCTGATCTACCAGTTAAAATTTGTAACCTATCATTAAAATCATCCATTGTACCTGAAGACTGGAGGGTGGCCAATGTAACCCAAATATTTAAAAAGCGCTCCAGGGGCGATCCGGGAAACTATAGACAAGTCAGCCTGACTTAAGTGCCGGGAAAAATAGTGGAAACTATTCTAAAGATCAAATCGTATAGAAAGACATGATTTAATGGAACACAGTCAACATGGATTTACCCAAGGGAAGTCTTGCCTAACAAATCTGCTTCATTTTTTTGAAGGGGATAATAAACATGTGGATAAAGTGAACCGGTAAATGTAGTGTATTTGGATTTTCAGAAGGAGTTTGACAAAGTCCTTCATGAGAGGCTTCTAAGAAAACTAAAAAGTCATGGGATAGGAGGCGATGTCCTTTTGTGGATTACAAACTGGTTAAAAGACAGGAAACAGAGAGTAGGATTAAATGGTCAATTTTCTCAGTGGAAAAGGGTAAACAGTGGAGTGCCTCAAAGATCTCTACTTGGACCATTGCTTTTCAATATATTTATAAATGATCTGGAAAGGAATACGACGAGTGAGGTTATCAAATTTGCAGATGATACAAAATTATTCAGAATAGTTAAATCACAAGAAGATTGTGTTACACTACAGGAGGATATTGCAAGACTGGAAGATTGGGCATCCAAATGGCAGATTAAATTTAATGTGGACAAGTGCAAGGTGTTGCATATAGGGAAAAATAACCCTTGCTGTAGTTACACGATGTTAGGTTACATATTAGGAGCTTCCACCCAGGAAAAAGATCTAGGCATCATAGTGGATAATACTTTGAAATTGTCAGCTCAGTGTGCTGCAGCAGTCAAAAAAGCAAACGGAATGTTAGGAATTATTAGGAAGGGAATGGTTAATAAAACGGAAAATGTCATAATGCCTCTGTGTCGCTTCATGGTGAGACCGCATCTTGAATACTGTGTACAATTCTGGTCGCCGCATCTCAAAAAAGATATAGTTGTGATGGAGAAGGTAAAGAGAAGGGCTACCAAAATGATAAAGGGGATGGAACAGCTCCCCTATGAGGAAAGTGTTATGGATTAATGGTTTTAGTGGACCCTTGGGCCGGCCTGCAGGAGACTGGGGAGAGGTGGACTATAGTCTCAGTGTACAAGCAGGCCGGGAGGCGGATATCAGGCAGGATGCGAACGATGATCTTCACCCTGGAAGCCGGTGCTCCCCTGGGAGGAGCCCGTAGGAGCCCGGCCACTGGGACTTAGGCGAGTGCTGTAGCTGGATCAGGAACAAGCAGGCTTGGGAACTGGAACCAGGCAGGGAACTGGAGAAAGACTCGAGTACTGGAACCAGGGAGGAACTGAAGCAAGACACGGGTACTGGAACCAGGCAGGAACTGAAGCAAAGTTTGAAGCAGGAACCAGGCTGGAACATAAGCGAAGTCTGAAGCAGGAACCAGGCTGGAACGTAAGCGAAGTCTGAAGCAGGAACCAGGCTGGAACGTAAGCAAAGTCTGAAGCAGGAACCAGGCTGGAATGGAGCAACTACCAGCAAGTAGTAACACACTCCGGGGCACGGAGAAACTGGGAACCGCAAGGTAACCCCGTTGCAAGGCAAAGACTGAGGGTCCGCGGCCGGCTTACTTAGGTCGCGGCGTCTGACGTCAGGAAGCGGGCGGAGCTTTGAATGGCGGGAACAGGCCTACAAAAGCGTCCTTCTTGCGCGCACATGTGCTTAGGGACAGGGCGTCCACCGAAGATCTCCCACCAGCGTTGCCCCTGCGGGGACGCCGCCACACAGGCCGTAAACTCCGCTAGCTGAACCGGAAGCGGGACCAGGAACATAGAGGTAAGGGCCTGGTCGCGGCACATGCAACCAGGACCGTAACAGAAAGGCTGAAGAGGTTAGGGCTGTTCAGCTTGGAGAAGAGACGGCTGAGGGGGGATATGATAGAGGTCTTTAAGATCATGAGAGATCTTGAACGAGTAGATGTGAATCGGTTATTTACTCTTTCAGATAATAAAAGTACTAGGGGGCATTCCAAGAAGTTAGCAAGTAGCACATTTAAGACTAATCGGAGAAAATTCTTTTTCACTCAATAAAGCTCTGGAATTTGTTGCCAAAGGATGTGGTTAGTGCAGTTTATGTAGCTGGGTTCAAAAAAGGTTTGGATAAGTTCTTGGAGTAGAAGTCCATTAACTGCTATAAATCAAGTTGACTTAGGGAATAGCCACTGCTATTAATTGCATCAGTAGCATGGGATCTTCTTGGTGTTTGGGTACTTGCCAGGTTCTTGTGGCCTGGTTTGGCCTCTGTTGGAAACAGGATGCTGGGCTTGGTGCTAACCAGCATGGCAATTTCTTATGTTCTTATGCTCTTAATTTGCATATGCTGGGTCTCCAGTGCATGCAAATTTATCTCAATCATATTCATTGAGGATAGCCTGAAAACCTGGCTGGCTGTGGGGTACCCAAGACAGGTTTGAGGAACTCTGTCTTAAACAGTCCTGAGCCTCCATTAGTTCTAATGGACCAAAGAGTCAAACCTGACTCAGATGTTTTTGCTCTACATAACATCAATGCTGTCTTGATGAATTTGAAAGTCTCACAGAAAAATCTTTATAATATGCTTAGGTCTTCTTCAGTGAAGAAAAGAGGACATTTGCACTGTGAGGCAATGCTGTCTTGGTCATCAGGAAGTAGGTGCATGCTTGGTTAACTCCAAATGCAGGGATCTAAAGGTCATTTCATACGTAAGGCTTGTAAAAGCTAAAGCAAAATTAATTATCCATAAGGTAACCTAATCTCTAGCAAACAAATACAAGGCAGAGGATGCAAGATATGAGTTCTGTATCCATTACTTTAGAAGAAGTAGGTGGCAGATTTTCTGATTGTGCCTAAATTAACCTTTCTTTGTATAGCTGACCAAATATGGTCTCTGGCACAAGAGCTTGTTTTGAAAGACATAACATGATTGTTTATTTGGCATATCATTTCTCAGACAGATTTTTCTGTCTACTAGGAACAATTTTTTTAAACAACATTTTTTAAACAAAGTACTGTGACATAAAAAGCACAGAATTTGAAGGAAATATGTCATTTTTTCAGTCACCAAAATAAACTTCTGAGGGACACTTGTTAAACGATTTGCAGTTAATAGAAGTCCTTTAATAAAATACCTATGTGGTTATTTCTGATTTCTTTACTTAAAGGTATGAGGTCAATTTTCAAATAGCTGCAGAGCAGCTAACTGGTTAATTTTAATCTTTTATCTTTAGGCACATTTTCAGCACAACCTAACCAGCTAGGATTTTGGCTGAAAATTCTTCTATTTCTAGCGGGTCAAAATTTCAGCAGAAGTAGGCCTAAATCTAATTCACCCAGTTAAAAATATCACAGTGCTACCTGACTGAATTGTGATCCTACCAGCAAAATGTGCCTAGAGCCTCCCATTTTCTAACTGGTTTAATTTATGGGTCTTGCACCTTTGGCTGGTTCAATTTAGCCAGTCGGGTGGAAGGGCGGGGGAGGGGAGGGGAGAAGGTATTACTGTCTAACTCTCAAGGTTATCAGATTAATCCTTTTGAAAATCCATTCTTATACATCTGAGTTTACTTATTCTTTGGGGATTTTTCTCATGTGGCTGATTTTTTTTTGTTTTATTCTTTCTGTTTTATTATAAAAATAAAATGTTACAATCAACTTACAAAATGCTGTTATTCCATTTTTTTAATTTACTTATAATGTGACAATCTTTATTCCATCGCTACCAGTCCAAAATCTAGAGGAATATCAAAGTTGTAAATAAATGATCCTCTTCCTCTTTTTATATTCCCATACTGTCATAAATCACAAAATACACATGATAAGATATCAGTTCAACTTTTAAGGACATTCAGTGTCTATATAGCAATATTTCACAAGAAGCTGCTATATCTATTATTCTGTCAGCTTTACTGAAGAAAGCATACCCACAGTGGATTCCCACAGATATTTAGTACAGCTGCCAGAGGGAGACCTGAAGAATAACTTTTTTTTTATTTAATGGGGATTTTTTCCTACAGTTGCACATTATAGCGATCAGGTCAGCCATAGCCCCTGAAGTGGCCGATTTGTACATTATGGATTTTGAAGAAAAATATGTACATATATATGACTCCAGGTGGTTTAATTGCATTAGTGTATGGAAGAGGTGTATAGTTGATGTGCTTTTTATTTAGGAAAAATCTGAAGAGGAATTACATCACTTTCATGATCGGATTAACTTGTTGTGGATCTTCATTTTAAATTCATGATGGAATTTGCGAGAAGTGTGTTACCTTTTTTGGATATTAGGATCATGAAATAGCAGAACATTATACAGGCATCTATCTACCTTGTGCCTGCTGAGTACAACAATTTGTTGCCTTTTGAAAGTTGTTATCTACAACATTTACATTTAAGGTTGCCTATCAGAGTTTCTCAGACTAAGATGGTTGTATTCGGAGGAACATGACTTTAAGAAGCAGGCATAGGAGTTAAATCAGAGGTTTTTCAGGAGGGGATATCCCATGTCGGCTATTAAAATAACCCCCAAACGAGCACTTTTTGCAAATATTTATTTTAACTTATCAACCCAGGAGTGAGATGCAAAGGTTAAAATGTATCGAGAGATCTTCAGAAAAATCAAGAGATATTTCTTTAATCATCAAGCAACGTTGTCACACTCTGGCAATGGCTGGGCATGAAGCGCGTATGGCCATGCCATGCTTTCCACCACATCCCCAGGTGCCAATTGCACACTAATGGGGCCATAAAAGAAATGTGAAAGTCTCTTAGGGGCTGGAATTTCACCAGGCTAGCTAATACACGGTCTCTTACCCCCAGGGCTTGGATCTTTCGATACTGGGGAAAAGATTTACTTTCAAGGCCCAGAGTGCTAAGGGTGACCCATTGTACCTGCTTTCTTGTCACTGGGAGAGGGGTCCCCATGAGTGCTGTATGTGCCCATGGGTGCTGTATGTCCCCATGTGTGTTGTATGTGCCCAAAGAAATATACTGGAGCCTCTGGGTTAATGTCTAAAATTAAAGGAGCGGATTTTAAAAGGGTTATGTGCGTAAATGCCCCTGCGCGCCGAGCAAATCTTGAAATTTGTGTGCGCCGGGCAGCGCGCACAAATTTACCCCGCGCCCGTATGTTTAAAAATCCGGCCCAAAGTCTTTACTGAGAGAAAATGCAGTTGAAATACGGCACAATTCAACTCAATCCACAGCTCCACAGGTTGTTTTTTTTTGTTGCAGTCTCTTTCCCTCTGTCTGTGCAAGTGAAACATCGACCCTCCAGAGCTCAGCTCAGTGGAGTTCCCAGGTGGGCAGGGTATCCTTTAGTTGGGCAAGACACTCCTTCTAAGTGGTAAAAATGTAACTTATAGTAGTCTCTGCACAGTCCAAACCTCTCTCTCCTTAGTGGTGTCCCCAGTGATCTCAAATGGTTCTTCCTTACAGTTAGTAGGATCTTCCTTTATTCTCTTCTCTCTCACACGAATCCCGGATGGGAGGGATCCAGACAGTAACTAGCAGCTTCAGATGTTCCTTACAATGGGCAGGAAGATGGGCAGCCAAAACTTCCAGGTAGTTTTGAAACAATTTTTTTCCCCGAAAACCTGAGGTAAACACCAGAAGGTCCAGGCACCAGGTCACCGTCTTCCTCTGTCCTTGTAGAGGCCTCCTCTAACCTGTGCAGCCCCAGACACAGGATTCACCATGCCCTGAATCTAGGAGGTACTCAGGATCTCACCGGCTTCCCTACAACTTAGTCTTTTTCAAAGCCCAAAATATCCCGGAATACAGAGCCAGAGCCTACACACCAGGGAGTGGAAAGGCAAGACAGATTCCCGACCTACCTCACAGACTTCAGGCAGGGTTTGCTGGAGTCCTAAGAGTAGGCCAAAAATCCAAACTAGGCCAAAGCTCCTACACACCTCCAGTAACTTCAAACACAAGCTACACTTCCCCGAGAGCTCCCAGGAGAGAGCTGCTTATAAAGGGAAGGCTTTCCAGTTCTCTCAAAGGGAGGGGTTGGTCAGAATGGTGCCTCCCCTCTTTCACTAACTGAAACTGACTAACCTAATTACCCAGGGTTTAATAGTAATATGACCGTAGGGTCCGTTACACATACACGAAGGGAAAATATTACAGAATATGTTACTGGAGCAGCTTTGCTCGACTTGAATAGCAATGAGGCATCATGATGGGCAGGATATTATTTGTGTGGCACTTGTTCACACTGTGCCCAAGGAATAAATGGCCCAGAATGGGGGTTTCACATAATGGGCAATATTTGAAATTAAGGGATCAGACTGATTGTAACACATTATCGGTGGTCTGTGCAACTGTGTGTCCATGCAGCTTAATTTATAAAGGATGCACGAAGAGATCAGACAAGGTGCATCTAATAGAGCTTCACATTTATATATCTACTGGTAAACTAAAAGCTCCAGTGTACAACACTGGAGCTTTTAGTGTCAATAAAGTGCACACATAGGTTAGTAATAGAGTGGGTCCAAGTATCATGGTGTAGAGGTGATCAAGAAGTGCATCTAACTGAGTGGAGCTCTTTTGGATAAACACACTCAGTACAGTATAACCATTTGAATTAAATCTAGAAATGGCACTTGCTAGTTTGACTGAATATATTAATATTAATATCCAATCAGGTGCTCGGAGTGATTTACTATAACACTAATGCATGAGCAGATCTATGTGTAAGGATTGGATTGGGTGAGATGACGCCCACAAGTCTGTTTAAATGTCATCTGTACTTTGTAGAAAATGCTGTCAGCAGAATTTGAATGCAGTCCCCCAGTACAGAAATCTTCATATTTTTGAAACATGGACTGCATCGGGGAGATCTAATGAAACTAAGTTTTGAAAAGACTTTATTTACAATTTGTTAAAAAAAAAAATACAATAATGTTGCTAGAAGTGACTGTGGACTAATGATTATAACTGAGATGTGATTTTGAGCAATTTTAGTGATCTAATAAGTCATTGAAAGTGACAGCCCATCATCATGAAGGTCCCTAATACTTGAACTGATATATTGCTATGCATGTTTTGTAACATATGACAGTGTGGGAATATAAAAAGAGGAAATGTATCATTTATTTACGATCTTTACTCTCCCATTAATCTTAGGATATATAATAAGATATTATAATATAGTCAATAAAACACTGAAGTGTGGGTGGTGGAGCTGGATCTTGATGCTGGATTAAATATGGGAAATTGTATTTACTGAGGAAGGGAAACAATAAAAATCAATTTGGACAAGGAGCATCTGAAGGTTTATGTAGACCAGATCACCAAAACACTGTAAATGATTGGGTTTAGCTATCTGACCCTGTCCACCTTAAAAGAAAGCCAAAATAGGAAACCAGGTATGAGGGAAGTTCTCTGAATGGAAACAGTACAATCAAGGCCCAGGAAGGAGGATTAGGCCTAAATTGGGAGAAGGAACCTCCACTAAGAATACACTAAGAATTGCATTTTTGTTGTTTGTGCAGTTGAGGTAAGCTGACTCTATGTATTTTTGTTCTGTACACAAGAACATAAGACTTACCATACTGGGTCAGAACAAAGGCCCATCAAGCCCAGTATCCTGTTTCCAACAGTGGCCAAGCATAGTCACAAGTACCTGGCAGGATCCCAATGGATAGATATATTCTAAGCTGCTTATCCCAAGAAAAAGCAGTGGATTTGTGAAAGTCTGCCCTTAATAATGGTTAATGGACTTTTCCTCCAGGAACGTCTCCAAACCTTTTTTAAATGCAGCCAAACTAACAGTTTTCACCACATCCACCGTAAATAATAAATGTTGTTTTTTTCTGGAAGCCAGAGTTCAGGCTGTTCCCTGCCCTCTTACTCCTCCCAACCATAGAAGCCCAAGTCTACATTCATAGAGCAATATCTTGGCTACTGGTCAAGCTTCTATCACTGGCTGCTGAGATGTGCCTCCCAGGGCTTCTGCCAAGGAGGGAAGGGTCAGGTTGGGCAACACAGTTGGTGATTCGATTATTAGGAATATAGATAGCTGGGTGGCTGGTGGGTGTGAGGATTTAATGTGGATGTGCAAGGTGATGCATATAGGAAAAAATAGCCCATGCTATAGTTACACAATGTTAGGTTCCATATTAAGAGCTACCACCCAAGAAAGAGATCTAGGCATCATGGTGGATAATACATTGAAATCATGGGTTCAGTGTGCTACGGCAGTCAAAAAAGCAAACAGAATGTTGGGAATTATTAGAAAGGGAATGGTGAATACAACGGAAAATGTCATAATGCCTCTGTATCGCTCCATGGTGAGACCGCAACTTGAATACTGTGTACAATTCTGGTCGCCGCATCTCAAAAAAGATATAGTTGCGATGGAGAAGGTACAGAGAAGGGCAACCAAAATGATAAAGGGAATGGAACAGCTCCCCTATGAGGAAAGACTAAAGAGGTTAGGACTTTTCAGCTTGGAGAAGAGACGACTGAGGTGGGATATGATAGAGGTGTTTAAAATCATGAGAGGTCTAGAATGGGTTAATGTGAATCAGTTATTTACTCTTTCAGATAATAGAAAGACTACGGGGCACTCCATGAAGTTAGCATGTGGCACATTTAAAACTAATCGGAGAAAGTTCTTTTTCACCCAACGCACAATTAAACTCTGGAATTTGTTGCCAGAGGATGTGGTTAGTGCAGTTAGTGTAGCTGTGTTTAAAAAAGGATTGGATAAGTTCTTGGAGAAGTCCATTACCTGCTATTAATTAAGGTGACATAGGGAATGGCCTCTGCTATTACTAGCAACAGTACCATGGAATAGACTTAGTTTTTGGGTACTTGCCAGGTTCTTATGGCCTGGATTGGCCACTGTTGGAAACAGGATGCTGGGCTTGGACTGATCCAGTATGGCATGTTCTTATGTTCTTCTTGCCTGGTAATGTGCCTACCTTGTGCAACGGTGGCGGACCTCACGCATCACCTAGATAGGATTTTAGACAGTGTTGGGGAGGAGGTGGTTGATATGGTACATGTGGGCACCAATGACATATGAAAATGTGGGAGGGAGGTTCTGGAAGCCAAATTTAGGCTCTTAGGTAGAAAGCTGAAATCCAGAATCTCCAAGGTAGCATTCTCTGAAATGCTCCCTGTTCAATGAGCAGGTCCCCATAGGCAGTCAGAGCTCTGGAATCTCAATTCTTGGATGAGACAATGGTGCAAGGAAGATGGATTCAGTTTTGTAAGGAACTGGAGAACCTTTTGGGGTTCAGTGTCGGTTCAGTGGGGTTCAGTGTCTGTTCAGTGTGCTGCGGCAGTCAAAAAAGCAAACAGAATGTTGGGAATTATTAGAAAGGGAATGGTGAATAAAACGGAAAATGTCATAATGCCTCTGTATCGCTCCATGGTGAGACCGCACCTTGAATACTGTGTACAATTCTGGTCGCCGCATCTCAAAAAAGATATAATTGCGATGGAGAAGGTACAGAGAAGGGCTACCAAAATGCTAAGGGGAATGGAACAGCTCCCCTATGAGGAAAGACTAAAGAGGTTAGGACTTTTCAGCTTGGAGAAGAGATGGCTGAGGGGGGATATGATAGAGATGTTTAAAATTATGAGAGGTCTATAACGGGTAGATGTGAATCGGTTATTTACTCTTTCGGATAGTAGAAAGACTAGGGGCACTCCATGAAGTTAGCATGGGGCACATTTAAAACTAATCGGAGAAAGTTCTATTTTAGTCAACGCACAATTAAACTCTGGAATTTGTTGCCAGAGGATGTGGTTAGTGCAGTTAGTATAGCTGTGTTTAAAAAAGGACTGGATAAGTTCTTGGAGGAGAAGTCCATTACCTGCTATTAAGTTCACTTAGAGAATAGCCACTGCCATTAGAAATGGTAACATGGAATAGACTTAGTTTTTGGGTACTTGCCAGGTTCTTATGACCTGGATTGGCAACTGTTGGAAACAGGATGCTGGGCTTGATGGACCCTTGGTCTGACCCAGTATGGCATTTTCTTATGTTCTTAATTCCTTTTTGGAGGGAAGTTACTGATTGGCTTGGTAATTTGTTGGGAGTGGGTATTATACCCGAGGCAGAATCAGTCCTACTAAATTTGCCAGTCCCTGGATTAAATAAGCAACAACCACGTTTCTGCTCACAGGTTTGTACTGCAGTGCGCTGTGTGATTGCGATGGATTGGAAACAGGAGGGCAAACCTTCCTTTCAACGGGTCAGGGATAGGTTGCATATTTATTGCCGACTGGCCTCTCTAACTGCAGTACAGAATAATTGCATGGCTTCCTTTAAAGCTTTGTGGGGTCCTTTCCTTGATTCTCTCATATAAAAGGGACAGATGCAGTATTTTAGTACCACTGCTGTTTACTACTCCTGTACTTACCGCTCCTGTCATTGTCTTTGCATTGTCTTTATGCTCACTGCTGCCTCTCTTTCATTTTGTTGGTCTTGGGGGGGGGGATCATGTTAGACATTTACTATTGGGAAAGGCTTTCTTTTTCTTTTGTTATGAACCCAGTATCCCGTTCCTAGTATACCAACATTGTTATTACATTTTGGATGTCTGTAGGCCTGTTCTTTAATCAGCTGATTATGTGCTGTTATATACTGTTTTTCCATTGGGGGGGGGGGGGAGGGAAAGAGGGTTTGCGATGGTAGACTTCTTGTATTTTGCTCCTTGATGGTTTATGTATTTGTATTTGTTTCTACTATTGTAACGTTTTCTCATAATCCTGTTGTGCCTAACAGACTGCCTATTCCTGCAAGCCTCTGGGGGAGGAGCAATATTGAATGGCGTAGCCTGCAATGGGGACTGGGGGCCGCTTGGTGGAGACTTCATAGTTTCTACATTAAGATCTGCAACACATTTCTCAAAAAGGACAGAGAGAGGATGGAGGCGGTCCAGAGAAGGGCGACCAAAATGGTGTGGGATCAGTATCGGAAGACTTATGAGGAAAGGCTGAAGGATCTGAATATGTATAGCCTGGAAGAGAGGAGGGGCAGGGGAAATACGAAACAGATCTTCAGATACCTGAAAGGTTTTCATGATGCACACATTTCTAGCCTTTTCTATTGGAAAGGAAACAATAGAAATAGGGGGTCACAAAATGAAACTCAAGAAGGGATGACTCAGAACAAACAGCAGGAAATATTTCTTCATGGAGAGGGTGGTGGATGCCTGGAATGCCCTTCTGGAGAAGGTGGTGAAGAAAGAAACAGTGCATGGGGGCATGGGATAAACACTGTGGATCCCTAAAGGCTGAAGGATGGAAATGAAGAAAAGGGTGCATGGGGGTAACTTGCTGGTACGGCTGTTAGTACCCTTAACCAATAAGCCCTTGATGCTTTTGATGCCACTGCAACATTGCTCTCAGCTTCAATGGCAGGGGGGAAAGGGGAATAGGATTTAGACAACATCCAATGAGTTTCCTGACTTTTACGGTCTGGGATACTAATAGACGCAACTGCAACTCTGCTCTCTGCTTTGATGGAGGTGGGGGTGGGGGTGGGTGAAAGAGGAATTGGATTGAGACAACAACCAACATGGGACTGACTTTTACAGCCTGGGGTACAGATATGCAAACATAAGGGGGAAAAAGTACAGGACTGCTTCTTTGGCCAACTCCATAGTAACACATGTCCAGCAGCACTGTCAAAATGTTCAGGAAGGCTCATCACCCAGTAAAAATATTGCTAGCAGTATATATATTTTTTTAATGGGTTATCAAAAGGCTTGGTAATAATTGCACAGAGTGGCAGTTGCTACCCTTAAAAGAAACATGGGGATAACCTGCACAGCGTGGCAGATACTATCATAAGAAGCTTGCTGGACAGACTAGATGGACCATTTTGGTCCTTTTCTGCCCTCATTACTATGGTACAAATTTTCTATGTCCCTCTTTTTTTTCTCCTTCCATAAGCTGGGGAGTGAATCTCCCAGCCCTGCACTCACTGTGCTCCCAGGGCCTTTGAGAAGTGTCCTCGACCCTGGGCTCGCTGTCTATCTCCTTCTGCTGCCTGCGGAGGGGACCCCGGCACCACACTCACTGGTGATTTCTTCCTGGATCCTAAGTTGACCACTCAAGAGAGGAACTTAGAGGTACTGCATGTTGGTCATTTTTTTACAGAGGCCACTGTAACAGTCACAGTTCAGACCTTTTTTTTGTTCATTTTCTGACGATGTCACTTTTTTCCCCTTAAAAACACTACTTTTTTTTTTTTGCCAAACTAGGCTTTTTACTTATTTCAAAACACCCTAGCCATGTGTGTAGGGTAATAGAATGCGCCCTAAGCCTCCACACAAACGGGGTGAGTTTGCTATTAATATATAGATGGTGTGGTAAAGGAAGGCACATGGTCATGGAATTATTCCATGTGCAATGTACTCACTGTCAGGCCAATGCAATATCGTGCGCTCAGGCTAGCGCACAGGTTAACCCGTGATTGGGTGTGCGTCCACATCCCCTGATGCAATAAGGGGGATCAGTGCTTCCCAAACGCGCATCCAAACCAGCTCATCGCATGTAAATGCCATGTTGATGAGCTATTAGCTAGTTTCCCCCGATGTAAAAAATAACCGTGCGCCTGACACACACATTTTAACTCTCAAAAATTAACACCAGCCCCAGAGCTGGCATTAAGTCTTGAAGAGCCCTGAAAGTTGAACAGAAAAGCAGAAAATACTGCGATCGGGCTCGGAAAACGTATGTTCAATTGACGAGCATCCATTTTCCTAACCCGTGGCTGTGCATGGGTTAGGAAAATGGGCGCTCATAAAATTGAGCGTCCGTTTTCCTAACCGAAGCACAGCCACTTCTCCTGGGCACCCAATGCTGAGGAGGAACTAGAGGCACACAATTTCTCCTTGTGCCTCCTTTTTAATGCAGCAGCTCATTAGCCTGCTGCATCGCTCACCCGGGAGAGGTGGATGGACGCACGTTAGAAAAGCAGGCCCTCAATCATGAGCGCCCATTTTTTGTGCACCCATATTGTATATCATCCTGTGTAACTTTAAACATACTGTAGTCAGTTAAAGGCTTCAAAATAACTAGATGCATTGTCTTCAAGGCTAGTTTAAACAAAAATAGTGAATTATTTGCTTGTTCCCAAATCTTAGGGTTCAACAGGTAAAAACCAGTCAGGTGTATTTACCTGTCTGCAATGCTTGCATTTCTTTCAGGGAGTTGACTTCTCTCCAGAGTTTGTCAATCTGAGTCTTCATATCGCCATCCTTTTCTTAAATAAGAAAATTGAGAGGAGAATTAGTGTCGCTTCACTTTTGAATAAACCATTCTTTGAAGGACTGGAATGTATTTCTTTTTTTTTTTTTAATTTTTTATTGATTGCAATTTTTTTTTATAATTACAAAGCATATCCATCTTTGTACAGAAAAGAAAAGAAAACAACCATTTTTAATACAATCAGAATAAAGTTTCAAAGAAAATTACTTATTCTATAGTCCCCTATACAATTGGGGGTGGGTGGGTACTTAGTAACTAAGGAAGCTACGATTTTCTTTACATTTTGAGAAATAGGCATAAGGAAAACTGCCCTTAGACTGGAATGTGTTTCACATTGATGAGCAGGGGGTGGCTCTTGCAAAAGTTTCCATGTAGGCATTTTGCTAGAATATTCCAGTCTAATTGTGAATACTTTAAACATCTTAATCCTAAATAGGATGAAATATATAACTAATGCATGTACAGTTTGCTGAAAATGTATATTTCTGCAGACCTAATTTGAAGTAGTCATATTATTTAGAAAGACAGGTGAGAGGCTGGTATTAAACTCTGTACATTCAATGGTTATGTTAACAGGGCACAGATTAACTCTCAGTTTGTGGTCATTAGTACCTTATTTATACAAAAAAGCGCTGTCATTCACATTTCTAACAAAAAGGCTCAGCTTTTATAAATGTTTAAGAATTATATTTAGAGGACTGTGCCACCTATCATTTCTAAGCCATTGTACTGCATACAATGTACTGCATACAATCTGCTATCGGGAATCCATTCACATCCACTGTCTTGACCAAAGCCATAACCTGTCCCCTTCTGTTAATTATCATAATCTTTGAACTACCAGTTATCTCGTTATATTGTTATACCTAGTTTATATTATCATATCTTGTTATATCTCTTTATATCCTCCATGTTGGGTTACTTTGTCATATTTAACTCCTGGTTCTACCAGTTTACCGTTATGCTTTACCAATGGTTTTCACACATGTATTTCATTGTTCCAAATGTAAACCGGAGTGAAGGCCTCTAGCTAAACTTCGGTATATAAAAACAAACAAATAAAAATTGGACAAGGAGGGGAATAAAATGACCTGGATTTGCCAATAGGTACACTAAACCTGTGCCTAGAGAGGCAAACGTCTGAACGCCGACATTCGGTTTGATGTCGGCGTTCAGAGCTGGTGGAAGTAGTTGGTTCTAGAGTCTAATGAGGTAAATTCATAAGAAACGACAACGCCATTTGGTGAAAATGGCGCTTATGTGAGAGCTCATTTGAGATGTGCGGAGGATTAAGAGTCGGGGGACGTGTCTGTTCTTATACGTCTATGGGATGTATAGATGTCATTTATACAGGAATATTGAACTCATGAATATGAATGAAGAAAATATATAAGCAGCAGGAAATTCTTTAAAAATTCTCCTGAAGAAGCCTGTGTAAGGCGAAACATGTTGAGAAGATCAATTAAACTCTGCAATTTGTTGCCAGCGAATGTGGTTAGTGCAGTTAGTATAGCTGTGTTTAAAAAAGGATTGGATAAGTTCTTGGAGGAGAAGTCCATTACCTGCTATTAAGTTCACTTAGAGAATAGCCAGTGCCATTAGCAATGGTTACATGGAATAGACTTAGTTTTTGGGTACTTGCCAGGTTCTTATGGCCTGGATTGGCCACTGTTGGAAACAGGATGCTGGGCTTGATGGACCCTTGGTCTGACCCAGTATGGCATTTTCTTATGTTAAGAGAGGAGGAAGAAGAATTGAAATAATTCTGTTATGAGAATGTGTAAAAATTTAGGAAATTGAATTTTTCTCTGCTTGTAATTCAATTCGAAGAATTTGTAAAGTGAATGGAAACTTTGGGTTATATGTAAAAATTCAATTTGAAAATGAAGATGTTTTTAAAAGGTATTGAAGAAATGCGTGTGGTGAGTGTGGTATGAATGTGTGATTAGGTGGAATGTTTGGGTTTGAGGTTGATATTCCTTGTGTGAGATTTTAAAAGGTTGTTTTTTTGGAATTTTTTCCAATTTGAATATTAATAAAGTTTGGAATATTATATATGTCACTATTAGTTTTTGGATATCTGTAGTTTTGTGATATATGATCAAATGCCAGAATAGTTGTATCTGTTCAGGTGTAGTTAGAGAAGCAAATGGTTGGTAATTAGATAAGTTTGTTGGATCAGTTAATTTCTTTTTCGGAACTGGAAGAATGGATGTTTATTTTAGGGATTGTGGGAAAGTGCTGGAGGTAAATGATAGGTTAACTAATTGAGTCAGAGATGGAGAAATAACGTCAAGGATTTCTTTTAATAGTCGTCCTGGACAGGGGTTGAAAGGGCTGTTGGGGATTTTTGTTTTCGTGAGAATATGACATCGTATCAGAATCAATGGGAGAGAAATCAATCCAGGGGAAGATTATGGAGATTGCTTTTTGGAATGGGAAGATGGCTAAATTTTGAAGATAAATTGATGATCTTATCTTTAAATTAGTCAACAATGTAATTGCAAAAGGAATCAGAGATGTGATCAGTGGGTTCATTTTTTAAGGTGGTAAATGATTTAACAATGTTGAATAGGACATTGCAGTTGCCCTTTGCAGCTTGTATTTTATGTGCGTAGTAACATTTTTTAGCATGATCAATTTGTTTTTAATATTTGTGTAGGTGAGAAAAATAGGCGCTTTTCCTTTCAATTAGAGGGTTTTTTCGTAATCGATGTTCTAACTGTTGTAATTTAACTTTCATATGATGTAAGACTGGTGAGTACCATGGGATACTATGTCTGGAAGAGACAGGGCAAAGTTTTTTGATACAAACTTATCTAAGGAATTAGAAATATGATTCCATTTTTTGGTTTTGATATCAATATCTTTTGTAGTATCAGAGTTAGAAATTAAGGAAAGTTGAGGAAGAAGAAAGTTACTAAACAGCTCAAGATCAATTTTTTCTCTTTTGTAAACCAATTTGGAAACTGAGTTTAAGTGAGAACTTGATGTTTTAAATGAGCTAGTTATCTGGATAACAAAATGGTCAGACCATGGTACAGGTAGGGTTGTAGCTGTTAGAGAAGCAAAGACAGGGTTATATAGAAGTAAGTCGAGAGTTTGACCCATTCTGTGAGTTGGCTGATTAATTAATTGTGACCATCCTAGCCCAGAAAAGGGTTCAAAAAGATGCACAACCATAGCTGGACATGGAACGTTGTTATAGTGCAAATTAAAGTCTCCAGTTACAATTGTTTTTGTTAGGTCCACGGGTAAAGTGGTTAGAGATTCAAGTAAGATAGAGGCATCACAAGGAGGACAATATACCATACAGAAATTAGCAATAGAAGTAGTAATGAGCAATATTTCAAGCGGGCTATTAAAATCCAGGATTTTCTTACAAGGATTCACGGGTAGATCACCTTTCCGTCACTTTCATTTGAATATTTGGACTGAGCTGTACTTGTATACCATCAGGGCCAGGTAAGCATGCACACAGAGGAACATCCTTTTTGTCTATGGATAGTTTGTTCATTACAAGTTCATTACAGGAATATAATTAGAATCCACACAGCTTTGGGCCAGTCCAGTGGCTGTGTGTGCCGCACACTGCCACATAAAAGACCTGGGCCTGGCTTTCACTCTTCCAATCGGCCAGGGCTAAGTTTGCTGCAGGGGCTGCTTTCACGGTCCCTGGAGGAGGAGGTAGTCTCGGCCATGTCTCAGCTGTGACAACTACTGGCTGGAACTAGAACACACCCATGCAAGAGTTCTAGAGGAAGGTGAAACCGGGGTCCCTGGCCAAGGACCATCATTATGAGGGCTGGGCTAGGTGGGAGTTATAAGACAGAGGAAAAAACGTAGGTAGTTGTGAATGGAAGCTCATGACACCATTGCGAAGGAGATTCCAGTTATAGCTGAGCTGGAAGCCCAAAAGAGCAGAAGAAAAGTACAGTGAATAATACAAGAAAAGAAAAGAAAGACTTCATAGTCTCATGCAGCCGAGAAGTGCTACATCACACATGCCTTTCATTGAGGAAGGAAACCTTCCCTCTTATTTCATCCAATATTAGATTTCTTTTGAACTGAAAGAAACAGCACTAGACCAATATCCCAATGAATATTAGAAAGGTTTCATACGGCTTCAGTCTTTCTGTAGGAAAATATTTTTCTAATGCTCATAGTGACTAATGCTCCAAATTTACCCTTTGGTTAGAAAAAAAATATGAAACGTTTTATGCAGGTTTCTGCATAGACAAAAACATTTTTTTTACCTCCTCTTAGTGTCATCAGATGGAGTGGTCACGTGAAATGACTTATGTTTTGATCACCGCAAATCTATAAGGTGTATACCCCTTGAAGTGCATGTCTCTGCACTTACTGTGTGCTGGACACTCCTGTTTGTATTCCCTATGCATCGAGTCATGACTCGATGCCTGACTGATTCAGAGATGGCCTGTGTGAGTTTGCCCATTCTCTTTGAGCTATACTCCATCACAGAAAAAGCACAGGAGAGAGCTAGGAAGATGAGGTGCCCTGTGATGGTGCAACCGGCAAAAAGTGTGCCTCGCTATAGGTGACATAGAAGAAAAGTGAGCACCATCTCAGAAAACTTTTATAGCTGTATACTTTTCAGCTGGAAACTGTACAGATGAACACAAATTAGTTTTTAGTTGGTCCTCTGATCTACAATAGCACTGATGACGCAACCCTTTCTTGAAGTGCTAGGTGTGTTCTGACAGGATACCCTTCATAGTGATAACATTTCAACAACACTGGCAGTTGCTTGTTTAATTCTGAGTGGAGGTCTCTGCATGCAATCCTGTTACGTGCATGCAAAAAAAAGTCTAAATGATTACCTTTGTCTTTAGATCTGCGATCTTTTTTTGTCTTGAGACTAGAAGCCTGAGCAGCAGTCTGATCCACCAGCAGCATCGAGACGAAGAGGAGAATTAGAAACCCAGTTTGCATCATGGCTCTTCTCTAACGCTATGAAGAAGTGACTAGAACTCTCACATCACAGTCCAGCAAATCACACAGCCTCGTCTCAGCCTGGCCAAAGCCAGCTTTATAAGAGAATCCCGAAGCTGCAGTGCTGGCACCTTCCCCAGCTCATGAAATGTGCTAAATATTTCTGCTGGCTGAGGAATAAGGTACTCCTTGTTACTACCCCTCAGCTCTGCCTCCTGTTTATCCTGCTGTTCCTTCCTTCCGGTTTCTTAAATTAGCGTTTACCCTTTTCCACACTTATCTGGCTTTATAATTCATGCTTTTTTTGTTTGTGTGTATACAGTGGTTTGATGTGAGATTTGCTGATCTTCAGTGTAAGGAAATGGCTGTACATATTTTTTTTTGAAGAAAATTTGTTTCCTCCAATCTATCTGTTAACCTATATTATCTGTTAACCTTGTATTATTCACTGTACTTTTCTTCTGCTCTTTTGGGCTTCCAGCTCAACTATAACTGGAATCTCCTTCGCAATGGTGTCATGAGCTTCCATTGTAAAACACAAGAAAACTACACATGAAAATATGAAGATTAAGGTAGACATCAGTAAAAGTAAATATTATTGGCCAGATTTTAAATTGTGTGCGCGCGTACAAAACAGGGGCTATGCGTGTGGCCGGGCCTTGCGTGCACTGCTCGCATCTTCAAAGGGGCCCGGCCACGTGCGTAACCCTCATGATGCGCAGAACTGCCGGGCCTCTTGGAAGGGGGCAGGCCTGGGGGCGTGTCCTGGGCAGGAGGGGCAGGGCGGGAGGGCGGGCCAGGATAGCAGCATTCACTGCTGTCCCGGCATGTGCAACTTACTTCAGGTTGGGCACTGAAGTAAGCTGAAGGGCAAGGGAAAAAATTATAAAAAAAGGTAGGAATTAGGGGTTGGGGAGGAGAGGGGAAGGGGAAAGGGAAGGGAGGTTAGGGAGGGGTAGGGCTCTCCCAGTCCTCTCCAATTAAGGAGCGGATTGGGAGGGAACTGGGGAAGGCCGAGATGTGCACATGCACACACGGATTACAAAATCCAGTGCGCATGTGCGCGCGGCCCAATGATTTTATAACATGTGCGCGCCAGCGCGCTCATGTTATAAAATCAGTGCATCCATGTGTGCGCACCAGGAAGCACGTGTACATGGACGCATGTGCACACCTATGAAAATGTAACCCTATGTGACCGACAGGTAATTAGGGATTCTGTTTTTAGGTTTTTAGAATCTTTAAATTTTGGTATATGTGGGTTTTGTTTTTTTTTTAGCTATTTTTAAGTTTTATGTAGATGCAAAGAAAAATATGTGCACATATGGCAACAGACACAGCAAGGGATTGATTTAATACAAGTTTGAAATGTGTGAGCAGTAGCGTCAATGAGCCTTTGGGTTCCCCCTCTCCAATCTCTCCCCACTTCCTCTCATCAGTCCATCCCCACCGCTCTCCCTGAAACACCCTCACTCTTCCCATTCTGTCCTCTTACTCTCAGCTCCGATGCTCACCACTGTGCACTGCTGAACCGGCCGAAGGAGGAAGACAGTGGAGGTCTCTTGGCTGGTATGAACTTGTGCAGCCGAAGAGTCATCGGTGCAGAAAAGGCAGGAAAACAGAGTCGAGGGTCCAAGAGCAGGCAGGAGTGTAAGTAATGGGGCAGTGGCATTTTTCTGGTGTTTGTCAAATCAATAAACACATATTTCTTTTTTGTTTTTTTTTTGACAGGGGGGTGTTTTATTGATCTCTGTTGGTTAAAACCGAAATCCAGAAGCCATGCACATGTTTCCTCCCCAACGTTTCTGCTATGTTTAGAGCACAAATCGTGGGCCATTCTTTGTGTAAAAACTTTCCAGTGCAAAATACCTCTGCTTGATGCTCTCTGTTTAAATGGGGTGGCAGGAAGAGGGTCAGAAAGCGCACAGTGTTCGGGTCTCACATTGCATTCGATATCCAAAAGACAATTGTGCACACACAGCAATAACAAACACAGCAGGGAAGATCCCATGACTGGCGGGCCCTGAAAACTTTCCAGACGGTCCCCCAAGATCAGGCTCCAATGAAGACATTCAAGCAAGGAATTCAAGAAGGAACAGTAAGCCAGCGGTTTGGAAAAGATTGACAAGCAGAGTGTCACACCTGTGAAAACACCAATTTTTCGCACTGAGTTTGGAGTCTCTCTGTTTTGTAATAGATTTTGTTGTTTTGTTAAAGCTCAAAAACAAGGCACTGAAAGGAAATGTTTGGGAACCAGTGATACAAAGTGTGTGGGCTCAATTGGAAATATACAAGTATGGGCATTTGGGGGAAGGGGGGAAATTAAAAAAAAACCCAATTTGATTCTATATATTTAGGGGTACTTTTCAAACAGCTCACATAAGTAAGTCAGCAAAAATGCACATCGGTACCACTTTTGACCTTTTGGTTTTTGCATGCTTTCAGAAGCCAGGTAAGTCCAGATGCAAGAAGCCGTCACGTGAATTTGAGGCATGCAATGCAGCCAGGTAACATAAGAAAGCTGGAGCTAGTGGAAAGCAATGCAAAGTACTTACTGAAGAAGCTTGGAGTCCAGTGAGAGCCTGAAAAGCTTTGGTAAAGCATGCATTTTATTATTTTGAACACAACCTGGGCGCAAGCAGTAAATACGCACTGGCTGTTTATTTTCCTTTCCACACTGAGATGTTGTTCAAACAGGGAATGCGGCACAGGCTTTCGCTTGTGAGTTTTCTAATGTCAAGCTTACACTGAACCCTCTTTCATGCGGCCCGGGTTTCACAAACCGACAGTGGAGCCCTTGTTCTTCAAGAAAAGGTCATCCGCTTACCCATTGCTAAAGTTTTCTTTTAACTAGACAACTCTAACCATTTTCCACGTATATTTCTTTTTTCTGGATATTTGACTCTGACTTTGAGTTCTGCACATTTTTCTGGAATATTTCTGAGATGCAGTAAATACCACATTGTTCAGGTATAATATAGTTTGTTGGGTTTTTTTTGCACGAGTGTCTCCCATGTTGGGCATAACTGCTAATGTCAAGGTAGTATCTGAAACCCATCAATATATATTTGCAATTCCTAAAATAAAAAATACTGCATTCTAAGGGCCTCACTCAAAAAGGATTGTTTTTCTAGTCTGTGCCTATGGCAAAAATATTTAAAAAGGAAAGTGTGGCAGTCATATGTTTTTATTTATTTTCTATTTTTATGTTAAAAACTTAGAAGCCACACACACATTCAAAGGATGTTCGTGGCGGGGTACAATACAGCATTCACAGGGTTAAAAAGCATGGCAGAATTCTCTGTTCTGAGCTTTAGCCAGTTAGGTCTCGAGTCTGCAAAACTCTTTTAAGTGTTCAAAAAAGAAAACTCCATGGGACAGAGCTGAATATTCCCCGAGCTGGTATGTAGATCTTTTTCATAACAAGAGAAGAAAACACTATGAGCTGAATATCTTCAGATATTTTGCCTTTTAGGCAACTCAGAAATTTTGCAGAATTGAAACCTTGGTTACCCCCCACTCCCACACATAAAAAATGGAATATGATGGCAGATAAAGAGCATGAGGTCCTTCTAATGTGCCTACTTGATCTCTAGCTGTAGCTTCCCATCCCCACAACTAAAGATCTGTGCTGGTCTTATTTCACTTCTTGTCCTTAACTGTTTCAAATGGGTAATCGTTCCAAGTATCCATCCAGCACCTTGATTGTGAAGAAGCACTTTCTTATAAGAAGGGAGTCCTACTCGTGATGCAGGTGTCTCCGCAGAAACAGCCGTGATGTCAGACAGGAAATGACATGGTTTTTCAGACACGCCCCCTTGGGAGATGTTGCTGGTTGAGGAAATTCAATGTGGTGGAGAAACCCAGAGGTTTCTCAGTTTTTTCCTCCTCAGGCAGCCCAGGGCTCAAGTTCAGGGTGCCTGGAGCTGCTGGAGAGGGAGACAAGTGCTTGAAGCAGCCATGAGGGACTCTAAAAAGAAATTTGGCTCACATTCCATTCAGTGGGGAAATTTACCCAAGGTGTCTTGCTCTCTTGGGAGAAAGCCCAATCTGTGGAATTTTTGAAGAAGTTTAAGAAATACTCCAGTGTAAGCAGCTTGCCTTGTATTTGTTGGGAGACGAAGGAGAAATCACCAGCTGTACTCAGGTACCAATACAGGGCACCCAGGCTAAGGGGAATCTCTAAAGAGTGCCCAAAAGGGGTTAAGAAGCCCCAGCTGTAGTGCTGGTCACTACAGCTTGCTGATAAACTATAAATTCTGTGACTGTCTTGGATTTTGTTTTTCTGCCTACCTGTGAATGGAGCTAGAAGAAGGTGTGCATTCCATCAAATTACTACCATTCCACATCTCATTAAACGTTTTATTTTTGGAACAGTGCAGGTTTCCCCAGAATTATTCCTGAACTCCAAAGACAGGCCCTGAACCAAATCTTCCTCCTGGCAGAAGAATCCCAGGGATCCAATAGGGTGTGTGACGGCCCCTCAACTCCCAGATGTGTCCCTGAATCTGCCCAGATGGTGGAGCCTTTTATCATGGCTCTATGTTCAGAAATTTCCTTTCCATCTAAGAATGCTTGTTTCTTCTTCATTATTTGTACCTTTGGCATATTTCAGTGCATCTGTTATATCTCCCTTCTACCTCCTGTCCTCCAGGGATACATATTTAGAGCCTTAAATCTCACTTCATTGGGTTTATTGGACAGACTCTATACCACTATAGAAGCTATCTCTGAACTGCCTCTACTCTATCTTTCTGGAGATGTGGCCTTCAGAATTGGACACAATATTCAAAATGAAGTCTCAACAATGATTTACATAGTGATATTATCATCTTCATTTTTCTGCTGATTATGTATCCTAGCATTTCACTACTGATCCTCACTGCTTTAACACACTGTTTAATAATCTTGAGATAATCTGATCACCTCCAAATTCCTCTTCTGTTTATTGGTCAACAGTACCTTACATCTATCATTTATAGCTCCCCAGGGTATCTGCACTCATCCTTTTTTGTATTGAATCTCAGTGGACACAACTTTGGACACACCACCTAGAGCTTCCTTATTTATTTCCACTTCCTTTATTGTGACTTTATAGAGATCTCAGAATCATCTACTACTACTGCTAATACTACTATCTATCATTTCAAAAGTGCCAGTTCACATATACAGTGCTGTACAGATACACATATGAGGCAGTCCCTGCTGCACAGCAGTAGCCCAATGGCTTAGCAACCACAAACTTCATCTGGGGCCACCAATATTGTTGGAGGAGTGCACATATTCAGGCTCATCCAGGGTGGCCTGCGACATGGGAGTATGGGACCATCTCAAACCCTTTTCTCTGAGTTTGCAGGGAACGACCATCTTCCTTGGAGAGATGGTCATAGTAGTGGCCAGGACAATCCTGGCTGGGTAAATGATGTGCCTAGGAGGTTTCGGTGTATTCTTTGCCTAGAAAGAGCGTGAGTGAGTGTCTACTTGGATGTTTTTAAGAGCTGGATGGTACTTCAGCTCGAAATTGAAACATGCAAAAAAAGGGCCCAAGAGGCCTGTCATGCATTTAATTTTTGCACGTGATGGAGGTGTTCAGATTCTTATGATCTGTGTAGATGGCAATACGATGCTGTGCACCCTCTAGCGCAAGCTTGATTACTGTCCCCAATGCTGTAGTTGTGTTTAGCCAGTGAATACTTTCTTAAAAAGAAAGAGCAAGGATGGAGAACCTCCTTAGGGGATTGCTGACTTAGATCTGTCCCTACCCTTAGAGTGGTGATGTCCACTTTTACCTTGAAGGGGGTGTGTTGGATCTGGGTGGTGAAGACAGGGTTTCTGTAGAAAGGCATCCTTTAATTCTTGTAAGGCTGCTATGGCTTCAGGAGGCCAGAACTTAGTGTTAGCTCACTTACGAGAGAGAGCAGTGAGAGGCGTGGCAATCTTGGAATAGTTTGCAATGAAATACTGTTAATAATTGGTCATGCCCAAGAATCTTTGCAGGGCCCTATGGGGGTTTTACTTTGTTGGGATCCATGTGGAACCCTTACTGGATACAAGGTACCCCAGGAAGGGGAGGCATTCCTTTTCAAATACGCATTTCTCTAATTTCACATACAAGTTGTAGTCCCACAGTTGCTGGAGTACCTGCCATACATCATGGTGATGGGAAATGAGATCCCTGGAGAAGATGAGAATGTCATTGAGGTAAACAGTCTCTGGAGATTTCATTCATCGTCTTTTGGAAGACTGCCAGGATGTTACATAGTGCCTGTCTCATGTGTTGAAGGCTGTCTTCCATTCATTTCCAGAGTGAATTCGGATTAGACTTTAAGCTAATCGGAGATCCAATTTTGTGAAGATCCTAGCCTCTTGAAGGTAGTTAAAAAGCTCAGAGATCAATAGTAATGGGTACTGGACCTTTTTGGTAATGGTGTTTAATCTGCGGTAGTCGATTCATGGTTGGAGTGACCCGTCCTTTTTAGAGATGAAGAAGAAGCCAGTACCGGCTGGAGAGGTGGAGTATTGGATGAAACCCTGATCTAGGTTCTCACAGATGTACTCCAACATTGCCTTGGTTTTGTTGGAAATCTGTTAGAAATCTGCTAGGGAGTTAGCAATCTGATGTGAATCTCTGTATGGAGTTAGCAATCTGTTGGAGGTTCTCTGTGAGGAGTAGCAATCTGTTACATCTATTAAGAAAGCTGGGCGTTGATGGGAGGAGCAATCTGAATGAATGGCTCCTAAGAAGGAGGAGTCAGCTACCTTGTAGTGTCTCAGATTCTGTTATAGCAATCTGTTATGAATCTGAGATAGTAGTGGTGAATCCCTGGGCTGGTGGCAGATGACCACGCCTCCGGGAGGATGTCCCGAGAGGGACCACCGGCTAGGCTTGAGTATGGAGACAGACACACATAGTTCTTTTATTAAACAGGTTTTGGAAACCACCAGAGGTGGCAGTAGTGAGCTGATATGTCCGGCAGAGCTGAAGTCCCTCGGGCACTGGAACCGCGATCCAGGATGGCTGAGCTGTTGAGAAACTGTAGAAAGTGAGTAGGTAGAGTAGACAAGGTTCATGAACAGAACTAGATGACAAAACTCACATAAGGTCTCAAGGAAGCTCAGGAGCTGGAAAGGTTTAGGCCCTCGAGGAGCGAGTACCTGGTTCCAGGGAAAGCTCTGAGAGAGCGATGGTAACTCACAATTGTTTGTAGCAGCGATAGCTTCCAGGCAGTAGAGAATCTTCAGAATGTCCAGGAACATGGGCCCTCGAGGAGCGAGTACCGGTTCCTATCTGTAATCTGAAAGTAAAGAAAAGAGTGAGACCTCCGAGGAGCGGGTACCTCTGGTAAGTCCGAGGAGGCAGAGTAGCTTGGAGGAAACGTAGCTGAATCCGTATCCGAATCCTCTCCTTGCTAACTCAGTTAGAGACCTTTAAATATTGGAAGCGGATGATGTCATCTCAGGGGGAAGCCCCTGAGGTTCATGCCCTTGCTGGTACTTCAGAATCAGTGTTGAGCCAAAGTCAAACCAGGAATCCGTCCTAGGGACTAAGGCAGGGCTTCCCAAACCTGTCCTGGGGACCCCACAGCCAGTCGGGTTTTCAGGATGTCCATAACAAATATGCACGAGATATATTTGCATATCCATGGAGACTCAGTAATGCAAATTTATCTTATGCATATTCATTGTAGATATCCTGAAAATCTGACTGGCTGTGGGGTCCCCAGGACAGGTCTGGGAAGCCCAGACTAAGGGATGGATAGCAGGCAGGGAGGGAAGGGACATCACAGGAGGATCACAAGACACTGAAGGCAGGAAACAAGAGCTGAAGACTGACCATGGAGAGACAAGACAAGAACTCAGGAACACTATCCAGGACAACCAAACAGAAACCAAGAAGACAAGAAACAGGAACTTCTGAACGCTGAGGCACCTCGCTCTACCGGCAAGGTAGTTAACTTATTGCTGAGGCACTGGGGAGGTGTCCACAGAAGTCTTTTATAAGGCAGATGAGATGGTCATTAGTGGGTGAAGCCAGATGATTTCTACTGCTGGCCCTTTAAATTCAGGGAGATCGGTGTGCACGCCCCCTAAGTAGAGCAGGGCCCAGCGGTGTCGTCGTCATTGTGCCGCAAGAAAAGAGAGCAGCATCCTGCTGTGTTGAGATTGTTGCGAGTGTGGGGGTGCGGTCACTTGCTCTAGAGGGGATGTGAGCCCTTGGGCCACAGCGCAGCTCAGGGAGGAGCCCCAAAGCACACACCATAGGAGGTGAGAGTGTCCAAGCACAGGCTGGAGCTGGAACAAGGCTAGACCAGGATTGAGACGTAGAACTTCATAGGCACTGGAACAAGGCAGGCTCAGACCTCCACTGGACCTGCACGCACAGGTGAGATTCAGCAATGTAATGCTGGTTTCAAGAGTAGCCTTCTGGCCACTCGGTAGCCCTTCTTGATCCGCTGCTTGGAAATGACGAGTGCGTGAGGCCAGATGGAGGCTGAGGGCTGGATCATGACGAGACATGGAACTGAGGAACTTGGAAGACAGATGAGGAACGTGGAGGACTCAGATGAGGATTCAGGATTCAGGCACTAGTACATTTATTTATTTATTTATTTAGATTATTTTGATATACCGATACTCAAGACTAGGGCCTTATCGTACCGGTTTACAGCGAAACAAGGGGTAACCAATTAACTAGAAAGATAAAGTTACAATGAACAGGGATTTACAGAGTGTGAGAGTTGAGAGCAAAAGGAATAAGTTTAACATAACAGAGATTAACATAAAGTTTAAACATAACAAAGTTTAACATAACAAAGTTCTAACAAAAGGAACGAATGTAGCAAGCTATGACAATGGCTTAATCTTTAGATCAAAAACTGAAGGCAAGAACGTGGGAGAAGGTGAGGGGGGGGGGGGGGGGGGGGGCGGATCTGTGAAAATGAAGTGCAGGACTGTGCTGTTTGTGGGGTGTCCATCAAGGGAAGGCTTGAGTGAACAGCCACATTTTTAGTTTCTTTCTGAATGAAAAAGGGCATTGTTCCTGCCGAAGTTCCGGGGGAAGAAGATTCCAATGATACGGTCCGACCGTGGACAAGGTTCGTTTCTGGATGGAGGTGTGACTAGTGGATTTGTTAGGGGGGGCCTGGAGAGTTCCTTTGTATGCCGATCTGATCGGTCTTGTAGAAACGTGAAGTTCGAGTGGTATTTTGAATTGGAGTGTAGATCGGTGATAGATGTTTTTGTGGATGATGGATAAGGTTTTAAACATTATTCTGTGGTTGATAGGTAGCCAGTGTAAGTTTTTTAGGATTGGTGTGATGTGGTCCTTACGACAAGAGTTTGTAAGGATCCTTGCTGCGGCATTTTGAAGCATCTGTAGTGGTTTCGTTGAGGAGGAAGGAAGGCCGAGGAGGAGCGCGTTACAATAGTCTATCTTTGAAAACAGTATGGCTTGTAGTACTGACCACAAGTACATGGTGAGTACTGCACCGCAGCGTACCCTACATAGCCACTCATGGCTGGTTGTGGACCAAGCTGAAGCGGAGCAGGTTCTGGCTTGAGTCTACAGCATGGACAGAAGCAGGAACAAGGAGCTCCGAAGACCAGGAACAGGATTCATGGATTCAAGACTCAGGATTCAAGGATTCAGAACTTGGATTCAGGAACAGACCTCAGCATTAAAAGCAAGGGCCTTCCAGAGACTTGTGCTGCAGACGTGAAGACAGGCCTTGTGCCATGAAGCACCCTACACAGTCCCCCATGGGCTGGTCAGGAACCACAATGGTGGCATGCCAGGAAAGGTGGATGAGCAGGAAACCTGGAAGCAGGACAAAGAGCCGGAGATTTATTTATTTTATTTATTTAAAATTTTTATATACCGGCATTCATGTTGCAAACACATCATGCCGGTTTACATATAACAGGGGTGTACAGTAAACAATTCAATAACCTATTTGTGTAGAAGGAAGCAGTTACAAATAACAAGGTAATAGAACTGGGAGGAGAGAAGAAAAGAAAGAGAATAACATTAGGTATAGGTATTTACATTAGTAATAACATTTTTACATGTGGAAGTGGTAGAATCTGGCTGAATAGAATTAATCGGTGTCCGGGAAAGCTTTTTTAAACAGCCAGGTCTTAAGTCTCTTCCTGAAGGTTGGGAGGCTGGGCTCCTGTCTAAGGTCCGGTGGGATGGAGTTCCATAGAAGGGGGCCGGCTGTTGAAAAGGCCCGATCTCTCAAGGTAATGTGTTTGGTAGTTTTGGCTGGGGGCACTTGAAGAGATCCTCTAAGTGTGTCTCTTGTTGGTCTGGAGGAGTTATAAATTTGGAATGGGACTTGTAAGTCGAGTGGGGTGTGTTGATGGATGGTTTTGTATATTATGGAAAGAGATTTGTAGAGGATTCTAAAGTGAACAGGCAACCAGTGGAGATCTTTTAGGATTGGAGATATATGGTCCCTCCTCCTGGAGTTTGTCAGTAATCTTGCCGCAGCGTTTTGTAACATCTGGAGGGGTCTAGTATAGGAGGAAGGTAGGCCCAGAAGGATAGAGTTACAGTAATCGATCTTAGAAAAAATGATAGCTTGTAGAATGGTTCTGAAGTCCTGAGTGTGGAAGAGTGTGTGGAAGAGTGTGGAAAAAATGATAGCTTGTAGAATGGTTCTGAAGTCCTGAGTGTGGAAGAGTGTGGAAGAGATGGGAACATCAGGACCAGGACTGAAACATCAGGAACTCGGAACATCCAGAACAAGGAACATCAGAAACATGGAACATCAGGAACACCGGAGAGATGACGAAGGAGCTCCAATGAAGAACAAGACCAAGAACATTCATAGAAGACCAAGAATGTCGAACACGAAGACCATCAAGACAGGCCACGGAAAACCTTGCATGGTGAAGGAAGCACAGACGACTGTGAGGATCCGTGTGAAGGCATTGAGGAAGTGGAGGCGAGTCCTTTTACATGGCTAGACATGACTAGGAGTGATGACATCATCTGTTGGGGCCATGGGGCTTTTCCCGCCGCTGGCTCTTTAAATATCCACAAGGGGTGCACATGCACGCCTAAGCAGGGTCCAGGACAGGCGAGGCAGCAACAGAAACGTCGGAAGCACTTGGGCTGCGAAGAGTGAGTTTGGAATAGGCTCCCTGCCATGCAGCATGACATCGGCGGCGGCACCCTGCCGCCCAGTAGAGGCTCCATGCTGCAAGGAGGAGGATTCATCGGTGGCCTCCCTGCCACAGGCAGCGGCGATGGTGGTGGATCCTTGCCGCGAAGAGAGGAATCCCAGCAGTGGCTTCATGCCGTGAAGAGGAGGAATCAGTGGCGGCCTCCCTGCCATGGGCAGCACGATGGTGGCTCCTTAGCCGCTTAAGGAGATAGGAGAGTCCTGCGGCGTTGTCTGGCCAAGTGATGAGTGAGGCTACTGGTGGTTGGGGCCCGCAAGCAGCAGAGTGCAACAGAGATGTAGCCTCGTGCTGCATTTGGGAAGGCTGCCCAGTGTCAGAGAGGGGCACCGAGAACTAGGAAAGTGCGGCAGCTTGTGGGAGGATGGGGCGAGCCACTGAACACAACAATTCCCAGATGGAAGCAGGACAAAATTCAAAACCCTCTGCATCATCATCTTCAAATGCATGAATAACAAGCCCCAGAATCTCTCTCCCAACTTCTTTTCTCCTATACTCCCACAAGAGAACCAAAATCCTCCCAAATGGCTTTTCTTTCCTCACCTCCTCTAGCTTCTGCCAGACTAACTTGTATTTGTTTCATACATTCAACTGTTATGCACCAAAATCTGGAACAAGGTTCTTCTTTCACTATGCCTTGAGCCGTGCTACCTCACTTTCCGAAAAAAACAAAACTAAGGCATAGCTGTTCAGTCAAGCTTTCCTCTGGATTCCTTAGCAAAGACCATCAACCTTAACTACCAAAACTGGACAAACTGCTTTTGTTGCAGGTGGGGTGAAGGGAAGAAGAAAAAGAGTATGGTAAAGAAAAATTAAGAAAAAAATTCTTGCAAATCTATTATAAATGTGACTCAACTATTGTAAGCAACCCTTGATTAATGCTATTGCAACTGCTCAGTTTAAATTTATTTGTAAACTGCCTTGAGTTCATTTTTGGAAAAAAGATGGAATATCAAATGTTTATAAATAAATACATAAATACAATCTAGTAAAAACAAATATGCATGACAAACAAGAAACTCTGGGAAATGACTAAGATTTGAAAGTATTCTAAAAAAAAGGTGAGTTTTTAGATTGGATTTGAATATGGCCAGAGAGGGAGCATGATGTATCAGCTCAGGAAGTCTACTCCAGACATATGGCAGAGCTAGGTGAAAAGTGCGGAGTCGGGAGTTGGCAGTTGGCAGTGATGGAGAAATAAGATAAGAGCGACTTGCACAATGAACAGAGTTCATGAGGAAGGCTGTAGGGAGAGAAGAGCTGCAGAGTGTATGCATTTATAAGCAAGTAAGAGAAGCTTAATTGTATGCGGAGGTAGAATGAGGAGTCAATATAGCGACTTGAGAAATGGGTTACATAGAAGGACACTGAAGGATGATAAGCCATGCAACTGAATTTTGAACAGATTGCAATGGAGAAAGATGGTTTAATGGAAGGCCCAAGAAGAGCAAGTTGCAGTGGTTTAAGCCAAAGGTGACAAGAGAGTGGATGAATATTTTGGTAGCATGCTCATCTACAAAAAGCTATACCTTCCCTCCTACTTCCTCTACAATATTGTTTATGAAAACAATAGAAATGGCCTAAAGAAATGTTTATGCCATAAGAACGGGGAATTCCACAAGACATATGCCAGACCAAATTATGGAAGAGATTTAAAAACAAAATTCTATAATACAGTAGGACAAATGTGAAGCATTTTTCTCATAGAAACAAAAATGTGACACAATGAAGCAATCATAGGCTCATCCCTTATTATGAAGTTTTAGGGAATACAAAATAATTTGTAAGGAAGAAAGATTTAAAAATAAGCAGTGATGAATTACAAAAAAAAAACCAATTCTAAAGGAAGAACAAGTAGCATATAATAGTCATGGAATTGTCATGATCCTGTCTACTAGGCAGCCTCTCCCCCAGCAAAGAACCTCATAAAGCCACACTCTTGCATGCTCTAACCACCTACTCATTGATCCCATGACTCAACAAGGCAAGTCCTATTTAGCCTAGCCTCTCCATACACTCCATGCCTCTTAATCGAGTCACTCTGACTCTGTACATTGGCCCTCCTTGACGTGCTACTCCTTGGTCTATGGCCTTCCGACCTTGTTCTGTGGCCTTCCTGCCTTGCTCTGTGGTCTCCTTGGCCTACCTGCCTTCCTTTGTGACTTCCTTGGCCTTCCTGCTTGCTCCGTGGCCTCCTTGGCCTTTCTGCCATGCTCTGTGAACTTCTTAGTCTTCCTACTTTGCTTGTTGGCCTCCTTGGCCTTCTTGTTCTAACTTGCGGCCTTTGGGCCTTCTACGCTCACCTAGCCCAGACATGTGGCCTGCTTGGGCCTTCTTGTTTATTGTTTGTTTTTTCTAATTCTGTCCTTGTCCAGTCCTATGAAAACACGTGGATGGATCGGTGTGAAACAAAGTTTTATTGAAGCTTGCCCGACTCTGGCCGAGTTTCGCTCAAAGAGCTGCCTCAGGGGCTTGCAAGCCACTCGAATTGGCTTAAAGCATCACAAAGTTATCACGTAACGAAGTCAAAGGTGATAACACAGCAGGTTTCTTTAAAATAATATTTAAATCAGGTACTTTTAAAGGAGATCTTTAAAAGTAAGAGTATTATATACCAAATAAACGCTCAGCATGGATTAATCCAGGCCTGCCCTCACTACAAGCCTTGTTTGTATTGCTTTCAGGAACAGCCTCGTCTCCAGCCCAGGTCTTGCCCATGGTTCCAGCTCTTGTCTCCAGCCCTGGCCTGTCTCTGATTCTGCCTTCCTCCAAGGCCCAACGTGTCTCCTGCTCCAGGCCTGGCCCCTGTTCCAGCTAAATCCTTCTGGCCACTGAATCTGAGGGCTCAATCCAAGGGAGAAGGTGGATAGTAAGGCAGAAGATCCCAACCAGCCTTGCCCCAGAATCTAACCCTGCTCCTGCTGGGGGTAAATCCCAGATCCAGGTTGCCCTATCATGACAGGACTGAAGCAGGCAGATGAAACTAAAGAAATAGGTAAAGTGAAACAGAACATCATGAAGAATGTTGTAAAAAAGGCACATCAAGAATCTTGGGACAGATTTATAGGCAATATTAAAGATGATATACATGGCATACACAGTTCGTAAATATACTTCTGAAACACAATTTTCAAATTTTACCCAGCTGTGCTGGAGAAATCCGATTTTTGATTAGAAGATTTGGGGTAATAGGAAAAATCCACAGCATATTTGAATAATTTGATTATGTGTTACGGTCCCGTGCCGTGCCCCGGGACCTGCATTCACCATGCGGCCCGGCCGCGGGAACGACTCCATGTCGGCCTCCCAGGCCTGAGATGCAGCCCTCTGCGGCGTCCTCCCTGCGAGGGAGATGCTGACGTCGATCTGCAGCTGGACCCTCTCCCTAGGCGCGTGCGTGCGTGCGCCGGAGCTGCTGATTTAAAGGGGCCAGCGCGAGAAACCTTGGACAGCTCTCTGCTGACGTCAGACGCTGCCGGGCTATTTAAACTTGGCAGCTAAAGCAGTACCTCACCTTGCAACGAGGTTCCTCAGTGTCCCTGAGTTATTAGTTGCTACAGTGTGTCCTGATCGTCCTGTCTTCAGGCTCCAGACCTGGTTTGTTCTTGACTACGGCCTCGGCTTCCACTTCTGGTTTCGGTATTGACTTCTGACTTCTGTCATCTGACTTGGCTTTGTCTCCTGACTTCGTCTTCAGCTTCCACTCCTGGTTTTGGTTCGTCTTCTGACTTCTGGCTTTGACCCGGCTCCGACCCACGACTCCATCTTCCGCTTTCGTCCCTGGCTTTGGTTTGGATCTCTGACTTTTGGCTTCTGACCCGGCTTCGCTCTTGGACTCTGACTTCGGCTTCTTCCATTACCTCAGGTATCTGGTACTTGCTGGCCCAGAGGATTCTCCTAAGTCCCAGCGGCTCGGGCTCTCACGGGCTCCTCCCAGGGAAGCCGCGGGCTTCCGAGGGTGAAGACTCTTCAACTACCTGGGCCCAGCCATCCTTCGTCCATCTCTTCGGCCGCAGTCTGGATCCTTGGTCGCATAGGGTCCCACCTAAGTCCAAGAGGTCCGGGTCCCTACAGGCTCCTCTTGGGGGGACCACGGACTTCCTGTGGTGAAGCCTCTTCTGAATCTCTTCCGTGCCGCCTCCCGGCTGTGACGCTCACTGTGGGCCTCCACAGCATACCATCCACTGTTTCAGCCTGCCCAAAGGTCCACTACCGTAACACTATGGTTATTTTGTGAAATCTGTAGCATATATTTCACAGTCTGACAAAAAACTCATTGAATTTTGTTAAAATTATCTACTGTATTTTCCAGCGTATAAGACGAGTTTTTAACCCCTGAAAATCTTCTCAAAAGTCAGGGGTCGTCTTATACGCAGGGTATCATCTTATAGGGCGTATACCGTAGTTGTCACCGGTAATCCAAAGTTACAGCATCTGGTGCATTCCCAGCGCCCTCGCTCCTCGAGTCACTCCCCCGGATGCTGTAAAAGCAAGCCCCTTTTGCCCAGCACCGGCCAATCGGGGAGCGAGGGAGCGCAGAATGAACTTTTTTACTGCATCCGGTGAGGGGAGGGAGTGACTCGAGGAGCGAAGGCGCGCTGCCCGATTAGTCGGTGCTGGGCAAAAGGGGCTTGCTTTGGCAAGCCCCTTTTGCCCAGCACCGGCCAATCGGGCAGCGCACCCTCACTCCTCGAGTCATTCCCTCCTGCTGTAAATGTTGGAATGTGTTGGAAGAGGGGTAGTCTTATACGGCGAGTATATCCCAAACTCTATATTTTCTGTAAAAGTTGGGGGTCGTCTTATACGCCGGAAAATACGGTACTTTGTTTTCTTCAGGGAGGTTCAATGAACCAATTCAATGAACCATCACAACTTTCTAGGTTTCTTGAACTGTTTGAAGAAGTTTGTCCAACCCTACAAGAGACATTGCTCTATACCGCTTTGAGCCCAAGAAAGGGATCCAACCAGCTGGGGGTTTTCTTGGTTCATAAGAGTTTAAACTTTGCTGCGGTGTTACAGATTATGCAGGGAGTCCCTAGCAAGACTTTTTGCATGCTCTGTGCCTCTGAGAAAACTCCTTGGACAAATTAGATGTTTTCCAGCCTTGTTATAAAACTTTTGGAATGGGTTTTCCAATTTTTAGGTCACATTAACAAACAGGCTTAGAAGATATCCCTGTCTTCTCTTTTCTAGCTTTGTATACCTATTGATTTCAAATAGATCTGTGCATCATTCTTGCAATATCTGCTCATATCCAGCAGAGGTCTTAAGAACTCTAGTAAAATGATATTGTCTTGTAATTTCATAACTGCGATCTGCTATTGTTCTCAGCAGCATGCACAATATTGTCTTTTTCCAGAAAGAAGGAATGAGATTTTGCTCACTCACTTACAAGTATAGATCATGTTTCTAAATAAATCTGTAGCAATTATAATCAGGAACCAGAGAGCCCCTATTTGGGTTCTTTAACATCTGAAGTCAACTGTTTTCTGATTCCTGCTATTGCTAAAAGGAGAGGTATTTAAAAAAATACATTTTACATTTAAAAATAAAATAATTTTTGTGCTTGTGAAAGATGCTAGTAGGTGTTCAGCAGGAGCTGTAGCAGTGCAGTTTGAGCCTTAAATCTGCTCTGATGGAACCGTCTCTGCGTAGGCATCACAGTTTCTACACCTTTGCAAATGTTGGCTTTTCTGCTGAGACTACCTACAGTGTTGAAATAACCGATCGCTGGGACTGAGGGCATCTGAAACCACCAGCTCAGTTTTTCTCAGGCTGGATTTGAACCAGTGATCTAGGAGTGAAAGACTCTGTTACATTGTGCAAATACCCTGGGTCTTCTAGTCCTGTCTGGGGGGGAAAGATGGATGGAAAGGTGCTTAAGTTCTAATCTTGCATCGGTACAATTTATGTAAGGAGTAAGGGGACCAATTTGGAGGCGGTTCGAATCAAATCACTCATATTCTCTGCCAGGTCAGAGCATTTGACTCAGCTGAATAAGATATGATGGTCTCTCAGACCTGGAATATTCTGAATCTAATGTGACCTGCCTAACCCAGTCTCTTAATAACAACGAGAAAAATAATTGGGTTCTTGACCTAGTTTTGTTGAATCAGATCTCGAATGAAAGGACATATTGTAAATATATTTTTTTTACAGCGAGTAGACAGTGCGCGCACACACTCCCTAAATGCGAATTTTAAAAGGCCGGTTGCTTGCCAAAACTGGGAGATACGTGAATATGTTCATCTGGCGGCGATGAGTGGATTTTAAAAGCCGCCCGAATACGCGCATATCTCCCACTGCATGCACAAATAAAAAGTTCCAAAAAAGGGGCGGGATGCGGGCATGGTCTGGGCAGGGCATGGGCATTCCTGTGGGGGAAGGGAGGCTATAAAACTAGGGGGTTTTGGAAGTCCTATCCCTTACCTGGGTGAACTGGGACAAACAGAAAACTGGTAATCATGTTGGCTCACTTGTCTATCAAAATCCCTCTACTTATGTGGTAGAAGTGGCATTTGTGTGCATCCACTTAAAATTGTGCACACGTGTGCACGCAGTCAGGCTATTTTATAACATGCATGCATTTATGCCCGTATGTTATAAAATGGCCACATCCTTGTGTGCAGGCCGACGAATGTGCACACATGTGCACCTGAATGCCTATTTAAAAGTTACCATCACACTGTATATAATATATAGATAGATAGATAGATAGATATAGATATTTATGAAATGCAGTTATTTTCTTTATTTTGGGATTTTAATACTTCTAAAGGATAAAAGAAACTACAGTTTTTCTATACTACATATGAGATTTATGTAGTATTTATGTTTTAATATAATATGCATTCTTTGACTAATTGTATGAATTTTATAGTTATAAAAAATATATTTTATTTATTTATTTTATTTATTTAATTGCTTTTATATACCGACATTCGATCGAGATATCACATCAGTTTACATATAACTAATCAAATAAGGTCGGAACAGCTTCCGACCTTATTTGATTAGTTATATGTAAACTTATTTTACATATTGTAACAGGGTAACGTGGAAACATGGTAACTTGTATAAAATAAACATTGTAACATGGTAACTTGTATATTTGAGATGTTACTTTCCGGCTAAAAACTGGATTCTTTGCAGTCATCGCTAACTTTTATGGGATCAACATAAATAATCGCAGGACATGAGTTCTTGGGAACACATAATTCTTTTTTTAGTACAACCTCATGTTTCTGAACTAATATTTGTCAAATAATGCAATTATACCTCTTTTCCCTCTCCAGTAAACAGCTACCCCGCTGAGAACATGGGGTCATTTATATATTTTTAGCGCTAATTCTTATTTTCGCTGTAGTGTTTAGGGGAAGCTGAAAGGCACTCAGTTCATTTCCAGCTCAGTGGCCATGAATTTTCAAAAGCACATTCAGTGACTAATGCCTCTCTCTGAATCAGGAATCTGAATGCAGTTTATTTATTGTGCAATCCAACACCAGCCCCTCCCCCCCCCCCCCCCCCCCATGTCTTTCACATAACTCCAAACCCTTTCATATCGGGAGAAGGGGCGTTGGTGTTGGGTTGTTCATCTACCCAAAGTTGAAGAAACTCAATGGGGCAGACTGGATGGGCCAATTTGTTCTTTACCTGCCATCATTTACGATGTTGTTTATTTATTTATTTTAACATTTTTATATACCGGTATCCGTTTACACATCGTACCGGTTTACATGTAACAAAAAGGACAAGCCAAAATGAGGCATATCTTTTACATGGAACAGAAAACCGTTAATAAAATAACAGGTTAACATTCATGGAAACTTTAGTTAAGGATTTAAACAAGGAAGATCATAAATAGACAATGAACGGTTAACATGAGTTCTAAGAGCAATATAATATAATATAGTAATATAATATCTAATTATATTACTATGCTACATGTGAGAAAAGGAAAAGTATCACAAAGCATCCGCAGGGTTGCCCTTCAGTACTGTATTTAGAGTTCCGGGGATTTTGGGGACATTAAGTAGGAGAACACTGCAATTACAGAGTATTTGAGTCGGGCAGAAAAACTACGCTGAAAAACATATGAGGACAGAATACTATTATTATTCTGCAGGTAGCACAAAATGTGCAGTAAATAAGACTCCTGGGACTCTGTTTTCAAAACTGAGCAAATATTGCAGCACTTTATTTTTCCATCAATTTTTTAAGCAAATGCACAATTTGTAAATCTGGGTACATATCTTGATAACTGTGCAGTTATTAAAAAAAAAAAAAAATGATACAAATGGCTGAGATAAATTTGCTATGTGATTAATTTCTTGCATATTTGTATTGCTCTTTTTTTTGGGGGGGGGGGGGGGGCATTTTGGGGCTTATTCATCCCCATTAGTTTTGGCTTCCAGGATGTGAATATTGCCTGTATACCATAGTTTTGTTTTGAATATCTACTATCCTAGAAGGAGATATCCTGTTGCTAATCAATGTGCTTTCAGGTTTTCAAAAACGTTATTCAGAAGGGCCAGAAAAAAGGATATTTGGAATGTGCAGGAGGTGGAACCCACTTATACCTTCCATTATTTGGCTCTGTTCTGCCTTCATTCCTGCGCAAATAGCTGCTATGGTGCCCATATAGTAAGTTAGAGCCCCCTCTATGTGCTTGTGAACCTGCTGATGGGGTTGGTTCTACTAGGCATGTGCTGGAATTATTCTGGTCTTCTTTGCTACTAAGGTTGTCTTCCTAGCTTCTAGGCACTAATGGCCCCAAACTCTTCATTGTATGCTCATTTCCCCTTAGTTGACCCTATTTAGGCCTCCTGCACAGCCTCTGTTCCAGCTCCAAATGGAAAATAATTGTGTCTGCCGAAATAGTTTTTCAACTGGCATCAAAAGGGTGAATCGACCCTAAGCATGTGTTCTGGCAAGAAAGCAAAATGCGCAATATGATAACTTTTAATCAGGCCCGCACACACCCAGGGACGCAGCTATTTTATGACATACGCAGATATGTGCGCGTGTTAT
The DNA here is from genome assembly GCF_901001135.1 of Rhinatrema bivittatum. Taxonomy (NCBI): domain Eukaryota; kingdom Metazoa; phylum Chordata; class Amphibia; order Gymnophiona; family Rhinatrematidae; genus Rhinatrema; species Rhinatrema bivittatum. The sequence continues at coordinate 15,056,161 of NC_042621.1, forward strand.
AAAATAGGCTGAACGCACGCTCATGTGCATGCAATTATAAGTGGATGTCTCACTATTTGCACAAATGCTGCTTCTACCATACAAGTGGGTGGATTTTAGTAGACGCGCAAGTCAGCACAATTGCCCGTTTTCCCAATTCTTTCCCAGTTCACCCAGGAAAGGGATAGGACTTCCAAACCCCAATGCATTAATCGCCCTCCTCGCCCCGCTGTCAGCTTCAACCCTTAAAACCCTGCTGATCTGTGGAATTCGTTTGGTTTTATTGCTTACACGCCATCCAGATCAGAAGCACAGTTACGCAGCTGGGGACCCCAGAACGCACTTGTGTGTGTATAAGTATTTGTGCGCTGGTTCAATGTGAAATCTAGGAATGCCCCATGCCCCCGCACAGCTCATGCCCACTCTGCCCCTTTTTTGAGAATTTTGTTTTGTGCACACAAAGGGAGGTGCGCGCATCCTCGTGTGGTTTTTCAAATCCACTCAGCGAGCGCTGGCCCGACATATTCACGTATCTTCCGGTTTGGGCTCATGCCTGGCTTTTAAAATTCACCTTAAAATCATCATTATTTTCTGTCTTTCGGAGTAACTTACATTGGTAGTAGGGGTGTGCATGGAAACAAATTTCATTTTGTTTATTTTTTTATTTTTTGCTTAATTTTCTGTTTATTTACTTTGTTTCATGTTGGTTTTGTTCTGTTTAGTTTCTGTCACATTAGTGCGTGCTAAATGGTCCTTAGCATGCTCCAGAAATGATTTAGTGCTTGCCATAATGAGAGAAATAAAACCACATGTTGCTGGTTTTTGTGCTGTTTCTCAAAAACAAAAGACCAATATTATTTCCCTGACGTGTTTAAAATGACAGCACATCCCTGACTGGAGGTCACAGGCCCTTGCTCAGCCAGTAACAATGCTTAAATTGCCAACTGGATACCCCCGCTAACAAATGCCACTGGAGCAGGTGAGACGTCATGGCAGTACATGAGGGGAAGAGAACATTTCATAAAGCAGCTCGAGCATAATTTACTCTCCAGAAGTGACTGGTTACTATGATCGGCGACATTCAAGCCCTGCCACTTTTTATGTGTTAGGAAAATGCTAGATAGCAAAGAAAAGAACAGAGTGATTGTCTGCAACCTGTTCTGCTCTCACTTTTCGAAACGATGAGCTCTGCAATATTCCAAGGGCATTGCCTTCCTGAGATGCATAAGCTGTTTATTTCTTTTCTGCTACTATCAGCAGTCTCGGAGATCAGATTTACTAAAGCATATGGCAAGGGTCAAGAGTCATAACTTTGCTGTCAAAACAACAAAGTTGGCAGTTCTGTCACTTTGGCACAATGTTTTTCTAGTGGTACATGGGAGAAATATTGTGATTAATATTATTACCTGTAAAAAAAAATAATGAATGGCTCAACATGTCAAAGCTCGTGCCAGCACATGCATAATGGTTGCTCTTCTCTGTTTGAAGACTCCATGTGGTGGATGTGTTCAGCCATACTTACTCTCAGCTTACATGCAGCTTCCTTAAACTGAAGCCCACAGCATGGAAGAAAAGAAAGAAGACCATTGAATAAACGCCAATAAAGGCATCACAGTTAGCAAGGTTCATGTGCGAAGCACCTAATCGCAAGAAAGATCTTTGAGTGTAGCAACTGATGGAGCATTATCACCCTACGGCCTCATGAAGTGATTTTTTTCCATTCCATCCATATGCTGTGCTCTCCACTCTCACTCTCTCTATTTCTATCTCATCCTCGCTATATCTGATTCATCGCTCTATTGCTCTCTTTCCTCTCTCTCTATTTCTATCATCATCTCTCTATCGTATCTCTCATTTTCACTCTCTCTATTTCTTACCATCATCTCTCTCTCCTCCTGTCTTATTCATCTTATTTCTCTCTCTCGCTATATATATATATATATTTCTCTCCTCATCTCTATCTTATTCATCCGCCGCTATTTCTCAATATCTCTTCTCTTATTCTATCTCATCTCTCTCTAATTGTATTCTCTCTATTTCACTCTCTCTCTCTATTTCTATCTCATCTCTGTCTTATTCATCTTATTTCTCTCTTCTCTCTCTCTCTCTCTCTCCTATCTTATTCATCTCTCTTTTTCTCTCTCTATTTCCTATCTCATCTCTCTATCTTCTCTCTATCTTATTTGCCTCCTCTATTTCTCTCTCTCTCTACCTATCTAGTTGGGCCTAGTAATTTCCTCTGCATTTGGGGATCCAGTTCCCTTGTAACTTGCCGTAGTTGGGTTACAGCTTTATAAGTAGATTATAACTGGGTTTTCCCTCCTATTTTTATCCCTGCGCCAATGTACGTAGCCCAGTCACGAAGTAGTAACAATCCTTGGCTGCGGTGTCCACCAAGGTGGAAGGAGAAAGAAGAGATCCTTCCCCCCACCATTACAACCTCAGATTTTAATGACTGCTATTTTTTTAACTGCCCAGGTATTGTGTATACTGCCTCTGCAGTTGGCCAGCTTGGGGAGTGGAAGACTGGGTCTGGGAAGTGAATCCAGGTAGCCTGCATGATAGCGTGCAGTGTTGGCTTCTGAGTCGCAGAGCTGGCTCCAGGCACTACATTCTAAACTGTGAGCAATAATAGTACTGATGGTTCATATAATCCAAGAAAAAGTGATATATTCAGCTACATGAAGCCTTCATTGGTTTAACATTTTATGTTACACAGTGTATTGTAATCCATTATTCACTGAAATAGAGAAACCCAATCCCCCCCCCCCCCCCACACACACACCTAGGTTTGCGTTGATAACTTAAGGTGTAGGTTCTGTGACAGAATTAGGAAGATTCTGGCAATCATTTGCATAATTCCTAATAACTGGATGACCTTTGGTTGTTATGCTGGACTCATATTATGGGGTCATTATACGATTTTTATGATTATATGAGTTTATGATGTTTCATTTTCTACTGTGTTTTAACTGATTGTTGTGTTTATGTTTTGATTGTAATTTGATGTTTTTTCAAAGGAGAAAAAGGTATGAGTAATAATAAATATTTTTACTTTAAATAATGTATATTTTTCTTTCCAACAAATATCTTTGTCGGACCTAAACCCTGCTGGTCTGTGTAATTGTTTTGGTTTTATTGCTTACATGCTATCCATATCAGAAGTACAGTTATGCAGCTGGGGACCCTGGTACACACTTGTGGGTGTAAGGATTTATTTGATTTTTTTTTTTGGGGGGTGGGGGGAAGGGACCTTAGTGATTTATGTAGGGAAGGGAGAAAAAGAGAACCAACATCACGATGGGATCTCAGGGATAGGGAGTAAATTAACACCTTAGAATACGTTTTTTGCTTTTAAACAAAGAGCCATTAGTTATCCTCAAAGCTGGTAAATGCTACTTAATAGAGCAATATCAGACAGAATAGCATGGTCCTCACTAATAGAATAAAACTCTATATGATATGCCTTAATTGTGCAGCTATGCTTTTATATGAAAATTATAATATGATTTTATAATTTCATGAGGTAGGTAATTTAATTATGGCTTCTATTTTTAGGGGTTTATAAATTGCAAATTTAGGTGTTTACTTTTCAGTTAATTAGGGTTAGGTAATGTAGTACACGACAGTAGATCAAGACCAAAAAGGTCCACCCAGCTTGCCCAGCAAGGTGTTTTGGGTTAGAACTGCCGCTGCACGCAGGTTTTCCCCGTGCAGAAATGTTACATCTAAATTACCACAGGTTATCTCAGTTCTTCATTTCCTTCCTTTAGGCCAGGGGTGAGCAATTTGAGTCCTCTAGGGCCACCAACCAGCTAGGTTTATAGGATATCACTAATGAATATGCATAACACACATGCATACAATTGTGGCAGGTGTTATTATCCAAATCTATCTCATGCATATTCAATTACAGATATCCTGAAAACCAGATTGATTGGTTGGTGGGCCTTGAGAACCAGCATTAGACGCCCCAGTTTCTAACCTGCAGGGATCTTCTCTGTTCATCCCATGCCCTTTTGAATTTCAGTATTGGTTTTGTCCTCACCACCTCTTCTGAGAGGGAATCCCAGGCATCCAAAACCTTTTCTGTGAAAAGGTTATTTCTTCTACCCTGTTGGAGCTTCATATCGTGACCCCCTAGTCTACAGCTTTCTTTCCATTAAAAAAAGGTTCATCCCTGTGTATTATTAGTACCTTTCAAGTTTTTAAAAGTCAAAATCATAACTCTCCTATCTCTCCTCCCGTCTAAGTTCTTTGCGGGGTACAACATTTACAGGTAAATTTTTAAACCCCTGTGCGCTTAAATCCCAGGGTGTACTTGCGTGGCTGGGCCTTACGCATGCCAGGCCCATTTTCAAGTGGGCCGGCCACGAGTGTAAACCTCGGTATGCGAATAAGTGCTGGGCCCACGGAAAGGGGGTGGATCCGGGGGGTGGAAAGGGTGGTCCGGGGGGTGGAAAGGGGCGGTCCGGGGGGGGGGGGGAAGGGGCAGGGCTGGAGGTGGTCGGTACAGCGGCCATCTGCCGCTGTGCCAGGGAAGCGCACGCCGGCAGTCGGCCAACGCGCTCAAGTTGCTTCTGCCTCCAATGAGCAGGCAGTAAGCAACATAAAAAAAAGGGAAAGGTAGGATAAGGGTTTAGGGGGTGGAGGGTGGGGAGGAGAGGGGAAGAAGAAGGGAGAATGGGCAGGGGGGATAGAGAACTGGGAGAGGCCCGATCATGTCGCCGCATGTACCATTATAAAATTAGGCCCCCTGTGCCTGCCATCTGCACATGTGCGTGCGGATTATAAAATTCGACGCATTCCACATTCATCAGATTCATCTCATTCCTTCCCCCTTTTTACCATTCCCCCACTCCCCTCTTACGTAGCTACATTTCCATTTTCTCATACCCCCTTCCCCCCCCCTCCTTCCCTTCCTCCCCTCGATAGGAAGTCCATGGCAACATATTCTTATTATTTTGTTTTTGAGTAATTAATTTGATTTATTTTTTTTTAAAGCTAAATTTTTAGCTATTGACTAATTTTTGTATATTTTAACTTATTTTTAATTGACTTTCTTTGAAAAACTTTATTTTAATTATGTAAACCGTTTTGTACAAAACTCAATTTTATAAAACGGTATATAAATATTTAAATAAATAAATAAATAAACTAAATAAATAAATAAATGTGTGCGTGGCTCCTGGATTTTATACATGTATGAGCATGTTATAAAATCAGTGTGTCCATTGTGTGCGCGCCAGGAAGTGCACGCACTTTTTAAATCGACCCCCTTAGGGTTTATTGGAATTTTTGAGGGTACAAGGTTCTATTGCCAGGCACCTTTCCCAGTTGAATCAATTACAAAACATTTGTGCAGCAGTGAGTGAGAGAGTGCTAGGGTTGCAGTGGAATGAGTTTTTCTGTTATTAGCCACCTTTATTTTTGGTCATCAGGAGGTATTTTATCAATGTTTTACTGGTTAAAACCTAAAATCAGAGGCACTAACATCTAATTTTTATTTGTAATGGAACAAGGAAAACATACTCTTTTTAAAGTTATAAAATGTGGCATTAGGCAAAGGATATACCGTACTTATGCTGCAATAATTGGAGGAGCCTTAAAGGTGAATTTTCAAAGGCCAGTGCATGCATTAATTAGGGGATGGGGGAATATGTTGGGCTCGCACAAGCCGAGCAGATTTTAAAAGCTGCCGAGCTATGTGCATATCTCCCAGAGTGCACACATCTTGGAGGTTTTCAGAAAGGGGTGTGGCATGGGCATTTTGGAGCATCCGGCGTGTGCTGAGGCCCCCTTCCATGTAACTTTACTTCTGCTACAGATGACATGTAAGTTAAAAAATAAAGAAAACTTGCAGGGTTTTAAGGGTTGGGGCTAACTGGTGGGAGTGAAGACTACTAAACTAGGGGCTTTGGAGGACCTACCTCTTAAGAACATAAGAACATAAGAAATTGCCATGCTGGGTCAGACCAAGGGTCCATCAAGCCCAGCATCCTGTTTCCAACAGAGGCCAAAAACCAGGCCACAAGAAACTGGCAATTACCCAAACACTAAGAAGATCCCATGCTACTGATGCAATTAATAGCAGTGGCCATTCCCTAAGTAAACTTGATTAATAGCCGTTAATGGACTTCTCCTCCAAGAACTTATCCAAACCTTTTTTGAACCCAGCTACACTAACTGCACTAACCACCTCCTCTGGCAACAAATTCCAGAGCTTTATTGTGCATCTGAGTGAGCCAAAGTAGAGATGATCTAGTAAAACTGGGAATATCATCAGCGCATGCCCCTTTTTTAAAATCCCCCAATTTTTGCGGGTAGAAGCGACATTTGTGCAAACATGTGCACGCCCACTTAAAATTTGGTGCACATGTACGAATGGCTAGGCTATTTTATAACAAGCATGCATGCGTGCAAGTTATAAAATAGCTGTATCTCTGGCTGTGGGCCAACCATGTGCACATGCACGCCTGTGCGCTGGTTTGAAAGTTACTGTCCCTGTTGGGACAAATCATGTTCTTCTGGCAGAAAGCAAAATCAGGGGCTGATCAGGGAGCTCAGTGGCAATGCTACGTGCTGAAATATTTGCACTGGTATATCCGGCTCGGGTCTTTTGCTCACCCAGGTCAGCTGGATCTGGTGCTGCATTTTAAGGTCAATAAGAGAAGAATACATCATACGAACTCAGGGAAAGGAACAGGGAGCAACGCCAGAGCCCTCTAGGAGAAGATGCAGTGACTGCCACTGACAGGGATTTCTGCAGTTTCTCCTTTCAATGGATGCTTTTCAGCAGATCTGATGAAATATTGCCCTGTGGCTGAGCATAGGCACAAACATGCCTCTTGCTCTGTTTCTGCACTCAGCAGCTCTCGTCACGCCGTAGCAGGCTGGCCAATGATCTCACACTCGGCGATGGCAATAAATTGCCAGGCAGGCTCAGGCCATTGAGACCATGGCAGTGTGGATATGAATTCACAGGCCAGTTCGATAATCTCTGCTTACGCATTTTGCCCAATCACTGCGGATACAAGCGCCCACAGGATTGTATCTGGTTTGACATCATCTCTCTCCCCCTAACAGTTATGTCCTGAATGAATGCGAGGAGCAATAAATATCACGTCAGTTGAATTGCTCCACAGTAACCCTGTCAACATTTTAAATAACATCTTTTAACACTGTTGCTTCTTCTAATGAATGGGCCTGTGATCCTATAGCCAATAAATTTTTGTGACACACAAGTAAATTGTCTTGATCATCATTCTCCAGCTATCTACCCTCCATACATGTCATCCCTTCCTGATGCTTTGTGCAAAACCTTTTTTTCTTAAGGTACCGAGATGAGGCTGCATTTATTTTTCTTGATTTTCCAAAACAGACTTTGTAAAATCAAAGAAGGAAATGGAAAGCCATGCTTGTGCAGGGATTTTCTAGCACTTTTCAGCTTTGGCCCTATTAAAAATGGCCTCAGCCCTTAACGGATGGAGGTCATTTTGAGTAGGGGTGGAACATAGCCTTTCATTTCACTTTATTATTGCATGTCTACTCTAGAGAGTCATACAGGATTTTACCTCCATGCAGCTTGTGATCTACAGGTCTTTGCTGGGAAGGGTAGGAGAGATTGTGTGTGTGTGTGTGTGTGTGTGTGTATGGGGGGGGGGGGGGGGTGGATATTTTATTCATGCTATGCATCCATTGTTGGACCAAGGTTGAGGCTGGCACAATGTGGGCCTTATTGGTCGGTTCGGCTTTGTTTTATGTTGCTTTGTCTTGATTTGGTTTGCTTGCTGATTATGCTGCAGTGGCATGCAGTGACATTGGGGATTCAGTCTCAATCCGTCAGTCCCCTCTCCTCTCCTGCATGCGCTGCCCACTCTCCCTCCCTGCCCGGCCTACAGCAGTCTCGCTCCTTCAAACCCCATCTCCCCTAGACACAAAAGATACATAGAACCCATATGGCATTAGGCATGTTGTAACATGTAATAAGTGTGGACTTAGTCCTCAGAAAGCCATGAATAAACAATTATAATATAGTAAACCTCCCATATGAAGAATAGCACTAACTGCCAGTACTCAAGCTATAATCCTGCCAGTGAAAAGGCAGCACTATACATTTTACATGATGCTCTAAAACATCAATATACATTCTATTTAGAAAAAAACCCAAGCCAGGCTGCCAAAAATACCTGTAAAATAAAAAAAAAATACATGTACCTAAAAATATTGTACAAAAGCTTTTAAAACTAGATATGTCCCTTCTTCAGGTGTCAGATTAGAGACATTCACATCTAAAGACAGGTCCTATATTGTCTTAATAACTCACATACAGTATTTTTGGATAATATATAGCTCCAATAAAAGCTATTACAGCCTGCCAAAAATTCATTTACTCCAAGAGACAAATCTTCTATATCAAAACACCACTAACTCTTGGGACTCAAACAGCAACAACCCTAGCCAGGAAAGAGCATAACATTACATCGGGCCTTAGAAGACCAATACACTTCCTATTGAAAACAGAACAAGACGGATTGCTATAGACCCCTGCACAGAAACTATATGCAGCAAAATCCCTCACCTCAATCACATATACAGAACAGACAGACCCTTACCAAAGGCAAAATAAGAGACCAACAAACAACAAAATTAAGAAATATAAAACATCAATCATAAAAGTAAAACCATACTAATAAAAAGAATAAATATTTAAAAACTGGTGAGTAGAACATTCAATAATTAAAACCTCATAAAAAATGTTTATAAAATTTCCAAAAATATGAATATGAGATTTCAAAACTGCAGACATATCAAATAATATCCAATAATAAAACTAATAAAGATTTTAAAAATCTGCTGTTCTTCATACCTGGGTTTCAATTTCTCTCTCTCACACACGCACACAGGCTCTCTCACACTCACCCACTGGCTCTCCCCCACCCACTCATACTGGATCTCACTCCCCCCCCCCAACTCACATCCAGGCTCTCACTCTCCCCCCATACACACACCGTACACAGACACACACACACAGGTTTTTAACCCCCACATACACACAGCCTCTCACCCACAAATACACAGGAGCTCACCCACCCAGGTAGTCATCTACACACACACACAGGCTATATCCCAGCCACATACACACACACACACACACACAGGGCCTGGGCTTCTTATTTATGCCACCAGCGGGATGGGGGTCTGTTAGCAGCACTAAGAGCTTCTTCTTCCTTCCCCTGCCCACAGAATGGGGTCCGCTGGGGCCACCTCATTATCCTCCTCTCTTCGGCCGCCAGTGAGATGGGGTCTGCTGGTGGCACAAGGTCCTCCTTCCTTCAGCCACCAATGCCACTGGTGGTCACTTCTCTTTCATCAGCTGCCATGGGACAGGCTCCATGGCAGCCTGCCGAGTTGTCGGGTGAGTGGCAACAGGAGTCGCATTTATCCTAACATCATCTCCTGCAGCCATGGGGCTGATCTCAAGGTAAGAGCTGGAAGATTGGCCCCATGGCAGCAGGAGATGATATTTGGATAAATGACTCCTGCTGCCCATGGGGGGTGGTGTATGCCAGGGTAAATGTGATGCCACTGATCGGATTGGGCAAGGATTTGGTTTATCCCTTCCTAATCGGATGTATTAAATTGGGGTGGCCCTTGTCACCCCGTAGTGAATCCCTTGAAGGCCCTGACTGCACACCACTGCTATTTAATTATTTAATTATTGCTGTTATATAGCACTGTAACCTTCTTTTCGGCTCAGGAGTTCTAATGCAGGGGTTACAGTAAAGTCTTGGGTCCTAAATTCACCATCCCAGATCTCTTATCTTTCTTTTGCATAACAGAATTCCTGCCCTGGATGCTAGGGTTCAACCAGCAGGGAGGAGGTCCTAGGTACAGTGGTGGGAATGCAAAATATTAACACACGCAGCCACTCTGTAACTCTTAGTTTAATAAGTACTCAGAGATGAAGAATTTTAAAAAAAGTCATGGTCATGTGGATAAAACACAGCCAGCAGTCCAAAGGTGGTATTCAACAAAATTAGGTTTATGTCAACTTACAGAACAGGATCCAAAATGGAAAAAATCATAAAATAATTCCAAGGGCTGAAGTTTCTTTGTCTATAGTGCACATCCACTTAACTTTGCTTCTCTAAACTGAATCAATGTCCAATATGCTCTCTACCTGAAAGGGAGGGGAAATTCTCCTCTTGTACAATCATAAGCCAATGAGTAAGAATTGAAAAAAGAAGAAAACCCTCCTTGGCTTCAAAACTGAATATCAAAACTTCTTCCAAACCAGCAAGCTCTGCCCTCACTACTAATTGAGTGCGGGGGCAAGGCACCTGGGAATCCAACCTTTCCAGTAGGGATGTACTGATCCCATCAATAGGAAACTGGTCAAAGCCACAAATATCTCAGATGCTTCAAAAAACTCTCTGAGTCATGAGACCTTCCAGAATCTCCACCTCAAAAGCACCTTCCTCAATAACACTCAGTCAAGATGGTGTCTCTTCAAGAGCTTCTCCAAATCTCTCCTCGAGAGCCTGATCTGAGCAGGCTCACCCAATATATAAAGGGCAAGACCCATCTAAAAAAAGGATGGCCAAAAGATGAGAGAGGATTCAAATATGCAAAAGTCCCCAAAAAATTGTCACTAAGGAAAAGTTTAGTGAAGGTGTGAAGCCACCATCACATTATTTTAAAAACCAGGGAAGCAGTTTAGAAATATTTTAAAATAAAGAAAGAAATTGCATGCAAGCAGTTGCAGATATCTAAAGTACTTGAATATAATCTGCTTTGAAGTGCTGAAAAAAGTGCGAAAAGCAGAATATAAAAATCTAAATACAAGATGGCTGCTTAGAAGGTTGTGTCGAAAGAGAGCTCCTCAAACTTTGCAATTTTCCGCTGTTTATTATGCCTCATACGAAAAGGAAGGAGAAAGTAATAATGGAGACCCCGTCCCTTCCTACTGGTACCCTCTCTCAACCCTTAATCGAGGGGTTCCTTTCGCCGCTAAGTGCAATAGCTCCGGGGGAAGTATCTGATGTTGGCATTGGCATGGAGCAAACTGCAGCGCCACCGGATCATTACACCTACTTGAGTCCCGGAGCCCCTGTGACGCCTGAACTGCCGTTACCCTTCCTATCTCTGGGCTCGGATCTGGAGACGCCCCGAGAGAATGAGGCGATTCCAGACCCCATCGGGGGGGAGAAATGGAGAAAGAGGGACGAGTTTACAGGTTGGAGGAAACAAAGATGATCCGCCAGAGAGCGAGGGGAGAAATGGCGGAGGGGATATCCTGACTATGGAGCCTCAAACCTCGACATCTAAAAGCAGTGAAGGTAAGGCAGCGGCCTCTGCTATGAGGCAAGAACACTGCTTTCAAATTGAAAAATCTGTCGTTCCTGATGTGGGCTCTAGTGCGGAGGCAGCACAAAAGATAACATTAGAAAGCGTATGGCATGTTTTGATGGAATTAAAAACCTCAATGGCTAGTCTGGATGTAAAAATAACAGAAATTCAGAATCAATCTAAACAGATGGATTCAACTGTAAAAAAAAAAACATACCGAGAAGCTAGAGATCTTAGAAAATCATGTTGATCAGATTCAAAAGATCCAATCTGGATTAATGAAAGAAGAAGTGGCAAATGCAAGGAGAATTGAAATAATAGAAAATAATTTCAGATACAATAACTTGAGAATACTGAATTTTCCCATCGTGAAACTTATTTCACCTAAAGAATAGTTAAAAAAATTTGCTATGGAAAATTTACAATTGTCTTCAGAGAATATTCCATCTATCGAAAAAATATGTTGTAGTACCTGGGACAAGGGAATCTGAAATTGAGCAACTTCAAAATCAATCACAGCAATTGAATAACTTAACAGATTTTCTGGAAGAATATATGCAAGATCAAGTGGAAGAACGTGGAACTTTATGTATAAAGTTTCAGAGACCTGAAGACAGAGATAAAATCTTAAGACTTTTTCTTCGTAATCGTGATAAATTGTATTTATCATAGAAAATGTGGATGTTTCCGGATATTGCAAGGTCTACGCAGACTAGAAGGAATTTCCTGTTGATGAGCCAAGAGGTTAAAAATCTAGGGGCTCTGATGACCTTGTATTTCCCCTGTAAATGTATACTTAAATATATGAATGAAAGATATGTGTTTCTAGAACCACTAGAGCTCAGGAAATTTCTAGATGATCATGCTCCTAAATAAATTTGATTTATCAATTGAATCATGGAATTTGATAGTAGAAGCTTTTAGTTCCTTCTAATTTCCTTAAGAAAATTTCCTAATTTTTTGCTCCAAAGTATACATCTTGGATCTTCCTCAATTCCTTATAAATGGTCTTATACTATGATATGTAGAGGTCTCATCTTATAAAAATTTTTTTTTTGAGTACAGAGATGTTACTTTATTTCCAATTTAAGATGAGCCCAATATGATTATTGTATTACTTCTGTTTTATTGTATTGTATAGACCTATTCATTAGAACATAAGAACATAAGAAAATGCCATACTGGGTCAGACCAAGGGTCCATCAAGCCCAGCATCCTGTTTCCAACAGTGGCCAATCCAGGCCATAAGAACCTGGCAAGTACCCAAAAACGAAGTCTATTCCATTGACAAGTTTAAATTGCTGTCTATAAATTTGTAAAATTGCATAAATAAAAAAAAAATCTAAATAAAACATCTGATCTCCCTTAGAAAAATAAGACAACATCTCCCAGCAATGAATGGAGGACTGGCTCAGCACATTCTTTTTCCATGGAGCCATGCAGTCACCCCAGAGTAGTGGTTTATAAAATCTTTCCTGGGGATCCCCAGCTAGTCGGGTTTTCAGCATATCTGTAACGAATATGCATGAGATAAAATTTGCATGCAATGGAGGTAGTGCATGTAAATCTATCTCATGCATGTTCATTGTGGATATCGTGGAAGCCTGCCTGGCTGGGTGTATCTCAAGGACTGGGTTGAGATCCACTGGGATGGTCAGCTCCTCAAAAGCCAAAAATAGGTCCAGTTTTCAGAATATCCACAATGAATATTCATGAAATAGATTTCCATGCACTGCCTCCACTGCATGCAAATCTATCTCATGCATATTCATTGTGGATATCTTGAAATCCAGGCCTGTCTGTGGCTCCAAGGACTGAAGTTGACCACCCCTGATCTAGGTTATGTTCTGATGGTTAGAGCAGTGATTCTCAAACCTGTCCTGGGGATACTGACAATGAATATGCATGAGATAAATTTGCATACAATAGAGGCAGTGCATGCAGATTTATCTCATGCATATTCATTGCAGATATTCTGAAAAACCACCTGGCTGGGGGTCCCCCAGGACAGATTTGGGACCCACTGTTAGAGCCTTTTCACTACAAATGAGGAGAAATTATGGGATACAAATGTTGCGCTGGGAGTGGACCCTTGGCCTGGTGCAGGATTGGTACGGCCCTCCGGTCGGACCCGGAGAGCACTTGCCACCAGGAGGCGGAGCACAGGCGAGATAGCTAGCTGAAGCTTCACCAACAGCAAACTGGGGTTCCCTCAGGTTGAGCCATTGGTTACCTGGACCACCTGGCCTTAGGTGAACCTCGCAGGGTCTCCTAGAGAGAGAGTTCAAAGGAGTGCCCACCACGAACAAGGGTGCGTGGTCGGTTTCAGATAAGGAAGTCCGGAGGTTGCAGGAGGCCAGAACAGAGTGTCCGAATGTATAGTGAGAATCAATGCCAGATTCTTTGCATAGAATGGTCAGCCAGGCAGGGTCAGGTCAGGCAGCGATCACAGAGTAGTCGGGTTCCAGGCAGAGGTCAGGTCAGGCAGCAATCAAGGAGTAGGCAAGAACAGGCAAAAGTCAGTACCGTGAAATCAGTCCGAAGAGTACTACCAGGGATGGAGAGATGAAGGAGCAGGAGACGCTGGAACTGGAGACACAGGAGACGCTGGAACAGAGAGACTGGAACGCAGGAAGGCAAACTTGCTATCACTAGGTGATCGATCCGATTGCCAAGGCAAGGAAGTGAAGTGAAGCACCTCCTTTTAAGTGAGACTCAATCTGGGTGCGCCGCGGAGCTGGGACCTGACCTTGGCTCTTTAAGAGGCCAGCTTGTCCGCGCGTGCCTAGGGACGGGGACTGATGCCATGGAGGATGCCGAGCCCCGCCGTGACGCCTGGCTGGAGGTGAAGCGTCGGGCAATGTCGCTGCGGAACGCCAAGGCTGCGTGGAGCCGGTGGCAGAGGCGAGGGAGGACGGCTCGGGACTGGCTGGTGAGGAGGAAGGGTAAGCGGACCCAGGAGCGGGTTGGGCGTCGTTGCACAAGGCAAATTCAAATCCCCTCTGTCACTGACTGTGAAACTGGGCAAAGCATGTCATCTCCCCATGTCTCTGTTTACGCTCCCGTAATTGAGCAATCGGGTATATATTCTTAGAGGCCATGCATCTCAGAGGTGGCTAAGTCTTAAATTTTTTAAAAATGTATTTTCTAAATAAAATTTCATTTGAGTACATCATAAGATAACTTGCAAGAAAGTGGAGCATTACCAATAAGTCATTCTGTGCATTCATTATTCCCAGATACTCTGCCTACAAAATACGGTGCAGGAACAATACACAATTAATAATTATACCTAAGCTTTCAAACATGAAGTTGCCTTAGATACAAAGTACTTTTTTCTCTCTTCACTCCTAACAACTTGATGCTAGGGAAACTGAATCCTGACTAATTACCAACTGTGGATACTAAATTGTTTCAGTGGAAGTAATGCAACTTAATTAATCTCGCCCTGCCTCATAAGCAGGTGTGCAAATATACAGACAGTGCCATCTACGCGCACACAGTCTTAACAAATATAAACCGGAAAGTTTGCAAAAGAGATGGAAATCAGAAGTAAATCATATCCAAGCAGAGATCCTCACTGCTTCCTAATCTTTCCAAGATCGCCCTGTGTTACCCTTGCTGGAGTTTAGAGGGCAGTATAACTCAAAATTTCAATTTGGGGTATTGGCAAATCTGTTAATGACATTTAGTGAAATTTTGCTGGCTGCTCATTGTATATGGGAGAATGCTAGCTGAATTTTTAGGAGTTAAATAAAATATTTGTAAATATTTTTGTAAGAAAGACATAAGAACATGCCATACTGGGTCAGACCCAGGGTCCATCAAGCCCAGCATCCTGTTTCCAACAGTGGCCAATCCAGGCCATAAGAACCTGGCAAGTACCCAAAAACTAAGTCTATCCCATGCTACTGTTGCTAGTAATAGCAGTGGCTATTTTCTAAGTCAACTTAATTGCAGATTTGTGGAGTGTTTTTGAACCATCATTCCTTAGAGGAGGAGGGCTTGTATGAAGTGGTCATGTCGCACTCTAATATTTTACTTTGATTTGTTAGATTGGGTCTTTATTGCAATGTTTGAAATGCTTTCTGATTTAATTTTTTCCTAATGAATATTAGGGAACTCTTTTTTCATTTTTTTTTAAATGTCAAACTTCATTCAAAAATTTGTTATGAACCTGCCCGCAGGTCCCTCCGTGAGCAGGCACCTTACCGCTATGCTGACTTGCTACTGCCAGATGCGGCTGGATGCCGCCGAAGTCGGGCCTTCCTTGCAGCCGGAGCCACGTGGGCTGGAGGCCGCCCACCTTGCTCTGCTTTGCCGCGGCCAGTGCCGCAGACTTTTCCACCTTCTTCGTGGCTGGAGCCGCCGCCGACTCTCCTTGCCATCTTCACGGCGGGAGGCCGCAAGCCCCGGTCTGGAGCCGCTGCCATCGTCGCGGCCTGCTCCTAGGCCCAGCCCTGCTTCCTCTGCGTCGATGTCGGTGCAGGACCGCTGTCCTCTGTCCTGCACAGTTCCTGCTTCCTGTTCCTAGGTGCGCGGCCGCGCCTTTCTTCGTGGAGCTCCTCGTCTCATCTCGTCTTGTCTGCTTCATGCCATGTCTTCGTTGCCTGAGGTCCTCATCCAGGTCTCCTGATGTCTCACTTCCTGGTGTTCCAGCCCTCCTTGGTGTTTTGCTTCTGTGCTCTTGAGGCTTCTCTTCTGCCGGCCGAGGATCTCCAGGTGACACGTCTCTTGTCTGTGGAGATGCCGGCAGTAGACTTCTGTCTTGTGCTCCTGAGCCGTCCTGTCCTGCCAGCCTTTGTGGTGCTCCGGATGACATTGGCTCCATCGTTGAAGTTCCACCTTGGCTGGATTCCTTCCTGCACTTATCCAGCTCTCCACGTGGTCCATGACCAGCCTCCTCGGGCTGTGTAGGGCGCGCAGTGGGACAAGGTGGTTCGCGACCAGCCCATTGGGTCCGCCCGTGAAGGTGGACTGAGTAGGGTGCCCTGAGAGACAGTGCCAATGTCTACCTTCCCAGCTTCTCATCTCGTCTGGACTTCGTCAAGTTCCTCATCTTGTCTGTGATGCCGTTGCATCAGCCTTGGTGTCATGTCTTCGCATCAGCCTTGGTGTCATGTCTTCGCATCAACCCTCGTCTGCGATGTCTTCGCCGTAGTCATAGTCTCATGTCTTCATGTCAAGGCCTCAGTCTGCCCTCATCCTCAGGCCGGCCTGCTGCTCTATGCTGATCCTAAGCGGCAAGTCTGAAAGGGCTTGGAATGGTCGGAGGACTTTTCACCTTCCAATATTATCTTGTTGGCCTTGGGAGTTTGCAGGCCTGGCAGAGGGTAAGACCGTATCTCTGCCATGCTGGGACACGTTGCCAACCCTCGGTTCGGTCCTGGATCCGTCTGGGGTCGGGCCGAGGCCCAAAGGCACACGAAATACCCGTGTCACGTAACAAAATTAGTTTAAAAATGTGGATGCTTTGATTCTTTAAGGGCAAAGGAAAAAGAAACAGAACATCCCAAGAGGGTTTCAGGAGATTTGTTTGTCAAGGAGTTCTGCAAAGTGCCATCCAGTAGTCTTCAAATAAGAAAAATCCTAAAGTTGCACCTACCCAGGAAATAATTTAAAAAAAATGAAAATACCTCTTGAAATAATTGCCTCTCTTAGCCAAACTAAATGTGAATTCAGTCTTGAACATTGTTTCTTCCAGTATAATTGTAGCAAAAACTAAATTGTACTAAGAGATATGTTGCATGCATTCATGGTCTCCTATTACACTCTAATTTAGCCTTAAAGCAGCTGGGATGCTCGGGATAGGAGTTCTCTTCCAAACAAATTCCGCACTGAGACGTAAGAAGGAGGTTACGCTTTCAATTCAGATTTCTAATCTCAAAAAACATTGAAAAAGATGCTTCTCCTTGACTTTCCCTCTGGATACAATTGGGAACTTCCAAATCTTGAGAAGCTGAACTGCTTGCTTTGCGCCCTCTTGAAAGCACAGCTGAGTAGCAAAGTATCTGACTGTCTGCATCTCATCACGCATTCCAAAGCTCTTGCTCTGTCCCGCTATTTATTGTGGATTATCTGAGATTTATTTGCTGCGGCCTCTCTTGTAAACTCTGTGCTGGGTTTGGGCCTGTGACTGTTTTACCAAATGCCTTGGCCTGACTAACACATCTCATATGTAACTGGCTTGTGCCAAACCCCAGTAAGTGGACTGGAGGGGTGATGGGGGGAGGGGATCTGATAATGGGAAATCCCCTACCTTCTTTGCAAATATGACTCTAAGAGATAAATGGGGCCTTCAGACATAAATTTTTTGTCTTTCACATATTACATTCTCTCTATTCAAAAGCTGTATTATCTCATATCACTGTCTCAGATATTAACTAATTTATTTAAAATATTTGTTACCCGCCCTTCCATGGTTCAGGGCGGGGTAAGACATACAAAACTCAAGATAAAATATACAAAATAAAAACATATTAGACAAATACCGATACAATAATGCTTTAAATGTAATTACTCTTTCCTACCCAACCCCATCTCAGTTATCTTTTTTCCCATCTATATTTTCCTCCAGTCCTTTCTTGACTGTTCTATACAAGGTTTTGTAGCCAGGGCAAGGTCTGGTCACCACAAGGCTTGAACCAGCAATAGCTTGGGGTGAAGGCGACATGCTCTGACCTGTGAACTAATTTGGGAACACAAGATAAAACTAAAGCTACAGGAGGAAGGGCCTCTGAAGGCATGCCGCCGAGGAACCGGATTAGTTAAAGGACCAGTGAGAAGGGGTTGCTGGGAATAAGTCTGCCAGGTCCTTGTCATGGACCCTCAGTTCTGTGCACTGACTCTGGGCTTGACCTGCTTGCTTATAATTAAGAAGTGACTTAAGACTTAAGAAAATGCTATACTGGGTCAGACCAAGGTCCATCAAGCCCAAAAGGTAGGCGCTAATTTCTACCATCACCGGGAAAGTGCACAGAAAAGCAGTAAAAACTGGCTCGCAGGTTGAAAACTGGACGCTCAATTTTGCCGGCGTCCAGTTTCCGAACCCATGGCTGTCAGCGGGCTCGAGAACTGACACTGGCAAAATTGAGCGTCGGCTGTCAAACCCGCTGACAGCCGCCGCTCCTGTCTGAAAGGAGGCGCTAGGGACGCTCGCCCGCTCTCCCACTTTTTTACTGTATCGGCCCGTGTGTGAGGCCGAGATTTATTTATTTATTTGTGGGGTTTGTAAACCGACATTCGTAGGACATCATATCGGTTTCCAAGTAACATCAAACGTAGCAACAGTGCTTTACAATAAACAGGGAACAAAGGAAACTGGGAAGAGCAAGGAGTATATTGTAAACAGTGGATAACAATATTTTAGATATAAAACAAAACACAGGAGGAGTATGGAGCAGGGGGATGGGAGGGGGGAATATGAAATTTGTACATATTTACATTCATTTGGTAAAATAGGTATAGCATAGGACATATTGAGCTGAACAAGAGATGTACAAGGCAAAGAGTGCGAGGGGTGGGGGGAGTGGTGAAGGGAGGGGAAGGATCAAGTGAAGACTGGGCAGAGATCATCTGGAGATGCACTTCTGCCCATTCCATAAGTTGACCTATTTCTTGTGATATGTGTTGGCTCTTGATACCTTCCGGCCGATTGATGTAAGCCATTGTTGTAGCATTGTTTGACATTATGCAGACTGAATGACACTGCAGTCTGTCGCTGAACTGGAAACATGCCAACCGGACTGCTCTGGCTTCCAGGCAATTGATGTGCCAGAGAGACTCCTCTGCATTCCAGGGGCCTTGTGCTGTCAGCTCCTAACAGTGAGCACCCCAACTAAGGAGACTCACATCCATTGTCAGTACCATCCAGTCCAGTGTGGTTAGGGAGACACCCTTCCATAGATGATCTGTTTGCAGCCACCACTGTAGTTGGGAGGAGACTTCCATCAGCAGGGAAAGCCAAATCGATTGGTCCTGAGACTATGGATTCCGCTGGGACAGCAGGGAGCACTGAAGAGGACACATATGCATCCTTGCCCATGGTAGCACTTCCAGGGTCACTGGCATTAAGCCAAGAATCTGCAGGTAAGCCCATACAGTCGGCCTCAGAGTTGACAACAAGAGGCAGATTTGGGCTATCAACGTTTGAATATGAGCCTCTGGCAGAAAACCTTGCCTTGTTGTGTGTCGAACCGAACTCCCAGGTATTCCAGCAACTGAGTAGGTCGAAGGCTGCTCTTGACCCAGCTGAGTTCTCGTAACAGGGAAATCACCTGGTGACTTTCTTCCAGCGACTTGGCATGAATCAGCCAGTTGTCCAATTATGGGTGAACTAGTATTCCATCCTTTCTCAACGCCGCCGCAACTATCACCATTACCTTGGGAAAGGTTCTGGTAGTGGTAGCCAGACCAAAGGGCAGTGCTCGAAATGGAAAGTGACGTGCCAAAACTGTGAACCACAGGAATCATTGATGTTCCAGTTGGATAGGAATGTGAAGATAAGCCTTGGACAGATCCAGAGAGGTCAGAAATGCTCCTAACTGTACTGCCAAGATCACAAAGTGCAATGTTTCCATGCAAAAAATCATCAGTCGCAGATGATGATTGATGCCCTTGAGGTCCAAGATGAGCAAAAGGAGCTCTCCTTCTTTGGCACAATGAATTAAATGGAATATCGTCCCATATTTTCTTGAGACATGTGCACTGGGACCACAGCCCTCAGCCTGAGGAGCCTTGCCAATGTATCCTCTACCACCTGTCTCTTCTGTGGGGAGTGGCAGGGAGATGTCATGAACACGTCCCGAGGAATACTGTGAAACTCCAGCACATATCCTGCTCGTAACACCTCCAGGACCAACTGATCCGATGTGATCCCGACCCAACTCTGATAAAAGAGAGAGGCAACCTCCTATCTCCTGTTCCTGGGGGATGGGTTGGCAAACCTTCATTAGGAGGGTCGAGAGGGTCTACCACCCGAGCTTGCACCTCTTCTGGACTGTCGGAAACAAAAGGACTGAGACCTACTGAAGGGCTGAGTCCTCTGAAGATTGCTCCATTATAGGGTCAAAAGCACCTGGAACCTTTAGCATGACTTCTTATGACAAGGGAGAGCTGTGCCAGTCTCTTATCTTCTGGCAAATGAGGAACTGGAGATTCACTGCACTTACTGGCCATCTTTTCCAACTTGCTACCAAACAAAAGGGGGCCATTAAAAGGCAACTTGGTGAGATTAGCCTTGG
The DNA here is from genome assembly GCF_901001135.1 of Rhinatrema bivittatum. Lineage (NCBI taxonomy): Eukaryota > Metazoa > Chordata > Amphibia > Gymnophiona > Rhinatrematidae > Rhinatrema > Rhinatrema bivittatum. Next base: position 15,076,734 of record NC_042621.1, read on the forward strand.
AGGTTACATTGGCTGACCAACTTCTCAACCCTAACTGATGCCTGGCTGCCAACTGACCTGGAATGTACCCCAGAATCATCAACCTCCTGATAGAGAAGCAAACAAGAGCGAGCCATCAAGGATCAACAAGAAGTGATCTGCAAGTTCTTTGCCAAAGCTTCAAATGCCTGCTTAAGGATAGTCTCAGTCTTTCTCTTTCTATCATGAGTATCTTTCAAGGCCGCTCCTCCTTCAACAGGAATAGTGGTCTGCTTGCACACGAATAGTGGTCTGCTTGCACACACAAGTACATCTACCTTCGGAAAACAAAAGAGGGTAAGGCCTTCCAAAATCCAACCCCCTTTGAAATTAGTCTCTGGGGCACCCCACTCAAGATCAATCCATTCTTGAGTGGTTTCTATCATGGGATAAAAACAAAAGGCTTTACACAAAGAGATCAAAATAGAATTTCTCTTCGGCTCAGAAGCGAAATCTGACCGAGGAATGCCAAGCATAGACAAGGTCTGGGTATTCAAGGCTGTCAGTTCATCTTTATGAAAGAACCACAACATGGTTCCTTATGATTCCAATCCAGGGGGAATGTCCCTATCCTCAAAAGAGGCAGGATCAGCGTCATCACCCATATTGTCCAGATCTCCAGCCAAAAGAGCCACTGGCATGAAAGGGGTTCTCTGGTGCATAACAGAAAGCAAGGTTCTCAACTGTTCCTCTGCCCTTGGAGCCTGGGCTAGAGCAGAGGGCTGCACCTGAAGAAAGGATTGTAACCCCTGAAGATATTCTACACATGAAAATGTAAAAGCAACCAGACCAGGAGGTACCTGGGGAGTACTGAGGAACCAGTTAGGGGAGATCCACAATCAGGTGCCCCACCTAAGACAATCTTACCCAGACCCACATTCGGCTGGGAAGAACCAGACATAGTGAAATCGGAGGAAGATAATTCACCCTGAGCCTCCAAACAGTGCTGGCAGTGCAAAGAGAAAGGCGCTTAGACTTCTTAGGCACAGGCATCATTACAGCTGACAACATGCTGAGCAGTGGCCAGAGGCATGCATCTTGCTGTGTTATATTTTCTTTTTTTTTTTAATTATATGTGCTCAACTAGGCACCCAAAAAGATATGTGTCCAATAGTTATGCGCGCCCATCTAGGCACTCAACTAGGTGCCCCAAAATGTATGTGTCCAATATTTATGCATGCACACCTAGGCACTCACCCAGGCGGCCAACAGAAAAATGCACAAAAAAGTAAGTGCACGGTACTAGATGTGCGCTGATATAAGTGCAAGGCCATTAGGTGGCGCTTAAAGTGGGCGCTCAGAGGATAAGGTTTTACTATGCGCCCAAAAACTGGGCACATAAACTGGACGCACAGTGAGACGCACATGCTGAGCTGACAAGGCTGAAGAGGGCAGCCTAATAAAGCATGCAAAAAGCTGTTGTGGCCTACCACACAGCGCGCAGCAAAAGCCTCAGAGCAGGGCCTAGCCTAGATAGGCTGCTCAATCCACCAGGCTGCCCACGTCCCTCAACCTCCCATGGAGTAGGACGAACGTCAGAATGGTGCACCGAGCATGGAGACCAGAGGGAGGAGGAAGCCCTGCCAGTAAACCCTGCCACTAAGTCTTTGTACATTCCTTTTTTTTTTTTTTAACTTACCGGAGCTCAGCCTTACCTGGCTGAGCACAGAGATGGTCTCCGGCTGTCGGGGGAGAGGGCATTTGCTGTCACCGCCACACTCGGCTTCCAGCACCTTCTGCCTTTCAGCTGCTCAAGCAGCTAAGCCCATACCGGAAAACCAGCTACTGGGCCAAGACATACCTCTGAGGGAGCACGGAAATCACCTAAGGAAATCTCAACTGGGGGAGAGACCATGTGGTATCACTGCAGGAGAATGGGGGCGTTAATTTTCTTCCTTAATTCTCCTTCTTAAAATCGAAGTAATCCTCTGTGGGGAAATGCATTTTCTCCATCTTCTGGAGACAGAGAATACTGGCAGGTTGATGTCACTAGAGAGGGTTATAAACTGTGACGTCAGTTTGCTCTGTCTCAATCTGCTGGTAGGGGAGCATAAACCCATTTGTTCTGAATTCATCTGACTGGATGCTAAGAATCCATCCAAAACAACTGCTCACCTTTACAATTTCAAGCACAACCTCAGAGATCCCCTGTGCATTTCCCATAAGAAAGTGTGGTGATGCACCTGTCTTGGCAGGCTTGGGCAGGGACTCTTACAGTCATTCTCTGTAGTCTGGCTCAGGGATTGACATGTGCCTATGGCTTTAAGAAGTTAAAGTTCCTATAGGATTAGTAAGGCAGTAGTCTGCCTATTTCCTCTCTCTTGTCATGTGTCTTGGCTTGGGGCTCATGTGGAAAGGGTACAATGCTTTCCATACACCCTGCTTTTAAGCTCCCTAGAGCAAACTTCCTTTATGCCCTTCAATATAATCAACTCAGCAGTTAGCAGTTTGAACCTTATTTTATTTATTACACAACTCAAGGCTATATTCCAAGCTCCCCACACCTACCAATTTCCAGAGTAAACATCATACCAGTCACTCCAGTGAAATTCCATTACATAATTTCTTTCCAGTCGCTCAGTAATACATCCCAGTTCCTAAACACAAGTTTCATTCTTTAACAAGGTCCCCACTCAGTTTTAAGTGCAGAATTTCTGTGATTTCAAGGAATAGAATGTAGTCCCTCCGAGCTAATTACTGGACCCACTCCCACATTTCCTTCACTGAATACAGTGCTTTAGTTTTACAGGTAGAAATCACATTTTGCAAACAAAGACTTAGGGTCTTGGATTTCAACTTACCAACCTAGCAATGTCAGGGCCAATGCAATAAGGGATGCTAAGCCTTTCACGGTTTTTTCACTCGAGTTTAAGCATAGGTTTTTTTGGCGCTAACATAGACCTGATTTAGCACCAAAATACCCCACACTAAAAAACCTACTGCAGACTTAGCAGGGGATGCATGCAAATTCCAAGGTAATAGCCTAATTAGCTATTACCCTACAATGCAAGGAGGCACACTAAGCAAGACTGCCTAGTGCATCTTCTACTACCATGGGGACTGTTAATACCCGCTCAGAGGCAGGTGTCAAACTTCATGTGGCTGGCCTGATCAAAGCTCCCTCCCCCCACAAGGTCTGACCCAGTGGGCCAAGCAGTCTGGGTCCAGACCCAGGAGTTCTCTACCTAAAATGGTATTATTTGCCAGCAGTCCTATGTCTTAAAACAGCGGTTGCCAGACCCGAGATCTCCCCCCACCCAGGAAACTCTGCCGGAGACCTTTCTCTGGCAGGGCTGTTCCCAGTTTGTCCTTTTCACTGACACTTTCTGAAAAGGGGATGCATCCCTTCCCTGACATGTGACAGTGAATGGACCAATCGGTAGTAAGTGAAGGAGTGAATAAATTAATATGAAGTGCCTGATATTTAATATTAATGTCATCACCCTTTCAGGAACAGCCCTGCCGGAAGAGGGTCTCTGGCCTGGAAGGGGGATTTGGGGTCTGGTAAGTGCTGTTTTAAGACATGGACCTTCCAATTGTATCAGGTCCGAGCCAGACCACTTGGCCCATTGGACCAGAGCTTGGGGGGGAGGGGGAGCGTTGGTGCTCGTCTGTATCTGCGCTTCATGTAGTGGTGACTGTGGGAGCCTGATGCAGTGAACCTTTGAGAGCTGTAAACACACAATTCTGCCTCAGCACACCCTTTTTAACACAGAGTGAGCTAAGGCGTTAAGAGGCGTCTTCAGCATGCATTTTACTGCATTGTTGCCACTCTTTAGCCTCCACATCATGTTTAAATGTTACCAAGCTTGGGCAGTTTAAAGACCTGGCTTTCAAAATAGTCCCGCTCCAATTTCTAATGTTTTGCGAGATCTAGTTAAAAAGCACACCAAGTACTTAGCCACCAGTATCACAGTCATTCCTGCTTGTGAGTTTTTCTTTGGCAGTAACTTTAAACACAGTCAAACTTCCCATATCAACCAAGAGAATCCCTCGGCTGTGCTGCACTCTTTTCTCCCTGCATATACTTTGGCAGTACAGTTTAAACCAGGCAAAAAAAACCTTCCTTATTAATTAAGGAAATCTCTCAGCAGGGCTGCACTCTTCTCTCTCTCTCTCTCTGCAGTTTAAACCAGGCAAAAACCTTCCTGCATTGAGACAATCTCTCAAGAGTGCTGCACTCTTCTCTCTCTCTGCAAGTTTCTCACATGCAGGCCCATACAGTAAACTCCGCGGGAGAGCCGGTGCTCCGAGGCGAGTGCCCGCTCTCCCAGCACGTGGCCAGGCACCTCTCCCGGGCGGGCGATTCAGTACTTAAATCAGGGCCCGCACTAATAAGGAGGCGGCTGTCAGTGGGTCTGACAGCCGACGCTTAATTTTACCGGCGTCAGTTGTCCAACCCACTGACAGCCATGGGTTCGAAAAATGGACGCCGGCAAAACTGAACGTCTGTTTTCCAACCTGCGGGCCGCATGCAGAGTTTTACATTTTTTTAGAAATTTTTTTTTATTTTTTTGCTATGATATTAAGTCGGAGGGTGTACAGAAAAGCAGTTTTTTCTGCTTTTCTGTACACTTGCCCGGTGCCATCTGAAATGAACTCCTGCCTTTGCTTTCTGTATTGTGGGTGACTACCTAATAGGCTCCACAACATGTGTGTGTGTGGGGGGGGGGGGGGGGGGGGGGGGGTGTTTGGCCACGCGTTTTCCACCCGCTATTACCTTTTACTGTATAAGGGGTAAAAATAGCCTGTCGAAAACGCGCGGCCAAACGGGGGATAATGGGCCGAGCGCACCGTTCTGTATTGGCCTGTTTGTTACTTTTATTCAAAAGTACCCAGTGTTTCCTTTCTCCCCATGTGTTTCTCACTTAGATAGCGCAAAACAGTTTCTCCAAACATTGCACTCCCTTTGTTTCTCAGAGTCTGAATTCCTGCAGAATTTATCTAAGCCCTTCAACTTCACAACTTCTTTCAATGCCAGCACAAAGTCTTTTTCTTTTAATCATCTAAGGCATCAATTTATCTTAATGGCTATAGGAATCAGGAGGCTCTGCCTCATCTTCTTCCGAGGCTGTCTCCATGGTAGGCTCAGTGTCTGCCTCCCTGCTAATACATAGTAACATAGGAATGATAGCAGATAAAGGCCAAATGGTCCATCCAGTTTGCCAACAATTTGCTTATGGTAGTAACTGCCACTCTGTGCAGGTTTCCCCTAGTGGAAATGCTACACTGTCCCTTTCTTCAAGCCTTTAGGCATCCACAGTGTTTGTCTCATGCCCTTTTGAATTCATTAACTGTTCTCATCTTCACCACTCCCTATTTATTGCACCTGGCAGCAGCTCAGCTGAAGGGTGTGGACTCCCCCTGATCACCTGTTCCCTTTTGGATTCATCCGGGATACTAATCCTGGGAAGTCTGGGTAATGTAGTTTCTTAGGAGGTAGCCATCTTAAATTTCCTTATATGGCTCTAAGCAGTCCTATCTGATAGCCTTAAAGCTGTAAACTCTTGCGCAGGGACTAGCTAAAGACCTAGTAGTCATCACAGACAGTGAATTCATATACAGTCCTTATCTTTACCAACCTGTCTGGGAGGCAGTTCTGTGCTTCCACCACATACTCAGTAAAGAAATATTTCTTTAAATTACTTCTTTCACTCTTATCCCATGATCTCTTGTTCTAGAGCCTCCTTTCCATTGAAAATGGCACATTGCCTATACTTTCATACCTTGGAAGTATTTAAATGTCTCTTTTGTATTTCTCCTATCCTGCTTTTCCTTTAGGGTGTACATGTTTAAGATTGTCTTCATAATCTTTATATGTACACCATTGACCATTTTGGTAGCCACTCTCTGGACTGATTTCATGCCTTGAATCCTATTTTCCGAATCACTATTAACTAGTGTCAGATCTTCCTTTTCTTTCAAAGGCTCTTGGGGAAAGTGGTCTTACAAGTTAGTAAATTCTCTGGATAAAACTAATGCTCTTCATCTGAAACAATTTAGACAAGGATTTAATACTGACATAGTACTCATTGCTTTGACCAATGACAATAGGTTCAGAATTGATAGAAGAAAGGATGCCCTTATCATCTTACTTGATATGAGTGCTGCTCAGGTCTCTCCAAACCCAATAAGCCAAGGCTGAGGCAAATCCAGTTGTGCTGAGCCAAGACCAGTAGGAGCTGCCCTGAGCCCCTCTGACCTTCGCCATCCTTCCCCCATAAATGTCAGTGCCAGGGATCCCAGCTGCCACTTATCCCTTCCAGGGGGTATTCCATGAAGAAAGAGGTAGGAGTGACCTTTAGTCACGCCTGTCCCTTTGGTATCCCTATAAAATTGGTGCCAGTCAGCTCTGAGACTGGTGCCAAGTTGATATGGCCATATAACAAAATGACTCTAGCTGGATTTAAGACTGGCTCGATTTTGTTGACATCAACTTGTCCCTGACCCTTTCTTTATAGTAGACCCCAACTGAAGGGGGGTAAGTAGGAGATAGGGAAGTCCCTGATCCCACCTTATTTGCAAGGGTGGGAGATGAGGCGGAGTGGCCCAGGGAGACCTTGACTTAAGCGGGAAGTGGGGGTTTTAGGGGCTTGGGGAATCCCTGGGAAACTATAAAACCCCAGAGGGGGACCCAAGGAGTCATTTTGTTTTAAAATGTTGAATGTTTTTTTTGAATTGATTAAAAATGCACAAAAGTCTTTGGCAAGTCATTTTCAGTTTGTTCCATTTGCAGCAAACTGAAAACAGACTTTTTTGTTCTGAAAAATCATTCATTGTCAAATGAATGCGCATTTTTATCAGGCATCAGTAAGGGGAAAACCAAGGGAGAGTTTGTCTCCAAGAGTGCTTTCTTGCTAGGGAATAGTTGTTGAAGAAAAAAGAAATCTCTAGTGCATACAGATTTGAATTTATAAAAATACTTAGATGTCACTCAAATAACAACAGCTCTGAGTGGCTTACAAAGGTACATTCATAAAAGTAAAACAAACGACATAAAAACAAACAAAACTCAGCTCCCAACATTAATCAATGTTATTATGTTGTTAAGTCTCCAAAACTAATTCAGGCAAGGTCAGAAAAAGCTGACTGAAACAAATAAGTCTTCAATATCTTTTTGAATGATTTAACACAAGTCAACTGGTAACGAGTTCTTAAGCCGAGCACTTCTAATAATCATCTGTATAGATCTCAAAGCCGGGGTTCTGAACATGTAACATGGGATTCATCCATGGCAAAGTCTCTGTACTAGTCATTTTAACAACAAACTAGCTGGTCAACTGGTCAATAACTGCCAATGCAAGCCTTGTAGTGTTGGAGAGATATGCGTTCTCTTCTTAGGTCCTGTTATCAACCAAGCAATGGAGTGTTGCATTGACTGTCATTTTTAGACTGTGTATTAGGTTTTAGATTTTTTGTTTGATTGGACCCAATACAAATAATTCATCTACATCATGATCCAGGAAAAGAACTGATTTTGGATCAACCTCAAACTGATATATTGCAGGATTTTGCCTGTATTTGGACTTCGCCAGAAAACTTCTCAGGACTGCGGGCCTTGCAACAATTTTGCTTTTCCTCTTGCCAGGAAAGAGCCCTGGGAGCATGTAGGAGTCACAACCTGATCCCTGAACTCCCCCTGTGAGCCCTGAAAATCCAAGCAGAGAGTGGGACAGGGTTTACACAAACATTTCTGTTAAAAAGACAGCACTTTTTCCATTGTGTTATTTTAAAAAAGATCATAGCCATTCATTTGAAAGAGGAATATCATGTCTTAAATATTTGAAAGACTGAACACAGAATTAAGATAATAGTGTCTGTCTTGCTCTATCAACATGATATAGTACTCATTGTAATGCACAGTGATGTACTGGCACTACAGGGCATGCCATGCTATACTATAAGAATCATTTATTGAACTACAGGAATTTTATATAACAGAGAACCATCTAATCATCTACACTATGATTAGGGTCCTTCTTTTTCAGTTTTTATTTTTCCCAGGAATTTATCAATGTTTATTGTAACACAAAAAATGGGAGAAAAATCAGTGGCAATAAAAGGAATCTTTTTTTTTTTCTCAGTGATTTTCTTCCATTTTTTTGTATTATAATAAACACTGATAAACTCCTTTTAAAAAAAGAATAAAAACTAAAAGCAAAGGTTCCTAACTATGAGGTAGATTTTAAAAGCCCGGCGTGCGCATCAGTTGGGGGATGCGTGCATAACCGTTGTGACGGTCTCCTCCAAACGACGGTATGGAAAAGATTTAAAATAAATAAATAAATACAATAAATAAGTTGGGCTTAAGCATGCCCGTCAAATTTTAAAAACTCCGAGATGCTGCTCGCACACCTCATGGAGATTCAAAAGGGGGCGGGGGCTTGGGCATTCTGGAATGGGGCCAAGAGATGGATGCGTGCCCAGGTCCAGTGCCGCGTAAGTTTACTTCTGCTGTGGAGCAGATATAACTTAAAATTAAAAAAAAAAAAAAGCCATTTCTGATGGTTTTAAAGGGTCTGGGGTAACTGGGGGGAGTGCAGGCTATTAAACCAAGGGGGGTTTGGAGGACCTAGCTCTTAACTGGGTGAACTGGTGGATGAACTGGTGAAACTGGATGCATGCCTGTTATAAAATACCTTGACTTACATGGTAGAAATGGGATTTACGCAACTAGGAGCGCCCCCACTTAAAATCGGACGCACTTGTGCTTGCGGCAGTGTATTTTGTAACATGCAGGCATATGTACATGCGGGCTATAAAATCCTCGCATCCCTGGGTGCGTGTCAAAGTGCGCCTGTGCTCCGTTTTGAAAGTTACTGACCCTGATTTCAAACTTTTATTTTTAATTTTTTTTTTTTTTTTTTTTACCATATTTGAGTGTTGATGAAAAAATATATTATTATTATTATTATTATGGCTTTTATATAGTGCATTAAATCAGGGAGCTTTAATTGCATACAGGCACACTTTGTCCTTGCCTCCAGAGCGTGCAAGCTTGAGTAGATGTTTCACTACAAAGACAAGCCATGATTCAGTGCTAATGCAGTGTGTGTAGAGATTTGCCATTTGTAGTTTACAGGGTTGCCTTTGTTAAGCCACAGTTAAGGGTAAAGATGTGGGCTTCCATATAGAAAATGAACCTGCAACCTCGGTGCTCTGACATCCACCACCTGGTCTCTTAAGGGTGCAATCAGGGCCAGTGCAAGGGTATTAGGTACCCTAGGCAAACTTTCCACCTTGTACCCCTCCCCCCAGACCCAGCCCTAGCCCTGACTTTCCCACACCCTGAAGCCCACCCACACAAGTACAAATTATGCATTTAAAATAATAGATTTTACATGAAAAAGAACATTCAAAGTATAGTTTTCAGAGATAAAAATATCACAGCAGTGCATAGAAATATAATATACACATGGAGGACAACATTCAAAAGTCATTTAGACGGATAACTGAAAAGTTATCCATCTAAATTGCAAAGCGGCAATATTGGAAGTCGTATGCAGCTAAATTCTAGCCGCATAACGCCAAGGGCGTTCCAGAGGCGGGTGGGAGGCATTTTGGGGAAGAGCAGAGTTAACCGCATAAGTTATGCAGCTAATTCTGGTCACACAATAGGGCTGTTCTAATGTTAGCCAGCTATACTTATCTGGCTAACTAATGGGGTCATTTATCAGCTATATGGCATTTTCGCAGGTGACAAATGCCTTTAACGCATGCGAAAACACCATAACGCATGGTGCGATGCAAATTAGGAAAAGGGAAAGAGTTTGGGGTGGGATTTGTGGCCAAGTGTTTTAAGGAGAGAGAGGGAGAGGGAGAGAGAGAGAGACAGACTGAGATTAGCTATAAGGCCCTCATACTAGGTAGGTATTTATACCTCTATGTGAGGCCCACCTAGCTACTCAAGGTGAAGTTTAGGTATTAATGTAGGGGTTAGGGGCCACTTTGACATTCAAAATGAGATGTATGAACAGAACAGTGCTCTCTTCTGAAGATTTGATGACCTTCGGAGTGAGGAAACTCACCCAAGATGAGATTTATGCAATGTCCTCTCAACCTAACTTGATGGACTCTCTAGCCGGGTAACATCAAGCTATGTTTCGATGTAAAAATAATAAGACACCGTTGTCATATTATCCTATGAGTTACCATATAAACCGATGTGATATGCCACATCGAATGTCGGTATAGAAAAACAAACAAACAAATAAATAAATAACTAGCTGCTATATGGCTGAATATCAGTCCCATTGTATGTCAATCAGAAAACTCTACTAAAATGTTTTGCGTTTGGTGGTCCACGGGTCTCCCCCATGAACCGCTGCACATACAGTTTACCAGCACTGGGCCCAGATGCCACCAAGGACCTCCCATGCGACTGCACGACAGGCCACCACACTTCGATGAGCCAGATATGACTCTCGGCAGGACTCCGCCAATTTCCTCCATGGCCTTCCCTAAGCATGCATGCGCCCAATGTCACCAGAGTTAAAGGGTCCATGGCAGGAAATCCCCTGTGGTGCCCACGAATGACATCCCTGGTTCTGGCCTATAAAAGGCCTTCTCTTCCCATCAGTCCTTGCCTCAGCAACAGGTCTCCTTATGTTCCCTAGCGTGAGTTGCCTCAGCATTTCTTGTCTTTGTTCTCTAGTTCCTGCATTTCTGTTCCAGTGGTTCTTGTCTTCTTTCTCCAATTCCTGTGTTCCTGTTCTAATGGTCCTTGTCTTCATTTTCCAGTTCCTGCATTTCTGTTCCTGTAGTCTTCGTCTTCATCTTTAGTACTATCCACAAATCCCTCCTCCAGGTCTATGCCATATAATACCTCTTAGCTCAACAACTAAAGAATTAATTTTCCAATCCCTCTTGTCCATTTTGCAGATATCTTATTCATAACTGATTCATTTTAATCGCCTGTATATAACATGTCTATTACTACTGTTGTTGTTTTAATGTTATTTGTTATTAGTATTTATTCAATTTTCTCCAAGTTCATTTTCCTGTTCCATGTAAGACTCGCATGTTAAGTCACTCCAATGTTATATGTCAACCGAAATGATTAGCAACATTGTTGCTAGAATTTCGGTATATAAAAAATGTTAAATAAATAAATAAATAGATAGTTCTAGAGGTCCTTGTCCTCATATTCTGTAACTATGGTCCTTCTTCAGTTTTACTGTGTGTTCCTCGCCTGCTGTTCTTCTCCTTGCATTCCTGCCCTGTCTATCTGCCCCTTCTTCCCTACAGACAGATACCAGTGCTGATCTTGGCCTGACTCCTGGACATTTCTACTTGCCGCCTGCCACTGACTACTGCTTGACCCCTGGACATCCTTGCTTGCTGCCTGCCTCCAAACATAGCCTGCCTTCAGATTTGCCTCATCCATCCCTGCTCCAACCTAATGATGACATATCTCTCCACCCGCAGAGGCCCTCACCTAAAACCTGCCGGCCATGGCACCCAAAGGCTCAACCGAAGGGGAAAATGTGCTGGTATAGACAAAGCTCCAGTTGGGCATCTGCCTCATCCAGGTCCACCTGCCGATTGTGGGGACTGCAGGGCTCCTCCCTGTAGACTGCGCCAACACCACCACAGCCCAAAGGTCCAAGCCCACAACAAAAGGCAAAAAAGACACTTGGACCCCATAAGATATTAGGCCTATTGTTATGTGTGTTGGGGATAGCTTGGCAATGAAAGCCACGAGTAAAGTGAATTACAATTACAATATAATAAATCTCCCATACCAAAACAGCATTAACTGCCAGCACTCAAATTGTAAATACCCTACCTATGAAAAGGCAATACTGTAAATATGACCCCAGGCCCAAAACACCAATACACCGCCATTAGAAAACAGAACAAGCTTAGCTGTTATAGAAACCTCCACAGAAACTACACTCTAGCAAAATATCTCAAGTTCAGTCACTCATGCAGAATACAGACAAACTCTCACCAAGTACAGAATAAAGAGACCATAAAGTAAAAATAGAAAATGTGCAGACAAAAACGGAACTGGAAATCACAACACTAGACTCTGTATGCAGCGCAACAGTGGGAAAACAGAAACACTGCCACTCTTCATAAAATATCAAACAATAAAGTCAAGAAATGTAAAACATCAATAAAAGTAAAACCATACTAGTAAAATGAACATTTCAAAATAGCAGACAAATAGAATGACATCCAATAATTAAAAACTCATTAAAAAAAATTCCAACTCCAAAAAAATATTGAAAAACAGCAGATTCATCAAATATCACCCCTTGATTAAAACCATCAAAGATATAAATGAACCACTTTTGATTTCCAGATTCCCTGAGATTGTCTTGTATTACCTGATGGGGTAGGAAGCGAGGGTTTTTGTGCACAGACTTTCTCCTTTCTCTCTCATATACATGCACATACACTTTCATTCTCTCTCTCACACACACAAACATACATATACGCACAAGATCTTTCACACATGCACGCTCTACCACACACATATACACACACACACACACATATGCTCTCACTTATGCACATTCACATATATGCTCTCTTCTCTCACAACCTCTCCTTCACATATACACATCCTCCTTCACTCTCATACACACCCACTCACCCCCTCACACAGCCTCCCTCTGTCTCTCTCTCTCTCTCACACAGGCCCCAATCTGTCATTTATACAACAGGCTCCCCCCCCCCTCTCTCTCACACACACACACACCCAGAGAGAGGCACCCTCACACCCACACTGAGGCATCCCCAAATACAAAAACACACACACACACCTTCCAATCTCTCTCTCTGGCTCGCAGCCTTTCTTGCTCTCTCATTCTGGGCCTTGCTTTTATATTCCATCTGCAGGCAGTATGGGCTCTGCCCCCAAGTCTTCCTGGTTTCTCCCTTCTGTCTTCGGCCACAGACAGGGATGGGCTCAGCTCGCACCCTGCCGCTGCCAGGCCAGTCTACTAATCTCAGCTGCAAGCGGGATTGACTCCGCTTGCAGCTTGCCAGTTTATCCTTGACCACCAGCGGGATGGGCTCTGCTCGTGACCACGCCACCGCCACGGGCAGGATTGACTGTGAGTGGGATGGGCTTTGCTTGTGGCCTCGCTGCCACTGGGCTTATCTTCTAAACTCGGCTGAGAGTGGCATGGGCTTCCGGTGAGCGCAGGAGGGGTTCCGCTCATGGCCCCATACGGCTGCTCTCTGCTACCCGCTAATGGTTGGCGCTCTCGGCGACTGCCTAGTTTACCTAATGGAAGCGCTGGCCCTGGTTGCAATGAACAAATAGAGTTTGACCAATGCCTCTGTCTGTGATGCTGGAATTGAGACACAAATGAGTAAATTTCCAAAGGGGTTACATGTGGAGAATTAGCATATATGCAGGTAAATACCTTGTATTTGCGTACTTGCTGATTTATAAACACTGAAAGTATATGCATATTTTCGGTTTCACGCACACATCTACGGGGTGGTCTAGGGGTATTTCAGGGCGAGGTCATGAGGTACATGCAGAAGTTGTAAGACATATTTGCTTATACATTATCTAACTGATTCATGCAAGTTTACACCTGCTAATTGACTGCTGCAACTGATATCAGACTTGTCTGCAATTTTGGGATGGGAAGTCTGGGTGAATTGGTGGGAATTCAGGATCAACTGATAGAGGGTGTAGGTAAACTGGAGATGGACTGAGTGAACTGGTGGGGAGGTATCAGCAAACTAGTGATTTCAATTATGCGCACAAGAAAACATTTATTTGCACGTGTTATAAAATATCTGCTTTTACGTGTACATTATATTTTGTATGCACCTAAATATATGCACATATGTTTATAAAACAGGCAGAAAAACTAAGCGCTTTCATTGCATTGCAAATATTTGTACATATTGAAACATACATGTGCATTTTCAGAGCAGAACTACACGGTATTTTATAAACTGTGCAACGGGCTGCTGCATAATTTATAAAATACTAGGGGAAATCTCTGTGTCCACTTATGAGCTCACATGCAGTAGCACAAATGGGTCTGAAAGTTATCCTCAGACTGCAGTATCTGATTATCTGCTTAGATGCCATCTGCTGGAGTGCTGAATGCTCTACCAGTGATTTAGGATATATTGAAATAACACTGTTCTAGCACTGCCTCAAGGCTTGATAAAGTGAGTGCTAAGTGACTGCTTTAGGGACACTGCAAAATAGCAGACATAAGATTGTTTTCTTTCTTCATTATGGACCCCTGGGGCTCGTAGAGAAGAGAACAGCGTTTACCCATCACAGGCCACCTCTTGCTCGTCGGCTAGTAGTAGGATGTGGCCTTGCAGGAGGCTATGAAAATTCTTAGATAGCAGGGCTTCTGTGGTTTGCTGAGAACTGTTGCATGCAGAGCAATCTCAAGGTTGCACAGAAATAAGGAGTCTTTGTTTGGCCCCCATTCCCCTGCATCGTGTAACTTTGTTCAGCAGCACAAAGCTGCACGACCAACAACAAAAAACCTTGACTAGTTTAATTATTTCCTAGCTTGCTGTTAATGTGCCAAACAGCTGTTGAAACTTGAGGCTCCAGCTCAGTGAAACACTGCTCACCTAATGCACGAGTGACTCGGAACAGCTTATAAGCATGTGAAGATGTTAAATGGGGGAAGTCAATTATTGTGCTGCAGACCGTCCCTTGGTAAACTCAGTGTAGACAAAGTCAGCCTGGATGAAAAGTAATAATGGAGCAACAGCCACTTCTACAGTGTTCTTTGGAAAGGAGCATTTGTTGCAGAGTTTGTTTAAAGCACCTGTTCTTTGGGACTTTGGGACGCTGGGAGGAAAGCACAATACTGTAAAATGGTAGCCAGTATTGTTGCCTTGCAGTTGCCAAGAATTTGTTTGCAGCTCAATCTGCTAAGCTTTCAGTTGTGGCTGCATCTCAGGCACCATTAGAAATCCCTCCCCATCTTCTTAAGCCAGAGCTGTAGTAGGGGAAGAGGGGGGACAGCGTTACTTTTCCTTCTCCTTTGACACTCTTTCTTAAAGGATCCGAATCATTAAGGAGAAAAGATATGGAAAGGTACAGCACAGCTTTCCAGATGCAAAGCTCGCTCCCCACTGCCCTCATTATATGCTCTAACAAGCCTCCTTCTTTGTCTGTATGCTGCACTATTTTCGAGTGCTTGCAGTTTTAACACGTAGACATACCAGTCTATCCCCTAGGACATTTATTCCATGGGGCTGAATTAAAAGACGAGAGCACGCTGCCAATGGCAATCCGTACTGTAATTAAGAAAAAAAAACCAAAAACAGTATATGTCTTCATAAGCTGTGTCAGCAATGGTCACTTTGTGAAAATGAGCTCATTCCCTGCGTTTCCCATTGGTCCGCCTTTTAGGGAAAATCCCTATTGGCTCAGAGGTGCACCCACATCCTTGAAGCACAGTTGTCATTGCTGGTGGGGGGGGTCAGATGGTACACGATCAATGGGTGAATCCACAAAGGAGACTGGCAGCTGGCCTCACTCATAAACGCTTTTGAAGTCAAGCCCGTTGTGACACGCCTGTGAAAATACCTAACATGCCTGAACATAATTCGCTTTAGGCAGCCAACGAGAAGACCCAAGTGCAATAAATAAGAATATATTAAAAAAAACCCAAAAAAAACTTACCCTCATTCAGCAATAGTTTTTTCATTCACTGCCCAAGTTTTGGTTGCATTGAATAAAGTGGGGAGGAACTGGAACAAAACTCAGTGTATTGGAAAGATTCACCACCACGGCTTGTTCTCTGACTCCTTTCTATTGCATAGGTCCTTATCCCGTTTCTTTACTGGAAGGCACCTTCCCATGCCTGAGCAGGGTTTCTAACTATGACGAGACACATTCGGGGATCTTACTTGGATGAAAATCTCAGAGGAGGGGTCAATATTCAAAGGATGTACCCAGCTAAAAAAACCGTGAAGTTTTATGGGATTCTATAATTACATGGATGCATAAAGGATAAGGATGATGAATGCCAGTACACTGCAGAGGGTAATTTTCAAAGCCATGTTTATGGGTACATAGCAATGTAATTGTGGAAACTGAATTGCCCTCCCTCCAAGAGGCTGAAAGTGTTGCTTTGTTCCATGGGGTGCGCACTTTTAACCACATTTAGAGGAGGCGTTCACGGGGGAAAAGGAAGTTTTAGGTCAGGGGTGGAGAAAATAAAAGCACGCAGATGGCATTTTCAACTCTATGTTTGATATTTTCCTTGGGGAAAGGTGGATCTGCACAAAATGGAGGTGAAATTGACCGTAGGTGGTTCTGTACCCACGGCGAGTTTCAAAGTGAAGGGGGCTTACAAACTTTTGCTTTGGAAACCGGTGCAGAATTCATAGATTAAAAAAGTACCCACGGGTTTTGTCCCAGTTCAGAAACTGTTCCCACAAATTCTATAACAAAGCTACACGATTTCTTTATGAAGTGCTGATGAATGTACAAGAAAAATGAGCCTAGATCAATGTTAATCTGCAAACATTCTCTTTTTTTTTTTTTAATTTTTATGTCATAAATTCATCTTTGGAAGTCTCTTGTTAAAGCCTTCAAATCATATTTCAGAAAAGTGAGACAAAATATTATTGACTGACATATCTATTTCTGCCTTCCAACACAGGTTACATATTTCTTCATGGAGAGGGTGGTGGATGCCTGGAATGCCCTTCCAGAGGAGGTGGTGAAGATGAAAGCAGAAAATGTATTAAAAAAGGCATGGGATAAACACTATGGATCCCTAAAGACTAGAGTTGGAAATTAAGAAAAGGGTGTATGGAAGATAACCAGCCTGGAGCGGCAGCTGTTACCTCTAACAGAAGGCATGGGGATTACTACCCTTAACCAATTAGCGTTCATCATTTTGACATAAAGGCAGCATGGCTCTTCACTTCGACAGCAAAAGGTGGGGGTGGGGAGAAAAGAGGAATTGGATTCAGATGATAACATACGCTGGGCCCTGACTTTTACGGTCTAGGGTACTGATATGTAGAGATTATGGAAAAAGCGCAGGACTGCTTCTACGGCCAAGTCTAAACGCAAAGCATATCAAGCAATAGCATTGTATGAATTATCAGAAAGGGTGTTTCCTCAGTAAAAATGTTGCTAGCAGTAATTTTGTTGTGGGTTTGACAGTTGCTTGGTTTTGATTTCTAATATTACACTCTTTAATATAAGGCTTAGGGGTAACCTACACGGAGCGGCACTTACTACCCTTAACAGAATCATAGGGGTAACCTACACAGAGTGGCAGTTACTGCCCTTAACAGAATCATAGGGGTAACCTGCACAGAGTGGCAGTTACTGCCCTTAACAGAATCATAGGGGTAACCTGCACAGAGTGGCAGTTACTGCCCTTAACAGAATCATAGGGGTAACCTGCACAGAGTGGCAGTTACTGCCCTTAACAGAATCATAGGGGTAACCTGCACAGAGTGGCAGTTACTGCCCTTAACAGAATCATAGGAGTAGCCTGCACAGAGCGGAAGTTGAATCATAGGGGTAACCTACATGGAGTAGCAGGTACTTCTCTTAACAGAATCATAGGGGTAACCTGCACGAAGCGGCACTTACTACCCTTAACAGAATCATAGGGGTAGCCTACAAAGAGTGGCAGTTACTACCCTTAACAGAATCATAGGGGTAGCCTGCATGGAGCGGAAGTTGAATGATAGGGGTAACCTGCATGGAGTGGCAGTTACTACCCTTAGCAGAATCATAGGAGTAACCTGCACAGAGTGGCAGTTACTACCCTTAACGGAATCATAGGGGTAGCCTGCACAGATCGGCAGTTGAATCATAGGGGTAACCTGCTTGGAGTGGTAGTTACTACTCTTAAAGAATCATAGGGATAGCCTGCACGGAGTGGCAGTTACTACCCTTAACAGAATCATAGGGGTAGCCTGCACAGAACGGCAGATGAATCATTTATTTAATTTTATTTATTTATTTATTTATTTTTTAAGTGTTTGTATACTACCTTTACAAATAAAATTTAATTAAAACGGTTTACAGTTTAAAACATACATAATCTAGTTAAAAAAACAATAACATGGACGGAGTGGCAGTTACTACCCTTAACAGAATCATAGGGGTAACCTGCATGGAGTGGCAGTTAACACTCTTAACAGAATCATAGGGGTAGCCTGCACAGAACTGCAGATGAATCATAAGGCTATCCTGCACAGAGTGGCAGTTAATACTCTTAACAGAATCATAACGGTAGCCTGCACAGAACGGCAGATGGATCATAAGGGTAACCTGCACAGAGTGGCAGTTAATACTCTTAACAGAATCATAGGGGTAGCCTGCACGGATTGGCATTTGAATCATATGGGTAACCTGCAAAGATTGGCAGTTACTATTTACACAATCTTAGGGGTAACTTGCATGTAGTGGCAGTTACCATCCTTAACAGAATCCTAGGAGTTTACCTGCACGGAGTGGCAGTTACTACTCTTAACAGAATCATAGGGGTAGCCTACATGGAACGGCAGTTACTAATATAAGAAGCTTGCTGGGCAGACTACACAGAGCAACTGTTGAATCATAGGGGTAACCTGCACGGAGTGGCAGTTAATACTCTTAAAGAATCATAGGGGTAGCCTGCACAGGAGTGGCAGTTAATACTCTTAACAGAATTATAGGGGTAGCCTGCACAGAATGGCAGATGAATCATAAGGGTAACCTGCACAGAGTGGCAGTTAATACTCTTAACAGAATCATAGGGGTAGCCTGCACAGGAGTGGCAGTTACTACCCTTAACAGAATCATAGGGGTAACCTGCATGGAGTGGCAGTTACTACCCTTAACAGAATCATAGGGGTAGCCTGCACAGAACAGCAGATGAATCATAAGGGTAACCTGCACAGAGTGGCAGATAATACTCTTAACAGAATCAAAGTGGTAGCCTGCACAGATCGGCAGTTGAATCATATTGGTAACCTGCACAGAGTGGCAGTTACTACTTTTATAGAGGTAACCTGCACAGCCCACAGAGTGGCAGTTACTACTTTTATAGGGGTAGCCTGCACGGAGTGGCAGTTACTACCCTTAACAGAATCATAGGGGTAGCCTGCACAGAACAGCTGATGAATCATAAGGGTAACCTGCACAGAGTGGCAGTTAATACTCTTAACAGAATCATAGGGGTAGCCTGCACAGAACGGCAGATGAATCATAAGGGTAACCTGCACAGAGTGGCAATTAATACTCTTAAGAGGATCATAGGGGTAGCCTGCACAGAGTGGTAGTTACTATTAACTCAATCATAGGGGTAACTTGCACAGTTACTATCCTTAACAGAATCCTAGGAGTTTACCTGCATGGAGTGGCAGTTACTACTCTTAAAATAATCATAGAGGTAGCCTGCATTGAGTGGCAGTTACTACCCTTAACAGAATCATAGGGGTAGCCTGCACAGAACAGGAGATGAATCATAAGGGTAACCTGCACAGAGTGGCAGATAATACTCTTAACAGAATCAAAGTGGTAGCCTGCACAGATCGGCAGTTGAATCATAGGGGTAACCTGCACAGAGTGGCAATTAATACACTTAAGAGGATCATAGGGGTAGCCTGCACAGAGTGGTAGTTACTATTAACTCAATCATAGGGGTAACTTGCACAGTTACTATCCTTAACAGAATCCTAGGAGTTTACCTGCATGGAGTGGCAGTTACTACCCTTAACAGAATCATAGGGGTAACCTGCACGGAGTGGCAGTTACTACCCTTAACAGAATCATAGGGGCAACCTGCACGGAGTGGCAGTTACTAATATAAGAAGCTTGCTGGGCAAACTGGATGAACCATTTGGTCTTTTAACTGCTGTCATTACTGTGGTTTCTATGTACCGGTACGATAAGACCTAGTCTTGAGCATCGGTATATTAAAAGAACGTAAATAAATAAAAATAGATACATTTTAACTTCAGTTATCCCCTACTCTTCCAGTTCAGTCAGACCCGGTGCAAGGATATTGCATCATGTTCTGTCATTTGTAACTAGCTTGTTTTTTTTTAATTGTCTCTGATTTCATATCCTCTCCCAAGTTGCTTTAGTTTGGTCATTGCAATAATAATCCTTAACTGGGCACCATGCATCAGGGCTCCTTCTGGAGTCCTGCAGCCATGGACCATGAAACCAGCCACTGAATATTGCCATTTTGCAATCACTATGACTCCCTCCCCTGTGGAGTTCTGCTTCCCCAGCATCCTCAGCCCAGCTGGGGAGTGAAGGACTGGGCTCTGGAATTGAACCCAGGTCCCTTCATTTGGAGGTGTGCAGCACTGCCACTGAGTGTCTGAGCTGGCCCTCATTACAGGCCTATGGCCTCTCCCTGTGAAATTAGCAGGTATGCAAAAATGTAGATTAGCAATACATTTTTCATTTAAAAGCTCTGTTTCTGTTCACTCTGCAACTTTCTAGCCCACTACTGGGTAAAATATGGAGTCATCATTGCAGCAAGGGATATAGGGCAGGGGTAGGTGACTCTGGTCCCTGAGTGCCACAAACCAGCTCAGTTTTCAGGATATCCACCATGTATATGGATGAGATACATCTGCATTCAATGGAGGCAGTTCATGCAAATGCATCTCATACATTATCAGTGTTGGCATCTTGAAAACTTGACCGGCTTGTGGCACATGAGGATTGGAGTCGCCTACCCCTGACATAAGGAGTGGGACCTAAAGGGGAAGAACATAGAGTTTCCTTGGTGATTTGCAAACCCCAAACTGCAGAAACAATACCACGTTTAATTAATCTTTATTGTCTTCTCCTAAGTGTGTGTGAAAATGCTATACACAAAAGGTGTTGCAACCATCCCCACCTTTACCCTCCCAGCATGGCTTTCACTCTTTGCCCCAATGCCAGAAATAAAAGAGCTGGATTTGGATGGGCACCAGGACTGCAGCAGAACCATCCGCTCAGGAATGGAGAGGATGCACGTCAGAGCCTGTGCTGCTCCCTATCTTCCTCTGCTGATTGGTTCATTGTGCTCACAAGAGCCAATCACTTGCGGAAAGTGGGGAAGCAAAATCTACTGCTCAGAAAGAGGTTCTCCAGCACCGCGCAGGACATCAGCAAAGGGGGTGCAGAGAAAAGAACAAGACTAAGAAGAGAGAGAGAGAGGGAAGGCAAGGGGAGAAAGGGAGAGGGAGAGAGGGGCAGTGGTTGAGAGAGGAGAATTGGAGGCAGGGGGAGGAAAACCGACGGAAGGGAGACAGGGAATCCTTGTGAGGGGGTTGTTCTGGGGCTGGGGGGAGACAGAGGGTCAGAGAGAAGGGAGAAAGAGAGAGTGTCTCTGGAGGCTGGGGAGAAAAGACATGGAGAGCTAGGGGAGTGGCAAAGGGAGGCAGGAATAAGAAAATGGTAAGATGTTGGGAGAGCTGGAGAGGAAAGAAATAAGCAAACAGAAATGGAGGAAAGATAAAAGCAGAGAGAAGTAACATGGCCATGTAAGGTAGGGAGAAATGGGAAAAGGAAGAGACACAGAGGAATAGAAGAACCAGGAAAAAAAATCATGAGGCAGAGAAATTAAGAGCAAAGGAAAGGCGATATGAAGAAAGACAACAAAAAATAGAAAGCACATTTAGTTTTAAATTAAATTTTAGATTTTGACTTTTGAAAGTTTAGAGTATTATCTCTTTTAATGAGTGGTTTAATCCTCCTGTTTTGAGAATGGTCAGTACATCATCTTATCTCCAATGGAGAAGTGGCAGGGCGTTAACTCCCCATATTGTACAGGTCCTCAATCTCGGCCAAAAGGCCAAGGGGGGTGGGGTGCAATGGTCAGCTCTTGGCTTAGCATTGATCTCCCCTGTGCTATTTACCCAAAATTTTGGCCACGATTCAAACCCAAGCCTTCTGGTGCTGTCATATAACACGGACAGTGAAAGGTCAGAAAAACCTTTGAAAGGTATTCAAAACTTTATTCAGAGCAGCAACTCAGGTTAGGGCTCAGTCTAGGTAGAGGTGAGCTGGGAGCAGGCTGTGAGCAGAGTGGGAGAGAGATTATGGGTGGAGGTGGGAAGAGTGGGAAACGTAGATGTGCTGGAATAGTAAGACCATAAGGTTGGCCCAAGAGGAAAGAAGAAGAAACAGGTGACCCAGATCAACCTCCATTGTTGTAAGAAACCAGCACCCTGGGAGGGACTTAAAAATGCAGGGGGGGCTGGGGGAGGCCAGCAGATGCACAAGGCAATGGTGCAGTGTGGTGAGGGCCTGCACTGGCTACAGAGGCAGCGGGCTGTGCCGTGGGAGTGGGCAAGGAGAATGGACCTGTTGCCCACTAATTCACCCTCCCCCAACCCCAATAATTTCTGTCTAGAGGTAGCACTGCTGTACACCCATAGGAAAACATTTCAGCACAGTTGTTTTGAGTCATATTGGTTGAAGTGCTATTTTGAAGTGAAAATTAATTTTAAATAATTCTTCTACTGCTCACTGGCAATAAATTAACACACCAGCCTCCTTCAATGCTATGCTGATTATTTTATTTAGACTTTTTCATGTAAACATAATTTTCTTTGTAGGCACAATATAACAAAAGCTCTAAAGCAACAAACACTATTAAACAATGTTTTCAGTTCACTCGGTTTGGTGTCTGGGACGGAGAAATCTTTTGCAGTTCCTTAAAGTAAACAGAGAAAATAACTCATTTTACAGGGAAATAAAAAAGAAAATGCCAATTAAAGTCCTCTAGGGAAGACATGAAATCGATGCATGTCACGTGACGTTTATTGGTCAGGTTTCTGGCTGGTCCCAGTTTGATCCAGAATGGTTCAGTACATGCCACTTGTAGAGTAATTGAAATCGCTGTGAACTGATGATACATGGATGACTAAACTATCTGTCACACAAGATATCTCACCAACACCACTGAGTAAAACTGATAGTAATACTTTGAACATTTTTCTTGACAATGCTTTGTAAGTACAAGGTTTGACAATAGGGGCATCAACGAGATCCATTTCATCTAGATTAGGCCGATCCAGCCTTGGTTTTATCGCACTGCATCTAGGGACTTTGAAAAAAAAAGACAAGCAGGAAGCACAGGTTAGCAGATTCAGGGGGCTAAAGACAGGTGAAGTGGTCAGGCTACTCAACAGGCTCACAAAAGTTTCTCCCTCAAGGTACTTTGTGTAGTCAAAATCCCTTCCCCTCCTATTGGTCAGTTGGATTTCTGGATTCCGAGGTTTTGGTCACATTCATTTGTGTTTTTTTGGAGGGGGAGTGTTCAAAAATCAAGGCGATGGCTTCAGCAAGGGGCCTAGCGGACACACTTCTTGCAGTCATTTGCCACTAAATGTTTGATATGAACAAAACTTCTAACCTGAAGCACGCACATCCACTGAGAAAATGCTTGCTTACTGAAAAATACGTCACCGTATTCCTGACATACATGTGCAACCTGATTACCTGCCTAAGAGTTTCTTTTCTTCTTGGTTTTCAGTTGGGCCTTTTGAATGTGTTCCTCTCTCGCTCTCCTTACATAGGCATACATGTGAAGTGAGTGAAAAACAGGAACGTATCACTTCAAAGCGTTCCTCTTGCACACATCAATAGGGGATTACTTTTATACATTTATATCCATCATGCAAACAATTTTAAAGCTGCAAGTTCCAAAGACTTTACAGATTCTCACAGAAATCTAAAACTTTCTAACATGAAATCTGCAACAATGATCTGTAGTAAAATTAAATTTACTACCTCAGACCTCCTGATAGCCTGCAGAATTCCATGTGATAATTCATTATTACTCAGGTTACTCTCATCACTAATCTCTTGTGAAATTTCACTACATACTCGCAGTTAATAAAATACTACAGTGCTTTCTTTGGCTTAATTGGCATGAAGATGTTATTTTTACAAGAATGGACAAGCACTAGCGATGGATTGCCTTCAATTTCTCTCTGCACTGAGCACAATAGAGATGTGCCCAGTAAATATTTTCAGTTCAGTTCATTTTATTATTTTTTTGGGCTGTTTTATGCCTAAATTTAATTTCAAGGGATTTTTGTTTGTTTTTTTTGTTTAAATTTGAAATTAGTGCATAGTGTTTTCTAAAATGAATTGAATCTGAAAATTATTTGGGTTTTTTTTGGAGGCATTGAGCATTTGTTTCAGGTAAAATGAACTGAAATGAATATTGACTGTTTCAGTTTGGATTACTTGTTTGCTTTAAACAAATACACATCCCTAGGGCATAATGCGGTTTGACTGGTCCCAGCTTGACTGGGAATAAATATAACTTAAAAATGAAGCATACGGTAGTATGGCACAGTGCCAGCCCAATGATGGTCCTTTGTTTTCTAAAGCCTTAAGAAGACTGTCAGTGGAATACAAAGCAAATTAGCTAAAATACTCACTATCAGTTTGTTCAGAGCTAAATTCTATGACTTCCTCCTCTCTATCCAACCCTTAAATACTGTTGTCTACAAGAAATTACTCTATGCCATAATATAAAACTAAACTATTGTGAAAATAAAATGCTTTTTTTTTTATACATAATACTTCCATTTCTCTTGGCATTTGTTATCTTTTTGACTTGTGTCATTATTTTTTAGGCACATAACACCAGTTAAGCACAAATAAATACCTTCCACAATGAATAGCATTATAACAGGTTGATAGCAATACCCAGGCTACAGTAATAACACTTCATCATGCCAGAGGAAGATGTGAGCTTTCAAAAAACGCACTGAGACTTTAAGACTCATTCACCTCCCTTTCATGGTGGCATGGAGCCCAATGTGCACTTTACTCTAATTGATGCAGTTCTGGTCATTATACAAATTATATGTTTGCAGAATTAATTTCTTTGGAGATTATATTTTCTATCAGCTCCTGTAGGAAGAATGGAAATATACTCTGGGTAATTGAGTTAGACCAGGCCTTCCCAAAGCTGTCCTGGGGACCTCCACAGTCAATCAAATTTTCAGGATATCCACAACGAATATGTATAAGATAAAGTTGCATATGCTGAGTCTCCAGTGTATCCAAATTTAACTTAATTCATTGTAGGTATCCTGAAAACCAGATGGGCTGTTGGGGTTAGGCCAGGTTGGGAAGCCCTGGTCTAATACAATTACTCACAATAAATTTCCATTCTTCCCACAGGATATGATATAAAATATAATCCTTCAATCCGCCAAAATAGGCCGGCGCCTATTTTGCATAGGCCGCCGGCGCGCGCACAGCCCTGGGGCTTCGTAAAAGGGGCAGGGAGGGGGCGTGTCCGGGGGCAGGACCGGGGTCAGGGGGGTGGTTCAGGGCGGGACCGGGGGCGTGGCACCGGCCCGGGGGCGTGGTCGAGGCCTCCAGACCAGCCCCCGGGTCGGGTGATGGCGCGCCAGCAGCTCGCTGGCGTGTGCAGATTTACGCCTGCTGAAAGCAGGCGTAAATCTGGCAACAAAGGTAGGGGGGGTTTAGATAGGGCCGGGGGGGTGGGTTAGGTAGGGGAAGGGAGGGGAAGGTGGGGGGAGGGCGAAGGAAAGTTCCCTCTGAGGCCGCTCCGATTTCGGAGCGGCCTCGGAGGGAACAGGCAACGCGCGCCGGGCTCGGCGCGCGCAGGTTGCACAAATGTGCACCCCCTTGTGCGTGCCGACCCCGGATTTTATAGGATACGCGCGTATCTTATAAAATCCAGCGTACTTTTGTTCGCGCCTGGTGCGCGAACAAAAGTACGCCCTCGCGCAAATTTATAAAATCTACCCCATAATTTGTTTAAAGACCAAAACTGCATCAATTGTCCTGTATCAAACAGTCTTGTACTAGGAAATGCTGTGGTGCTTTCTGTAGGGAAGGAAACAAGCAAATACCTCAAAGTGGTTGGGTGAGAGACTTCAAAGTTGTTTCAGTGTAATACTTGATGGTGCTGTGATCTTTAGTTGGAGGCAAAAGCAGTAAACCATTTCCAAACTCACTAGACTACCTCTGGATTATAAAGTCAATATCATATTCTCTAGTCTTGGCCAATAGAAATTAGGGATGTGCATTCGTTACATCTTTTTCGACAGGTACGCGCGCGCACCTTGCCAACTTTCTAGTACATGTGGGAAAACGGATAGTATGCATATATATCTCATTATTAAAAATATACGCATCCTCTCCATTCCTCGTGTGTACTAGAAAGTCAGTAGGGTACGCGCATACCCAACAAAAAGGATGATGAATGCACATCCCTAATAGAAACTGCTGATACCTTTTTCTGGTTTTGCATTGTTCATCACAGTTTTGGGGCTATTTTCATAATTTTAGCAGCTGTTCTTGTTGCACTTCAGCCAAATTAAACAGTCTACAGGAAAACTCTTGACAACAGAGCCATAAGTATTGAAAAAAGAAGTCCTGGCAATTGTTAAAAGAATCAGTGCCCATATTTCGACCATACTTGTATAGGAAGTCCCACGTCTAGAACTGTTTTTAACACAGTCCTTAGTGGGATGTATAATGAGGTTTCACGGGATGCTCCACGAATCATATATACTTCAATGGATAATAGTTTTGGCTATGATAAATATTTTGTAGTATTCATAGCCTCTCTGCAATTACTTTTAGCTGCTGACCTTTCACATCAATAGAATTTTCTTTTTAATTCCAAAGAACGTATTTTTAAGAAAGTAGAAAATGTTAGGGCTGAAAGACTTGGGACCAGAAGAACGAAACAGTTTTACGCCCCTGACCCCCCATTCTTCATCTAGGGCTTTCTTCCCCACAGACACAGAATGAGAGAAAAAAGCTTTGGCAAATTGGGCCGGGTTGTATATATGAGAAACATGCTTAGTACATCTGCACCTTAGTTTCACTCTAAAGCCCTCATAATACTGATTGATTCGACAGGGATACCATTTAAATGATGACCCCCATAACGGTAGGCACTGATTGTAGGTAGCTGTTCAACTGAACTGGATGTAAAGATATCTATGATCAACCTGATACCACTTTTACACAACAGATTAAAACAAACTTTGAAACCTCATTCAAATCTTTTTCTTAAATCAGTACTTAAGTTCCCATTGCCTTGAGACCCACTTTCTTCTGACTGGCTGATGGAAATAGTACATTTTATAAGACTTAATATTCTTTACTGAAAATCCACAAACATGTGAGAACCCTCCATCCATAATAGCATACATAGTAGCATAGTTGACATTGACAGATAAAGACCAATTGGTCCACACAGTCCTCCTGGTTGCCCCTGCGTATACTGGTCTAGCTAAGGACATCTCCCAGTTGTCAGCCATACAAGTTTGACTGCCTGCAGGAGACCGATCCTTATCCAAGATGGTTTGGCCATATATCGATAAGAATTTACATTTTCACGCCAACATCTAGGCTCCTTGTCCCACCATGTCTTTTATTCAACCTCTTCACATCCCTAACTAGTGAAAGAATAATGAATTTGGCTTCTTTGTAAAACCAGTCTGCGTATGGCTGAATTAACATGAGAAAATACTGCAAATCTAAAGTCACACACTTACACTGTGGTAAATGTTCTAAGGCTTTAGATAAGCATACAGTAAATTAACACACATTTTTTTGGGTGGGGAAGTAGCATGGTGGGAGTAAACGTATAAGTGCCACACACTGAAATATTATAATACTGCAATGAATGGAGAATGGCTCTTGAGTTAAAACAACAATGTTCAACAGCTTACAGCTTAGCTGACTGCAGACGAACACAACACACACTGTACTACAGCATTTGTTCACTGATGCATGGAACATTTCCCATTCTTCCATTTTTCTAAACAATCCTTCAGGCTGACCCAAGCTTTGCTACCATTACTGGATAAATGGCATGCGCTCCTTATTCTCAGTGTCCCCCTCATGGTCTTCCTCCTCTTCGCCTGCTTCACTTGTCTCTGTACTATCGTTGGCCATCTGCAAACAGACAGAAGACACTGAAGGTCAGATTTACTAAAAGGTCTGGCCATCATTATGACTGGGTAGATGAAAATTAGATTCATGAGGATACAAATCCACTACATGCCTCCTTAGGGTTTTTACTGGCCCTGAGGAAAGAAGTATGATCTAAAAAGGCTTCTTTTGGCATGGCTTGTTTGTAAACTGTGACTTCAGAGAGTGGAAAAATGGCTGCTAGTGCACTTTTACATTGGTTCTGCATCCAAATTAGTGGCTAGGTCCAATTCATGCACATTCAACTTCAAATATAGTGCCAGCGTGAAAGCAAGTGCCATTCTTAAGTAGGATTGTAGACCTTCAAGGTGGTAAAAAACCATGGGTATCTGATACTAGGGTATGACTGTGATACTAGCTTCACTTACATGTCCAGGCATTTTAAAATATTTCTACCTGGTGGTTTTAGTGTGGGGGCAAGCAGCCTTTCTCTCTCATTTTACCTCTTGCCCCTTCCAGGCCTCAGTAAAAAGGTTTACACAATCAACAAAGCAGCCAACCCCACTGCAATGATATCACTGATGTCAAGGGAATTTGCTTCTTAATTTTGTGCTTTGAATGGACGATAGAATCTTGTCACCATTACAGGTGCCAACAGCTGAAAGGTGCTGCACTAAAGCAAACCTGTCTTTGTGTGGATAGCCCAAGAAAGAAGCTTATAGAATATTCACTGTGAACCAAGCCTAAGTCATCCTAAAATTATTTACATCTCTACTGCTGACTGAGAGAGTTTGTAGAGATTTTATGAGGCAGCTGCTCTGAAAGATAATAAAGCTCAGTAAATAATTAATGTCTCATCAAGCTAGTAATAGTCATAGAGCTCCAAAGTTGAGCTTGGTGCTTCCATTATCTTTGTAGCTCACTCATTTTGAATATGAATAGCTGAGATACTACAGTCTCCACTAAGAGCCTAGTTTCAGCTTAGTCTGTTGATTCTTCTCCTGTTCCTAGGCATTGCCACAGGAATATGCAAGAGGAAATCTGGTCACACCAAATAAAAATAAAGAAAGCAATTATAAATAGACATGATGAGAAGATCTTGATCAAAGAGATTCAATACAATTGTGAAAACAAACATAGGCTCAATTTTATGAAGACAGATGCCCAGTCAAGTTTCCTACTGAAATTAACTGCTGGAAGTGAGTCTATGGCTACATTTATTCCGGAAACACTACTTGTGATAGGCCTCTGAACTCTGCAAATTATTCATTTCAGTTTTTCCATGTGGCAATGACAAATCAAGTGGGAATATTCTCACCATGAGCTTGCCTGATTGTCCGATGTTATAATATTTCTCTTTTCCAACCAATAGATCGATCAGTCAATCAAGCAAGCAATTTTCTTGCTCTCTTTCTTAAAATTCTGCACTCCTTTATTAAGAGACGGTGGCTAGTGATCCCTGCATTAATATTACTTAAGACTTTTTAATTTTAAATACTCTGAATACAGTCCATATGGCTCTTTCTATATATTAATGAGAAGTGATCAATATTTCTTCCTAGAAAATTCTTTGAAAAATCCTTACTTTAGTATATATATATATATATATAAATATATATATAGTTTTTACCAGTGGGGTTGGAGCCTTCTCTACATCCAGAATTAGCTTTCCTATGTTTCCTCTGTCATGGATTCTCTGCATGGCCTCCTTTACCTGAAACAGAACAGTAAGCAACAATGAAAAGCAATAGCAATGAATATTACAATAAAATATACCCCTATGTTTAGTTCGGTGCTGTAATTTATAATACTGATACTGTATGTCCTCAGTAAAGAATACGGAGACAGGCTTCATGAATGCATTCAAACACATGATTTAACGCACAATTCAAGGCACCTCAGAGGAATGAGAGGAAGAGAGGGACAAAGGTGAAAGAGAGCTTCAAATGAAAATAGGAATGAATCAGAGATTTCTTAAAATCCTGCCTGCAAGCTGCATCTTGACTCAACTTATTACACTTTATTTTGCAATCAAAAACTTTTTTTTTTTGCCGCAAAAAAAGACATTACAGGGAAACCAGCAGCCTTTCAGGGTCCCGGAACACAAGCTTCAATTACAGAGTTTTGCTGCAATCTTTACCGAAATCTTTTTCTTCAAAACAGTGAATCTGTTTTAACTTCCCCACACAAAAAAAGCATCTTTCTTCTTCCTTTTAGCTTATGGACTACTAAAAGCATAATTTTTCTTTGCACTTTCATAGGAAAGAGAACTGACTGATATCATTCCAATGGCTCCTGCATCCTTGCTCCGAAAGAATGTAAGTTGCACTGTGGAGCTGAGCACAAAACCGCTATTTAATACAACTCTTTCAGGGAAACGGACTCGCACCCTACCTGCAGTACATGTATTTTATTTATATACAACTCGCTTTACTACAAAAGTAAATCAAGTACAACAGATATAAAAACACACAGCAAGCATAATAACAAAGCCTTGGGGGATGACATTCAAAGACCGGTTAACTTTGCCTGGGTACTTGGGGTCACAGCTGCAACTCAGCTAAAGCTGCAGTGGAATATACGGTTAAGTCAAACCACACAAAACTTGTGCAGTTAAATTTAAAGCAGCCATGGCTGCGGTTGCACTTAGGGGGCCGAATTTTGCAGGTTAATGCTACATATTCTGCTAACCAGTTATGATTGATTTACTAAACTGCGTTAGGGTTTTACTGTGTGGTAAATGGCCTAATGCAGTGATAATGTGCGGAATTTCAAATACCGCCTGTTATCTTCACCCCCAAAAACCCAGTGCTACGCAGGCATGGCAACAACTGATTTTCATGCAAATCAGCTCATTACAAACTAATGCAATGCAAATAAAACAATTCAGCTTGCATCCAAATTCATGTCACATTATTTTATAGGAGGTTAGCTCTTTTATTCTACATGCAGACAGGTCTGTGCGTGTTATGAAAGTATGTGTGTAGTTTCGGGCGATATAAAATCCACTTGCCTGCATGTGGCTGACCTAAATGGGTTAATTCTAATTGTATCCACTTAACAGGTGAATAAGGGCATTTGCTCCTATTCTGTGTCTATGGGAAGTGAGTCCCTAGGTCTTTGACAATTAAATCCTGTGTACATACACGATGGCCATAGGACTCCAAGAAAGGAGTGACATGTTGGATTAGTCTTGGTTTACCCCACAGCATGTATAGGGATGCAGTTCTAATTTTTCTAAGAGAAGCAGGTCAATATCTCTGAGCAATGCAATGGGGTGAAAACAGGATAGGCTCACCCTGACCCTGCTGACATAGGGCTGCATGGGTGATAGATAATAACTTTAAAATGGTGCATCTATTGAAGCATTTTAATGTTGCCTTTGTCCCAGTGGGGGACATATTAAGAGTGGCAGAGCAGTGCCTTGGACTAAGCTGTTTAATATGGCAGCCCCCTCCAGATCTGGCCACAGAGGTGCAGTTCTGGTTTGGGTTAGTGCAGCCTGAGATCATGATGATTAGTTTAGAAACAAGCCCTCTTTGCCTCAGAGAAGAGTCGGAGAGAGAGAGAGAGAAGTCCAGGCTCTCGAGCCTCTGTGATGGTGTGGCGTCCGGGAAGCGGCTGTGTCTGTCCCAGTTTCTCCATAGTGGCTGAGTAAGTAAGAAAAGGCCCTAGTTTCCCGTGGTGGTGCTTCTGAAACTGTACTAAAAGTAACTGTTCCTGGGAGAGTATCCCCGCTCTGAGGGGACAGCTCGCTCACCATGAGTCAGTCCTTCCATGGGGGGAAGGAGGACCCTGATTGGAGTTCAAAGCAACCAAACATCTACACAGGAACAGCGAGAATTGAGTGGCAGGCGCCTGCACAAAGATAACCAACAGTGTGGAAGAGTGAAAGGCGGTTAGGAGGGAGCTGCTCATTTGGAGCTCTGATCAAGGAGGCCAGGAGGGGAGAAGGAGAAGTGTGCGCAAGACAGATCGGAACTCAGCATCATCCAAGGTCGCCTTAAACCCCTGAGGAAAGGAATGAGGGGATCTCAGGAGGCTGAAACAGCAGGAATCAGTAACCCCCTTGACACAATTCATTACCTGCATGTGGATTTTAAGTGCTTTTCAGTTTATACCATGTGCAACTATTTTATTTGAATTGTTCAGTGAAAGCTTTTTGTTTTTGAAACACTCTACCTCGTGGCCTGTGCCTCCTTGGAGTTATTCCATCTAAACTCCTTGGACCCTGGAAGTTAAACCTCCCCCTCACCTTTCAGAGAATCCATGACAGAGTTTCAGGACCGAGTCAGGACTTAGCCCTACTACTGACTGTGTCCCAGTAGCTTAAAGTTACACTCTTGAGTGGGAGCTGCATTTGTCAGAGGAAAGAGCATACCGGTATATACAGGGAAGCTGGAACACGGTGCCTTTTTGGAGAAACTGTGTTTAGATGGTGGGGGATGTTGAAATGCTCATTTATTATTTATTGACATTTAGGGTACAAATAAATGAAAGATTAAACTAGCTAGGTCCTTTTTCAAATGGCAAGGAAAGCCAGAATTTGCTCATCTGGTTATGAAATCACAAATCAAGGCTTGGGAATTTTTTCATTAGGCATCAATGACTTTTAATAGCTAACAAAAGTGGTACCTCAGCCTCCCGCTTTTGAAAAGCAAGGCTGTGGAAATTTTAGGATGCTTTGGCAAGATTAAATCTGTAGGATAATTACTTCACTGAATCTATCTAAGAAGATAAGATATGTGAGATTTAAAGCTATTTTGGACTATAACACTGAAGGTATGCTTCCAGAACTGAAAATTGGATCTATTGTTAATGGCAGTTACAGGAAATTCTGTTTGTATTACACTCCTCTTTTTGAACTACATCTCCCTGCATGCACTGGGGATAAAACATGGACTTGCCAAGGATGTTCTTTGTCACGAGGCCAAATGGTCATCCTGCTCCTCCCAGTCCCACTGCATGTGGCTTAGATCCTAAGTATTGTCCCCATAGACACAAAACAGGGAAAGTCCTTTAGTACATAAGGCCCCGAAATGCTTACGTCTGTTAATAATTTTATTTTCAGCTCACTGTACGTGGATTAGATGGAATGGATCAAATTCATTGCCCCACTTTTCACCCCACTGCTAGGTTTAGCTCCAGCAAAGTTTGCATTGGCAGTCATGGAAACTAAGGCCCAAAGCAACAACAAATGAAATCCTGGAATAGTTTTTTTCCCTGGAAGGCCTGGTATTAGTAGCGAGCTGTAGAACAGCCTGCAAAGTAATCAGGTAGAAACCGCCGGCGGGAGTGCAGAGCTCCTCAGTATTCCTCGGTGGGGGTGGTGGCAACTCATTCACGCAACAGACATAGGGTAGAGCATTTCTTAAGACCTTCAACCACCGCTCGTGGTTTTTTTTTTTGAAGTTATTGGCTCTCATGAGAATTGTCTCCCAAGGCACAGGACCGCATTGTGTTTGCTACGCAGCCTGAGATTACACTGCACGTTAATTTTCTTTTCATAATAACCGTCTTTTCAGTACATAATTCCTAATTTATTTTAAAAAAATATCTAACTTTACAGCTAATATGATCCAAGACCCATAGAACCTAGAGCACTGAGGCAATTGTTAGCACCAAGGAGAAGCTAATTATGGAAACGAGTAATTTGTCTCTTTGCCACAGAGTAACAGAATGCCAGTAAGAAGCATTACCAAGCAATGTTTTCCATGACCTAGGCCAAGGATCACATACTTTCGGGTTTCGATTAAAATTGGCCAGGGAAATGGAGGGCAAAGCCAATATCTGTATCCTAACTGTACTTCTATTAACCACCATCTACGATGAGTGTGTAGATAAGCTCACAGTGCTGTCCTCATTGCAATCTGCTCTCCATACTTTTAAGTGATGACCGAAATGCGTAGAAGGCGAGAACAAGAATTTATTGACTCATGTCTAAAGCCCTTCCCCACTATTGTCTTTGGGTCAGTTGTGTTAAACACTTTCTACAGAGGCATACAGATGGGGAAAACCCTGAAACGCACCATGTATGGCTTAACTCTTTACCCACACCTAGATTTCAGTTCTTTGGGGCTAATTGCAAACATATGTCTTATTATATCTTACACATCACTGTCCAGCGGTGGCAGAACTCCAGAAATGAATATTTGTTAAGAAACTCTCAAATGCAGATTGATTTAAGCCTTCGACATTAGCATTTCTAAGGATGCGGGGAATCTTTTATGCCCTTGTAATAAGCACGCAATAACTTTGCCCTAGCAGCAACCCACATAAATCAGCATTCATTACTGAGCAAGTAACCTTAGCTACGAGAGGTGCTGGATGTCTCAGCTTCAATACAGAATGCCAAGGCAACTAAAATGTGACACTATAAGAGGATTGGCATAAATTAGATAAAGTTGATAATTAAAAATACTGTGAGGCACCAAACTCCATTTCTTCAGGGAAAAAAAAAGATTTATTTCAGCTTTTGAATGGATATATCTACAGATAAATGTTGATAATGTGCATGCATCTCTTTACAGGTACACTACATCACTGAAATTGCATTCTCACTACATAAAAATAATCTGATCCTCATCTACAGCAGTATCTTCCTGATGAATTTCTATGCCTATAATAAAAAGAGAGAAAATATATAATTCCTCCAACATTGTTCATGTTTTCCATTTAGTGACTGAAGAGTCATAAGGAAATCACGCTTTCTGTACAAGTACAGCTTGCTTGTGCATTTATCCCCTAACCTTATCAAGATTAAAAGCTTCCCTGCCTTGACAGTCTTCTGTATGACGTCCCTGCCCTGCCTAATACTCATCTTGTATATTGCGTACTATGTACAAATTGTGCCCCGTCCCGAACTCTGGAAGGTGCGGTAACAAAATATTTTAAATAAATAATACATCTTTTGAGTTTTGCATGTGCAGGTACCTACCAGCAGGTGGCTTAATGGGTCAGAGAGGAAACCAAAGCTTTGCAAATGTCCTTGCTAAAAAATATTGTAATATTGGGGTTCACCAGACAGAGAAATCAAATTGCATCTGCAACTCAAACTAAACATAAGAACATAAGAGCATGCCATTGTGGATCCATCAAGCCCAGCATCCTGTTTCCAACAGTGGCCAATCCAGGCCATAAGAACCTGGCAAGTACCCAAAAACGAAGTCTATTCCATGCTACTGTTGCTAGTAATAGCAGTGGCTATTTTCTAAGTCAACTTAATTAATAGCAGGTAATGGACTTCTCCTCCAAAAACTTATCCAATCCTTTTTTGAACACAGCTATACTAACTGCACTAACCACATCCTCTGGCAACAAAATCCAGAGTTTAATTGTGCGTTGAGTGAAAAAGAACTTTTTCCGATTAGTTTTAAATGTGCTACATGCTAACTTCATGGAGTGCCCCCTAGTCTTTCTATTATCTGAAAGAGTAAATAACTGATTCACATTAACCCGTTCTAGACCTCAAACTATGTACCTCTTCAAACTTATAGAAATGTAAATGTTGGCAGAAGAAAGACCCAAGTGGTGCATCCAGTCTGCCCAGAAAGCGTTTTTTCTTTTTTTAATATAAGGGTAGTAACTGTTGCTCCATGCAGGTGATCCCCGTTCCTTCTATAATACGTAGTAACTTAATCCAACACAGCAGAGTACAATGACAAGAAATGCTGTAAACCTTTGGTCCTATGTTAGTTGTCGTATCTTTGTATGCCTGGACAATTTAATAGCACAGGGAATTAATTCATGTCTGCTAGCTACTTACAATACAGAATATACCCCCATAACAGGTGATAAAATAGTATCATCGCATGTGATTCGACAGAAGTTCATTAAGATTGCTCTCTCGACAGTGTACGGCATCAATATCTGGAAGCGCCTATGTCTGGAATTCTGAACAGATGTCTAACTATGGGCCTCTAATTAGTCTCAAGTTTCCTTGGTGCCACTGTCTGAAAGAGAGATGAAAAAGTGTGAAAGTGCAGGGATAATTAACAGAAACTGCCTGGCATACTCTAATTAAACAACAAAATAGAGTCATGGAATGTGTGTCAATA
The DNA here is from genome assembly GCF_901001135.1 of Rhinatrema bivittatum. Taxonomy (NCBI): domain Eukaryota; kingdom Metazoa; phylum Chordata; class Amphibia; order Gymnophiona; family Rhinatrematidae; genus Rhinatrema; species Rhinatrema bivittatum. Next base: position 15,112,668 of record NC_042621.1, read on the forward strand.
AGACTTTCAGTAAGTTCAGAACCAGTGTCGGGTTGGAAAGCCCCAATTCAGATTAATTTTGGAAAATTCTGGAAAACCAAGGGTGTGTGCGTGTGTGTGTGTAGTATGTCCTGGAAAGCTGATAACTATAATAAATCATTTTTTTTACCTTTAGGAATTTATTTTTCTCCAGGAGAAATGAAAGCCCAGTGCCAGCTTCAGTCTACTTTCTGTTACTACAGTGTCTTGTATGTGTGGGCCATAAATAAAAAATGCAATACTCTGCACTCTGTGAAATTCTCAGTTGTGCTGCACAAGCAAGACAAGGCCGAACAGTAATCACTGTAAATTACTGTAATTTTCATATTATATGAAAGGCAAATATATACCATATTACAGAAAAACAGCAAGCCTTGAAAATAATTACTATACATAAAAACGATTTACCGTCAAAGTTAAAAAAGAATGCTAAATGTTTAAAAATGTGTTCCCTTTCAATTATAACAATAAATATCTCTTTGCATAGCAATAATAAGTAATATGGCTTAGTGATTTGCATATCACTGGCTATTATTTTTTAATATCTTACAAATCAATAAATTGTATCTTTATTATGAGAGCAGGCAGAAGAGGTAGGACTCTAGGAGCAGGGAGAGGATGGATAGGACTCTAGGAGCAGGGATGGTTATTATTATAATATATATTATATATATTATTATAGTTATATCTTGCAAATCAATAAATTGTATCTTTATTATGAGAGCAGGCAGAAGAGGTAGGACTCTAGGAGCAGGGAGAGGATGGATAGATTGGATATCATGGAAATGGAAAATAGGCCTGGATACGGAAAGCAACCAATGTCTTATCAAGGGAGTAATAGCACCAGCTCTTGTGATGTCTATCTTCTGTAGCTTGTCCCAGGAATGAGAGGTCTAACGTCTGGAGAGACAAATCCAGGTAGCTGACGGTGAAAACAGAGAGGCTGGACATCTTCTGCTTATACCAATCACCTTTCCCCTTGTTAAGCCCTCAGATGCTGGTGGTCAGCATGGCATATGGAATGGGGGCAGTCCCCAATAAAAAACAAGAAGCTAGAAGCCTGGGGCAGAGCAAGAAACTGAAGCACACCAGGAAATCAGGAATATGAACGATGTCAAGCAGGAACATTAAAGGTAGAAACCAGAGACGAAGAAATTGTCTGGATTCAGACCACAAGGAAGAAACCAGTGTACAAGGACCAGAAGCAGGACCAAGGCACTTGCCACTGACTGAGGAAGCTTGAGTATAAATACAGAGCTAGGCAGGAAATAAGATGACCACTGGGAGAAAGTGAGGCGCACAGAGCTGGCAGGACTGGACAGATGCTTCAAGCAGCTCAGAGTGCCACCTGAGGTGAAGTCGGCAACAGATCCTTACAGCTCTAATCTACTTGTTGAGATTCTCTGTTTTCATATAAATTATTTTACAAGCTACTCCCAGAAACCCTCCTCCCTAGCACATCAATGAATCTATAGTAACCCAGGTTGCTGTGGTAACCCATTATCTGTTCTGGTAGAACGGAATTGCAGCAACATGTGGCATTTGCATGGGATAGCTGTGGACTGTCATTTCATTATGATATCTGGCACTGTGCATTAGCTTGGTAGCTTTCCTTTGTGCCCTAAAGCATATCAGTGTACTGATGTTGGGTCCAGACCAGGATTTCTTCACTCACAGCCTACAAGTCTTTTCTCTTTGCTCAGGGTGGGATTTCAGCTCCAGGTTAAGGTCTTTGGATACACTTGCTGCACCTAGGGCTGGTTGGGATCTATTCTTGGCTGGTGACGGCTGGCTCTCTTTTTTTTGCCTGCAGCAAAATGTGATCTGCTTGGCTCCATTGGATGGCCCACCTCTTGGCTCACAGAATCTGTTCTTCCTCTCTTAACTCCATTTTCACTTTCTGTAGCCACGTGGTGGAAGATGAGGAGAGAAAGGCCAGTGCGGTATCTTTAATACTTGTAGGAGAGAAGAAATATCAGGATGTTTACAGTTTCCACCTATGTGATAACACTTTTAGAAAGTTTAGAATGGAGAATAGATTGTGTCATAAGAACATAAGACTTGTCATACTGGGTCAAACCAAAGATTCGTCAAGCCCAATAGCCTGTTTCCAACAGTGGCCAAGCTAGGTTACAAGTACCTGGCAGGATCCGAAGGGGTAGACAGATTCCAAGCTGCTTATCCCAAGAATAAGCAGTGGATTTTTGCAACTCTGTCTTAATAATGGTTAATGGACTTTTCCTCCAGGAACTTGTCCACACCTTTTTTAAATGCAGCTACACTAATAGCTTTTACCACGTCCTCTGGCAATGAATTCCAGAGTTTAAGTATGTGTTGAGAAAAAAAATATTTGTTCTTATTAGTTAAGGGCCGGATTTTAAATGCCCTGCGCACTGGCGCGCCTATTTTGCATAGGCCGCTGGCGCGGGCGCACAGCCCCGGGACGCGCGTAAGTCCTGAGGCTTCGTAAAAGGGGCGGGGAGGGGGCGTGTCCAGGGCATGGCCGGGGTCAGGGGGCGGTTCGGGGCGGGACCAGGGGCATGGCGCCGGCCTGGGGGTATGGTCGAGGCCTCCGGACCAGCCCCCGGGTCGGGTGATGGCACGCCAGCAGCCCGCTGGCGTGCGCAGATTTACGTCTGCTTTCAGCAGGCGTAAATGATGAGGAAATGATGAGGAGTTCGGTTTTTGCAGAGTTTAAAATCAGGTTTAAACTGGAGAGGAGGAGGTTGATTTCTTGGTCACTCTTCTCTGTACCTTTTCTAATTCTGCTATATCTTTCTTGAGATGTGGTGACCAGAACTGCACACAGTACTCAAGATGAGGTCACACCATGGAGAGATAGAGGCATTATGATATTCTCTGTTTTATTCTCCATTCCTTTCCTAATAGTCCCTAGCATTCTATTTGCTTTCTTGGCTGCTGCTGTACACTGAGTAGAAGATTTCAATGTATTTTCAGTGATGACACCTAGATCCTTTTCCTGAGTGGTGATTCCTAATTTGGAACCTTGCATTGTGTACCTATAATTTGGGTTACTCTTCCTTAAAAACATCACTTTGCCTGGATCGGCCACTGTTGGAAACAGGATGCTGGGCTTGATGGATCCTTGGTCTGACACAGTATGGCAATTTCTTAGGTTCTTAAATTTCATTTGCCATTTTGCTTGTCAAGTCTCCCAGTTTTGCAATGTCTTCTTGAAATTTCTCACAATCCTCTTGTGATTTAACAACTTTGTGTCATCTGCAAATTTGATTACCTCACTTGTTTCCATTTAAGGGTCGTTTATAAATATATTAAAAAGCAGTGGTCCCAGAACAGATCCCTGGGAGACTCCACTATTCACTTTTTTCCATTGGGAAAATTTACTATTAAGCCCTACTCTCTGTTTTCTATCTTTTAACCAGTTCCCAATCCACAATAGGATACTGCTCCCTATACCATGACTTTTTAATTTCCTAAGAAGTTTATCGTGAGGGACTTTGTCAAAAGCTTTCTGGAAATCCGGATACACTATGTCTTATGTCACCTTCATATTATTATCTCTAATCTTACCATAATATGTGTAACCATGGAAAAGCAATCGGGCTAATTTAAAAGTCCTACATGCACCTATACCAGGAGATATGCGCGTGACCGCTAAGAAAAAGAGGCAGGCTGGGGCAGGGGCCATTAAGCGCTGTCCCACGGAAGTGCCCGCCGGCAGCTGTCCGGCATGCGCAACTTACTGCTGTCCCGTACAGCAGGTAAGTCGAAAAAAGAAAAAAAAGAAAGGTAGGTAGGTTTAGGGGTTGGAGGGGATGGGGAAATGGGAGGAAAGTGAGCTAGGGGGTTAGGAAGTTCCCTCCCAGTCCACTCTTTTATTGGAGCGGACTGGGAGGGAACTGGGGAAATAACCAATTGCGTCGCCGTGCGGATGTTATAAAATCCCGCCCCCCCTCCTTTGTGCGCGCATGTTATAAAATCAGCACGTCCATGCGTGTGCACCGGAACCGCGCGCACGTGGACCTCTGTGCGCATGTTATAAAATCTACCTTAATGTGCATTCATTGGTCCTATAACATACAGCACATCATGGTAAAATAAGAGGATAAAAAGAACCATTCTAGCACCCTTATGTAACTAGTTATTATAGCAATTCAAATAATATAAATAATAAATGTTACTTGATTGCATCTCATGACATTAGTTCTGTCAGAGGGTCCAAGCAACTTGGAAAACGTAACTCCTCTTTTATTATCATGCTTAATTATAAACCCAATCCCCATTGCACCTGGCTTTCACATTCATGTTGTCAAAAATGTTTTCAGATAACTGTATGCAGGAACACAAAAATGTAATTTGTAAAAAAAAACCTTGGCTCTTGTTCATCACTGAAGAATACTGAAGATGCACTCTCCTAATTAGCGGGCTGCCAGTTGTGATGGATGGTTCTCATTAAAAATACATGAAAATGATATACGCAACAACATACCAGCTCAGCTTTCTATCATATCCATTGAGACGAGCTGGTGCACTTTCATTCTGCCTTTAATAGGGGTTAACACTTACAACCATAGCTTCTTTTCCAAGGGCATTCAGGAGTTTCTTTCACTTCTGATGTCGATTATCTATAGTTGAATTGCTCTACGCTGCCTAGAGTTCTTTCTGAATCTGGCAACTAACAAATAAGTCACTGTTCCAGAGTGCCCAGGTCAAAGTCATGCAAGCATCGTCATTCTCCACAAATATAGGTGCCACATCTAGTTTGGGAAGGGATATTTCCTTTCATTTGGCTGGAAGAGCAACTATTTTCCACTGCCCCTTCCTGAAAGTTTCTCTTTCTCCAATGCACAACGAAGGCGCCTTTTCCTGTTGATGCCAGCCTGGTCTGAGTGTATTGAGATTTTATGATTAACCCCAGACCTCCTGGGGAAGAGCCATCGTACTGTGAAGCAGATGGGTCGATTGGAAGAAATCTGCTGTAGAACTTTTGTTACCGGTCAAGTGTGGATTTTCTTTTCTTTTTTTTTTTTAAACATTTGACAAACATTCAGTAAGCCTACAGATTTTTTAAAGGCTTGTCTAATCAGGGGCTGAATGTTGTTGTTGTTTTTTTTTAAAGAGATTCCCACATTCCAAATGAAAACATCACTGGAATGCTCCATTAAGGAGGCCTGATTCATCAAAGTCTTTTTCCATATAGCCACATAAGAGGAGAAAAGCCTTAATGAATCAGTGCCTAAGGTTTACATTTTGTCCACGGGAAGGAACATTTTCAAACAATTTTATCTGGGTAACTAAATAGTTAGACAGATTAAATTGGCAGATGAAAATTGCCTTCCCCTTCTATGAAATAGAAGGGGAAGGCAGGACTCAGCAAGCAACATGCAAGGGTTACTTTTTGATGTTTTATTTTATCGACTTTACAACAGCAGGTGGAAAGTCTGCAGCCACAAAATTACCCCCAGGGCTGGTCTGCTTGCAGGCCCATGGGTACTGAGTGCCCTCAGGCCTGCAAGCAATGTGGGGGGTCTTTAAAATTCCACCCCCATCCTCACCAATGGAGCTGTAATCAGCAAAGTTTTCTTCATGCATTAATATGCTGGAACTCTTGGTATGGGGTCTGGTTGTTTGCTGGTTGACCAATCTCTAAATTCATTATTAAGGTCCCGATCCACTAAACCACAGTAACTGGTGGCAACAATTAATGCACAACATTAGCGAATAGTCCCCATTTGAGATATGTTCTGTCACAAATAACGCATGTTAACTTGTGTTTAATGCATATTAATGATCCGTACCACGGGTGAATGAATCAGCCTCTGAATGCATATCACAAAATGTAAGATTACTCATGATAGCGCGTTTATATATCTCTGGCTGTAGGAAGCTATTTTAGAGTTGAGGTTCTGGATCTCTCAGCAGTTCATGCCATCTTTACCTTGAAGAGGCCCACCTCCCATTCTTAAACCAGTCACAACTTTTATGAAAATAAAGCATCTTTTTTCATTTTCATTTTATATTTTTATATTCTGTCTTTCCTGACTGAAAAAAAAGATACTTTCTATTTCTCTACTGTACAATTTCATTTTAACTTTAGTGACCCAATTTTGTGTAGAGAGTGGCAAACATGCAGTACTATCCCCCACCGTTTGCCTTTCAAATTACATTTTGATTGCCTGATAATCCACAGTATGTGCAATGTATGGCAAGCAATACTTTAAGGTGCTTTTCAATTTTTCCAATAAAATGTCAGAAGGGACAGCAGCTCACGAAAGCTAGTCACAAATATGTGAAGTTAGTCCAATAAAAAGGAACACGAACAACCTCAAGAACAGCCAAGGCCTGTTCCAAGCCCTCCTAGAGAAGTACCAACTGCGCAAGCAGAGACAGGGAGCGTATCTTTCCTCCACGAACATCCTTGCTGGGCATGTCAGAGGACTTTGTGCTGGGCAGGTATCGCCTCAGCTCTCAGGCAATACCGGAATTATATGAAGAAATCCGAGGTGATCTGGCTCTGGTCACCGAAAGGTCCCACGCTGTGCCTGGCCTCACCAAACGGTTGGCCGCCCTGCATTTCATGGCAAGCTGTTCCTTTCATACCACAGGAGGAGTGGTGGGGGGGAATGTCCCAAAGCACTTTCTCATGCTGTCTCAACCAGGTCATTGAAGTAGACTGACTGCAATCCTCACTACATTAAATTTGCTCGCGACATGCAGAACTTGATGGATTTGAAGAGAGGGTTTTATGCCTTCGCACACATTTCCAATGTTGTTGGAGCAATTGACGGCACTCATGAGGCCATCATTCCACCCTGTCAGGAGGAAATGTACTGCAACAGACAGCTCTTCCACTCCATTAATGTGCAAGAGGTCTGAGATGCTCAAATGCACATACTTGACGTCGTGGCCAGATTCCAGGGAGTCGTGCACGATTCCTTTATAAGCCAATCGGGCCTCTTTAAAAATTTTGAGGCTGGCATGTATGGTGACACTTGGCTTGTAGGTAAGACACACTTTTCTTTCTGTATTCCATTTCTGCCTATGTGTTTGTGGCTAATTGCACCCAAATGGGGGTGGGTGGGTGCGGGGGAGGAATGAATGGGTGTCATGACAAGTGGCTTGTTCAGTCACATATGTAGCCCATTGGCCCTGACCATGGCTGTTTTCCACATGCTTCAGGCTGTGGCAAACTTTGTGATGCAAATAGTGCACAGCACCTAAAGCTCACTGAGTGAACAGGTACTATATACTTTGAACGTCTTCAATAATCCTGTTCCTATTCTCCCCTTGAGAGCTATTTTAATCTCACAGATGATTCACAAGCTTCAACTGTCCATACTGCTGGCACAGCACCATCAAGTGTGGGGCTATTATAGAGTTGTGAGGAAGATTGTCACAGACTGTTTCTGTATAGCCTCACACACCTATACTACAAGCAGCATCCTATGCATGTTCGTAGTCTGACATATTCCCTGTGTGTGAGCTCTCAAATGGTTTTCTGTGCAAGACAGACTGCACAGCTGCCATGGACATTTGCATTCACACCATGAGGTATGGCTTTTGCAGGTAACACAGGTGTGGCAGGCTGCTACACACCAGTAGCCTTTGCAGGTTGTGAGGGCATAGCACGCAATAGGTCCAATACCCACAGCTGATGTAGTAGTTGTCAACAGCTGACCTACATAATGCTACAGCTAGCCTGCACATATACTGGCCTACAATAATGTGATAGGCACTTAGGCTACACAAATCACCCTTAAAGGCTCGGCAAAGGTACAGGCTGCCTTATACTGTCTTACTGGATGCTGTGGTTTGACACTCACATCCACAAGTGACAATGCTATGACTGATGCCTTTAATCTGTCATTGCCACAGGAGATTCTGGGTATGGTTGCAGGGCCTGGCTTCTCACCCCCCCCCCATTGCTATTCCCAACACGCCAGCAGAGATGAGGTACAACGAGGTCTTATGTGCTACCCGATGTGTCATTGAATGCACCTTCGGACTTCTCAAAAGTTGCTTTTGCTGTTTGGACAAGACGGGTAGAGCTTTAAGATATGCGCCACCCAAAGTGGCAAAGATAGTGTTGCTCTGCTGTGTATTCCATAATCTCGCTCCATGCTACAGTGGAGATAGGTCCAGATCTTCCCCCAATTCCACCATGTCAACCTGCCCGATGCCAGGAGAGCCCACTGAGGGACAGCCAGCTTTGGCAAAACCTTACAGAATGCTACTTTGCCTGATAGGTTTCACATACCTCTTCCTCTTCCATGGGAGGTAGTCCAGAAGCGTGTTAGCTGTTCCTCTCTACGCTAGCATCTTTCGTTCTGACACTGTTACCATGTGTAGGTCACTGTGTAACAGAAAACATGTATGCCTACTAAGCATTTGTCTTGACAATGCGGCAGTACACTGTACTGGAAAAACTGTGGTACAAGTAAAGATTACATCAAAGACATGTCACTGCCACCATGTGTTCTGCCTGATAGTTACACTAAAAGAGGCACGTATTGCGTGACACTTTGTGGGCTACCTAGCATGATGTGCCTTGCCCGCCCTCCCCAGCGAACCCCATCCTACCGCTCACAAGTGTCTGACATAGGCTCACCAATGTGCAGCCACCCCAGCTCCTTCTGGAGCATCGAACGCTGCAGCTGTCAAAATGCTATAAACGTTAAATAAATGTGAACCATAAGAAGGCTCGTGTGAAAGGTGCAAGCACACAGCTAAAGGTTTCAGTGACCGAATAGGCTGGTTACAGCCTTATTCCAAGATGCAGAAATGTGTGTATGTCAGGTGCTAGCCCTGTATTAGATCTGCTTACTGTCACATGGCCATGGCCACACAGAGCTGATACTACAGCCTCGCTACTTAAAGAGCCGCTGCAGATTAGGAATTGCAACTGCATCCACATTGACGGCATATTTACATCCAGTCCTGGTCTTACTGCCAGGCATGCAGGTATTGACAGTTTGGTTAAGCTTGTCAAACCTATAGACTAATCACAGGAATTGCCTGCATGTTATGGCTTCCAAGCCAGCACAGGATTTACTAGTCACAAAAACTGAACATACTTAGCAAGAGTAATGCACACATGATAGTGCTGTAGTTGCACCCCTTCCATTTCACCCTTGCTATGTGATGCCGTAGACACTATGCGCACAGCTCCTTACAAGCTAGCCTTCCTCTTGGTGGTTGCATGCACCTGACTACACCTAGTGATGCAATTTAGAAATAATACTATGCAAAAAGGTGAGGCCCTTGTCCATCATGATGTCATGTATGTTGCTTTAGCTTCTCGGTGAGCCTACAGCAGGATGCACGTCACGCTCAGTGAAAGCAGGATTAGGGATCAGATAGTGTCCTCCCTTCACTTGTCATTTGCAATGACCTATGACATGTGACTGTCACAGTATATTTTCAAACCACACTTACAGCATCCACATCTATTATGAACAAAGGTTTATGTCATATAGGCCAACGGTATGGTGTGTTTGAACCTCCTGCCTTCAAGCCTCCCCTCACAATTAGCCTTACTCAGATAGGAAGATGTCACGTACGTGCAAGTTCATTGGGCCTTATGCATCAATAATTGTCATGTGGTGCAGGTTATGCACGTAAGTATGAACCATTACCATATGCAGAGTATTTACCTTGTACCTATACCTACAATCTCTTACAGTGCCGGTGATCTCTGAGCACCGTGAAAGCACATAGGCTGAGCAGTCCTGCCCCAAATTGTTTACAGACAGTTCTGTTGCCAACATCACCGCACACGTTTCCATGCTGTCAGGCCTGCATGCCCTTGCTGATGCACTTGCGTGTCACCACTGCTGGGGAATCTGGAAGAGCTGCTATTCTCTAGGCTGAGCATCATGTGCTGTAAGTCACTTCTACTGCTTGTTCTGACCAGGCCAAGTCTACTGCTCCACTGGCAATGAAGTGGTCTGTGTTTTGCATTGTGGGTAGAGAAAATCTTGTCAGCTGAAGAGGTCTGGAGCCTACTAGCTGCCCACATACAGGCCGATGTAGTATGGTGCGCTGGCCGCAGCGCATGGCTCAACACACAGTTGGATGTGCAATTTGGACATGTGGCCATACCCCGTGATGCAAAACGGGGGTTAGCGCGTCCAAAACACGCAACCACCCGCCTGCGTAGATAACAGTGCTCATCACATGTAAATTCATGTTGATGAGCGCTATTGTGTATTCCCCTCAATGCAGAAAAAAAATGTGTGCCCAATCCGCAGCTTACGCTCAGAAATTAATGCCAGCACAGAGCTGGCATTAATTTCTGAGCTGCCAAAAAAAGTGTACAGAAAAGCATCTGTACTTCCAGCGCTGTTCCTGATTGGTCCTTTTCACTGACATTTGTCATTGGGCCTTATGCATCAATGATATGCCTGGGTATGGCCTGGGTCAGATGGTCTTGCCTGCTAGATAATTGTCAAGTTGGAATGTGCCAGTGCATTCTAGCATGCAAGGTCATGTGGAGGGCAAACCTTTAACCATCTCAACCGGTAGCCCAAAAAACACTCAATGAAAGGAGACAATCCAGTGGGAGCACTGAGAGGAGAGGATCACCTTGCTGGTGACTGAAAGGAATCAATAAGTTTTGATTGGAGAGAAGTAAACTATTGGGGTATATTATCTAGTGTGTTTGTGCTTTTAATAGTCAATAAGGCAGCTAATAAACAGAAGTTGGTGTGTTTATTTTTAAATAGTCAGTCAGTAAGGCTGCTAATAATCAGAAGTTAGTGTGTTTGGCAAGTCTTGGGGGACCCTCCTGACCACCATAAGACTTGCCAAAAGTCCAGCGGGGGTCCGGGAGCGACCTCCTGCATTCGGACCATCGGCTGCCAGTAATCAAAATGGCGCCGATAGCCTTTGCCCTTACTATGTCACAGGGGCTACCGGTGCCATTGGTCAGCCCCTGTCACATGGTAGGAGCACAAAATGGCACCAGCCATGTGACAGGGGCTGACCAATGGCACCGGTAGCCCCTGTGACATAGTAGGTCAAAGGCTATCGGCTCCACTTTGATCGAGGCAGGCCAGACAGCCCGACGGCACGGAGGGAGAAGTCCCTCGCAGGACCCCGCTGGACCACCAGGGATGTTAGTAAGTCTTGGGGAGGGATTGGGATGATGGGGGGAGGGGGGAGGGGGTTGTATTTAATATATTAAAGTGAATTTTAATGCTTGGGGTGAGTTTTTTTGAGCTTCGTTTTCCCGCGTCGTTTTTTGGGCCGGTTTCGTTTTCCCCGTTTAGTTTTTGTTTGTTTTTTCAAAAAACTAATCGAGGAAAAATGAACTTTACCCCGAAGCGTCCGACTCAAAAAACGACCCAGTAGAAAAAAACGAAGCTCATCTCTACTAATAAATACAATACTGTTGAAAGTGTGTACTGAAGGGGACAGCCTAAAGGCCACAACAGCAAAGTTTAGCATGAGGGCAGCAGGACCAAGCCTGGAGAGTGCAGCATGGATGCAGCAGAAGACCCAGCAGTATGGACAAGGCAAGGAGGAGGCCCAGCAGCATGGAGATATCAGGTGCAGGAGCTGAGAAGAGATGAGACACCAGCAGCACTGAGTAGGAGATGAGACATGAAGACAAGAGGCAGCAGCTAGACACAGAATGGAAGGGACTTCAAGGAGGCTGGAATACATGCAGAGCATTGAGGAGGCTTCTTTATTAGTGTGCTGAATGAAAATGAGTAAGAGTACTCTATTCCTTCTGAGTGCTGTGAAGCCAGGCCCAGCTGCCTTCTTCCATCTAGACGGCATATCAACTCTGTTGTCAGGCCAGTCCAAGCTTTTCCTACAAATTTTCTTCTTGGGGCTTGTAGTTCAGTTTATCATGGACCCCTGCCACATTGTTGCTTGGCACTTGGGGGGGGGGGGGAGGGCATGGATTTGGGTGGCCTAACCCTCGGGTATCTCCCCTTATGGGGACTGCTGCAGGGTGTTGAGTCCACAGAGGCAGCAGAGGATTCTGACGGCTGTTCTGGCAAACTTTGGAGGATCTGTGTTAGCACATTTGTCATATTGCTCATGGCAGCAACCAGTGTATTGATGTTTTGTGTGTTTGGTGCAGTATCTTGTTGCAGGATCCGGTTTTGGTGGTTTACAGACCTCCTTAGGGCTCATAACTCTGCACGTATGTGCCTCAGCTCAGCATCATGCATTATTGATGCTGGTTTTGGTGTCGGTGCTGCTGGAGTGGCCGGTAACTGTCGCTACAAGATAGGCATTACTGAGCTTGTAGGCTCCTCCTGCCGAGGGCATGGTGGTGGTGCCTGGCGCAGTGGTGTGCTGGCTCATGGTTGATATGTATCTGGAGGCTGCTATTCCTGGCTCTCTTCCTGCACAAATTTATCGAGGTTCAGGGACACATCAAACTCCTCAGCGCACACACACACACACAGCTTCTCCTCACCTCCACTCCTCACCACTTCCACTCTTCCTCACCACCTCCACATAAAAAAAACAGACAAACTGGACTAACAAACACTTTCACTCCAACACAGATGACTCAAGAGAACGGGAAAGGGAAACCGAGGACAACAGCAAGCAAGACAACGCAATCAGTGATCACTCTAAATAATCTCCAACTAGCCATCAACAACACCTACTTTACCTCCTCTCTCCAAACTCCTGACAAACCCTCAAAGAGGCATGTGCTGGAAGCCTGTATTTTTACAGGGAAAAACTGACACACGCCGTGACGACGCAACACAGCATGCGTTAAAATAGCTATGTGATGCAGCAGGCCGACAAGTATAACAAACACGATCTCTTTTTATCGCAGATGCTATTTGACGCAATAAATATAGCTAAATGTTGAATGTAGGTCTAAGTTAGGCAAATATGCTTATTTGAAAACGTACCTATGTTCAGGGGCCTATTAGGTCTACTATTGATTTGACTAGATTTAGGCTCTGAAGATGGATGCCTAGTGTTGAAAATCAGTACTAAGCTCTCAACCTTTTTTTCCCATCCCTTAAGCCACACCATAGCTGCCTACGGTTTAAAATGCTAAATTTATGCCCTGACTCCTAGAAAACCAGGAACTGAAATCTAGGAACCCAGCACCATACTTAGTTTTCAAAAGGGCCAACTTGGGCCCTAACTCCAAAAGTTAGGCTCCTAAACCCTTTGAAAATCGTCCTCTGTTTTATAGATGGAAAATGAGATGAAATAATCTAAATAAATAGAAATTGAAATGAATAAGAAAATGAGGTTTTTTTTTTCCATGCACATTCCTAATACTGAAATATTTAAAAGAAAATTAAGAATGTTTATAATCTGGTAAGATTTGTGTTAAGTGAGCACACAGATTTTCCTGACTGTCCTGTTTTGATTTAACAGTATGAAAGACCTTTTCTGTTACTTTGCAGAGCCTCTGTTTCTCAAGGTTGAAACTCCCTTTCAATAATTATGAAAAAACAGTTTGTGTTATCTGTAATTAAAAGGAAAGGAGCCGACCTCTCCTGTCAGAGCTGCCAGTTTGGACCCTGTTCTGCCGAGCACTTCCTACCGCGGCGAACCTATTAGTTTTGGTGCAGTGTTACCATGACAGCCAGGCCGAATTCAAGACGGGAAAACCCACGTGAGAGCACTTGCAGCATCTCTTACGTACGGGCATCTGATTAACAGGACCACCGTCAACACTAAAGAAAATGCAACTGTTCAAACTTCCAGACCCTGCTTGAAAACTGATTTTACAGTCTCAATTTCAACATTTTTTTCTACTTCTAGAAATAGATTTTTTTCCCCTCAATAAAAGAACAATTATTTTTGAGAAAGGATGGGTCCCTAAATAAATGAAAGATACTTTTTGTATGTTATTATTGAAAGCTTCTACCAGTCAGACAGTCAATATACTCGAGAGAATCTGCTTTAATTTTGTAGTGCAAATGTTTCCTCAAGAAAAAAAAAAATATAAATAAAATATCAAGCAGTGGCAGAAATGGGAAGCGTTTGAGAAGCAGAGGAATGCATCGCTATTTAGCTGGAAGGGAATTTGCCTCTTCAATAGGATTAACATGAATCTCTTTTAAACTATCACAGCTGAAAGCTTTATTCCCTTCGTTAGGTCAGTTTGCCCTGCAAGAAAAAAGCGTCCCATGGTCAGTTTGCACTCAGTGACTGCATATTACTCGCAGCTTCTTCACAGACTCTCCTGCACGTTAGACGTCATTCACAGCTCACGGAAATGAGCCATATCACGCCCTTAAGCATCGCCACCGTAATTGCCACCAAGATATCATCTTTCATCATGATGTGCTCTATCCATTAGGTTACATAGACAAGTCCAGCATAGCTACACCTCCCCAGAGACCAACTGGGTTGCCGCTGGCAGCTTTCTGGTGGATGAGCACCGTATCCAGTTATTTCATGGGGACCCAGGAGGTCGAAAGTTCAGGTGGTAGCCTCACTGCAGAAATTGTGGATAAGACATGGGGGGGAGCAGGATGTTGGGATTAAGAATGGGATCTTTTTTGTTCATCTACCCAGCATGATAGAGATCGCAATGAATAAAACAAACCCTGATTTGGACAAGAAGTGATATCCTGCAAGTGGTCTTACCTTCTAAGGCTGGCAGCTGGGCGATAACACCGCAAGGCAGAAAGATGGAAAGCAAGTAAAGAGGACAACTAGGCAGACTGGATGGGACCACTGGATGTTTTTCGGCCATCATCTACTCTGCTGCTGTGCAATACCTGGAGTATAACAATGTCAGCAGTCCTAGACTAATGCACTGATAACAGGCAACTGTTTAATTCCTATGCTGTAGGAAATACATAGCGGGGTAGATTTTAAAAAACTGCGCCTTCGCGTACTTTTGTTGGCGCACCAGGCGCAAACAAAAGTACGCTGGATTTTAGTAGATACGCGCGTATCTGCTAAAATCCAGGATCGGCGCGCGCAAGGCTGCCGATTTTGTGCAGCCTTGCGTGCGCCGAGCCGCGCAGCCTGCCTCCGTTCCCTCCAAGGCCGTTCCGAAATCGGAGCGGCCTCGGAGGGAACTCGCTTTCGCCCTCCCCTCACCTTCCCCTCCCTTCCTCTATCTAACCCCCCCCCCCCCCCCAGCCCTATCTAAACCCCCCCCTACCTTTGTCGGGGGATTTACGCCTCCCGGAGGGAGAAGTAAATCCCCGCGCGCCAGCGGGCCGCTAGCGCGCCGAGACGCAACCTGGGGGCGGTTCCGGAGGGCGCAGCCACGCCCCCAGACCGCCGAAACCACGCCCCCGGGCCCGCCCCCGAAACGCCACGTCCCGCCCCCAAAATGCCTTGCCGATCGGCCCCTCCCCCGACACGCCTCCGACACACCCCCCTCAAAAAACCCCGGGACTTACGCGAGTCCCGGGGCTCTGCGCGCGCCGGCAGGCCTATGGAAAATAGGCCTGCCGGCGCGCAAGGCCCTGCTCGCGTAAATCCGGGCGGATTTACGCGAGCAGGGCTCTTAAAATCCGCCCCAGCATGTTTACTATAGTTTTTCACTGAACTCAGTGCAAATGATTTATTGAGCCCCGAAAGTTCATTCATTCATTCGTCCATTCAATTTATAACCGCTCTTCTAAACCCAGAGCAAATTACAGAAAGATGAGACGCTAATATAGAGTTGAAACTCCAAAGAAGAATATCCATGCAAATAATATGTAACTGAACTGACTAAAATAATATGCTCTCCATAGAATATGTACTGAAGCCTTCAGTCTTTCTCTTGGCAAGCTCTTTGCTTATTAAACGTGAACAGGAATTTGCCAACTCCGCACAAAAAGAAGCCAGGACAATATGATCATAAAAACATAAGATGTGCCATACTGGGTCAGACCAAGGGTCCAATAAGCCCAGCATCCTCTTTTCAACAGTGGCCAATCCAGGTCACAAGTACCTGACAAGTACCCAAATATTAGATAGATCACAAGCGCTACAGTCACTATTTTTTGTCTTGCTTAGTTATGTAATATTAGCATTTCATAAAATGATAATTTTAGAGTCAACCTTCAAAATATTCCAAACATAATTGACAGCAGCAGTATCTTTCTCTTCAAAATGCATTTTATCAGCTTTTGCCTTCTCCTCCTAGGCATAATCAAGGATGGGCTTATTCAAATTACAGGCAGTCCCATAGCTCCATTGATCCTAATATCTCTCTCAGACAATATACTCACTGAGATGTATCTCATGGTTTTCAATTTCCCTATTACTAGACATTTTGCAGCAATTAAGGTCCTCAAATTTACTCACGGAGACTGGAGATATCACCTCCCAGAATATGATGTCATTGCTTAACAGAGACACGGTTTCCATGGAGAATGATACCGAGGCACCAGAGTGGTTCTCAGCTGGTGAATCAGGAGAAAATATGGGTCACGTAAGACGCATGGGGGTCTACATTACAATTTTTATTAATGGCAAGTCAGAAGTAAGATATGGGGCAGCTAGACTACAGCACTGATATTTTCCAATCGTGCACGAAACACGCAAGGTTAACTGTGCTTTGAAATAAAGGATGGAGGAGTTTTATTCCTACCTGAGTTTGATTCTTGAGCATGAGCACTGCTCCTCGGGACAGCTGGATGTAGGGATGGTGTGGAACTAGTGTTCACAGCACTTAGGTGTAGGGAAGGAGGGGGTCCCAAACTCGCACACAGCTGAAACAAAGTGGCTATTTTCAGGGTGCACGCATATCGGTTTCCAGAAAGTGTTGGTCTGTGCTGTGATGAGTGGGCTACATGGGGGGGGGGGGGGAGGGGTAAGGGACCAAAGAATTATAAAATATGGGGGGAAAAACCCAGGTAGTCAAGAGTTCAAGATTCTTGACACCACACTTGAGGTCAGCATTGATAGCACTGTAGATCCAAGGGATCAAAAGGAAAGTCCAGTGCAAAACATTCATCAACCATGTGTTTGTGTAGGGCAGGGATTCTCAGGCCGGTCCTCGGGGCACACCTAGCCAGTCGGGTCTTCAGAATATCCACCATGAACATTCATGAGATTAATTTGCATGCACCACTTCCACTGTATGCAAATCTCCCTTATGCATGTTCATGGTGGATATCCTGAAAACCCGACTGGCTAGGTGTGCCCCGAGGACTGGCCTGAGAAGCACTGGTAGGGGATCAAATCAAAGATTATTGGGTAGAGTATAGGGGAGAAGAAATCAGAAGGGGTGAACACCTGAAAAGGGGATAATTCTGATACAAAATATACCCTTTTTATTTTGCATTTGAGCAAACAGAATCCAGCGCTGTTGCAACTAATATGAAAGTGGATTTGATAAGCTGCAGTGAATGCAATAATAAAATAACTTTCTCAAAGGGAAAAAAAATACAAGGACCACCTCATGGCTTTCATGGGTGACTCAGACTGAAAAGCTATGTTGTGTAAAATCATTCTCTGCCAGTGCTGCCTCAGCAACTAAAGACTTTCTTCTGAGCCAATTAACTAATTAGCAAAAGAGAAGCAGAGAGGTTGATTTAGATGCATCAAAAAAATGTCCACAGATTCTACTTTAATGGATTGCATGTTCAACAATCTGTAGTACCCATGATAAAAAACATTATAGGGATGCTCAGAAAAAAAATTATTTTGGTTCATTTTTTGTTTTGTTTTCTTTATTTTTTTTTAATTTTTTCAGTTCATTTAGGGGTGGATTTTCAAAACTTATGTGCACACGTCCATGTGCGCATGCTACCCAGCACGCACACATGGACGTGTGATTTCATAACATGCGCGTGCTGGCGGCACATGTTATGAAATGCCAGGTCAGCACGCGCAAGGAGAGGTCCAGTTAAGCAATTACGCACGGCGACGCATCAGGGCCTTCCCAACCCCCTAGCCTAACCTCCCTTCTGGTCGCCGCATCTCAAAAAAGATATAGTTGCGATGGAGAAGGTACAGAGAAGGGCAACCAAAATGATAAAGGGGATGGAACAGCTCCCCTATGAGGAAAGGCTGAAGACGTTGGGGCTGTTCAGCTTGGAGAAGAGACGGCTGAGGGGGGCTATGATGGAGGTGTTTAAAATCATGAGAGGTCTTGAACGAGTAGATGTGACTCAGTTATTTACACTTTCGAATAATAGAAGGACTAGGGGGCATTCCATGAAATTAGCAAGTAGCACATTTAAGACTAATCAGAGAAAATTATTTTTCACTCAACGCACAATTAAGCTCTGGAATTTGTTGCCAGAGGATGTGGTTAGTGCAGTTAGTGTAGCTGGGTTCAAAAAAAGGTTTGGATAAGTTCTTGGAGGAGAAGTCCATTAACTGCTATTAATCAAGTTGACTTAGGGAATATCCACTGCTATTAATTGCATCAGTAGCATGGGATCTTCTTAGTGTTTGGGTACTTGCCAGGTTCTTGTGGCCTGGTTTTGGCCTCTGTTGGAAACAGGATGCTGGGCTTGATGGACCCTTGATCTGACCCAGCATGGCAATTTCTTATGTTCCCCTTCCCCTAACCTGCCCTCCCCCCTATCCCTGTCCTAACTAGCTCAATTTTTATCTCACCTTTTGCTCCTGCCTCGGAGCAGGAGCAAGTTGCATGCACCGGCACCCTGCCAGCATGCAAGCCCCTGGCACAGCAGCAAATGGCCGCTGAGCCGGGCGCCTCTAGCACTGCCCTGCCCTTGGACCGCCCCTTTTTCAAGCCCCAGGACTTACACAAGTCCCGGGGATTTACACGCGTGGCCGGGCCATTTGAAAATTGGCCCGGCCACGCATACACCCGGGCTTTTACTCGTGCCGGGGTTTGAAAATCTACCCCTTAATGTTTTGGGGGGGGTTTTTGGTTTGGTTTGTCTGCCAAACTTAAAAAAAACATTAAAACTGAAAAGGCCCCCAAAACAAAAAAACAAAACATGATGGACTCCTAAAGGCCCTCTAATCCCCACTCCCACCAGGCAAACAGAAGCCTGGGGCCCCAGCCTACCTGGCTGAGCCACCATCATAAACACTTTCTGCTTGACGTTTTTCATTCTCCTTGAAACCCCTTCAGCAAGGTAGATGAAACAATTGTCTTTTGCTTAAGAAACATGTCAGAATGGAAAAAAATGATGAACGAATGAGGGTCCGCTGGCTGAAAAAGCATTCAGAGTGAATTACAATGCATGGATGTTCGGGGAAAGGTTGGATAATGAATGGGGAAAAAAATAAGGTAGAACACCCTTAACTTCTAAAAAAAAGGATTTAGTAACATCTAAATCTAACTACAAGTCTCCCTCTACTTTCTAACCTCACCCAATTGAACAGAAAACCCCTTAACACAATATGGATAGCTCCCATTGGGTGAGGATAGTGGGACTGTGATCTAAGATCCTAAGGACATCTTCAAATTGGGTTACAAATAATTTAGTCCAGGTCTGATCTTAAACTTGACCAATGGGAAATACCCAGATTGAGGGTAATTTTCAAAGCCTTTTCTGGGGGGGGGGAACAGTGCTTTACCTATGGAATTTAGCTTGTAGAAAATTTCCCGTCCCTATTTGGAAAAAAGGATGTGTGTGGGGTCTTTATGTGTCACTATTACCTGCAGTGAGAAGAGGCACTCTCATGGGTGGGGTTTCAAAGGATGTGCATATTTTTCACAAGTATGCATATATTTTTGTTTCTAGGATCAAAAAATTACCTGCATAAATTAGCAGGCACAAAGTACCAGCAGACTTTGCACCAATGAAGTGAGCTATAAACCTATTTCCCAAATGGACACGGTTTTGAACTGTAATCCTCAGTTGAGGTTTTCTGAGGCATCTCTGTTAGAAATGTTATCCTATGTTTGTGCCAGATGAAAAGGGTTTCTTTGGTCTTCGGGCTGGCAGAGGATTTCGGCTCAGGGAGAGGGGGCATGGAGTTTTCTCCATGGAGGTGGGGCCTACTCCACAGGAGGCAGGACGCCTATCTGGGGGATGTCTCGGGTGCAAAGCCCACTCCAAGGGTGGGATTTGCTCCTGGGCGGAGTCTTCTGGGTTTGTATGTCTCTGAGAGATTGCCTGTTGAGGGGCTGAGGGGGGGGGGTCTCTTGGTGCTATCTGCCCTATGTTTGCTTGGGAGGAGGCTAAGATGTCATATGGCTAACCACACTTCCTGACGTATAATTAACTTTCTATGGCTTACTACAAATCATGTGGTTTAATGTGATTCACATTAAGACATTTTAATAATACTGAGCTGCTTTTCATGCATTTGCATATGATGCAGCTCATTAATATTTAGCTCATATTAAAAGAATGTTTTTGTTATTATCGGTAATGCTTGAATGACCATTAATGAATATGTGTGTTACACTGGTATACAAATTTTAGAAGTTTTCTGCTTCGGTGATAAAATGAGCCATGTATTATTGAAGTTGATGTGCTGAATTCTAATATGACAATTAAAAAATCAAATATGGTTACTGTTTCCGTGATAGTTAGGTTTTTACATTTTACGTGTATTTCTATCGTGTAGACAGTGCGTAGGTAGTAGAGTTTTAATCATAAATTGTAAATGTTGGTCTTTTCGTGTATTTATGGTTGCATAAATTTCAGCTGTCCTGTTTATGTAACACTTTAAAAATTAAATCAACAAAAGGATTATAGAAATAAAATTTACAATGAAACAAAAGGCTAAAAACTATTCAGGTGAACTTTTTAAAGGAGTTATGCGTATAAATGTAAATTCTATTGTAGAAATTTTCAAAAGCCATTTACTCGCATAAAGGGCACTTACACAGGTAAATCCTATGGACAATTCAATGATATATGTTGTAGCAATTTTCAAAAGCCCACTTACATAGGTGAAGTGCATTTACACATGTAAAACTTAGTTTTAAGCGTGTATATGCTTTTGAAAATCAGGCCCTTAATGAATATATTTGTACATAGTTTAGTCCTTATTCAGTGGCTGTTGCGCAGGAGGTGGACCCTTGGGCTGAGGTAGGGTTGACGCTACCCATAGGGGAGGCCCTACGGGTCCCCACCGTCGGCAGGCAGAGCTGGCTGACTGACGGAGGCTGACTGGAGCTTCACCAATACCAGCCCTCGTTCCCCGCAGGTTGAGCCCTTGGGTACTGGGGCAGGCTGGAGTTAGGTGGGCCTCCGTCTGAGGTCAGCCAGGGCCGGCCCACGCAACAGTGGTTACTCGGCGCTTCTTGGCTGGTCTCTTGTATTCATTAAATGGAGCATCTCTTGTCCCTGTCCAGCAATAATCTGCAAGCATTGATGGGCTCCATTTGCCCTGATACCATTTTTCCATTGCTGCAATGTCCTGATGAAATTGCTCACCAGGCTCACTGCTAACTGCTCTGCAGTTTGGCATAAAATATCTAGATGATAGTGTAAAAATGTATCTTTAGTGACATGTTGCAGCCAAGGCTTTTGTATGCCTTGAGGACGTTTTCCACCAACTCCTTGTAGTTGTCTGCCTTGTTGTTTCCAAGAATATTTGTTATCATTAACTGGAAGGCTTTCCACTCTGTCTTTTCCCTGCCATGCAATGCAAGGTTAAATGCATCATCTTGAAAAAGTTTATGAATCTGAGGGCCAACAAAGACATTTTCCTTTGTCGTGGCTTCATTTAACCTTGGAAATTTGCCACCGAGGTCCTTGAGTGGATCAACACATGTGCAATACTTGAATCAGCTACATGCATACATTGTATGATTAAGAATGAAAATCACAGTGTTTTTCCTAGTTCTTTTGCTCACTTGTGGTGGAGGAACTTATTTGCATATTTTGATGTTGCTGATACCACTGCACATAACTGCATCCTGTTAGAGGAGGAGGAAGCCAATGTATTTTGGATGTCAACCCCTCCCCCCCAACCCCCTTCCAAAAAAACAAAGAAAGACTGTGGAGGAAATCATGAAAATAATTCACTAGTCTACTCTTGAACAACAGGCTAGAAGGCAAAAGGCTATATAGAATACAAGCATGTCACAGAGTAAGAGCTGGAAATGTAGGAATAGAAATGCTCATAGCCTGGGCAATAACAAACAAGAACTGCAAGCCGAGGTGGTGAAGATGGACCTCGATAGTGTTGCAGTCACAGAGATGTCGTCCGTGAATCCAGTGAATGGGATACTGCCAAACCAGGTTATTGTCTGCTAAGAAAGACATCGATGACTGAAAAGGGGGATGAGCAGCTCTTTATGAATAACATAATATCAGAGGCACTGAACGCAGGTAGTGTGGGGAAAAGAGGAGGTGGTTTGGGATGTCTTGGAAAGTGGAAATGGCACTTCCATCTACACTGCTGTAGTCTATAGAGCTCCTACTCAAACAGAGGAACTGGAGAGACAGCTGACTCTCGACATTCAAAATATAAGCATGAAGGCTGAAGTGCTGTTGGGAGATTTTAACCTGCTGGATTGTGGCCTGAAACCGCTAAATTGGAAAGACGTAGAGAGACTGTGTATGCCCTCCAACAAGCTCTGCTCAGACAAATGGTGCTGGAACGCACAAGAGAAGGGGTGGTACTGACCTGATACTGACAAACAGAGGAAGGGTCTCAAATGTATGGTTTGAAATAACAGGCAAGGTGGAGAGGAATCACACGAAGCGCAAGGTCCTGAGTTTCAAAAATACTAACTTTGGTAAAATGGGCACGTATCTCAAGGAGGCGTTGGTGGGCTGGGAGGAGGCAGGAGAAGTGGAAGAACAGAGGGCCAACGTAAAGGAAGCAATAAAAAAATGCTGGAGGAATAAATACAACGAAGAGGAAAAGATGACCGACGTGGCTTTCCAAAGAGGAAAAGGCAAAAAAAGCATTCGACAAGTACAAAGGTTCTCCAAAAAGTAGAACCCTAGCAAGAGTATCTAGCAAAGTTAAAGGCAAAGGAAGAAACCAGGATAGCAAAAGCACACGCAGAAGGAAAAAACAGGTATAGAAACAAAAGGAGATGACCAGCCACTTTCCAGGTATGTCAGAGAAAGGAGGAACAGTGAGTGAGACTGAAAGGTGGCGAGGAGCCATGTGCGGTGAGAGAGAAGGACAGAGCGGAAATGCTGGACGTATATCTCTGAAGACAAGCACCAGAGCTTGCTGCCAAGGCATGCAACAGCCCTCAAATGTTTTTTTTTTTTAATGCGCAAGGGACGTCACAAAGAGGAAAGACTATCAGAAAGACACGTAGCTGGAGTAATGGCGCTCTGCGTCAGTTACTAATTAAGGTCTAATGCAATCAATTCTCTAAGACTATTTTACTAGTATAATTGAATTGTGAATGAGATTGAATCATACCCTTATTATTATTAATCAATAAAGAGCGGATATGGGCTGGAGAACTGAAATTACCTTTCCTTACCACTGAAGCAAGCACACATTAATATGCTCCTAAGGGTCTAGTCACCTTCTAGCAGAAAAGCTGATACTTGCATTGATATTTTCTGTGGTGAGCAGTCCCTTTTTTTTTTTTACATCTAAAACGGAAAAGTTCTGATACTAAGTAAATATACATCTAGATATGCTTTCCTAATATAACTAGAATTTCCCTAAGGCTTCAGATTTATTTTCTTACCGTTACCCATTGAATGCAGTCTGAGAGCTAGCAGTTTCCTGCAGTATTGCTGTTTTTGAAACAATAAGGCAGCCATCCTTTACAACATGGATAACTGCTATTGGGGATGATTTAAGATATAATATTTAACTATTGGGGATGATTTAAGATATAATGTCATAGCAAAGCTTACACTGGCCAATACAAAATGACAGTAACATACTGTCATAAAAAGCGTGCCTTTTCTTTTTTTAACATTTCTGTTGTATTTTTCCATGCACCTCACATATCCATTCCAATTCATCAAAAAATGAAATGAAATTGCACAGATACAATCAGGGATGGTAACTTTCAAACCAGTGAGCAGGTGCACTCTGGCGCATGCAGCCAGATACGCGGCCTTTTTATAGCTTGTGTGCACATATGCCGCACGTTATAAAAAGAGCCTGAGCGTGCGCACGTTCCTCTAATTTTAAGCGTGCACATGCCCAGGCACGCAAAATCGGGTTTCTACCGCTTAAGTCAGGGTATCTTAAAACCAGTGCACATCCACACCATGACCAGTTTCATCAGTTTGTATTGAGCTATGTCCTCCAAACCCCACTGGTTTAATGGCCTGCACTTCCACCAGTTACCCCATACCCTTTAAACCCTCCAAAATACATGTTTATTTTGTTTTTTACAGTTACACCTCCTCCATAGCAGAACTAAACTTATGCGACAGTGGGCCAGGGCACGTAAGTATTTATGCGCACATCTCTTGGCCACGCCCTGAAACGCCCACATTCTGCCCAGACCACTCCCTTTTTTGAAACTGAGTGAGATGCGTGGGCTGTGGGAGCTATATGTGCATCTGGGTGTCTTTTACAATTTGGTCAGCACGTGCAAATTTTAAAATCTACCTCTATGCTTCTTTCAGTGAAATCTTTTAACTAAAGAAGTTCCTGGAAACAGAGCCCCTTTTCAGATTAACTGGCTGATACAAACAAATGCAGCTATGTTGTATTAGCGCAAATCCCTAGTTAGAGTCAATTGAATGACAATTATCATGCATGTCCCTCAAAATTACATCAGTAAATTGTACAGGAGGAAGAGCATATTCCGCTTCAGGTCAATCATTTAATTTATTTATTTATTTTATTTATTTAAGGTTTTTATATACCGGCAATCATGAGGACATATCTTGCTGGTTTACATGAAACGGGGTGCATTAAATACATCAAACTAAAACTGTGGTGATCGAAGGAAACAGTTACAATTAGCAAGGGTCACAGAACTTGGAGAAGAAGGAAGAGATAGGAAATGCATTTCTGAAGTTGGTAGGCAGCTCTGCTTATTTATCTATTTATTTAAAATTATTTATATCCTGCACTTTCTCAGAATCAAGCTGGGTCCCAATGACACATTCATAAAATCACATAATGATGGGAGTCCGGCCCTAGATGGTCAGACCGGAATGCGTCCCAGCCAAGGACTGTCCTTATCCAAAGGCAGGAACAGCAGTCAGATCAGTCCCCAATTAAGGGGCGTGTCCTTCAAAAGCCATTGCAAACAGCAGTGTTTTTAGTTGTGTCCTAAAGGTCCGAGTGTAGGCTGTCAGCCTCAGCTGAGGTTTCCGGAATAACGGGCCTGCGACAGAAAATGCTGCGTGTGTTTAGAACGATTACCCCCTAGCAACCAACTTCAAAGCACTATCATGCGACAAAGCTTAATGCAGCTAAAAGTGGGTTAGGCTGAGCCGCATAACACTGCTCAGACACAGGTGAGGAAGCAGAAACAATCTGGTTCTTAAAAATGCACCCTAAATGGGTTAATTAGCAATCGTTTGCCACATTCCCGCTCCTCGTTTAGCAAACGCGAGAAAAGAAAGGCACTGAAATCCAAGCTGATCATTTGCTGACATTAATTTTAGTTTTGTGGATTCACCTCTGGAAGAAATGCAGCAATTTACTTTCAACAACCCCTGCTAAAGTGTAGATTCATTACACAGCACATTTTAACATGTTACATTCCAAACAGAATCTTTAATTTTATAAGTTGCTGGGTTTGGGTGGTGACCACTGTTGGTTTTTCTCAAAAAGCGGATTTGCACTGCCTATTAATGAATAATTTTTATTCCTTACCTTTGTTATCCCATCCAAAATTGCCCTTTAGGAATTTAATTAAAGAAGAAATACAATTAAAATGAGTTTCGTCTTCTTGCACGTTCCCCGTGGGTACACATTTGTGTTTGCACACAAACCGTGGTGAACACCATTCGGCATCCCTATAGTACATGTATCATATATATGCAGGGGCGGAGATCAGGGAAGCAGCTCAAGGTGTGCAAATCCCATTTTGCCCCCATCATTTTTAACAAGCCTTTATACTAGTATTATGATAGGGGTCCTATATTTGAAGCTGCCCACATAAGTAATTTAGCTGAATATAAGTTATCCGGCTAAGTTACAAGGAATATCTGTGTACATATTGTTACATAGCAGATAAGTTATATCCAGCTAAGTTAGACCTGCTCTATGGCAGGTCTAACTCACGCTGGTTAACTTAACTGGATATGAGCAAATATTTCTACTTATCTGGATAGGTTAACCAGATAAACGTTCTTTGAACATCCGGCTCATAATGTTTAAGAAGAATCCAGACAGAAGTAATGTATCGCATGCGTCTTGTTTTGTTTACGATTGTTTATTATTCCTGGTTAATCAGTTTTAAATGGTACAAAAGATGTAATAACTAACAGTGCTTGTACACTATCTACAAAGATAGCCCTAGTTCCTGTTCATTTGCAGGAACAATGCTACACTTCTGCTAGAATGCATACAGAAAATGACATCTTTTTACTAATCTGCATACACTTAACTCATTTCATCTATCATTCTGGGAAAACATTTGCTCTCTTTGAGTATGTTGTTTCCTAGGTATATTATGGACAGGCCTCACCACACACTGCCAAGAGCCACCACAATCAGTCAGGGAATGTGGTTTCATTCTACAGTATATTCCATTAACTTCTCATGCTATTCCTAGCCGATTGGCGACAGCTAATTCTGAGGCCAGACATCCACCTGCTTACAGCGTAAAAATTCTCTGTTGTTTTTTAAAATGTGTCTTTTATTAGTATGTCAACTAATGGTTTCCAGAATTACCTTGATGAAATTGTTTGTTTAAAATGTGTCACCCTTTGATTTATTATCACCAACAAATTATCTTCTTTTGTATGTTATTATTTAATGCTTTTCTATACTTTATTGCAATGTTATTTTACTGCATTGATTAAATTGTTTTATTTTGATTTATATTTACTATATTCTTATTTTGGTTTTATGCTAATTGATTTTCTATTTTTTTATGTAAACGGTATTAATGTTTTTAATGATTTTGCAGTCAATCAGGCAAGAAAGTAAAATAAAGGCTCAGTAAAGGATACTTAATTCCAGAATACAGAGCGAACCAAATTTTCAAACTTTATCATATGTTATCCTAAAGGGCAAGTGAGAATCACCCTTACTTTTCATTGAGATGGATGGATTCTTTCAGATAAGATAGTATATATGGTTAAAGTGTTACTCCACTTGAATAGATAGAAATGGAAGGCAACAAAAAAGTTGTAGTAGATAACTTTTTATTGGGCTAGCTTAATACATTTCTGACTAGCTTTTGAAAGCTATGCTCCCTTTGTCAAGTTTTGCTCTGTCCTGATGAAAAAGTGCAGCTCTCAAAAGCTAGTCGGAAATGTATAAAGTTAGTCCAGTAAAAAGGTATTGCCTACATTTTTGTTGGTTTCTATTGCTATATATTGTATTTATTAATAACTTTAGATATATTGCAGAATAGACAATTAGACATGTATATTCAGATAAATATATTCTAAAATATTTTTAATGATACCATCTCTAAATGTACAATTTTTGTCAGATTTAGAATAACACTATGGGGGTAATTTTCTAAAGGATTTACACATGTAAATGTAACAACTAATGTATCAATTTTCAAAAGCCATTTACGCAGGTAAAGTGCACTTACTTGGGTAAATCCTATGGACAATTCAATGGCATATATTGTAGCAATTTCAAAAGCCCGCTTACACAGGTAAAGTGCATTTATACATATAAAACCCAATTTTAAGCATGCAAATGCTTTTTAAAATCAGGCCCTATAATTTTTAGAACTGAAAAGCATCTATATTAATATCTAATTTGGGAAGGACAAAAAATAATGAGTCGATGAAATAGGTAGTGCCCTGAAGGAATACCTCCGTAGTGCTGGTAGTAATCCATGAAGCGAGTATACCGAAGAGATCTTGAAGGAGATGGTAGAGGCCCACGGGTTGGGGTACACCAGTGATGTCCTCGGTAATGATGGTAACCTGCAGCATAGGAAATGCAGATGAAGCCCTCCAGAGAGGTGACAGTGGTCCGTAGAGAGAGAGCAGTCGAGGCCCTAGATGAAGGTGGTAATGGCCCGCAGCATGGGGGTACACCGGTGAGGGTCCTCGGTCGGCCTGGTAGCGGTCCACAAGGCAGGGTACGCCTGTGAGGTCCTCAATAGCATGGTAAATATCCGTAGAGCAGGCACTTCTGACGGAGCTCTCTGCAGTGATGGTAATGGCCTGCAGCGTGGAGTACACCCGAAAGGCACTTAGTAGGTCGAAAGGGATCCGCAGGGCGGAGTACTCACAAGGAGCAACTTGGTTCCAGGAAGCCCCGAGGAATGGAGCAGACAGAGTTCCAGGCATCAGGCCCTCCGAGGAGCAGATAGCTAGGACAAGAGAGAGGCCCCCGAGGAGCGGGTACCTGAGACGTCCACGTCGGAACTGGAACTGGAACGAAGGGTCTTCAGGAAGCAAGGGGAAATAGCAAGGATGTCACTCTTTGCCAAATTGTCTTTGGAGAGGGCCAGCAGGTTTAAATATCCACAGATCCTGACGTCATCTGGAAGGGACACCCCCGAAGTTCCCGCCATGACGAGGATAAGACTGACCTGCGTGCGCGCGCACCTAGAGAGATCAGATGGCAAGATGGAGATCGGCGGCATCCGTGCCGAACCGGGAGGCCTGGAAGCGGCAGGCAGGTCATAGGTTGCTAGCGGATGCTGACAATCTACCCCATGGAGTTGGGGAGGTGAAGAAAGAGGTGAGCAGAAGTGGTTGTAGCCATCTGCGACTGACGGGCGTAATGCTTTTCTGTGTAGGGTTTATGTTGCAGGTCCTGTACCAGTTTGCGAGCCCTTTCATATTCTTATTCTTTCCAAACTGAATTCAGTACATAAGATGGCGCCTAATTAATGACCTACACAAGAGCAACATTATCTCCTAGTTGCCTTTTGCTAGTCCTCCTCTTCCCTAACTCCATTTCTCACTTTATATTTATTAGCTTTCCTTTGGGTTTTCATCTCTCCTTTAAATAACTAAATAATGTTTCCTCTTCACCTTTAATCAACTGGGTAATTTTTCCTCAGTTAGAATCTTTATTCATCTAATTGCCTTCCTTGCCTTTGATTTTTCTGCAAAATGTACCTGTCCTTCTTCTCCTAGGTGTTTCTTTTGCATTTACTGAATGCTAATCTTTACACTCTTGCCATTTTCTGCTGCCTAGTTAGAGAATCATATTGGTATCTTTCTCTTCTTCCTGTTTGCTGCCTTGCCTTCCCCAGAGGGGTGTGCTTCCTGTTATTGCTGCTGAAATCTGCCTTTTCTATTTATTCAATTTCAAAATGAGTCCATATGATAAACTCGCTGAAAGAAATAGTCAAGATGCCACAGGAAAACAAAGGTAAAAGTTAACTAGAAATACATTTGAGAAATCTCACCTATAGTCCACAATATATAATAACAAAGGAAAAGGGAAAAAGCAAAAAGATCTTAAAGGAGAACTCAAATACAGAAAAATATAAAAAGAAAAGACATTAGTGAATAGCTAGGCCTACAAGAAAATAAAGCTCTCAGCCATTCCCTCCCCCATCTGTGGAAACCATAGCGTTCTTCATATCTGCAATAGATTGTAGCTGTACAGGATTGTAAAAACATAATTAGTCTGAGCTTAGAAGATCAAACATTTATACAGGTAACAAAGTAAAATGAAGGTCCTAAAGTCCTAGTTTCCTGCTACATGGCCAAAAATCTCTTCTGACTTTCCTAAGTGGACTTGCACACATCTGGGAAAACCCAAATATGCTGTCCCATAAACTCTTCTGCAGCTTTCTGGAAATAAAGACGGAAGACATTGTCCAGATCTTGTCTAAACACAAATGAAATTAGCAGTATGGCTCTACTGGAACCACTATTCTCAAACAAAGTAAAATCCAAATTAGTCCCAGCCAGTACTTCAGTCAGATTGGAATTTGGAACGGATCTCCTTTTCGTTGGTAAATAGTAAATCTTGGGGTACATAAGAACATAAGGTCTCACTGAATCTCCCTGATTAAAACTATCCGACTAACCGTAGCCGGATTACTTTAATCATAACCAGATATTCTTTAGAATTTACTGAAGTTATTCCGCTATGGCTAGCCTCAAAACGCTCCTTTTATATCCGGCTAAGTTATAGCTGGATAACAACATATCTGGCTATAATTTAGCCAAATAAGAGGCTCAATATGATGTGTAACACATTTAGATGGATAACTTGTGAGTTATCCATCTAAATGGCTTTTGAATATGTACCTCCTTATTTAAAGGCAGAATCTCCTCAGAAGACATTAATAAAACCTCAAGTATTTTTCAAAATTCTCTTTAGGCGATAAAGAAGAAATTTTGGAAAAATCAGGAAAATAGAGGTTTAGTTGTCGAACCTGATTCTCAAGAAATTCCAAT
Source organism: Rhinatrema bivittatum (assembly GCF_901001135.1). NCBI lineage: Eukaryota > Metazoa > Chordata > Amphibia > Gymnophiona > Rhinatrematidae > Rhinatrema > Rhinatrema bivittatum. The sequence goes on from NC_042621.1 coordinate 15,142,961, forward strand.
GCCTATAAACTAGAAGATTACCTTTTAAGTAAAGAAGCATTAATACATTTCCTTAAAACTTTCTTCTACCTCTTCAATCTCATTTCTCATATTTGCAAATTCAAGACCTTGCTTCCCAGCCAAAACTTTAAGGATACATTTTTAAACCCCGGCATGCATAAATCCCGGGGTTACGTGCGTGGCCGGGCCTTACACGCGCTGGACCAATTTTCAAACGGGCCCCACCACGCGCGTAAACCCTGGTACGCAGTTAAGTGCTGGGGCCTGAAAAGGGGGCGGTCCAGGGGCAGAGGGGGGCAGTCTGTGGCAGGGAGGGGCGGGGCTGGAGGCACTGGTACAGTGGCCATTTGCCGCTGTGCCGAGGAAGCGAGCGCCGGCAGTTGGCCGGTATGTGCTAGTTGCGTCTGCTCCAGAGGAGCAGCAACTTAATAAACAAAAAAAATAGTTAAGGTAGATTAGGTTTAGGGGGAGGGGAAGGGAGGGTAGAGGGTAGAGAAGTTCCCTCTCAGTCCGCTCCTTAATTGGAGTGGACTGGGAGGGAACTGGGAAAAGCTGCGATAAGTCACCGAGTGAAACTTGCTAAAATCTAACCCCCTTGTGCGCGCCACACACACACATGCACATACAGATTACAAAAATCCGGTGCGCATGTGCACGTACCTGGGTAGCATGTGCACATGGAGGTACGTGCATATTTTTCTAAAATCTACCCTTTAATGGATTCATTCAACTTGATAACAACGACAGCTGTACTAGATAAAGAAGATTCCAGTTGAAACAATATTGCCCTAACAGAGTGTGATGGAGGAGTGGGGCTGTGAAGGGTTAATTAAAGATGGCTGTGAGTGAGGACTGAGATTTCACCACTGCAGAGATATCCAACAGTTCCCTCTGCGTACCCAGAGTTGGTAAAACAGAATCCTCAGAACTCCCTTCCAATGCCATGGTCGGCATGCTTCTACTCCTCGCGGCTTGATCCCTGTCATCATAAAGCTACAGCGGTGCCATGGCACCCAGAGGTTCCCTTGAAGCCAGTGGTAGAGAGCATAGAGGGGAAAGGGAGTTCTCATGTCCAGCCGAGAAGGGCTCTCCCAAACCAATCTCAGCAACAGGCTCTCCTCAGACAAGCCCATAGTTCCCTCCAGGAGGGGTTAAAGTTACTTCAGGCAACACTCTAGTTTGCTTTTGCCTTTATTTATTTATTTAACAGTTTTATATACCGAAGTTCTGGTAACAAAGTTACTAATCACTTCGGTTTACATTACAACAATAGATTGACCTTTAGGAGGTATAATGGAGGAAAACCTCCAAGAAACAAACAGCAAGAGTAAAGATCTCAGTAGACAAACCAGATGCCATCCACAGTCACGCTGCCATCTTGAACGTCTTCCCCTCCCCAAAAAGCTGTTCTATACTCTTCAAAATCTGGATTATTGCTAGGGCCTACCTTACAGTCGCTCATCTGGAAATCAGCTCTCCTGGAGTTTAGGGTGCTTGTCCTAGTTTGGTTCAGTCCAGGCTACACTAGATCAAGGTTTTGCATGCTTTGCCAGAAGTGCAAACTCTCAGCATGCTCCCCTGCTCCCCAAACTGAGAGGCTGCATAGTCTTTTTCAATGCACCTTGGAAATATATTATGTAGTATACAGAAAAGGCAAACATGCAGTCATCATTTAATAAGCAAAGTTGGACAGACAAAGAATTTAAAGACAACCTTAGTTAATGCAATTCTGAAATCTAATGTATGCACAGTTTGAACCCAGAAAGTAGAATACTAGCAGTGAGAAAAACTAGTAGGTGAATATCAAGTTATAATTTCAAACAGACAGTGAAATAACATATTCTTTTACGACACAATAATCTGCTGAATCCATCTTCACAGAGTCAGGATGACTAATGTTAAAACACATCAATCATCATGAATTACACTGAATTTGTATGCTCCCTCTCAGAGAATGCAATGAATAAATTAAAAAGGATGACAGAAAATATCATGGATGAAGTGAAACAACTCTTACTGGGATGACCCTATAAACAATATTAAAAAAATGAATATACCATAGCTATTTCTGAGTGAATATAATTAGATCAGTAAAGTATCAAATGTTGTTTCTACATTTTTTGAAGGAGGGGTGGCAGAAATACGATTTTATTGTAAATTGGCTTTCTGGTTTCCTGAAGAGTTAATATAGAATTTCTACACTGCATTTCGGGGGATTCATTTGTATAGATACTACTGTTAAGAAGTAAAATGAAATTGTTGGATCCTCTTGCAGAAAAAGTGTCTTGGTAAGATTTCATTCTGCCTCTTTAATTATATACAATAGAGTTCATTTTCACTCCTTGCATACTATTAATAGTGTTATTCCTATTATTATGATTACTTTCAGCATGTGTGTAAGAGGTAAGGCAGATACTTATGGATGAAGTCAGAGAGAAGGAGTGTTTATGGGGGTTTCAGACACTCCCCAATAGGAGGTGTCCTGGGTCATGAGATTAGAGTCTCTATAACAAAGGTGCTCTGTGAGTCCTTTGTTCTTTCCTTTTCCATTTGGCTTTCCTCCAAAGAAGGCAGCTAAGACTCAAGTTTGGACCCCTCGTGCTTCGAGAAGGGAGCTGTTCATTATGGCACCAAGTGCCGTCATGAGGATTGTTTATTGCGCAATCATCTCCATATTAGAAACATACGTGTAGATTTTAAAAGGGCTGTGCCTGCGCCCATAACCATGTGTATCTCGTTGCACGCTTTTATAAAATATGCACATAAGCCCACATTTTCAAAACCCTGCACGAGCCGAAATGGGGGATACATGTGTGGCTGTGCCGAGCACATTTTCAAAACGGCCCAGCCATGCACACATTTCCTGGTATGCGCGGAAGTGCTGGGGTTTTAAAAAGGGGTGGTCCGGGTGCGGGGGTGGGACAGGGCAGGATCCAGCCGAGACAGCGTGTGCTGGCAGCCGGCCAGCGCATGGAACTTACTCCTGCTTGGAGGAGGGCCTAAGTTCATCAACAAGAAAAATGAGGGTAGATAGGATTAGTTTAGGGGTCGGGGAGGAGAGGGGAAAGGGGAGGAAGGGTAGTTAGGGGTATAGGAAAGTTCGCTCCCAGCTCACTCCTTAATTGGAGCGGACTGGGAGGGAACTGGGCAAAGGCCTGATCACGTCACCGCACAGTCTTTAAAAAATCCACCCTACGTGCGCGAGTTGCAACCCATGTGCATATGCGGGTGGGTATCATATTTTATAATATGTGCATGTCCATGTGCACGTGCCAGGAACCGCACGCACATGTTTTAAAATCTATCCTGTAGGTTATAAAATACTCTTCATGTGCAAATGTCTGCTGCTTTACACAGAGAGAGAGAGAGAGAGACTCTTTATAAGGCTCAATCTGACATCAATATATGGACCATTGTAAGGGGCACTTTGACTTGGGGTGAGTTTTGGGAGGTGGGTTGGGGTTGGGGCGTGGTATTACAGACACATTCACACGTGTTCATTGTAAAATTGACATCATTAAAGAATTTTAGACCTTATAAATGATGAAAAGGAGTTGATTTGTACATGATTCAGATGAACTGACCCAAATCACAGTGAACCTGGAAGATATAGTAGGCCAGATTGACAAACTGAAGAGTAGCAAATCATCTGGACCAGATGGTATACATCCCAGGGTTCTCAAAGTACTAAAAAAATGAAATTTCAGACCTATTACAAGTAATTTGTAACCTATCTTTAAAATCATCCATTGTACCTGAAAGGCTGGAAGGTAGCCAATGTAAGCCAGATATATAAAAAGGGCTACAGAAGTGATCCTGGAAACTATAGACTTCAGTGCTGGGAAAAATTGTAGAAATTATTATAAATAATAAAATCACAGAACATATAGATAGACATGATTTAATGGGACACAGCCAGCATTGATTTACCCAAGGGAAGTCTTGCCTCACAAATCTCCTACATTTTTATGAAGGGATAAGCATTGGGATAAAGGTGAACAAGTAGATGTGGTGTATTTATATTTTCTGAAGGATTTGACAAAGTCCCTCATGAGAAGCTTCTAAGTAAAATAAAAAGTCATGGGATAGGAGGTGATGTCCTTTTGTGGATTGCAAACTGGTTAAAAGACAGGAAATAAATGGTTTGTTTTTTCAGTGGAAAAGGGTAAACAGTGGAGTGCCTCTGTACTTGGACCGGTGTTTTTTTAATATATTTATAAATGATCTGGAAAGGAATATGACAAATGAGGTGATCAAATCTGCAGATGACAAAAAAATTATTCAGATTAGTTAAATCACAAGTAGATTGTGATAAACTGCAGGAGGACCTTGAGAAACTGGAAGATTGGGCTTCCATATGGTAGATGAAATTTAATGTGGACAAGTGCAAGGTTATGCATATAGGGGAAAATAACCCATGCTATAGCTACATGAAGTTAGGTTCCATTTTAGGAGTTACCACCCAGGAAAAAGATGTGGGCATCATAGTTAATATAATATTGAAATTGTTGGCTCAGTGTGCTATGCTAGTAAAAAAAATAAATCTAACAGAATGTCAGGAATTATTAGGAAGGGAATGGCAAATAAAATGGAAGATGTCATATTGCCTCTGTATTGCTCAAAAGTTAGCCCGCAACTTGAATACTGTGTGCAATTCTGGTTGCCACATCTCAAAAAAGATATTTGCATTGGAGAAAGTGCGGAGAAGGGCGACCAAAATGATAAAGGGCTAGGAATGGCTTCTCTATGAGGAAAGGCTAAAGAAGTTAGGGCTATTCAGCTTGGATAAGAGACGGCTGAGGGAAAATATACTAGAGGTCTACAAAATCATGAAAGGACTTGAACGGGTAAATGTAAAATGGTTATTTACTCTTTTGGAGTAGGGGGCACTTCATAAAGTTAGCAAAGTCAGTAGCCCATGGGGGCAGCTGACCTGAAGACAGCGCCATTTTGCTGTGTAGTTTGTACTTAGGTTTAATATAAGCTCTGGAACTGTTGCCAGAGGATGTGGTTAAGGCAGTTAGTATAGCTGGGTTTAAAAAAGGTTTGGATAAGTTCCTGGAGGAGAAGTCCATAAATAGCTATTAATCAATAGGGAAAAGCCACTGCTTGTTGCCGGAATTAGTAGCATGGGATCTATTTAATGTTTGGGTACTTGCCAAGTACTTATCACCTGGCTTTGTCATTTTTGGAAATAGGATACTGGGCTTGATGGACCCTGGCTCTGGCCCAGTATGACATATCTTATGTTCTTAAAATGACCAATGCTCAATCACAAAGCTGACTGAATATGAGATAAAATAAAATCTCCATCCATTTCCCACTTTTATCATGTTTTACTGTTTGGTTATTTTTATTTTGTTTTAACTTTTTACCAAGTCTGGGGTACTAGAAGGTTATTGGAATCTTCTACCTCCCCTCTGATTTTATCTTCCGTCTTAGTGTATTTTTCATTTTGCTCCAAGCGATATACACAAATAACCTCTCAGGAGAGCTAAGGGCCACAGCTTTCAAATGGCATGAGGAATATGTGTAGACTGTGCATTAAAATTGTTTAATGTACAATATCATACTGCTGTCAGACAATTCATAACGATTCCTGCTTTTCAGCCATGTTACACAAATGCTCACATTTGTTTACAGCGCCCACGTTTTCACATGTGGTGCTTTGGAGCAAGCAGCTCTGTTAGTATTCTCCACAGATGATTGCCTCAGGATGCCTATTATCTACATTCTTGTTCCACATTGTTCAGAAAAGGTCAGGAAAATGCTAACGCTTCCAAGTACTTACATCACTTTGATCAAACACGGCAGTAAAACTAATTCTGGGAAACAAGATCAAGGGACTGAAATTAGCTACACTCATGCAGCCAAACAGTTTAACAAGTACCAACTCATCAGTACTCTGATTAAAAGGCCCCCCACCACCCCCGTGGTCTACTGTTACTCTACTGCTCTTATTACCATGCCCAGTTAGCTGGTTGGTAAACATTATTTTGAGTTTGAACCGTCAGCAATTTACACATTGCTTAAATACCCATGTGCATAAGAGAACTATAATAGCCTACCTAAGGCAAAACCAATCTACTCATTCTTCCAGCCCTCCAATCGGTTCAGCAAACAACGCATAAGTCCAATTAAATTCCCTTCTTAGCAGCAGAATGGACCATTTCTCTCTCTCTCCACCTATTCCTTCCTTATTTATTTGTTTATGGTTATACCCCAGGTGTTCTTAAACTGTAAAATGCTTATACAAACCACTCAAGCAGTGGCTTTTAAATGGGGGATGCAGATTTATAATGCAGAATTAGTTGCCTTGACTAGGCTGTTTCGGAGAATTGCAGTGACTGATTCAAGGGAAATTTCGATCTTATTAAATGAGGCCAGAACCAACAGAAAAACCGATGACACTTCAGATGCAGTAGATGCTCCCATTTCACCCAACTGGCCTCATTTCTTTTTTTTTTAAACAGAACCTCGAGCATGTTCTTTCCTTAGCCAAACCCTCTATAAATGGGCACTATAATTTCCTCCCTCCTCCTGGCACATCACTAACTCTGCCCTATTGTTCTGAAAGAAGCATTTTGAAAACTCTTCTATTACAGCATTGCTGCTTTGAGAATGGCAAGCATTCAGGGATTGAGATGATTGAAAAGTGTGTACTTCTGACTCATGCAAGGAGCTTTTTAATAGTAAGAGTATCTTTTAGGCAGCCTCTAACATTTTGCCTTTAATTCATTCTCTGTAAAGGAGTGCATTTATACGTATTTGATCCATAGATGAAACATTCCTTCTAGGGAAAATGTGATTTTAGTGACCCCTATTCTCCTCAAATTAGATTTATTTATATAAAACTTTTGTTACAAGCAGTCTTGCTGAAGGTGCTCAGGGTGTCGAATGGCATCAGAATGGTCATATTCCTAACATAATAAAATCCAAAATAAACAAAAATACAAAGCCATAATCAAAAATAATAAAAACAATAAACAGTAACATCAATTAATGCAAGACAGATACATTTTGTTTACTATGACAGAAAGGGAACTATTAATTAACCCAGTTCGATATTAAAACAGTCTGAGATAGTCCTTGTTTTGCCCTCCTGCTACTCCCCAACCCAGTGAATGCAGGAACACATAATCCCTTTTCTCTTAGAAAAAACAGAACTACAGTTCTCTTTTGTTCTTTATTTGGAAGGGGGTTAGGGGGATACAGTTTCCTCTGACCTTTTTGGGCTTCTAGCTCAACTGGAAGAAAGGCTGAGATCCAGCACCATGAGCCTTCATTCGCACCTACCTGGGGATTATTCCCTCTAATTTTATATCTCCTCTTAACTCACTTAGCCTACATGTCGCAGTAAGAGTCCTCGACTCAGGGTCATGCTAAGGGATCTTCAAGAGTATGGTTGTATAACCCAGGTACTGTGAACACTGTTACTATAACATCCCTAGCCCTACCTGTTCCAGGGAACGGAAGATCTGTGCGTTGAGCCCGTGTCCTATGCATGGCAGTGCACAATAGTGAACCACTGATTTACTCGCCTGGTGCGATGTGTCCCTTTTGACACGGCAACTACATCAGAAGCGAACACCAACATGATGGCACACAAAGTTCTTTCTTCTGGTGGGCCTCTCCTTCTCAAATCCTAGCCCCAGGATTGTTTTTCAAGACTCATAGGCCAGCTGTGCTAATCACACCACACACAAGATTAGCACAGCCAGCCGCTGAGTTTTGAAAACACTTAGGGACGCCAGCATTCAGGCTTGACTGGCATGCCAGGCAGAAGGGCATGTCTTGCAAGATCTCACAGGGGCAGTGAGGACTTCCTCCTCCACCCCTGCAGCTAATCTCACCAAGCATGACAACACCATTGATGGGCCAAAAGTTGTTACCGATTAAGTAATTCTTACATTGCTTTCTTTTAAGAAGAAATACATTTTCTGTCAATACTGTCTCAATATATCAAAAACCAATAATTTTCATATTTTCATCTTTGTGTTATTTTTCATTGCAAGAAAGACAATGTCATATGGTAAAGTATTTCCACCTGAAACATCTGTTTTATACTAGCTACAGAAAAGCAGGACTGCCAGGTAATCCTCCATAGTGAGGAACACGGGTGGCAGTGGATGCTTCTTGCATTAATAAAAAGTACTGTCCATGATAAGCTAAGGTATGGCAGTGTCTCCATACAATTTCTTTTGGTTTGGTGCAACAAAAGAAGTTATAACCTCCGAGTATCTTTGCTAGATGGTAAAGTGCTTTTAACCGTGAGCATGGAATCCCCCTTTAGTCCCCATGGCAGCAGGCTCTACTGCTTAATCGCCTAAACTGGCAGCTAAAGAGCAAGACACTGATTCTAAAGGCAAGGGCAACTATCCAAGCAGCAGCAACTGCTGACACAGAGCCTTCTACTTTCACTTAACAGAATTAAAAAAAACAAAAACCCAACCAAACACTGAGCAGATACTAGAGATGTGAATCGTTTCCGGAATCGTGTTCGTACTAAAACTGCGGGAAATCTTCGTTTCCGACAGGACTGCTTTTTTTTTTTCAGCTATCCCAAGCCAAAAAAAAAACCCAACCCACCCCGACCCTTTAAATCTCATTATTTAGAATCCCCCACCCTCCTGACCCCCCCAAAACGTTTCTAAAGTACCTGGTGGTCCAGCGGGGGACCCGGGAGCGATCTCCCGCTCTCGGGCCGTCGGTTGCCAGTAAACAAAATGGCGCCGATAGCCCTTTGCCCTTACCATGTGACTGGGGCTATCGGTGCCATCGGCCGTCCCCTGTCACATGGTAGGAGCAATGGACGGCCAGCGTCATCTTTAAAAATGGTGCGGGCCATCCATTGCTCCTACCATGTGACAGGGTCCGGCCAATGGCACCGATAGCCCCTGTCACATGGTAAGGGCAAAGGGCTATCGGCGCCATTTTGTTTACTGGCAACCGACGGCCCGAGAGCGGGAGATCGCTCCCGGGACCCCCGCTGGACCACCAGATACTTTAGAAAAGTTTTGGGGGGGTCGGGAGGGTGGGGGATTCTAAATAATGAGATTTAAAGGGTCGAGGTGGGTTTGGGGGTTGTTTTTGTGTGCCCTTTGTTCCCACCCCCCCCCCCAAAAAACAATAAGAGAACCCCACGAAAATTTCGTGGGGTTTTCTTATCGCTTTCAGGGATCCCTGATTCCTGACGGATGAGAAAATATCGTACGATATTTTCATCCATCTGAAAAACGATTCACATCCCTAGCGGATACTGCTGTCGGGTGTGGCTCATTGCATCAAGCCAATAACTGGTGGCTGGAAATGGTCTACAGAACACAGTATACTGAGTGCACTGGTATGTGGGTCCCTTTGTCACAGGACTACATCACGGTATTTCATTCCGAATTTTATCATATTCATGGGGTATCCATTCAGATGTCATGCAGAATCAAAGATACTCAGAACTGAAGTTACAATTGTAATCTCAATTCCAAGTCTTGATTCCAGCCCTATTGTCTCCCTGGCTCATGAAAAACAAGCTGAAAAATCTCTCTCAGCTCCTCTCTCCACCCACCTGGAGGCCCCCCTATGCTCTTATCCCATCCACTTGGTCTTCACGGGGCAGGAGTGGTCCCAAGCCACTCTAACTCCATGGGGGCAGCTGACCTGAGGACAGCGCCATTTTGCTGTATAGTTTGTACTTGGGGTGCTGGGAATAGGGGGCAGATGGTCCTGAAGGGATTGTCTCTTTTTATTTCTTTCTCAGGGTTGGGGCTTAATAGATCTCCAGGCTTCAGAGAAAATAACTGAGATCTCTGATTCATATGTTATGTGAACCTGAGGTTACAGCTTGCTGCAATTCACAAACACACTTCAAACCTTGCTTCCATAATGAGGTCTCTTAACTGCAGTTGTAATTGCAGTTGGTGTCACGTCTGAGGTTCAAACAATCCAACAAACTCAGGGGCCTATTTTCTAAAGGTTTTCTCTCATTCTCTATCTATGGGAAAAATGCTTAGTAAATCAGGTCCTTAGACTGCCAGTTTTCAACAGAGATTCTACATGGATCTTCTCTCCTAGATGGTGAGATATTTAATCTTGAAGACGACAAGTTTCAACTCTGCAAGTTTCTTTGAGTTACCTCAACAGCTCACTGTCCGCAGCACACAATTTTGCAAAATAAATGCCAGAGAAAAGAGTAAATATTTCATCTGAAAGTGTAATATCTTTATAGTTGCAAATAGGAAGAAAAAACACATAGTCCTACCTCTTCTAGGGCCCATAATGAATCAACCAAAGGTTTGATCTTCTTCTCGTTGTATAATCTTATGAGTTTGTCCATTACATCTTTAACTAGGCCAGTTCGGCCCTGCTTGAAAAGTAGATTTAAGAGAGAAAATCCAGCCATGATTTTATTTTCTTCATAGAGCTTGATGGGGTTCACCTTTTCCACCTGCCACCACTACAAGGAAGAACATATGTGGATGTCAAGAAGAGGGGTGAGCATCCTTCACCCAGTTCTCTCTCCCTCCTGAGGGTGTGCAAAAGTAAATTTATAGCTTCACAGATAAGTTAGAGCTAGGTTTTGGCCTTACTTGCTTTTACACCAATAAAAAAACAAGATTTTGGTGAAAAAACCTTCACATATGGGCAAAGGTCAGCCTGTACCATTTTTGTATGATGGGTAGGAGCAATGGGGATTTCTCTTGCCCCATTATAGGGCTCCTGCTGCTAAGGGGAGGTGAGAATTTTGGGCTCTTTAGGTAGAGAGGTGGCATTCAGAGCTGGGAAGGGCCTGGAGGGGATCTTTCATGGGTGTGGGGATTTCTCTGTTTCAGTGCTGGGGCTTATACCTGTTTATGCATCACTGGTGTAAGTGCATGTGTACACGGGGGTGGGGAAAAGAGGCTCAGGAATGCAAAGCATCATCTACAAAAGTGCACAGACATTACTGCTGCTGGTAACGTCTGTGCGTTCTGAATTACAAACCCCACTGTAGGAATTCACTAAACTTTGGTACTCAATTACTGCTGCTTAGTGACTGCCACAGTTATTAAAGTGCATTAAAAATGCACATTAAAATGCATTTTAACACACTTTAGCAAATAGACTTCATAATATTCTGAAGCTTTCTATGACAAGAAATTTAACACAGGGAGGGTAATTTTGTATCATCAGGGGCGACTTATGCAACTGCTTCCTGCATAAGTTACACCAATTTTCAAAGCAAATTTATGCACATACGTTTGCTTTGAAAATGATGCAAAAATGCGTACAGAAACTCACCCACACAAAGCTACACCTGCATTTACAGGCATACTTTCTATAATTCAAAGTCTGCATGTAAATCCAAACTCCACCCTAACTCCATCTCCAGAGCACCTCCTTTTTTGCGTGCCCCCATGGTTTCGTTGAAAGGCACACGGAGATACTGATTTGGAATACAGAGTTGACGTCATGGTGCTTGAAGAAGTCTGTTTTCGAGAGTCGTTTGAAGGATGAAGATGAGGTAGTTCTGCAAACAACTTGAAGGAATATCAGTAACTGTGAGCGTCACACCACGGAAGAGTTTGGTTGACTGACATTAACATTACTTCTTATGGCATTGTCTGCTAGAGACAATGCCATAATTGATAGTTTTGGGTACATCCCCTGAGGGAGCCTAGTATAGGCGAAAGCAAATGGGATCCTGTTTTGTAGGGTTTGGGTTTCTATGTGGGTAATTTTAATGTGGAGGTATGGTATGAGTTATGGTGTGAATGGTGTAATATGAGGTATTGAACAAGTCATTTTTTGTATGTTTTTTATGTGTTATGTGTTATGATGAGTAATTGTAATAATAAATTGATTATTGTATAATAAACAATATACTTTTGTATATCAGTATTTTAGTTTGAGGGGGTTCCTGAGGTTTTTGGTATTAATTATTCTAGGAACATTTGAGGTATACCTTCTGTCAATATATCAACTTTATAAGAAGCCACTTACATGCCTAAACTCGAGTTTTAGGTGTGCAAATGGCTTGGAAATTTCACCCCTTCACGATCAATGAAATGGGGAACCAAAAAGTGTGGGACGTGCCAGCAAAAAAACCTTCTTGTGAGACCTCCCTTTAAGAAAAAAAACTCTCAGATGTAGTTTTGGATGGACGGTTATTCTAGCTGCTTCCACCATTAGTAGAAACTCTCCCCCAACTTATTAAGAAAGTGGGTCAGTCAACTAGTAGAACCATTAAATTGTCACTCAGACAGAAAAAAAGAAAGAATATTGAAACAGTTGAGGCTTCCTTATTGCAAAAGATAGGAGATAACGTCTCACCACAGTGATTTTTTTACGGGTAGCTGCAACAGGAACTTGAAGGATGGTGCTGAAGTCAACAGAGGCTGCTTCATACAGTGGCACTGATTTTTAGGGAAAATGCTTTTTACTGGCAAACTTTCATACATGCAATATAACAAAATTGGAAATATACTGCCTTCTTTCTACTTGAACATGTGGTACAGCTGTCAATTCCCTGAAAGTCTGAGTTAATGTTACATTTGATTCTGGTTTTGGAAGGGGGTAGGGGGAAGGGATCATTTTTATACCAGCAAGGTGGGAAATGGATATAACTTTGATTATGTAACTTGGGGCGCTGATTTTTAACATCTCCCTGCTGACGCTTGCAAACACAATGGGGATAGATTTTCAAAGGGGTACGCGCGTGTGCTGAGCCTATTTTGCATAGGCTCGGAGGCGCGCGTAAGCCCCGGGACGCGCGTAAGTCCCGGGGCTTGCAAAAAGGGGCGGTCGGGGGCGTGGCCAGGGGGGGCGCAGTTAGGGATCGGGGGCGTGGCCAGGGGGCGGTCCGAGGGCGTGGCCGAGTGCCCCGGAGGCAGTAGTAACTTCTCCGATAAAGGTAGGGGGGGGGGGGTCTAGATAGGGCCGGGGGGGTGGGTTAGGTAGCGGAAGGGAAGGGAAGGTGCGGGGGGGGGGTAGAAAGAAATTTCCCTCCGATTTCCGATTTCGGAGCGGCCTCGGAGGGAACGGGCAGCGCGCGCAGGGCTCGGTGCTCGCAAGTTGCACAAATGTGCACCCCCTTGCGCGTATCTTATAAAATCCAGCGTACTTTTGTTCGCGTATGTTTTTAAAATCTACCCCAATGAGTGAAACAGGTCTCTAGCAGACAATGCCACAAGAAGAAACACACAGCAAATATGCACACTTCTTCTTCCACGAGAAAGGCAAACCTGCAGATGCCTTCTCCAGCAAGTACAGACAAGCAAGCTCCTTACCACAGGGTCACTGCTTAGCTAAAGTCCGTGAGCACATACCGATTTTGCAAAGCTGAAGAAGCTTTTCGTTTCCCCAGTAACCATGTTTGATGAGCCTGAATGGAAAAGGAAAAGAAAAAAAAAAAACAACAACACGTGAACGGGCATGCTTTTTATCTTATAACAATAAACAATGATGAAATGCCAGCCTCTCCAAATTCTAACAAACTTACATCACGAGTCGCTATGTCTGAGACAACATTTGAAGAGATTCAATGGGGGTGCATTTTTAGCATTGTTATAAAGATCAGATTAACATTGATAGCTTCATAGATCTACAGGTAAGTAATTTCAAATGATGTTTATGTTGTTTCACTGGGAGCAGAAAGTGTTTAATGCCTGCAAACATACAAATACTAGAGATGGCTGGTACTCATTATTGATCATGGCAGCAAAGCAATAACCATGGGATATTTGTACCTCTAGGTTCTCCTTGACAGAAAATTACTCTGTTACAAGTCACAGCTAAAGTAACTGTGTAAAAGAACTATATATTATAATTTCATAGTTGTTTTATATTTTTGGGGGCAGGGACAATTAAAGTTAATTACCTACAATCGACTATACATTGACTCTAATTTGGCCTATATAATTTATACAGGAGGCTATTATTTCAGAGAAAAGCTGCAGTAATCTTTCCTTAAAGACCTGTTCAGTCAGGCTGGATTAGGATTGTAATATATTGAGTTAATTAAATATTGGGTATTGCCTGTAGCAAAATCTCTTTAACAATGATGTTTCATGTGCTGTCAGACCCAGTTACTTTGCTTTATTTACCAAAACATCTATCAAGATAAACCAGGGAATGATAAGCAAAAACAAGTGAAGTTAAGTTATTGCAGAAGTGCTATCAACTGAAAGCAAAGCAAGGATTAATCAGTCCTGAAGGCTTAGTGTGTCCAGTCGATCTTCTCTATTTGAACTTCAGTATTATTCCAATACATGAACATTTCTCTGAATAGAAATATTTCATTTAAAGTGGACCACATGAACTTTTACCAAAGATTACTGAGTTTTGCGGAGTCATGGGTTTAGCAATGGATCTCATGGGAAAAGACAGGAGGAAGCATGGCCTTATGGCCATGTGAAACACCATGAAGACAGAAATAGTACAATAATGTACTAAGTAATACGCTGCATTTAACTATTAGAAAGGAATTACAGTTGGCTTTCAGGACAAAGCCATTTATGTGGGTGGATGCTCCTCTGCCCAAAATGAGTGGCATACTAAGGAATAAGACCACAAAACCTGCCCTGCATACAAACTGATATCTTACAAGTAGTCATGCTCGATGGCTAGCACCTGCGTATATCCTTGACAGTGTGGACAGAATAAATGGGTAAACTGGATTGCCCAGGTTGATCTTTTTCTGCTGACATGCACTATCTAATTGTAACCCCCTAATGGGGCACATAAAATAAGAGTGTCTGATGCTGGCTTTTTATGATCCTGGCACCTGCTTCTGAGGCTTCAAAAACACAACGTTGGTCATGTAGACAATGGACTTGACCTGTCTAAGAGACAAGTGCGGTATTCTCTCAGGCTGGAAAGGGAAAAGTATAACTATCCTCGCTTTCCCGTTTGTGACCATCTGACTGCAGCATTCAAGCAAAACCTTTGATCTTCTCTTCTTTAGGCAAAGACCCACAACCCTGGGGTAAGTAATTGGAACCTTGCTCGCTGCATTGAATACAAAACTATAACTTTTATTCTTCTAGGCTATCAACAGTCAATCCACAATAATAAAAATCATCATATAAATGAGTCACAGAAATCACAGCAGAGAATAAGCAGCACAGCAAAAATAAATACACTTTACATTTCCTCTTCCTCTAGCATTCAGGTCTTAATCGAGTTTTCAAACATCCCTGATGTTTTAGTAATTCCTCAAACAGGTCTGATTAGTACTCACATACCTTCACAGAATTCTTCTTAGCAGCATTTCTTAGCAAAAAACCCCCACCGAATTCCCACAATATAGTTGTGGTCCATAGACACCCCCCCCCCCCCCCAGGTGTCACAAGGCACTACATAAGAACCTAGTTATGTTGCACTTGCTTCCATGATGGCTTGGCCTTGCAGTGTTGGATAAACCAGCAGACTCACCAGGAATCATTGCTGAATACCAACGATCTCTCCAAACCCAAGGTAAATCAAATCACACACACTCCCACTAGAACACAGTCCCCCCCAGAGGTCCTGTTTAAAACCTTTATTTAAAGAGACAGCTAAGAACCCAACCATTCTCCTTCTGTAACAGAAAACACAACATAACCAAAAATAGAGATTAAATGACAAATCTTTGGATTAAGGTAAAATGGAGACATTATTGATGGTATAGGGCCAAATTGAGGACCCGGGCCACATTACTGTTTACCAGTGTAAGATGTGTTACAGATTCACTATGGGGCTGGAGGATCGCGTGCCGGCAGGCTGCTGGCGCGCGCAACTTCTGCCTGCCCGGAGGCAGGCGCAAAAAGTAAGACAGAGGATAGTTTAGAGGGAACAACGGCGTGTTCTGTTCCCTAATACTCCCCAGTGGAAAGTCTCTTGTCAAGGAGTGTGTTAAAACTCATTAGCCCTTTGGCTCATGTTCTGTTCCCTAATACTCCCCAGTGGAAAGTCTCTTGTCAAGGAGTGTGTTAAAACTCATTAGCCCTTTGGCTCATGATCTGTTCCCTAATACTCCCCAGTGGAAAGTCTCTTGTCAAGGAGTGTGTTAAAACTCATTAGCCCTTTGGCTCATGATCTGTCCCTAATACTCCCCAGTGGAAAGTCTCTTGTCAAGGAGTGTGTTAAAACTCATTAGCCCTTTGGCTCATGTTCTGTTCCCTAACACTCCCCAGTGGAAAGTCTCTTGTCAAGGAGTGTGTTAAAACTCATTAGCCCTTTGGCTCATGATCTGGCCATCCTGGGACAGTGACAGAGACTCAAAGTTGGGACCCTCGGGCCTTCGAGGAGAGGACGATTTCTTAGGGGTATAAGGAGGATCTTGAGATTGGGAGAATCAGTTTTGAAGAAGAGTGGAAGGTGAGGTAGCCCCAAACTCCTTTATTTCACTGAAGATCTTGCCTTATTGCAGAATAGATTTCTGATTGCAGTCGCAGCGAAGGTGGCAAGACCTACTTTCTGAGTACTGTTCTGCTTGGAAAGAGTCAGCAGAAGCTTGTCTAGTCAGAGTGTTTCAGTTACTCAGCCACCAAAATCTGCACACTAGATAGCAGATACCGAAACAGGAGAAAGCCCAGGGAAGGGTCCCATCTCCAAAGAGTACCTCGGATAGGGAAGGAAGAAAAGCCCTGGTGTGTGAAGACTGAGCAGGGACTGTAGCTTTTGGACTGTGCACTATCTTTTGGTTTTTCTGTATGGACTGTACTATTCTCTAGTGTGTCCTATACTGACACACTATTCCAGCATAGGATTTATTTTTTAACAACTCCAGACAGTGTGGCTAAGTGTTATTCTTACTGGAAGGTATCAGGAGACCCCCTAAAAGCCTAAGAGCCTTGAAATATTTTAACACCCCCCCAACCCTGCCGGGATAAAAACCTGGGAACACGGGTGAAAACTTGGCCCCTGCTCTCCCAAAGGAACTCCTGCGCCTGACAAGGTGCTAGGGCAGGGGTTGCATCAGTATTGTGCCAGACGTCCTCTGTACTCATCGCTAGCCTTATTATGTTCCATGGCGAGTGCGCTATCTTTCTGAAGTGGCTTGTTAAGATTTATTCTCTTTTTCTTCCTTCTCATCAGACATAAAGAGCTTTGCAACTGCTCCCCATTAACAAACACTTGAACCTGTTCCAGCAATTCCAGGTGAACATGCATCTGTTCCAGTTGTACAAGACATGCTAGGATAAGACAAGTTAAAAATGCAACAAGTATTAAACAGATGTAAAATGATTAGCCATCCGGGGTGACAGTGTGCTTCCTTCCACCACTTTGCTCCCTAGAAGTGAGGTGCTACCAATTTCTTATTAAGAATGGCTGCTCCAGGCTCACTCCCTCCCCTCCCAGGCAGCATGCAAAGAACAGGAAGGGAGAGGTGGGCCTGGAGCAGCCAGAGCAAAAAAAAGAGCCACTCTGCTCCCTCTCTGTCATTCAGGGACAGGAAGGGGAGGGGTGGGAGGTGAAGATGGAGCAGGCACTGCAGAGCAAAGAAGACATTAGGCTCCCAGAAGGACGCAGAGGACTGCTCTCTGCTGCTTGAGATTCCAGGCACTGTAACAGATGAGGGCAAGAGCCCCATGAGTCCATGCCTAGCCACTCCCATGCAGCAGCAGTGTGCCACGGCATACCGGTTAAGAAGTATTGTTATAGAGAATGAATTAACAAGGAGCTCTTGGGAGCCATCTATCACTGTTACTTAATTAAGATGTCTGCAGTCGTGCTGAAATCTACTAACTAGGCTATTCTAAGCATTTTAGAACTTGGGAATTTGAAGTAGCTCAACGAGCAATTGTTTAACTCCCTGAGTGGCTTCATATGTATAACAGTATTATGTATCAAAAGGGACTTGCATTAAGCTATGAGAAGGAATACTCTATCATATTCAGAGATTCCAAGATGGCTAACAGTCTGATAAAATGAAAGCCTCATCTAACAGCTGTATGGCACTTTTGATACTCTTGGCCATGTAGCTTACCGTATATCAAGCAAAAACACGGATGCTGCCTTAGACATACATTATGTTTGAACAAGAGATATATTTCCCACCATGGGACTACCTTAAGTAGAAAGGCAATTTCCCTTCTAAAGAACGTAGTGCTCCGTGCATTAACATGGATGAGCCTGCACACAGAGATTTAGCTGGCTTCAGCAGAATCTTGACAGTAAATTGAATTCAATGGAAATGATTTTGCAACCTCTCCCATAGGAAGCAGTTATAATTAATTTTTCTGAATCTGCATTTTGACATATTTGCATCCTGAGAGTTTAGAGGTCTTTGCAGTCATGACTTAAGATCCATCCTTCCACTGGGCATTAGAACATGTTGTGTGTCATAATTACTGTCCTGAAAACTACATTTTAATAAGTAAAATTTAGCAGAATCTGCGGTGAATTATAATAACCCTAGAAAAGCATTTGCAGATAGCACCCAATGGTGACTTTTAGTTCACTTCTTTACTAAACTGCGATAAAATAGTGTGCTCCCCTGCCTTTTTACAGTTAGAAAATTCCTGCAGAACTTACTAAACTGCAGTGTCTTGAGAACTGCAGTTTAACTAATCCTGCGGTGGCACCAGGAATGGAAATTGCTGCAGACACCCCACCTCTATAATATTTAAAGTGTCTGTAAGTGCCTCACTCTCCAACTCAATGGCTCCCTGTTGCTTAAAACATCGCCCCTCCTCCCAACATGTCTCCCTGTCTGTAGCACAGACCCACCGCTCCCCAACTTAAAACTGAAGATGTAACTCCATCCCCTCAAAATTGGGCCCCATCCTGAAGGCCCCCAAATCTCTTGACTCCCCGGTTACCAATTTCAAATCAAAGAGTCCCCAGGAGACATCCCCTTTGCGCCTGCCCTGCAGATGCCATCATTCAAAATGGCACAGTCTGACCTGCAGCTCCCATTTTCCCTTCATGCGGGGGGTGCGCAGCAGTGAGGCTCTTACTACTCCTTTGCAAGCACGAAGGCTGGTGCGGGGAGTGCCACCTGGAGAACCAGCAGGTGCATTATTCAAGGTGCAGTTAACTTTCCTGGCGTGATGCAGCTTGTGAATCTTTTCATAGGCCATTAACATTTAACTTGTATCCTGACAGGTTTATTTTGCCATATTTGTGTGGCACTCCTACAGGCGGTCACTAGAGGTCCCTGGGTCCTTATCGATGTTAACCAGCTAGAGGGACTACCACACTTCAGCTCCTCCGCTGCTTATAACTAGAGAATGAGAGAAGAGCAGGGGTTGTCTTTTGCTCTAGCGCTTGAAGAGGAAAGAGCTCCTTTTCGTTTTGCTGTCTATGTGAGCCCTATAGAGCTCAGCAGGTGAAGATTTTGGTTAAGGGAAATCCCTGCCAGGTCTGTCCTGCAGCTGTGGGGCTGCCTTGAGCGTACAGAGAAGATTTTTGATGCTGGCAGAGATTTTTGTCATGGTTTGTTCCTGAGGAGGTTCTTTTTGCCTCCCTCCTCAATTGGGTTTGGGGCTGTACAAGCTGAGTCCTCAGACCTTCCCCACTGAGAGGTCGCAGACAGGAAAAATGAAAGGAACAAGGCTGGAGAATGAGGAGCAGGCTTGCAAACCTTCCACGGGACCTTCTACCCAGGACACAGGCACAGACTAAGTAACTGTATAAAGTCTACTGGAACTCAGGTACGACTGTTTTAACCTCTAAGGCAGAGCTTTCTAAACTGTGTGTGGCGCCACGTTAGTGTGTCGCCTGCAGTGTGCAGGTGTGTCACGCTGCACCGTCAACTCCAACATTTTTTTTTCTAGCGATTCACTTTTTTCTTTTTCAGTTCATGGGTTGCTTATTATTGGGCGATTTTTGCTGTCAATCGCGTTTTTTGGGGGCTTGGTGGGTGGTACTTGAGCCCAGCTGTCCCCGTCATTGGCTGCTGCTGCCGATGAGGCCTGACCACGAGGAGAACTGAGTGCAAGCAAGTGTCTGGTGATCATGGAAGGTTTTATGCACCAGGGCAGGCTTGAACCCTGAAGGGAGAGAAGCACTTAACCGGCAACAATCAAAAAGAAGAGGGACATGAGTGTGGGGGCCAGACATGTGCTGGGGGAAGAGAGATGAGTGTGTGGGGGACAGACATGTGCTTGGGCTTGTTTTTTTTTTGGAAAATAGCACTTGGAATATTATATATTTTTAATATAAATGAAAGGTTTTCATGAGATAGGTTGTGTCGTGAAACATTTTATTTATGTACATATTTAAGGAAACATACATAAATTGTCAAAATACGTTTCGTTCAACCTTTAACCTCTGGTTTGCCAGTAGACTGAATTACCGTGTTGTGAAATTATGTTTGTCTAAAAAGTGTGTCACCAACATGAAAAGTTTGGAAAGCTCTGCCCTAAGGGTATGGGACACTGAAACTCTCAGTTCAAGAAAATGAGGACTCACCCAGGACCCTGTGCCACCGGCAAATACACAGAGAGAAAAGGTCACTCATCTGTAAATTTCTTTATTTCACATGGACACTGATTACCTTTGAAGAAATCTGCAAACTTTTTTATTTGAACACCCAGTGTTTCATCTACCATCACATCACCATTTGAGCCAGAAAGAACTCACCTCTGGGGTCACAAGGAGGAAGGAACCGTTGGCACAGGAAGTCAGCCCCAATTTATAAATTATTTTTGTGTGCTCGGAGGAAAAAATGCCCCTTCCAAGAAAAGAGTTACATAAAATGGCACCCCGTACAGGGCTAGAAGGTGGTGGAGATGTACAATCAAGTATTTGCAGTGATAAATCTGATCTTTGGTGACCATGCAGCGTTAACAAGAAGTTTAGTGAAAAGTTGCAAAACTTACATAAATAGCGTTTGTTCCTGCGTTCGAGGTTCAGCGGGAAAGGAAGGATGTGAAGAGGACGTGTATGGCAAGTGTATGATGTCAGTAATGACGTGAGTGAAGCATCACCAATGAGAGAGTATACAACCCGCGATACACTCGCTTCGTCAGCCTCAGGACAAGGAACTGCGTGTGCATGTTAAGCAACCTGATAGAGCAGTGCGTATTGAGCCTTGCCACAGTGGCAGGATGAACATTCACATGAGCAGCCCAAAACATCGAACCCAATGAAAGCCCAGCAAGTGATCAAAGCCCAACACTAGCGGATTGCAATCGAACAATGTCTAGTGCAAGGCAAAATACCAGTGATGGTACCTCAGCAAAATACCAGTGATGGTACCTCAGCAAGACTGCATCATGGCCTAAAAACCCTTGATACCTCAGGCCAGTTCCTGCGGGCTTAGTCTGCCTCACCAAATCAACGATGGGGTGGCTATCCAAGTGACCAGAGGTCAGTGGGTAATTGATGCCTTGCTTCCCATCAGCGGACCAGGGTTCGCGTACGGCCTAACAGGTCTGGCCTGTCCCGTTCAGTATCAGGGAGGACTGCAGTTGTCTCTGTCAGGGTGTGGCTCCATTTTGGCTGAGTAGTGCGTGGACTGCAGAGTATGCCAGCGATCACAGGCAGTGAATATCAACTGTTATTGGTGCAACGCGGCTTTGTTCATGGAGGTTGGGGCGGGTTCCGGAGGGACTATTTAGTGGAAAGGAGGCCCCATGACTGGGAGTGCATTTGAGCCGATGGCAGGGCAGTGACGAGTAGAACAAATCTCGCCAGTAGGATCTGAACAAGGCTGGAGAATGGGCATCAGACTTGAAGACCCTCCACAGGATCTTCTCCCCGGGACACAGGGGCAGGCTGGGTAACTGTATAAAGTCTATAGGAACTCAGGTACGACTGTTTCAACCTCTACAGGATTTCCCTTCCCAGAGTATGGGACACAAACTCTCAGTTCAGGAGAATGAGGAATCACCCAGGACCCTGAACCACCGGCACATACAGAGAGAAAAGGTCACTCATCTGTAAATTTCTTTATTCACATGGACACTGATTACCTTTGAAGAAATCAGTAAGCTTTTTTATTTGAACACCCAGACCTGTGTCCTGTTTCATCTACCATCACATTTATTTATTTAATCAGTTTTATATACCGATGTTTGGTATTTACCTTCACAACGGTTCACATTTTCTTTATATAATCAATAAAGTAAAAGAAAATACAATCCTAATATTAAAAATTTAAAAAGTTGATAAAAATTAAGACTATAAAAGTGTATAGATAAGCATTAAAATTAACAAAAAATAATAAATAGAAGAAATTGTTAACAATTAATTAATTAATTCAGTAACGTAAAACAATAAAATAGAATAAATTACTGGCTAACATCTGTTCCGTACGCTTGTTCAAAAAGCCAAGTTTTTAATGCTTTTTTTAAAACATTTCAAATCTTTCTGGAGTCTTAGCTCGACAGGTAAGGTATTCCACAATTTCGGTCCAGCTAATGAAACAGCTCTTTCTCTGACAGAAGTAAGTTTAGCAAATGCAACGGATGGAATAGTAAGGAAACCTTTATTTGCTGAGCGCAAGTTTTGTTGAGGTGTATGAATACGTATAACTGCGTTCATCCAATCGACGTGATCAGAATAAATTGCCTTATGTATTAAACATAATGTTTTGTATTTAATTCTACACTCGACTGGCAACCAGTGAAGTGCAATTAAGACAGGAGTTATGTGATCTTTTTTATTAACCCCTGTAAAGATTCTAGCAGCAGAAGTCTGCAGTATTTGAAGCGGACGAATTGATGCTTGTGGAAGACCGAGATATAAGGAATTGCAGTAATCTATATTGGTGAATATTAAGGACTGAAGGACTGTTCTAAACTCGTTATGATTCAAAAGAGGTTGTAGGCATCGGAGTATTAACAGTTTGTAATACCCTTCCTGTATTTTTATGGAAATATGTTTTTTAAGGCTGAGTTCTGGAACAAGTCAAATGCCTGGATCACAATTTGAGTCAACAAGCTACAAACTGACAAAGGAAAACACGTCACGCCCTGGTTCAGAAACACTAGCCCCCCCCCCTCCCTTACCCAGAAAGGACTCACCCCTGGGGTCACAAGGAGGAGGGAACAGTTGGCAAAGGAAGACAGCCCCAATTTATAAATTCATTTTTGTACCTGAAAGGAAAAATGCCTCTTCCAAGAAAAAGGTTGTATTTGTTTGAGATTTGTCAATATCGTGCGATAATGCAAATTTAGTGCACATGAAAAATCAAAATTGGCATTTAATGTGCAATTATTGTAGCTTAGTAAATAGGCACCTTTATTACATATTATAGAGAAAATAAGCTAATGATAAAATCACCTCAATGGACTTTACAGTTAGTGCATGTGAAAAACATCCATTCAGGTGTCTGATCTGTATGTGGGTATTTCCTCTGGCCTTGGACCAGTTCAAAGCTGGCATGCTGCATGTAGAGTCACAGAACGACCCCCAGCCCTGATTACTGATAGCCTGGAATATGGCCCCAACACTGAGGTTCCAGCCTGGTCTTCAGGGGATTCAAAAGGTATGTTGGACACCTGGAAAACATTCCTGGCATTTAGATGGCTAGCAGGCCAAGTGATGATGCCTATTTATTTATTTATGCTTTTTATATACTGCTGTTCCAACAGAAGATCACAATGGTTTACATAAATTGCCTTCTATTACATTTTATAGTATTGCACTAACAGGTTCTTATTTAAAGTAATGGTATCTATTTTAATACTATTGATTAATTGAAACATTCAAAGTTAACAATTTAATATTGATCTTTACTGTTTCAGTTTGGAATAGTTTTTAGTCAGATATTTTGTGATGTGCTGAGAAGAAGTAATATTTCTGGAATAATTATGTTCATTAAGTGGCTTATTTGAAATCTCTTTACATTAGTTCATAGGCTTTTCTGAAGAGCCAGGTTTTAAGTTCTTGCTTGAATTTCTTTTTTTCCATTAACACTTATTGATTCAGGTAGATCGTTCCATAGTTTGGGTTCTCCTATTGTGAACATTCGTTCTCTTATTTGTGTTAGATGAGTGTTCAGATTTTAAGGAACTGTAAGAAGATTTTTGTTTTGCGATTTGAGATCTCTTTGTGGGCTGTAGATAGTTATTGTTATTCCTGGAAGAGATGGATCATAGTGGTTTATAATATTAAAGATGAGGGATAAAACTTTGTAATGGATTCTGAATTTTATTGGAAGCCAGTGAAGGTCGGTTAGAGAAGGGATAATATGATCAAATTTTCTAGTTCCTATAAGGAGTCTTGCTGAAGCATTTTGGAGAAGTTGTAGTGGTTTAATTGTGCTTGTGGGAAGGCCCAACAGAAGTGAGTTGCAATAGTCCAGGTCTGGAATCATCAGCATATATGAAAAATTTCATGTTCAGATTTTCTAAGAAAGAGCATATTGGTAGGAGGTAGATGTTGAATAGGATTGCCGAGAGTGCTGAGCCTTGTGGAGGAACTCCTGTGCCTATTGAAAATATGTTTGATATTTGGTTGTTCAGTTTTACTTGAAAATTTCTATTCTTAAGGAAAGAAGAAAACCATTTGTGAACTTTTCCATCAATTCCAAGTTTTTTTAGTTGTTGGCAGAGTTGATGATGGTCCACAGAATCAAATGATGCTTTTAAGTCTAGTAGAACCAGTAAATATGATTCATTATGATCAAATCCTTTTAGTATGTTGTTTGTTAGGGATATGAGTGGAGTTTTAGTTGAATTTTTTTTTCTAAATCCAAATTGGTTTGGGAATAGAATATTGTCATCCAGGTGGTTTTCTAATTGAGATAAAACTGCTTTTTCTAATGCTTTTGAGATGAAAGGTAAGCTTGAGATTGGTCTGTAGTTGTCCCAGTCATCTAATTTTCCAGTTTGATTTTTTAAAGTTGGTTTCACAATAGCTTGTTTTGCCATCTTGGGGGCTCTTCCTTGTGTTAGAGAGCAGTTTATTATTGTTATGATTATTGGTGTTTACTTTTTTAAGGGTATTAGTTGGGATAGGATATAGTGGGTGGGATGCAGGTTATCACTTTATTGATTATCTGATTCACTTTGAGTTTTGATACTGTGTTGAAAGAAGTCCAATTTGGTTTGGCAGGATGAGTTTCTGAGTTATCTCGTTGATGGGTATTGAAGAATTGTGACTTGAGAGTATTTATTTTATGCAAAAGATAGTTTGCATAATCATCACATGAGGTTTTTGTGAAGTCATAGTTATTTGAAGCGGAGGATGTTGGTTCTTACTGATTCATAGAGTAGTTGGTTCTTACTGTTTCATAGAGTAGTTTAGATTACTCCATGAATTTGATTAGCATAGTATTGTTTTTTTGTTTTATTTATTAGTTCTCAATATTTAGATAGTTGTAATTTGTATTTTGCAAGGTTTTCTGTTGATCATTTTTTTCTCCATTGCTTCTCATATTTTTCTTAGGGTTTGTTTTGTACATCATAAGTCTTCGTTGTACCATGGTTTCTTTTGTTCTGAATAGTTTTCATTTTTGTGGAGGTTTTTTTCTTGTTCATCGGCTATTTCGTTGATGGATTTTTGTCAGAGAATAAAAGGTGATGAGGGGGAGGAGTCAAGATGGCTGCTTGGTAGCAGCACGTTTCAGCAGCTCCCATTCAAGTTTCTTTGTTGAAAGCTTTTTGACTTTACAATATGCCCCCTAAGCGAAACGGGAAAGTAAGGGTCTTTCCCTCCACACCCCTTTCTCCCACCAGGACAAAGGACCATCGCTGAATGCGCTCAACCTTACCCAAAACAGGAGAGGCCGATCCCCGCTGACGAGTTTGGCAAGGAAGCCGCCATCTCGCCTGGGGAACTTTCATTGAGCCTTCCTTTACTAAGGTCTCCACAGGCGATTTCGTCAATTTTGCCGCTAGAATCTGCGTTGGAACCGCCGAGAGTATCAAGCTCGGGGGAAACCATGGAGGGAGCAGCAGCAAGCAAGGTGACTGATGAAGAAACAGCAGAGCAAGGAGGCATTACAGCCATGAGTTTGCTGGAAAATTTGAATTCTCATCAGTATGGTGGTAAGTCTGTTTTGTCTAATCCTAGAAGTGATGCTTTATTACATGGGTCAATACAGACACAGGAACAGCAACTAGAACTGGTTCTGCCTGCCAAGCCGCCTGTGGTTATTTTGGTCTCAATTTCAGGCCGATACAGTACAGTGCACTTCGGTGGAGCGCACTGTTAACGCGCGTTTTTGACGCGCTAGCTTTACCCCTTATTCAGTAAGGGGTAATAGCGTGTCGAAAACGCGCGTCCAACCCCCCTGAAACTAATAGCGCCTGCAACATGCAAATGCATGTTGATGGCCCTATTAGTTATTCCCGTGCGATACAGAA
The DNA here is from genome assembly GCF_901001135.1 of Rhinatrema bivittatum. Taxonomy (NCBI): domain Eukaryota; kingdom Metazoa; phylum Chordata; class Amphibia; order Gymnophiona; family Rhinatrematidae; genus Rhinatrema; species Rhinatrema bivittatum. The sequence continues at coordinate 15,169,180 of NC_042621.1, forward strand.
AGTAAAATGTGTAGCCAAGCTGCACATTTTACTTTCAGAAATTAATGCCTGCCCAAAGGCTGGCGATAATTTCTGCCGGCGCCGGGGAAGTGCACAGAAAAGCAGTAAAAACTGCTTTTCTGTGCACCCTCCAACTTAATATCTTGGTGATATTAAGTTGGAGGCCCCAAAAGGAAAAAAAAAGGAAAAATAAATAAATAAATAGGGCCGCGGGTCGGAAGATGGACGCTCAATTATGCCGGCGTCCATTTTCCAAACCTGTGGCTGTCAGCGGGTTTGAGAACCAGCGCTGGCAAAATTGAGCGTTGGCTGTCAAACCCGCTGACAGCCGCCGCTCCTGTCAAAAAGGAGGCGCTAGGGACGCCGGAAGGAGTGGAGAGAATGAGACGGGATCTAAGGAAACTGGAAGAGTGGTCGAAGATATGGCAGCTGAGATTCAATGCCAAGAAGTGCAAAGTCATGCATATGGGGAGCGGAAATCCGAATGAACTGTATTCGATGGGGGGGGGAAAGGCTGACGTGCACGGAGCAGGAGAGGGACCTTGGGGTGATAGTGTCTAATGATATGAAGTCTGCGAAACAATGCGACAAGGCGATAGCAAAAGCCAGAAGAATGCTGGGCTGCATAGAGAGAGGAATATCGAGTAAGAAAAGGGAAGTGATTATTCCCTTGTACAGGTCCTTGGTGAGGCCTCACCTGGAGTACTGTGTTCAGTTCTGGAGACCGTATCTACAAAAAGACAAAGACAAAATGGAAGCGGTACAGAGAAGGGCGACCAGGAAGGTGGAGGATCTTCATCGGATGACGTACGAGGAGAGATTGAAGAATCTAAATATGTACACCCTGGAGGAAAGGAGGAGCAGAGGAGATATGATACAGACTTTCAGATACTTGAAAGGTTTTAATGATCCAAAGGCAACGACAAACCTTTACCATAAGAAAAAAATCAGCAGAACCAGGGGTCACGATTTGAAGCTCCAGGGAGGAAGATTCAGAACCAATGTCAGGAAGTATTTCTTCACGGAGAGGGTGGTGGATGCCTGGAATGCCCTTCCGGAGGAAGTGGTGAAGACCAGAACTGTGAAGGACTTCAAAGGGGCGTGGGATAAACACTGTGGATCCATAAAGTCAAGAGGCCGCCAATGAAGAGTGGGTGACTCGCCAGAATGATGGCTACTGCCTGGAGTCAATACCCTTAGTCTATAAACATACACATGGTTACTGTGTCTCCAACATCGCTCTAAGCTTCAACAGCAAGAGGAAATGTGGAAAAAAGGATTTGCACTCACAAAGACGGAGCAGCTGGCTTGTTACGGCGGTTACTACCCCAAACCAAATATCCAAATTACTACCTCCACCTTCCTCTATTCCTGATGCCTTTCAACTAGCTTGATCACTCCATTCTTATACCTCACTTTCAATGCATATCCAGCATAGTTCTCTGCTTCAACAGCAGGGGAAAAGAAAAACTGTTACTTCACACATCCAGCAGAGCTCTCTGCTTAAATGGCAGGGGAGAAGAAAAAAGGGTTCGCACTCACAAAGCGGGGAGTAGCTGGCTTGTTACGGCGGTTACTACCCCAAACCAAATGTACCTGATACTTCACTCTCGACGCATATCCAGCATGGCTCTCTGCTTCAACGGCATGGGAGAAAGACTGATACATCACGAATTTCCAGCATAGCTCTCTGCTTCAACGGCAGGGGAAAAGAAAAACTGATACTTCACGCATATCCAGCATAACTTCAACGGCAGGGGAGAAGAAAAAAGGATTCACACTCACAAAGCGGGGAGTAGCTGGCTTGTTACGGCGGTTACTACCCCAAACCAAATGTGCCTGATACTTCACTTTCGATGCATATCCAGCATAGCTCTCTGCTTCAACGGCATGGGAGAAAGACTGATACATCACGAATTTCCAGCATAGCTCTCTGCTTCGACGGCAGGGGAGAAGAAAAAAACTGATACCTCACGCATATCCAGCATAGCTCCCTGCTTCAACGGCAGGGGAGAAGATAAACAACCAATAAGGGCTGTATAACATAATCTGGGTAAAAACAAATAAGCATGGGTGTAGCTTGCTTATTGCGGCGGTTACTACCCCTACTACCTCTAACTAATCAAGCTAGATATTTCACTTGGATGCAGCTCCATCACCGCTCTCTACATTAATGGCGGGGGTGGAAGGGAATTAGAACCAAGAGCTAAGAGAAACAGATAAGTATGGGAGAAGAAATGAGGGAAGCTTGCTGGGCAGACTGGATGGGCCATTTGGTCTTCTTCTGCCGTCATTTCTATGTTCTATATTTCTATGAAATGATTTAAAGATCTATATGATCTGTTTTCCTTTTTCTGTGCAAAGATATGAATGCTTTGTAATTATTTGGAAACCTAATAAAAAAAGAAAATTAAAAAGGTGATGAAATATTGTTTATATCTGAATCTAAAATGTATGTTTAATATGTTCTTACAGAATTTTGGGATCTACTTTTTTTCTGTATTTGATAGTTTGATTATATTTAGTTTTTATTTGTTGTGAGGTTTGGAGTGTAATATTAGCTTTGATTAGTTGATGGTCTGTCCATGGTATAATTTTTTGGGATAGACTGATTTGGCAGAAATTTTGATTGGCAAAAATAATGTCAAGGATATGGCCTGCTTTGTGTGTTGGTTTAGTTACAAACTGGGTCCATCCCATGGCTTTCATTGTGTCGAGGAATATTTTACATGAGTTGGATTTAGGTGTGTTATCTATATGTAGGCTGAAGTTTCCTGCAATTATGGTTGTTTCTGGGTTTGGGAATGATTTTGTGAAGATTTCAATTAAAGGTGAACAATCTTTTAGGAGTGTTCCTGGTGGGCTGTATGTTAGACCAATATGTATTTTTTTTGTGATTTAAGTATTGCCACTTCATATGGTGGCTTTATTTCAGTTTTGTATGGTTTGAGTTTAAGTTCTTTTTTGCAAATTATTAGGAGGCCGTCTCCTTTTCTTTTAGGTCTGGGAAAATGAACATTTCATGGTTTGGACATTCAATTTGGTTTAGAAGAACATTGTCAGAGTCTTTTAGCCATGTTTCAGTTATACAGAATATGGAGGGGTACAGATCTTCTATTAGGTCATTTATAAGTGGTATTTTTTTTTTTGCTAGGAATTGTACATTTAGTAGTAGAAATGTTAATATAAGGATTGGGAGGATTTCAGTGAAATTGTTGTTACACTTTGGATAAATCAGATTACAGTAATTTCTTCTGATTTTTTTTTGTTTTTTCATCAGATATCTGCAATTTCTTTTGTTTGATATTTTTTTCAATGGATAAAGATGTCTCCATGTTCAAGGTTTTATATTTTATTGAGTTTGAGGTAGTTGAATTTGTCTACATTTTTCTTCTTTGAGGATTTATTCAACTTTCAGGCAGCACTTCAGGTTCACACGAAGGGGCATGCCCCTTCATGCGTGCGCCAGCTGGCACAAGTGCCTCCGGTGCTTCGCCAAAGTTTAAATTGTTTGCCAGTGCTGCTGTTGCGTGGGCTCTGGGAAGGAGGGAGGGAGGGAGGGATCTTCCCCTTAGTGCCAGCCCTCTTGTGCTTCTCCGCCCGGAGGTTTCACCCATGGGGGGGGGAGTGCCTCCTCACCCCTGACACAGATCCCTCAGCCTTTGACTGTGGCAGCTGTGCAGGCCTCCTACCTGCCTCTTACGGTGCTCCGCCGAAGTTGGATCCCGATAGAAGACTCGTGAGCTTTTAAATCCTTTGATGTGGAAGTCTTGAAGCTCTGTGCTAGTTCTGTAAGTAGAAGTTGTGTCTCAGGTATTGACCGTTTGCCCATGAACAGGAATTACTGTTGAAACTGGTCTGGACTGGGTAAGTGGACTAGACTTAAGTTTTGCCCCAATTGGAAGTGTTTACCTCCTTGCTTGAAGTTACCTGTTCAGTTATACCTGCAAGTACATCATAAGTCACCTTTTCTAATAATAAACCGCCATGGAGACACCACTCCCATTATGGTTTGTACTGGAAGGGCTTCCAAACTGACAGTACGATAACTTCCAAAAGGACGATGTTAGAAGGGATGAGGTCCACTACTACTATTAATTACATGTGTATTTACTATACCAATGGTCAATAAGGTCACTTGATCAACATCACTTACAGAATTTCTAGTCTGAGCATGATTTGAACCCTGTCCAAAGAGTTCTAGCTCATAGTTCATTGTTCTGGTATGCCATAGGCCACATCTCCTTGCTTCCTTCAGTGAAGACCATACAGCTACTGCTACCTACTGCCATTACAGTGACAGTTATCTGTAGAATGCCCAACCAGCACTTGCTTTCAGCATGTTGAAGCATAGTTGAATGTACACGCTCTGATTTAGTACATACTGTGGTTTAGCATTCCCTGCATCCAGTCTTTCCATTCCTTTACTTATGCAATGGGCCTCAGAAAGAAGGAATACTGTACAGGTACAAACAATTTACTAGCCATGTTAGCTATAGTCACGAAATGAGAGAAGTTGCTCAATGAATTCAGCCCACATATTCAGCTGTGGCATTTAAACCAGAGCAATGCTTGCCCCCATTGTTGGGTAAAACCAGGAAAGGAACGCAAGACCCTGATTCCAAAAGAGGCTCTTCCTTTTACACCATCCTGCCAAAATGGTAGCTGAACACAGTCCTTTGCATTGCATTTCTAAAACATGTCATACAATGTCTGAATCACATTTCCTACTTACCGTACAAAATGTAAGTGCCAAGTGGTTTGAGAAGCCCCAGGCCTTTTCCTGTGTTTTCCCCGCACAAGCAATCCAGAACAATATCTACACCATCTGACGAGATCCTGAAATGGTGAGAAAAGTGGAACCTGTACATTCATTGTCACCGAGTGTAACTGCATTTGCTGGGCTATTTACTTTGAGACTGTAATAGCAAACATGACACTTTGGTTGCTCCCTGTCAGGCTAGAGCTGTTGTATAATAACATGGTTCCATGAGCATCCGATTTAGGGTTTATTTTAATTAGTTCCTGTGTAAACACATGATCTGAGGATACGGCTGAAAAGCAGCTGTGTATATTGCTAAGCAACATGCCAGCATCCTCAGCTAGGACAAAATGATAACAAACATTGCTTAGGCTGCGAACTGCTAGAATAAAAATGCATGTATAACCCTTTAGACTGTATACTGAAAATACACGATGGGAGAGCTCCGATGGGCTGCAGTTAAACCATTCAACTTTCTCCCTGGCGATTCTGGAGGGAACAGGGCTGCACATACTGTATGTGTCTGGTTTACGGATGTAAGTAGCTGCAAGAAAAACCTGTTTAAGGAAAGGGGGGAGGCGGCTGGATAAAACCCTCTAGAAGTGAGTGTGATTTTTTTTCTTTCTTCCTCTGTGAATAGTTGTCCATGGGAGAAAGGCCAGCCTGTGCTATGCCAGGACTGACTGTTTGAAAAGAAAAGGACCATACATCGGGAAGCTGTAATACAGCCACGTGTTCATACACGGGCACATTTTAAAAGAAGCGCACGCAGTTCCCGTGGTGCACACATGGATGCGCCAATTTCATAACACGCGTGTGTGTGTTATAAAATCCGATACCCACACGCACATGATTTTATATTGGCGCACGCATCAGTGCACGGGTGGTGCATAAGGGGAGGGAATTTCTTAAAAAGTGCGCTGCAACGCATTCGGGACATCCCCAGTTCCCTCCCAGTCTGCTCCAATTAAGGAGCGGACTGGCAGGGAACTTCCCTACCCACCCCTTTCTCCCCTCTCCCGTCCTCCCCAACCACAACCCTCATAACTATTAGGGTTTCTTTTGTTTTACAACTTACTTCATCTTCAGAGGTGAAGCAGGCTGTGCGTGCCGGCCAGCGAGTCACCAGGACGGCGCCAAATGACGCTGGCCCCTGCCCCCGCCCAGTCTCCTCCCCGCCCCCACTCCGCCCAGACCCCGCCTCGCCCCCACCCCCTTTATGCTCTGCTGGCACTTCCGCGCGTACCTGCAGACACGCGTGCGGCCGGGTCGTTTTAAAAAATGCGTTCGGTGCATGCTAGGCCCGGCCACGCGTGTGTCTGCCGGGATTTCTGCGTGCCGGCATTTAAAATCGACTTTTCTGTGTCTGGTGATTCTGGAAGGAACAGACTGACTGTGCATATATGCCTTGCATACGGTTGCAAGCACCTGCAATTTGAGTAGTTTTTTTTCTGCTTCTTAACTTATAGCAGCCTATAGATAGAGATCCTGGCTAGACAAACCTGATTGGTTTCTTCAACTGGGTGAATTACATAGCGGGAGGGGGTGCTGGATGTAGTGTGTTTGGATTTCAGAAATGTTTTTCATACTGTTCTGCATAGAAGGTTCATATATGAACTGCGCGGTCTAGCGATGGGACATCAGGTGGTGGACTGAATTAGTAACTGTTTGGGGAATAGAGAACAGACTGATGGCAAATGGAGTTCATTCAGAAGAAAGGTGATGAGAGGAGCGCCTCATGGCTTGGTCCTGGTTCTGTTCATCATCCTTGTGCGTGATATTATAAATAGGGAGGTGCATTCATTTGAAATCAAGCAGGAAATCTGAATGAAAGTTTTGTTTCGTTTTCAAAGCAAAATGAAAGAAAAACAAATAGGGGCGGATTTTAAGAGCCCTGCTCGCGTAAATCCGGGCGGATTTACGCGAGCAGGGCCCCGCGCGCCGGTGCGCCTATTTTACATAGGCCTACCGGCGCGCGCAGAGCCCCGGGACTCGCGTAAGTCCCGGGGTTTTCAGAGGGGGGCGTGTCGGGGGCGGGCCCGATCCGCGCGGCGTTTTCGGGGCGGGAAGTAGCGTTTCAGGGGCGGGTCTGAGGGCGTGGTTACGGCCCGTGGCGGTCCGGGGGTGTGGCCGCGCCCTCCGGACCCGCCCCCAGGTCACGTCCCAGCGCGCTAGCGGCCTGCTGGCGCGCGGGGATTTACGTCTCCCTCCGGGAGGCGTAAATCCCCCAACAAGGTAAGGGGGGGGGGTTTAGACAGGGCCGGGGGGGTGGGTTAGGTAGGGGAAGGGAGGGGAAGGTGAGGGGAGGGCAAAAGAAAGTTCCCTCCGAGGCCGCTCCGATTTCGGAGCGGCCTCGGAGGGAACGGAGGTAGGCTGCGCGGCTTGGCGCGAGCCGGCTATACGGAATCGGTAGCCTTGCGCGCGCCGATCCAGGATTTTAGCGGCTACGCGCGTATCTACTAAAATCCAGCGTACTTTTGTTTGCGCCTGATGCGCCAACAAAAGTACGCCAAATCGCGCTTTTTGAAAATCTACCCCATACTTAATATATTAATGTATTCCCTCCTTCACTGACTGCTGATTAGTCCTTCCACTGTCAGCTGTCAGTGAAAGGACCAATCCCCTTTCAGAAGGCTGTCCTTTCTGAATTCTTTCACTGGTAGTTGACAGTGGAGGGTCCAATTGGCTGCCAGCGATGAAGCAGCCAGCCCCGCTGGAGGAAAGGTAAGGGGTCTTATCCAGCTAGGGTTACCTGGGATGGGGTAGCATTTGAAGGATTCTGGAGGTCTACAGGAGTTCAGAGACTGTTTTACTCCAACTCGGCTAACTTTTATTGAAGGATAGCAGGGGGTTTCCTACTTTGGCTGGGTTTGTGGTTTGCAATACGCGAGAGAATGGTTCACAAAGGGAGGGGGTCCACTCCGGCCCTACTGTTTTTTTAACATATGAGGGAGGGGTAGCAGAGGAATCAGGAAGTGGGGGGATGTTCCACTTCAGCCTGGCTTATATTTTAAATGTGAGGGAAAGAGTCTGGGAACTTTTTTTTAGTGCGGTTTTACAGGTAATGACATGCAAAATGGCTATCGAGCAAAAAAAGCTGTTTAACTCACTCTTTTTGCATGTCATTAGCTTCCTGCATCCTGTGGGGACCGCACGTTTTAAGGCGCGTGTTAAATAAAACCCGTGCTAGAATCTAACTCCGGGTTTTTTGACATCGGCCCCAATGTGTACAAGTTCATTTTGAACTCTCCACAACTATTTTCCACACAGAAGTTTTGCCTGCAAGAAAGCAAATGCAAACTCCCGAGATACTTTTGTACCTGCAATCCCCATCGGCCCTGAATTTAAAAAGGGGAAACTCCATTTTAGAGTTTCCCTTTTGAAAATGAGTTTGCAGGTCTGCAGCTGGACCTGCAGTGTCACCAGTCACTTTCAAACTGTGCTCCCTAATTATTACATTACACTTTGCTGCACATTAACTCATTAATTACACTTGACTGCGCTATTCTAGAAACATCCATCATTTATTAGCATTGAGCAATTATTAAGCAATTGAAGTGTACATTCTTTTATGTTTCTCTCCTCATGTTAAGCCTATAAATTGCCACCATGCGGACAAGCTTTGGATAGTGAAATAAATGCATGAATCCTTTTCTTATTAAAATGTAATGGCTAAAAAATGATTGTGATCCCTACTTAAGAAAGGAAAACCTATTACTTTTTTTCCCCCCATGAATAATTAAGATGAATGTGGAAAAAGGATGACAATCATGAACAAATGCCCTTTTTAAAGAAAAGCAGAAAAAGTTACAGTTGTTAAAAAATATTCTGGTTGAAAATTCTGTATACATTGGCAGCATTCACACTTGAACCTTAGTCACAATTTTTGTTGATTTAAATAATGGTGTGACATATAATGGCATCTGCAAAATGGCTTACTACATTTTAAGAGCAAGAATTGCCTTTAAAACAGTGCAGAATAAACCAGATGACAGTGTGGTCAACCTGTCTGGGTATCAAAGAGACTACAATAGAGTCTTACCAATTCCTATCATTAAACTCATTTGTAGAGAAGATTACAGCTCAATTAAGCAAATTAAAAAAAAAAACCAGCTATTTCTGTGAATCATTCCAATTGTACGATTTCTCTTGGATGGAAACCCTGTCTCTACAGTATCCATCTGTTTAGATACAGTATGAAGATAGCTTTCCAATGGAGACTGGTTCCACTGTATTTAAGATTTTCTCTTTATGTCAGCTGCTCAGGAGCGGAAATAAACAGTGATGAACTCAACAGCAAAAAAATTAGAAAAACAACACACTTATTATCCAAACTCTGTTCATACGTTTGCTGAAATATCCGGATACTCCAACAGTATCAAAATGCACGAGTTTAACAATAGTCTTTGCAAGAGTCCATTTCATTATTCCCAGTGAATCTTAAAAGTAAATGGCAGTGATGCAAACTATCTATAACTTAATTTCAGACTTTTATAAGCACCTTCCAACCAAAGTTAACTAAGATGGTTTACAATATTTAAAAAGCAATTGCAAATGCATAACATTTCTTTACCTTTTTATTTCTTGGACATAATCGGCATTTCTATCAAAGAGGTGAGTTAAAGAATCTTTGATGGCCTCATGTTTGAAAGATGAAGCTGTTCCAAACACAGTTACGTTGGGGATGGTTGAGCAGAGCTGAGCAACAGCTTGGCCCTGTGAACATAGCAGCTCTTTAATTTCTTACGTCCTTGCAATTTTCAGACTGTTATATCAATTATTAAATATCCAGAAATCAAGGCTTGGGCATTATAATCCATTAAATAAATTATCATAGCTAAAAACAATGCAGACCTTGGCCTTCGGTCACCTCATAAGGATTTCAAAGTCATGACTGCTCAATGTTTCTATATCATGCAGAAAAATTGGATAGAGAAAACACCTTTCAGAAAATTGAGATACATACAGGAAGGGGGTCAAGTCAGCTTTGTAAATGTAAATAGCCTGCACAATGCTGACTTTTACAACTGGAAATGATTTAATCCAACTGCACTGAGGATATTGATCCTCTCTGTAGCGCCAGAGTGACTTTACCTGTGAGGGCCAGAAAGGAAGAGTGAGTAACATACAAATCTAATTCTTCCCTTGCCTTCAAATCCATGGGATACTGAATCAGAAACCTCGTCATTTCTCTTATTCATACAATTCCTATTTGGTTTCATGATAACCACCTCAGAGGTGGAAGCACAGAAGACTAGTCAAGTACTGGAAAATGATACCACAGAGGGTGGAGAAATCTCCAGCGCTGGAGACTTAAGAGCAGTTTAGACAAATATTTGGCGGGGATGATACAGCAAGGTAGATTATGCCTGGAAGCAGAGAGTATGCGATACAACCTATGAAGCCTCTTCCAGCTTTATTTAGTTATCATTTTATGATTCTAAGCCTGGACTACTTTCTATGTTCATAATGGACAATTTCCCCTTGCCCATGGAGACGCAAGGTTACTGGGTACTTTCATAATCTGGCATCTCTGCAGCCCTAGCAGCTAGCTTTGAAAGGGAAAATGCATTTGCTTCTCCAGCACACCCCCTTTTTGCCATGGCTAAATATACCTGCCTGTGAGGGGGCACAATTTTCAACTATCTAGCTGGGTAACTTATTAGCTACCTAGCTAGATCCCCCTATAAAACTGTCCTCCCCCCCTCCCCCGCTCCCCATACTGCACTGCAGAGATCCCTACGCAAAGGGTACGAGGGACTCCAACCCCTATCAAGCTGCCCCTACAGTTATACACACCAGTAACAACACAGAACACAGGAAATATCTCAATTTTATGATTTTAGATCTTCACACATTAAAAATCATACTGCCTTTTATTTTTTTTTTAATTGCAAGGTTGATCAGATCGAGCGTAGGACATTTAGAATCTCTGGAGCAGAGCATTTTGCTTTATCAAACTATAACAGAATTCCTCTGCACTTAAGAAACTGGCACCGGCTGCTAAGGCTGTCTCCACGCCCAACCAGAAACGGGAGCAACTATTCTCGGTGTAAGCAATTGCACTGCTTGCTGCCGCTGAGACGCAGTCTTCCTGTGGTCCTGCTTTATTTGTGCAAGACTAAGAGAAGATCACGGTGACAAGAACCGCTCCAGCTTCTAACTCCACTTCTTAAGAAACTGGGTGCATGCAAGATATGCACAGGACTGGGCCTGGGGTGATTGCCCTGTCAAGGAGAGATGGAGACAGCAAGTAAAGGGAGCGATATCAGGGAGGGAAACTAAAGAGGAAGCAGAAGAGTGGAAGGGGGAAGAGAGAAGACAGACAAGCAGGGGAAGAGAAAACAACAGTCTCTGGAACATGAAAACAAAAACAGCAACTGGGAGGAAATAAAAGACAAGAGAGAGAGAGAGAGAGACAGCCTACATAAAAAGAGAACCAGGTGAGTAAAATGAAAAGTAGAGCATGCCCATGCAGTTCAATGTACCAGGTGGCAGGGGCCGCCATGTTCAAGCAGACTGGCGGGATGAGCGTGTTGAGAGGGGGCTTCACTATGGGGAAAGGAGGTAGCCTTGAGGGTACTTGGAGGGAGTGCCGGGGCGGGTAAGGGGGGGGGGGGTCCTTCTTTCAGCAGGGTATTTTTCTCCTGCTAACCGGACCCCTTTTGAGCTGACTGGTGCAAGGAGTAGAACAAATTATTTTCTGAAATAGCCTTCTGCCTTTTCTGCTTCCTCTATGTTTGTTAGTCAGAACCAATCAGAACATGTTCACAGCCCTAATTAATAAGCAAGGGGCAGGACCTCTTTGGGCTCCCTCTCAGAGTTGGCTGCATGCCAGTCTTCAGACATGCACCGACTGCAAACCATGCTCAGCCTGGGGGCTTGGAGGAGCCCAGATACAGTCTAATAAGTTAGGCTGCTCCTAACCTCTCAGTCTTCTACAGCAATGGGCTTGGAAATATTTTTCTTAGTCATAACTGCCTTTCATTGCACCAAAGTGCTTAACTTTAAGGTTCCATTCTCAACCAGCAGTAAAACCCCTTTATGGATGATGATGGAGGTGTGTGTGGGGGGGGGTTAAGGGCAATACACAGTGGCTGTCTTTTCTAACAAATCCATTAAAGCATCCAAAATGCCATGAGTTGTTCATGCAATCCTATCTAAACATGCTGGTGCCATCATTTCCTTCTGTGGCATTACAGCAGCATCCCCTTAACAGAGGAATAACCAACCATTAGCATTCTATCATATCTTGCACTAACCAACTTCTGATTAAAAAAAAGGAAACATCTATTATAGATTACATGCCAGTGACTTCCTGCTGGTAGAGGACAAGCTTTGTGTAATTTGCTTTTACTATGGATTGCGCGTTAAGCTGCCTGTTATTTCATTCTTGCCCCATGGCACACGGCTGAAAATGGGATCCGGGTCGCCAAATAACCTTTGCACTAAAGAAATATATAATTAAGACAAACAGAACGGAGGTGGCACGTTAATGCACGGCGTATTTACTGCCCGCTTTGAATGCAGGGCCTGGAACCATGCAGCTACCCAAGGCAGTAAACAAATTGTTATAAGCATTTTGCTTTATACTCTTCAGTGAAATCGACCAGTTTTTAGTCATCTTGGGAACAGCATCTTTAGCATGTGCTTCCCAGCATGCATTTGCTTTCACATCGCGGTCCCATCGGTGCACAGATGTGCCAGGGGGTGGGCAGCTCCAGTCCTGGAATGCCTCAAACAGCTCTGGTTTTCAGGACGTGCACAATGAATATGCATGAGATACATTTTCATACAGTAGAGGCAGTGCATGCAAATATACCTCTTGCCTATTCACTGTGGATATCCTGAAAACCAGATCTGTCTGTGGCATTCTAGGACCGGCGTTGCCTACTTAATAAGGAATTCACTATTCCTATGTGTGCGGGTATATGTGAAGGGGGGCAGGGGGTTGTGATTTTGAGGCATTTCCCCTTGCCTGCAAGGTATGATTAAGGTGTCTTCTGCAAAACTACCACAGCATTTACAATGGAAGCAGCACATGGGTATGCTAATAGCAAAAAAAGACAGCTGGGGGGATTTCAGATGCTTCTACTCATGGATGTTTAGGTTCCGCTGCTCGTCAGGAATGACCACTAGCCTCAATCTCTGGACACATCAGGGGCACGTCCACATGATGGTGGCTGAAATTTGGAATGAGAGATGACACGTTGGCAAGACAGTACTACGATATTTCAGCCAAATCCGTTCACAGAGAAGGCCCTTACAGTATATGCACATACATACAGACAAGTGCACCCTTGGCCGGGAGGCACTCTTGCTGTAGTGAAACACACCTAAAAATTATTTAAATTAAAAAAAAATAAAAATTATTTGCAACACATTTTTCAGTTGCCACTGTCAAAATGGATGCCATACTCAATGGGGTAGATTTTCAAAGGGTTACGCGCGTAACCCACGAAAACCTACCTCAAACCCCCCCTGCGCGCACCGAGCCTATCTTGCATAGGCTGCCGGCGCGCGCAAAGCCCCGGGACGCGTGTAAGTCCCAGGGCTTTCCTGGGGGGACGTGTCGGGGGCATGTCGGGGGGGGATGTCGCAGCTGGCGCGTCATCGGGGGCGTGTCGATGGGCATGTTGGGGGCGTGTCGCGGCTGGCGCGTCATCAGGGGCGTCTCGGGGGATGTGTTGGGGCGTGTCGCAGCCGGCGCGTCGTCGGTGGCATTCCGGGGGCGTGGCCGCGACCTCCGGACCAGCCCCCAGACTGGACCATGGCGCGCTGGCGGCTGGCCCGGCACGCAAAAGTTACGCCTGCCTTGGGCAGGCGTAACTTGTGCAACAAAGGTGAGCGGGAGGTTTAGATAGGGCTGGGGGGATGGGTTAGGTAGGGGAAGGGAGGGGAAGGTGCGGGGGGGGGGGGTGGAAGGAAAGTTCCCTCCAAGGCCGCTCCGATTTCGGAGCAGCCTCGGAGGGAACAGAGGCAGGCTGTGCAGCTCGGCGCACGCAGGCTGCCGATTTTGGGCAGCTTTGCGCACGCCGACACCGGATTTTAACAGATACGCACGGCTATGCGCGATTCTATTGAAATCCAGCGTACTTTTGTTTGCGCCTGGTGAGCGAACAAAAGTACGCACGTGCGTAGTTTTATAAAATCTGCCCCAATATGTAGGAGAGAAGAACAGGGAAGATTCACTGCTAGCCAGTAAAATCCCCTTCCCTTGTGCTCGGATGATTTGGGAGGAGTGAAGATTTGTTCTGAGGCCCCAGGGATCTCCTCCCCACCCAGGCCTGAAGGCAAGAAGAGCAGTGAACATTCAGCACCAAATAAACACCTTGAGTATGTCCACTTGCATAAGAATCCTGAGCAATGACAAAGCTATGGAACCCACCACAATGCTGAATCACACCTTCTACAAGAGAGAGAGAGAGACTAGCCATAATGCCCTCATCCTAGGTAGGTATTTATATCTCTATAGGAGGCCCACCTACTAACTCGAGGTGAGGTTTAGGTATTAGTGTAGGGGTTAGGGGCCACTTTGACATTCAAAGTGAGACGTACAAACAGAACAGTGCTCTTGTGTGAAGATCTGATGGACTCACATCAAGCTAGGTTGAGAAAACATTGCACAAATCTCATCTTTGGGTGAGTTTCCTCACTCCGAAGGTCATCAAATCTTCACACGAGAGCACTGTTCTGTTCGTACGTCTCACTTTGAATGTCAAAGTGGCCCCTAACCCTTACACTAATACCTAAACCTCACCTCGATTTAGCAGGTGGGCCTCCTATAGAGATATAAATACCTACCTAGGATGAGGGCATTATGGCTAGTCTCTCTCTCTCTCTCTCTTCATAACATGCAATATGGCTTCACAAAATTGTGAACCTTGGCCACAAATCCCACTCCTCCTATTTTTCTCATTTCCATTGCACCATGTATTATGGTGCTTTCACGTGCGTTAAAGGTACTTAATGCATGCAAAAACGCCATATAGCACTTTGATAAATGACCCCCTAAGAATATCAACTGAAGCATTCTCAGTATTTAAATATAGTAAATTTAGGATGCTGTATGGCTGACCCAGCTGGTCACTACTCTGTAAAATTGGGTGCACGAGTTGTTTATGATTTCAGAAAGGAAAATTAAAAATCTCCTTACAAGCAAAACAAGGAAAAAGCTACAAGGGAGTGACTTGATTGGATACAGAAAGATTTGGCTCTGTGTCAGAATGTCACTATGATTTTAAATAAGCATAATTACATTGTTGTGGTCTGGGACCAGCATAAAAACAGAAGTTTTTTGGTTTGTTTTTTTTTAGAAAACTGAAGACATTAAGGAACACATAACTCAATTATTCTTATGCTAAACTAAGTCTGCATTAAGTAAACCGTAGCGGTGGTAAACAAACACGAAGATGTTCAGAATTCTTTTGGATGCTCAGACTGTATTTTAGTTATCAAAACAAAGCTACCTGATTGCCAGCCTTAATATAAAAGGTTCCGAGATTAGCTTATAATAATCACAAAATGTAAAACCATTAGAGCGACAACTACTGGAATCACTGAGCAGCACTGTCAGAGCACATGGGCTCTTGCATGAATCTATGTTAGAAAAAACAGATCACACCCATGCTATTGCCCTGTAAGCCGCGTATGCATAATACGTTCACTCCCGCATAAAAGAGACTCCCTGTGACTGCTCAGCTTTGCTTCCTCTGAAAATAACGCACAACTCTGCTGAACAGGCCTAAACTGATTAATCTTGGATATTCTAACACCGGCACAGAGTGTCACATTAAAAAGGTCAACTAGGGACCCGGGAGGAGAGACGGCATGCTCTGGTCAAAAAATAAGCAGTTCTGGCATAATGGAAGTGGCTCCTGCTGCATCCATCTTCCTCACTGCCAGCAATGTTGCCATTTCCAGTAATTTATGTGGCAGCTCCTAGACATAATGAGATAAATGCTCAGTAGCGTGCCTAACTGCAGAGGCACCTGTCCATGTCCCTGTCTGTCCGTCCGTCCATCCATGCTCGTGCTTCAGGTCAACGTCAGTGGCTTTCTGTCTGCTTGTGTGTATCAGGCCAGTGCCGGGTTGGCATAAGTGTGCCTGATATCTGCCTTGTAGCTAGCAAGCAGCTTTCTAACTTTTTATTTTCTCACAGACATGGATGTGGCCCCCATGCATATAAGACTAACATCCCCTGGGTGAAACGTTCAAGAGTTTTAAAGTATTAAAATAATAATCACAGGAATTGTAGGTCTGAAGCCACAGGGGATCCACATTCTAAAGGAAATGTGCAGGAATTACAAGCACGTTAAGCATAAATTGAATACACATTTTACCTGCAGTAGCAGGTGCACAGCATGGCATATCTTACAATATCAACAGTGTAAATGGATATTCCCCAAACAATCATTTCATAAAACTTTACAGGGACAGTTTCTCCACTGTGCTGTTTAAATTTTCAATGGTTTAAATGCATTGCCTGCATAACTTACAGACTCGTCTGACTGATTTGAGCTACCTGTTTTCACGGGTGGAAGAATGGCATGGTAGATAGTGTAGGCCAGTGGTCCTTGACTCCTCCTAGCTCAGTTTTCTGGGCAGTCAATATATGTAAATGAATATGGATTATGTTCATTTGCAAACAAAATGGGAAATTTGAACAAAATTTCCCATTTTTGTTTCAATTCATTTTTTTTAAAATGAAACGAATGCTAAATGAATGAAATTCACCATGGCTACAAAAAAACCCTCACAACTGACCCCCCCCCCCTTTTATTCTCCCCCCAGCCAAATCCTCTTACCATATTTTGCTTTCTTCAAAGGGCAGGAGTGATTCTCGGTTGTGCCTGCTCTGCCGGTGGTACGCTTTGAAACGGCACCATGGTTAATTTATTCTGCAGAAAATGGCATCACCCAGGCTGGCACCATTTTGCATGGAAGACATTAATAATAGTTCTGAGCTTGGTCTGCCAGTTCCATTTCTAAGCCTACCAACAGCAGGGCAGGAGCTACCGGGCATTGCTTGTGTCCAGTGAGGAAATAAAATTATGATAAAAGGATTAAGGGAGAGGGGAGGAGGGAGGAGGGAGGAGAGAGGGCTTTTTGACTTTTCTGGCAGAGCCAACATTTTTTTGGGGGGGGGGGTTCTTTCTTTTTCTTATTTTTTTTTTCATTTTAAACAAATAAAAAGAGAAATGAAACAAAAAACACAACAAAACGAAAAAACACATTGCGGATATTCTGAGGGCCAGAATTGAGTCGGGAAACACTTTCTAGCTATTCAGTGATGTATTGAGGGGGCTCCCTGGAGCCCCCTGTTACACTATTTCATAGAAATGGACAGTGTCTCACTGAGCAAAGCAAACTGGGGAAAGGTGCTTACTGAAACATTAGTACATATCACTGTACCCATCTGTCAGAAAGTAAACTGCACCTGCCTCTAGCCAGAGATACACTGTATGTCTGATATACAGTCATTTTGTTTGCATACATTTCAATACATAAATTAATTGGTGAATTAAGGACATGTGAAATTATCTCTGGCTAAAGATGTGACTTTTTGTGAAGTTCTTTCATTAAAGTTACATGTTATGGAAGAGAGTGGGTTAGAAGTGCAATCACACAGTATGGATTTTAGCTACTTGAGATCTCCATGACAGAACCATCTTCTTGAGTCTTATTTAGAAATTAGCTCAAACCTGCAAAAGATTTGCGGCCAAGGAGAAATTTAATCTTACCTGATATTATTTCCTTCCCTTGAATCCAGTCCGAGCAGTCCAGATAAATGGGTTATGCCCCCTAACCAGAAGATGGAGCAGAGATCAATAGGCTTGCTGATGTCATGCCTTATATGCATCCATGCTGACCTCAGCCTGCCAGTATTACCTGTAACAAGCCAACTTGGAATTTTATTTTTTTAAGAAACATAACAAAGTAATGATGGCAGAAAAAGACCAAACAGTCCATCCAGTTTGCGCAGTAAGTTTCTAATGGTAGCAACTGCCGTTCTGTGAAGGTTACCCCATGGGTAACTGCCACTCTGTGCCAGTTACCCCCAAGGCTTATGTTAAGGGTAATAATATTTACAATTACTGCTAGCAACATTTTTACAAGGTGAGCAGCCTTCTTGAGAGGTTTACTTCACTCCTGTGCTATGAGACTTCCTGAGCCTGTCCCGCTCCCCTCGTGGTCCACGACCAGCCATCCGGCTGTGTAGGGTGCATAGGAGACTGTGGTCCGCGACCAGCCTCCGGGCTGTGTAGGGTGCCTGAGGGCCTTGCTCGCCTCACTCTGTGTCCACGTTCCTCGTCTGAGTCTCCAGTATGGTCCATGAGCAGCCCAAGGGCTGTGTAGGGCGCCTGAGGGACTTTGTTTGTCTCCACTTCTCCTCGTCTACGTTCCAAGTTCCACGTCTAAGTCTTTGTTCCAAGTTCCATGCCTGAGTCTTTGTTCCAAGTTCCATGTCTGAGTCTTCAATCCCAGAGTCTCCATCCACCCTTGTCTCCTGTCCGGCCTGCCGCCTTTGCCGTTCCCTGCGGCAGGTCCGAAGGGCTTGGAGTGGTCGGAGGACCATTCAGAGACCAACCTTGCGTGGTTGGCCTCACCAAGGCTGTGCAGGTTGGTGGGGGCAGGGGCTTCCAGTCCCAGCCCAGACAGGACATTGCCTCACCTGCTTCAGCGCTTCCTTGGAGCTCCTCTCCTGGTTCGCCGGGGCCCAAGTGCACACTTCTCCTGGGGATCGGGAGGGCTCCGTAGTGTTCCGACCTACGGATCCCCAACAGAATGCAGAGTAACTATGTAAAAATTAAAATTAAACATACCTGTTCATCAGGCGTTAGATGCAAGATGATCTCCTTTCCACCATAAAATATATTCCACAGTGCGTTTGGCAGAAATAAACATAAGGGCAGGTCCTGGATTGGTCTGACTGGATTCAAAGATAGGAAATAATCAGGTAAGATTAATTTTCCCCTTCCTCATCATCCAGTCAGACAAATCTAGATGAATGGGATGTATCCAAGCTACTGATTAGGGCAGGATATTGCTAGATCCATGAGCAAAAAACCTCCACCGTGAAGGAGTTTTGTTTCTAGTGCTCATAGAAACATAGAAATGATGGCAGAAGAAGACCAAACGGTCCATCCAGTCTGCCCAGCAAGCTTCGCACTTTTTTTTTCTCATACTTATCTGTTACTCTTGGCTCTTAGTAACCTTTTGGTTCTATTTCCCTTCCACCCCCACCATTAATGAGAGAGCAGTGTTGGAACTGCATCTAAGTGAAATATCTAGCTTAATTAGTTAGGGGTAGTAGCCGCCGCAATAAGCAAGCTACACCCATGCTTATTTGTTTACCCAGACTAAATAATTCAGTCCTTGTTGGTTGTTGTCTGTATATAGATCCACTTTTCTTCATTCCCCCTGCCGTTGAAGCAGAAAGTTATGTTGGATATGCACTGAAAGTGAAGTATCAGTCTTTCTCCCCTGCCACTGAAGCAGAGAGCTATGCTGGATATGCTTGAAGCATCAGTCTTTCTCCCCTGCCGTTGAAGCAGAGAGCTATGCTGGATATGCTTGAAGTATCAGACTTTCTCCCCTGCCATTGAAGCAGAGAGCTAAGCTGGATATGCTTGAAGTATCAGTCTTTCTCCCCTGTCGATGAAGCAGAGAGCTATGCTGGATATGCACTGAAAGTGAAGTATCAGGCTTATTTGGTTTGGGGTAGTAGCTGCCGTAACAAGCAAGCTACTCCCCGCTTTTTTGTGAATGCAAATCCTTTTTTCCACATTTCCTCTTGCCGTTGAAGTTTAGAGCAATGTTGGAGTCGATTTACCGTGTGTATGTTTATTGAATAAGGGTATTATCTCGAGGTAGTAGCCGTCATTCCCGTTAGCCACCCACTCTTCATTCACGTCCTCTAGACTTTATGGATCCACAGTGTTTACCCACGCCCCTTTGAAGTCCTTCACAGTTCTGGTCTTCACCACTTCCTCCGGAAGGGCATTCCAGGCATCCACCACCCTCTCCGTGATATGCAAGTGATCATGATTCAATAATAAATGAAAGGAGAACAAGTCATTGCACTACAAATCTTTTGAAGAGACACCAAACTAAGTGTTGCTCAAGAATCCAAACCTCCTGAGTTCTAGAGGAACATGCACTCACTTGCTTGGGAAAGCTTACCCTTAGCTTATGTTGATATGATAACCTCCTTAAACCAATGTACAATAAATGTTTTGGTTACTGCTTTACCTCTCTTTTATCCACTAAACTGAATAAACAGATGATCTGATTTTCAAAAAAAAACCAAAGGACCTTTGGATACCGAAAAGCACTCTCCCAAACCCAGGAAATGCAGAACCCTGTATCCCCTTCCTTCATACCGCTTACTAAATGAAGGTAAACAAAAACCTGATTCAAATGAAAACCTACATCACCTTCGGACGGAGAAAAGGCCATGTGTGCAATTTGACCATGTCATTTGTAATTAGCAAAAAAGGATTCTCTCCAAGTGAATGCTTTCAACCCCAAACATCACCTGGCTGAATATCAGCTATGAAAACCACTACTTGCAAATAAGCAGCCTGAGAGAATTGATCTAATAGATTCAACTGAGAACCTGCGAAGCAGGATAACACAAAGCCCAGATTCCAAGGAGGAATGAGAACACTCACTGGAGGTTGCAAATGCTTGAGCACTTCCAGCAAGAAAGAGAATCTCCCAAACACAGTGTCCCTTTGGCATGCAATAGCTGCAGACTGTACCTCTATGAAATTAAGAGCCAAATCCTATCCAAAACTTTCCTGCTAGAATAAAAGGTACTGGGCACTCTGGGGAGAAATCTGTCTAGTGGTGCATAACTGCTCAAAAAAATTCCCAATGGCCAAAAAGGGTGAGAATTTCACAGCCTTTGAAAGAGTATTCACTATGTCTCAAGGATACCCTGGTTTAATCAATGCAACCTCTCAAGATCTAGGCCTTAAGACAAAATACAGCCCGGATCCTCATGCAGAATGATACCCTGTCTCATCAGGTCTCCATGGTGCACAAATTGCAATGGAGTCCTGTCCAACAACCCCACTAGATTGGAAGAACAAGGACAACTCAGTCAACCGGAGGCCACTACAATTACCAGAACTGGGTGACCCAAAATCTCCTGAACAATCCTTCCTAACAATGGGAGAGGAGGAAACACATACAGACTCGCATCCAGAATCACAGAGTCACATTTTACTCTGACCGCTTGGCCCCTGACAAGTGACATGAAGCTCAGAAATGACAATTGAAGTGTTCTGGTCTCCAACCAATTGATGGGCCATCTTGTTTCTTCTACTGACTATAGATCTCAAGCAATGTTACCCTGACAATGTATTCTCTAGCCCAAAGGGCTGGCATCCATAGTCACCATCGCCCAGTCTGGATGTTCGAGATCTATCCCCCTAATTCAAATACTGGAAACTCATCCACCATCACAGATACTACCTAATGCGATACAGTAGTAGAAATGTCTTGCAATAATCCTGAGACTGAGGATCCCATCTAGACACCAAGGCTTTTTGAAGAGTCTCATATGCTTTGTGACCCAGGGAACCAGATCCAATGCTACTGCCATGGACTCCAGAAGTTGCAGGAAACTTCATATCATTAGACTTTATAGTGACCTCAATGCTGGGATCGGCTGCCATAAAATTCTGCACCCTTTTTTCCAGCAAAAACACAGAGCCCAACCTTGTATCAAATAAAGCTCCCTGACATTCCAGAGTTTGAGAAGGAAGTCTTACTTTTGGAGATGTTCATCACCTCCTCAACTCCTGCCAAACCATCCTTTCAGTAGCCAGACACTCTTCTTTTTCAACTTTGCTCCAATGAGTCAAATGTCCAGATAAGCTTGCAGTAGGATGCCTTCCCTCTAAAGAGCCACTACCACTGCAACCATCACCTTTGAAAAGGTCTGAATCAAAGCAAAACCAAAAGATAAAGATTGGGACTGAAAATGCTGCCCTATTACCACAATAAATGGTATTGTTTAGGATCTCACCGGGTACTTGTGATCCAGCCAGGCACTTGTGATCTGAATTAACCACTGCTGGACCAGAAAAATTAATTTCCACATTTCCGCCAACAACTGCTATTATCACAAATGTTCAACTGGCTCAATCATGGAATACCTTTGACACAGTAGCCAGTACAGAAATCCTACAAATAATTTCTAAACTGAAACCCACAAAACTATTAAGGTACATATTGCACAGCCAATATTGTTAACTCGTCTCTCATCACAGGCCACTTACCCACTTCTCTAAAAACTGCCGCAATCACACCAATCCCTAAGAAAATCTCCAATAACCCTGACTTTTCAGACTTCCGTCCAATTTCCTCCCTGTCCTTCCTTGCCAAAATAATAGAATCAGCAGTATTAAACAACTCATGACTTTCCTCGATGAACACTCCATCTTGGATCAGTAGTAGTTTGGATTCCGGCAAATCTATAATACTGAAATGTTATTTCTCTCTAGTACTGACTTCATTCTTAACGCTTCTGATTTTGGAACTGCATACATTTCGGTTTTTCTAGATCTATCCGTGGCCTTTGACACAATAAACCACAACAAACTCCTTACCCGCCTTTCAAACATTGGAATTTCAGGTACAGTACATAACTGGTTCTCTTCTTATCTATCAAATAGAACGCAACAAATATTTGTCAATAAAAAACACTTCATGCCTTTCACATTGAATACAGGAGTCCCACAAAGATCATCTCTCTCTACTGTCTTGTTTAATATATATCTAACCCCTATTTGTCAACTCCTATCTACTCTAGGTGTGATATACAGAATTTATGCAGACAACATTCAATTGTACTTTCCCACTAAACAAAGCTGGTCAGATACACTCAAATTTCTGGAATTATGCTTATCAACGATAAAGAGATGATTAACACACAATAAATTAAGTTTAAATTTATCAAAGACAGAAATTCTCATCCTAGGCAACCCCCATTCAACGACATTCCCACCCTATTCAACAAGACAACTGCACCATTAATATCGTGAAAGACGTACGTAACCTTAGTATCATACTAGACTCCAAACTAAGCTTAACCACACATATCAAAACTCTGCAGAAATCATCGTTCCACAAAATCAAATTACTAAAACACATAAAACCTATATTAGACTTGACTCACTTTCGTACTATTCTCCAATCCCTTATTTTCACTAGCTTGGACTACTGCAATTCACTCTTCTTAGGCCTTCCACAAGCCACTATGAAACCACTACAACTCATACAAACTTCAACTGCCAGACTGCTCTCTAATAACAGGATCTATGATCACATAACTCCCACTCTTTATGAACTCCATTGGCTCCCCATAAAATGGTGTGTCCAATATAAAACCTTATCAATTATTCATAGCCTCATCTACAGCAACAACACCTCCTGGCTCTCTGCATCACTACACATTTACACACCGTGCAGAAATCTCAGGTCTAAAAATAAATTACTTTTGCAAATTCCTTTGCCGAAAACTACAAGTTTGGTCTCTACCAGAGAACGAGCCTTCTCCACAGCAGGTCCTATTTTATGGAACTCCATCCCTCCAGAGTTATGCTTCATTAGCGACAAGAAAGCCTTTAAAAAGGCCCTTAAGCACCACCTGTTCCTACACGCTTTCCCCGACCAATGCACTCAATAATCCACCACAAACAGTTCTAATTCTATTTTATAATTCATGCATGTACCATATTTTATTTTTATTTTATTTTAATTTGTTAAACTTTTTCTCTTATTTTATTTAGGTCTCCTATTATTACATTGCTTTCATTGTTATTTTTATTATTATTTTATATGATATATGTATTCTATCTTAATTTTTTAGGTATGTACTGTTGTTACCCGCCCCGAACCAAGGAGGGCGTGGGCTATAGATGCAATTAAATAAATAAATACTAAGCTTGATGGACCCGCGATCTGATTCAGTTTAGAAAATTCTTGTGTTCTTATGTTCTTAATTATGAAACCTCTGATGATCTTTTCTGATCGGAACATACAAATAAGCCTTTAAAAGCTCTAAAGGGGTCAGAAACGTCCCTTGTCTCTCCACCACTACCATGGACTGTGGAGTTTCCATGATGAAGAGTGCCCCCTTTGGAACTTAGTGACCTGCTTCTGCTTCAGAAATGGCCAATAGGACCTCTCTCTTTCTTGGGAACCGAGTACCGATCTAGACCCCCAGGGAGACCTGGAAACCGGAGGCCCTAAGACCAGGAGGCATTGGAAAGATTCCTTCTGCCTCCCTTTTCCTGGCATAGTGAAAAGGGAACCAAACAGAAGAAATTCAAGGTGTAACCCTCCTTTGATAGATGGCTGCCTATCTCCTGAATCATGGAATGGGTTTCCAAAAAACATATTGGAAAATTCTGGGAAGATACTGCCGACCCTGAAGATCCATCTTTTTCTCCTGTTTAGACCAACATCCATGAACATTAAGAGACTGACCCTGTCTGAAGCGCCTAGTGCTTCGAAAAAAATTAAGCCCTCATCAAACATCCTTAGGAAGCAGCAGAGCCTTAGCTCCCCTCAAACCATGGCCATTTTCTCCAGATCCTCGCCGAGAACAGCTTCCCCTTAAGGGAAGTTTCATCAAATTGGTCTTAGAGACTGCTCTGCAACCATAGTAGCCTTTGAGCCACTACTACTGAAGTGATGCACTGCTCCTGGGTCTAAGCGAGAACTGCTTTCCATGACTACATCACAAACCTAGACCTTTCCTCCTGGGACTGATGCACCAAACTCAATTCAGGCCCTGCTATTACGCCGCTGCATGCAGCCACTTGCAGTGCCACACTTGACTCATCGAAGGCTTGCTTAATAGTGACTCAATCTTTATGCTCTGAGCACCCCTTAAGGCTGCACCACCGTCCACAGGAATAGATGCCCGCTTAGTAGCCAAACAAACCAGGGCATTGACCTCGGAAGCCCGAGGCTCTCCTGTTCTTGAATCACAAGGGGAAACCCTCTTTACGTTCAAACAACCCTCTTTAATCCAATTCTTGGGAAGTCCACTCCAGAGCTAATAAACCTTAACTATCTTGTGCAGTGGACAGGTTTTCAAGAGCTTCCTATACCATAACTGGGCCCTCGGAAGAAGCAGAAGCCTCCTCCTTTTTCTCCTCCACAACACTAAGGGTCTGCCATGCAGGAAAAAATTAACCCAGAAGGCTCCTCTTTACAAAAAAGATGAGCCATGGAGGACCCAACATCTCCCTCTGGAGGGATTCATCCTCTTCTAATTCTCCCTCTTCCAGGGAGTCTTCTGACCTGGAGCCATCACCTACTTCCAAATCCTTCCTTTTCCTGGGTTGTTTTTTTTTTAAACTCTGTAAATGAGTAAAAGACTGCAGCATAAAATTTGCAGACAGTTCACCAAATCCTAGGGCATGGATGCCCAGGTCAAGGAGAACAGATCCAGGGAGGAAGAAAATGGCTACTGCTCCTTTTGAGCGCTGTCCCCAAATGCACCAGCACTGGCTCCTAGTCCCTAAGTCTGGGATGTCAGTCCAGCTTCTTCTCACCTCCGCACACTTCCAAAATAATTGCTGTTCCTACCATGGAGCCCTCTCCAGCAGGAAACGACTTCCCCAAAGGCCCTGCAGACGTACTCCCCTGAGAACTGAAATAGCTGCTTTGGAATGCTTCCTTCTCCTCCAAAAGAAACGCAGAATAACTTTGCCACTCCCTGAGATGCTTGCTGCGAGTGCTTCAGTCGCTGCAAAGCTTAAGCTCTTTTTCATACTCTGCCACAGCAGCTATTAGCTCTCTGATTCTTACCCCAGTCGGGAGGTCCAGGGAAGGCACAGGACTCATCCAAGAACACTCACCAACTGGCCCTGCTGACTCTGCCTGCTCAGCTCTGTGCACCGCCATACTGCCTTGCCTTCTTATTCTTTTTTTTTTTTTTTTTTTACTTTAAGCAGAACAGACAAAAAAAACAGGAAAAGGCCCAGATTGCTAGGGAGAGCAGTGGAGGTGGGCTCAGGGATTTCCCCTAAGGAAGCAGGGCCAGACTCAGAGGTAATGCCAGATTGGATCTTCTGCCTGTACCAGCCACCTCCACCACAGGTTTAGCCCCTTGGGTTCTGGTGGCCAGCAGGACTTAGCTGGAACACGGCACAGGCTGGAAGCTGGAGACAAGGCCAGTACTGGCAGCAAGCAAGAGCTGGGTGCGGGCAGGAGGCACGGGCTCGAACCAAGAAGCAGGCTATGGCTGGAGACACAGCTGGTCAGGACAAGACAAGGCAAGGCTTGGGTTGGAGACAGGGACAGGGCAGGACAAGACAAGGTCTGGGCTGGCGAAAGGGGGCCGAACTGGATAGGACAAGGACTGGACTGGGCAGGGTAGGACAAGACTAGACAAGGATGAGGCAAGGACAGGACTAGAACAAGCAACAATAATAATAAACAAAAAGGACCAATCAGGGCACAAGACTGGGCTAGGTGAACCTAGAAGGCCCAAAGGCCACAAGGCAGGACAGATAGGCCCATGAGGTAATTGAGCAAGGCAGGAAGGCTGAGAAGGCCACAGAGAAGGCAGAAAGGCCTAGAAGTCCAAAAGGCAAGGCAGAAGGTCAAGGAAGGTCACAAAGAAAGGCAGGAGGCCAAGGAAGCTCTCAAAGCAAGGATGGCCAGGTCAAGGACCCGAGCTGAATCGATGAAGAGGTAAAGGGAGAATCCTGGGTTAAGTAAGGCAGGCCTTGCTGAGTCATGGGATCAACAAATAGGTGGTTACTGCAGGAGCAAATGTGGCTGCATGAGGACTTCTGCTTGCGGGGAAATCGCCTAGCAGTCAGGATCATGACAGGAGGGGGGAAGAGAGGGGGACCTCCAAGATCAGTCTAAATTAAGAACTGGAAACCCTCAGACTACGCTCAACTAAGAGAGGAAGAAGACATTTTCATCTCAAAAGCTGTCTACAAAACTAGCTAAGGCTGCCCCCAGGCTATGCTCAACTAGAGGCGGGAGGACTGGCCTTTCACCAAAGGAACTGTTCTCTAGAAATCATTTCTTTCCATCCAGCCTAATCAGGCTTTATTCCACAGTATGGATGTTTGCCTACCATCTGCTGGAGACAGAGAATACTGGCAGGCTGAGGTCAGCACAGATGCTTATAAGGGGTGATGGCAGCAAGCCTGTTAATTTGTCTCCATCTGTTGGTGGGGGGGGGCATTACCCATTCATCTGGACTGGTCTGACTGGACGATGAGGAAATGACTATTGATCTAGAATCACTTATTTTCCCCTGCTCCTTCTTCCTCCTTCACCTTTCACCCTTCTCTCTCTACTCTTTCACCCTCTCCTTCCATCACCTATCACACATTTCACCTCTTCTGCTCATCTCTCCATCACTCCTCTTCCACCTCAACCCCTCTTCTCCCTCATTTCTCACCCTGTATCCCTCCATCCCCTTACCCCTCTTCCCTCACCATTACATAAACACAACCAGTTTTCTCTGCTTCCTCAGCCTCAGGTTGTCTGCCCATTATGCATTAGTATCCTTCTGCTTTGAGATCATGCTCACCATAAGTGTGGCTCATGCTGCTGATGAAGCCCACTGATGCAGTGCACAACAGCCACACATATCTCTGGCCTTGTAGCTTTCACCACTGGCTGAGACCATTTCCATGCTCCTGAACCATTGTTTGTGGTTCCGATATAGCTGAACTGCTGTTGGCACATGTGTGGCTTGTCTTCACTGAAAATATCTGATCAGTATTGCCAACAACCAGGACAAATTTATTGTGATAATATGCTTGTGTCTGTCCAGTAAATGTGAGAGTCTGCAGTACCCATAATGGCCACAAGACATCACTATCTTTTATTATAATAGAATACTGCCATCTTGTAGCCACTGCTGGAGTGCACCTCACAGACAGGAGGACAGAGTGAGCATATTGTTATAATAGATGCATGGAAGAAATCCCTGATTTCATGAGGAACACAATAATATTTCAGTACACCATTTAGAATGCTTTTCTTAAGTCACTGCATGCCTTATTTCAATGTTTCCCATTTTCAAAAAACATTGCTACCATTCTGTGATTTTAGTCCTTCTCCAAATGCAATGAGCAAGAATAGGCCAGCTGTTATTTGACTGTTCAACACAGTTCAAAGGGTTTCAAAGGGTGCCTCTAACAAAAACATAGATTTGGAACATGCATTTTCATTTTTCTTACCCTTATCTCATGTGCCACTTATTGACAAAGCTCTATGATATTTTTATCCAAACACTATAACAAGCTTTTAATGAAGGGCAAAGCATTCAACTTACCACTCCACCTCCTGCAGAGTGAACCAGCACGGACATTCCTTCTCTCAGATTGGCGACCTCAAACAGCATCATGTAAGCAGTAACAAAGTTCATAGGAAAAGCAGCAGCTTCTGAAAAACTCATCTCATCGGGGATCTTGTATACAAACTCTACTGGTATGCAAGTCACTTCTGCCCAAGCATTGTAGTTTACAAAAGCCATTACTCTGTCTCCTATCTGTGGCAGAAGAAAGTTAGTAAAAAGCTTAAGCACACAATCCATATTAATTAGTACTTGCAATGCAATTTAAACAGAGTAAAAGGTTTTTTATACTTGTATTTTGAGTTTCCAGTATTTCTCTTGTATCCAATGGTAACATTTGAAAATACATATATATATTCATTATCATCTATGCTAGTGCTTCCCAACCCAGACAGTCTGGTTTTCAAGATATCCACTATACATATGCATGAGATATAGTCATCTGCACTGGCTCCATTATATGTACATTTTTATCTCCCATGTGTTAAACTCATTTATCTCACCCGTGTTAAACTCCAATTATTTGTGCAATTTATTAATGACAGGTAATCAAAAAGTAAGAGAGTCATTCTACAGAAACAGAGTCAAACCTACGCATGCAAAACCAAAGAAATTACCATATAATACTGCAACACTCTTAAACAGATATTCTTTTTCACCTGCTTCCTACACTTATTTAACTATATATCAGCTGGATCGAGTTAAATAAGAGGATCAGAATAAAATTGTCCATCTAATACTCATGAACTTACTTTTGTCCTTAAGAGGACTCATTTTGTTCTTAACAATAATAAAATGCCAACGCAATCATTGCTTCTAAATCTTAATATCTATTTTGCTTAATGACACTGTAGACTGGTTAGGCTCTTCACTGGTAGGCCAACCCTATAAACGTGAAAAATAGCACTGTTTGGTATAGCTAAAGAGTTTCTGGACTACTTTCACTGTTGCCTCGCCTGTCAATTCAAGAATGCATTGCACTGGGTTTTACAAATGGTAACCAGGACCACCACCTGAGTTAAGGCATTGATAAGCTTCTTAATTTATGCGCCAGAATGGGAGCTTTCTATTCAGAGCCTCGGGGGCTTTATGTGTGTCACCAATAAGGTTGCCATGGAAAGCATGGGATTTGTCACCTCATGGCAAAAAGCAAGGCTCAGACAAGACTACTGTTTTACTATGTGGCAAGAGCAATTTTTTACTTAAGGTGCAAACATGAAATCATCACAAACAATGTGACAAACATATTTATGTTTCTGCAGCTTTTATTCTGCTATTTAAACTTGAAAAAAATATATCCTGAAAAAACCTGAATCATTTCATTTATGAAATAAGCTTTTAGACTTGCCCTTAGTATACAAAGCAATTTTACTGCCATAAAAAAGTCTTACATTTAGCTTATAAACAAGTGATATTTTTTGTTTTCAAGTATTTCAAATTTGTATAATCTCAGTTTAGAATTTATCTATTAATTTAAAAACTTTTCTATACCGTTGCTAAGTTAAATACCGTCGCAACGGTTTACATGTAGGCACATATTTAATGTAGGTAAAAGTGTACTATAGTACATTCTAACAGGTGCCGTCAAAGGTTCGGTTACAATATATCATTAGACATAGTCATTTAGCGAAGTAGTTCATGACCAATTGTACCAAGGTACTTACACCGGTAGTTTTATTACACATAGTATTATAGCTATGGTTTATTGTGGACTAAAATATACATTGCATGCACATTATTTGTTGCCTAAATTCTCTTGATCTTAGGCACATGACCCAGTCACAGTTAATTTTAGTCAGAAACTTCTTAGGTGACCCAGGAAATAGTATAGATTTTGAAGCAATATTACTTTTAAGTATACAGTGCTGAATGATACAATATTAATTGTTTTTGGCTCAAAATTCGGTCTTATCCATGCTGCATAATTAGCCCTTTCAAAGATCTGATTGAACATCTCTAGTGTCAGATACATTCAGCTACTATAAATGAATCATAGTGACACATTTATTTAAAAGATTTCTTACCCGCCCTTCACTTATGTTCTTTATATGGTATGAAGGAGGGGTGTGAGTGATAGATGTGTATATTAGCATATTTAACTGAGGAATGACTTATGTAGTAATACTGGCTAGTGAATAAACCCATTTTGCCAGTGTAACAGTGCAGAATTCCAATATTGTATGTTTTTTTTAACATCCTTCTAGTGCTGAGGGTCCACAATCCCAAGGATTTGTATTATGTATCTGACTAGATGAGAGATATGTGTTAAATGAATTTTCATGCATGTAGGAAGTATGGGCAGCAAATATGAGCGTGGGAGACATGAATAACATCAGAAAACGCTATATACTAGAAAATAAATTCAGAATCTTTCTGTACATAGAATTAGAGCATGTCATTTCTTGGACATTGCGCGTGCACATATGGACGCACACACACACATATATATACATACAAAATATATATACTAAAAAACTCTTTGCAGCTATTTACATATAGTATCGAGCGGTAGGTGAGCTGGACTGTGCGTGCGGCAACCGCGGGTGCGCCCGGCACTAACGCAGCTCTCCCTACCGCTCCTTACTGTATCGGCCGGTCTATTTGTTATCCAGGAAGAGTAGGGGATGCCAGTTAATCAAATATGCTGGTTATCTGAGAGAACTCTGCTTCCTGCTCCAGCTCCTCCCCCCCCAGGCAGAAGTATGCAGGGAATAGGAGGGGAGGGGGTGAGGTTAGAGTAGACCTAGCACAAAGCAGATAAGAGAAGAGTTAAGCTGGTCCCTCATCCAACTGTCATTCCCCTTCCCCTCCCTTCCTGTCTTTTGCAGGGGGGAGGGAAAGGAGGGAAGAGGTGAAGTTAGAATGGATAGACACAGAACAGATCATAAAAAACTACTTCTCAATCCAACCTCTTCCCTTTAAAGGTGCTGCCTGGCCAAGATGGCAAAATGCCAGATAATGAAACTTTTACTGTATACACAGTAACTATTCAAACTGTAAAGACTACCCTTGTATTGGCAGCACATCCAGATTTTGATATGAAATAGAAGGGTAATGTTTTGACTTCTGAAAATGAATTGCAGCCGGGAATCTAAAAATTTCAACCAAGTAGGAAACGCTCCTTAGAAATCTGCATAATGTTCAGAACAAGTTACACATCTATTAAAACGCAACTGGATTTTATGGAGAAAACATTTGCTATTGTTGTTCCTTGCTATGACCATCAGTTGGTGGTAAAGAGTGAAACAAATACATTTTATTGTTATTATTTTAATGGGGAAGTGTGTTTATAGTACAGAGATCTAAATGGTTACTAGATTTTTTTGCAATTCAAATGGTTGATGGCCACAATGGCTTTACTGATATGGCAAAGACACAATGGTAGATAAGATGTAATATGGACTTGCAATGGCACTTGTCAGCAGTGCCCTTCTTTAATACAAGAAAAAATTGAAGCTTTTAGCCACAGAAATATGTGAATCATCAGGAACTCAATATGTAGCGAGAGCTGAAAATGGTGAAATACAATGAAGAACACTTAATTTTCACTTTAGCATGATGGAAATAGGAAAACGAAACAGATGATGCCTCTCCAAGGATGTTTGATGGCTGAATTATGAGTAAGGAGGGCTGTTAGAACTAGTGAGCTCAAATCCTGCCTTCTGGATGACTATTTGGGTAAATTATGGGCAAATCATTTTATTCCAACTACAAACGAGCAATAATAATGATTTTCCTCTCCTCTGCTGCACCCCTCCCCCAGCCCCCCGTCTGTTCCCTTTGAAAGTTTTCTTACACATCAGGCATTAAAAAAAGTATTGAATCAAATCAACCCAAGAAGAAGTTTAATTATCCATATGTCAGTGAGAACCTGTGAAACTGTCTCCAATGAATAATTGGTAACTGAATAACTCATCTGCACCAGCAAATACCCTGGGCACCTTAAGACTGAAATAAGCATTGCTTTTAAAGGAACAGGAAGCACTCCCAACAGCCTTGAGGAGGGGCACAATCAATGCTGAACTTGCACTCCCTGTTCTCTTAAATTTTCTGTAGAACTTGGAAGTCAAAGACCTGAAGAGATAAGGGGAGAGGGGTGGAGCAGAAGCCATTATGTGTCCCTCCATCAAAGATCTATTATTAAGCACCTGTATTGCAGGCCATTTTGCATGCTTTAAGTGAACTGCGACCAGCTTTAATGGAGTCCTGTATTAACAACATGGGATGATAAGAGTAGAGGGCGAGGCTTAAAAAAAACGACAAGAAGAAAACCCAAACTTAATTCTTGTTAAAACACTAAGGGCCTCATTTTCTAAAGCATCGCAGGCCTGTGATACTTTAGGAAATGAGGGGCAGGGGCCCGAAACGGGGGGCGGGCCTGTGCTAGCCGGCAGCGATCGCACCGTCGCGGTGCGATCGCTGCCGGTTTCACACCCAATAGCGCCACCATAGGAGGTGCAGCTATTGGGACCGAAATAGGACTCGAAAAGGGCCTTACCTTTTCGCTGTCCGCAGCATTGGCGCAGAGTCGGCCCCGGTGACACCCCGACTCCGCCTCTTCGGGGCGGAGTCGGGGCCAACTCCGCCCCGACTCCGCCCCATCCTGGTATCGCACGCAATAAGGGACTTTTCGCGTGCAAAAGGTCCCTTATCGCGTGCGAGCCGCTTAGAAAATGAGGCCCTTGATCAGCTTGAAAAGAAAACAATTTTTAACAGGTTTGTCCAATATTAGTTAACCTCAGCCCCCATTAGCTGCTACTTTTTATGTAATATGCTAGAATAATTGAAAAGGCTACCTCAAATCCTTTAACAGTCTCTCCAAGCGCTTCAACAATTCCAGACAACTCAAAACCAGGGACTAGAGGAGTCTTTGGGGGATTGTCAATGTTTCCTTGTCGCACCATGAGATCAATAAAGTTTAGACCACTATAAACAGTGAACATACAAAAAAATCACAGATTAATTTGTTAATTCAAACTTCAGTGCAAATAGTTAGTCATATATGAATTAATTCTGCCAACCAAATAATTTTTTAGTATTGTTGAAAATTAAGCAAGATGTAGTCAACATTTCTCCCAATACACACAGAATGGGGCAAACTCTTAGTACATATGGCCTACTGTATCTCGCATTGATTTTATAATTCTAGTTTTTGAAAGATCAATAGCATAAAATGTCACAATATTATAATAATGCATTACTACTACTTATAATAGGTTACAAATTTAGATTTTTTTTGGATAAAGCAAGGGGTAAGTCAAAAACATACACTGCAGTACGTATCATGGGGTATGTCCCTCAAGAAAACATGGTAAGTGGTAACAAAAATTGAAGGGTGGCTGTTCTATCCATGCCCTCTTGCAGAGGTCCTCAAATCTGGTCACTGAGGGCTATAAACCAGTCTTGTTCTCAGGATTTCCACAATGAATATCTATGAGATATTCATTGTGGAATAGTTTATTGTTTTACTGTTAACGGATGTATCATTGATGAATGTCGGTATATAAAAACTATTAAATAAATAAATACATAAATAAATGAGATCTATTGCATCCTTTGCCTTCATTGTGTCAAACAGATCTCATGCATATTCATTGTGGAAATCCTGAAAACCAGATTTGGGGACTACTGATCTATAGTATTGCTCTCCACAGCAGAAGTGGGATGGCACCAGGTGATGCGACAGTTGAGTTGAAACAAAGAATGAAATAGCTTGGAATTACTTGTAAATTTTCAATATTATGCAATAAGTAAAGTGCAATTCCATCCCCTGAAATTTTTCATTGATGCAGAGCAATCCATTTAATTCTTTTTTTTTTTTTTTGTGATCTGTGTGCAGCCACTAGGTCTTGGCTGTAGAGAAAGTGCATTCATATGCATGATAGCTTGACAGCTGAAGAACTGAACTGACCCATTTGTCCACAGATATACTGCAAGATAAACAAAATCCTGAAAAATTTCCATAACTATCCTAGACAAGATACTTAAACCCCTCTCCCGAAGTGACTGCCTCTGAAAAGGGAATAGCATCTTAAAGCCTAGTCAGACTTTTCAGTCTCTTCTCCGGCTCCCAGTGTATGTGTGAGTGATAATTCTAATGGGAGATTTCATAATCTCGGCCACCACCCTATTTCACATTTGCGAAACAGCTGTGATACCAGTAATAAGCTTTAAATTCAGCCTCATCTGAGGCAGACTTCAACCGTACAACAGGACGTGTTGGTGCCTTGTACCAAGCAATTAGGCCACTCAGCTCCCCAAAAACCAAACAAATGAGTGAGGATGAAAAAAAGCCTTGCCCATGATAGGATTATATGGCATCGTAACTTGATGCTGTTTCCAAAACTGTTCTTTTGGTCCTCCTCATTACGGACAGCACCAAAGGAAGTTGGGGAAGCTACACAAAAATGTAACCCAGGAAATGTGGCAAGAAATATCTAGAATTTTCTATTAAGTGCCTACCTTAAAGCATTATCAATCAGTGCACAGATAAGCTACGACTCTTAGGATTAAACGTCTGCAATCACGCTAAGCATTTTAACAGCAGAGATCCAAAGCACAATTGCTTACCTGCATTATTAGTCATTATATCATATAGCCAGTTTTAAGTCTCAAAACCCTGTTCCCTGCCACATTATTTCTTTCAATCTGCAAATTCTCTCCCGCCTCACTGTTTATTTTGGCTTTTCAATCATATGTATGTGCCTTTTGCAGCTTTCATGTTTAGAAATATACAATATTTATGAATGGGGTGTCAGCTTTATGAGGGGGTAATCTTGGGAGTAATTGTGAGCTCTTCTTGTCTCTTCTAATTGTCTGTGTACAAATGCCTGGAATTCAAGAACATCAGTCAGCTCCTTCCTCTACATCACAGTGATGACCCAGCACAAGACCATATTCTGCAGGGAATGCCCAAAATGATGTGCAATCATTCTGCTCCACCTGTTGCCGCGAGTTATGCTAGACCCCATGCTGCCACTGATTTGGCTATTCAAACTCCCCAAACGCATGGAAAAAAAGTTGTTGAACTCAATTTCCTAAAGGAGGGACCCAGGCGATGGGAAGATGCAATAAACATGAATTGGCTCAGCCAGGGTCACTCCACCCTTAGGCGCTGTACGAGGCTGAACTACAGCATGACTCATCACAACAGAAAAGCCTCTTCCAGCAAAATCACTGATATTTTATTCCTTCATAAAGATGATTCACAACACTTTGATAGATCAGCAGTGCTACAGTGGACACTGGTCTGGTTAAATGACATTCCTTTTCCAGAGTCCTAAAGCACACAAAAAGATGTCATTTGGAATTCCCGACATTACTGCTGTACCTTTCTATAATCATTTTTTTAAATATTTTCCCTAAAAAACAAAAATTCCATCTACATTGCAGTGACACCCGTTTCAGGCAGCCATATTTGATTTTTAACTGAGCAAAAACTGAGTATGTTGTTCAGTCAAACAGTTCTGGGAGGAGAATTTTTGGATGATTCTAACAGGCACACAGAGTACACTGCACACCAAAATGTGCATGGCACACTAGCTATATTTCATGTTTTCCTTAGGATGTGGTTATATTTTAATACTTTCTTGAATAAACCACTCCTGAAAAGGCCAGTAACAGAAGGCAAAATTGGTATCCATTATCTGAGAGAATTACTAAAATGAGTTTCCTTACTTATTATAATAATTCCATACAATATTAATTATTAAAATTTGGTTTGATTTACAATGTACCAAACAATCCTGCCCTTTGAGAGTCCTGTGCAGAAACATTTCTAATGTAAAAACAGCAAGTGCTCCACTTAAGGAAAAATTAATTTCTTCCTGCATTCATTTAGAAGAGGAAAAAACAACTTTGGGAGTCACTTTATCACAATGAAAAAAAAAAACAACAACTTTGGGCAGATATCAAACTAGCTAGTTAGAAAGCTAAGTTGAAATGTTTCTTTTAGTGGCCAGTAGCGCATATGCAATATAAGCCACGCTAGTAAACTAAATTAGAATAAAAATAGATACATAAATAAATGCATTTGCTACAGTAGATCTTTAACTCCCATACATTTGATTCTCTCCTGCACTCTTCCAATGCAAACTGCTGTTCTGAAGGATACCAAATGATTGTTTTAGAAAGAATTAAAAAAAAAAAAAAAAAAAAAAACCCACTTGGGCGGGTAGGAGCTTATTAACCGTGTCGAGGAGGTAAACATGGAACCAGTGGTAGATGGAAACCAGCACAGTACAGAAGCAATAGCATCAATCTGCTACGTGCGTTTGTGCCACAGCAGTTAGGCGTCTAATCTGCACTAATGGCCAAATTACCGACCAAATGCAGAGACAAGTG
The DNA here is from genome assembly GCF_901001135.1 of Rhinatrema bivittatum. Lineage (NCBI taxonomy): Eukaryota > Metazoa > Chordata > Amphibia > Gymnophiona > Rhinatrematidae > Rhinatrema > Rhinatrema bivittatum. Next base: position 15,205,641 of record NC_042621.1, read on the forward strand.
CAGTGCTGCCATCACCCTTAATGCCCCCATTGGTTGCAATGCAAAGGGCTGCGAGCGGGATTAGGGGGAGAGGGGGGAAAGGTAAGGTATACTGGACCAGGCTTTGACTCGGATCTTCAGCTCTCCCTCCTGGGGCTCGGGCATGACTTTCTTGGCTACCCGCAGCTTGTTCAGCCCGCCGAAGCCGGTCAGCAGCACTGCGCGCATTTCTTTGTCATCTCCTCCTCCTCCTCCTCCTCCCCCCTTCAGGCAATTTTTCTCAGCCGGTTCCTTGCCCCCATCCTTTTCGATCATCTGCTCCGTCTCCTCGGTTTTCTCCACGCCTTCCTTGGCCATAGCAGGGGGAAGGCGGTGGGCAGAAAAATAATAATAATTAAAAAATAAAGCAATAGGCTATCAAAAAAGAAAAGAAATTAAGGGGAAAAAAATGTCCCCAACAACAGGGGAAAGCCGCCCCCCCCCAGCCCTTTCCCGGCGGTGTGCGCTATGGATCGCCTCCTGTTGAATGTGAGGCTGGGATGCGCGATGGTTGCGCGGACTCGCGGGAGCCCTGGTCCCCCCCGGCTCTACCGTAATGCACCTAAGAGAAGCTCCCGCGACATGTAAGGCCTCCGGCAGATTTCTGCCTTTCCTGCCGCCGAAGGAGGGATTTATTGCGTTCACGCAGAAAAAAAAAAAGGAGCCCCTCGCCCCCCCCTCCAGACGCTAGACGTGCATCACCTAATGGAGAGAAAGAGATCATGAAAAAGCAGATTTCCAAATGGATAAAAAAAAAAAAAAAAATACGGCTTTTGCATGGTGAGGTCCTATCAGTGCATTAGCTGCCAGCCCTGCCACTCTCTTCTAGAGGAAAGGTATTATAAATTATGTTATTATTAATATCTAAGTAGTGATAAGAAAAGATAAATCTGGACAGAAGAAAATTAAACTTTTATTTGGATATCTGCAATTTGAGCTGTAGTTTGCATCAAAATCTTGACATAATTTCTCTTTCTGTTTCTATAGAATAATTGTCATTTTAGCATATTTGAATTCAAATAGATATGGAAAGATACATATCTGGATTCAATTATGCTAAAATATTTAGTTTCTATTTTTATACATAAGAATCTTCAATAAAATATGTGTTTATAGCACTAAAACTTTATTCACATTTTAAATGTATAATAATTTTTTTTAGAACAAAAACAAAAATCAGTTAATATTTGCTAATGTTCAGTGTGCTTTCATTAATCTTCTGCTGCTCCTTGGATATTTTAGCTAAGTTTTCCTAGTCTTAAATAAATATTAGCATATTGTGACTGTATTTACTAACATTTTATTTCTTGTCTATTCATTTAGACATCAGGTGGGTTAATACTGCTGCTGATATGAATTGCAACTATCATTTGTAGGTATAATACATAAAAATGTGTCAAAATATAGCGTTTTAAAAAATTATCTACTATTTATAAATTATTAGGTTAGAAGTGGCATAAAGGTTAGAGCAGCAGGTTGCAAACTAACTGGGTCATTTATCATTTTGCGTTAGGGACTTATTGCGTGTATGCAGATTAAACATTGAGTATTCGAGTGGGAGCAGTTTGGCCAGAATAAATAGAAATTATGGTCTGCTAGCACAGAATGTGATAAAGTAACGCACACTATCACAGGATTTAACATAGGAAATAACTTTTTGCAGTACGGTGAAACAACTATTGATTGCACTCCCATGGCTGATATCGCAGATTGTGGGTATTATCGCAGCGATTATCACGCGCGATAAAAAGAGGAATTATAACGGACATATCTACCAGGCTTTCCTGCCCCAATAAAAACACCTGTTCTTACCTGGTCTAGCTTCTTAAAGCCATAATGTTTGTGGCAAGTCCGTCAACAGAATCAAATGTCATAAAAGTAAGCTGCTTCTTCTGGGAGACTCGATCATCAAAGGAATCAATTTGGGAGTACATTTTGATGGTGACACAACAGTTAAATGCCTTCCAGGATCCTCAGCAAGTAGAAATACAAACCAGTTAGTCCAAGTCATTGAAGAAGAAAGTAGGAGCTTTGATATTAGTGTTATCATCCACCTGGGGGTTAATGACCTTGATAAAAATGGCTTCCATGAAGTACAAAAAGATTTCCAAAATCTAGAAATGTGATAAAACACACTGCAAAGACTATTGCCTTTTTGGAAGTACTACCTGTTCATGGAAAGAGAAAAGAGACGCTATGCCATAAAGATAATTTCAATTCCTTGCTCATAAACTGGTGTACAGAAAGTGGTTTTGGATACATTGGAGGCTGGGGATCGCGCATGGAGCAGTAAAAGGCTATATGGTAAGGATGGCCTACATTTGTCTGTAGCAGCTAGAAGCATGCTAAGGGAGAAATTTGGATCAAATATTATCAGACATTTAAATTAACGAATGGGGGGTTGCAGAAGATGGCCAATGAAACTGACATGTCACCCCCATGCAATACAGAAAGTGGAAGAAGAAAATAACAAAATCAGTCAACTCAAAAAAGAAGAAAATGTGAATAGGAAGTGCAATAAATCAAGAGTAAAACTGGAAAGCGATGACTACAAATGCTCGCAGTTTGGGCAATAAAATCCCAGACCTGCAGGCCCTAATGGTGGAGGCGGACTTAGACATTGTTGCAGTCACGGAGACATGGTTCACGGATTCTCATTAGTGGGATACGGCCATACCGGGCTATAACTTGATAAGGAAAGACAGAGAAGTCAGAAAAGGGGGAGGAGTAGCTCTTTATGTAAAAATCAATATCCAAGCAACTGAACTACAAGGAAGGTGGGGTAGAGAAGAAGTATTATGGGCTGTCCTAAAATCAGATGATGGTGACTCCATTTTTACTGGAGTGGTTTACAGGCCTCCGACTCAAATGGAAGAGATAGACAGAGATCTGGTCGAAGTCATCCAGAAGGTGGGAAAGAAGGGAGAAATGTTGATTATGGGAGATTTTAATCTTCCAGATGTAGACTGGAGAATCCCTTCTGTGGAATCTGCGAGAAGTAGAAGGATAGTGGATGCCCTGTAAGGGGCTTTCTTCAAACAAATGGTAATGGAACCCATGAGGGAAGATGCAATATTTGATTTGGTGCTCACTAACAGGGATAATGTGTCTAATGTCCAGGTGGAAGACCACCTCAGCACTAGTGATCATCAAATGGTATGGTTTGATGTAGCAAATAGGATGCAGAAAAGTCACACGAAAACCTGGGTTTTGAATTTCAAAAATATGGACTTTGTCGAAATGGGGACGTACCTGGAGATAGAAGACTGGGAGAAAATGGGAGAGGTGGAACAACAGTGGGCAAAACTAAAAGGAGCAATTACAATGGCAACAAATCTATATGTTAGAAAAGTAAACAAGAGTAAGAGAAATAAGAAACTGATCTGATTCTTAAAGAAGATGGCAGATAAAATAAAAGCAAAAAGCACAGCGTTCAAGAAATATAAAGAATCCCAAAATGAGGAACACAGGGAAGGAGTATCTGGTGAAACTGAGGGACAAAGAAGGAAATCAAGAAAGCTAAAAGTCAGGCAGAAGAAAGGATTGCCAAAGAGGTAAAGAGAGGTGACAAATCATTTTTCAGATATATTAGAGAAAGGAGAAATGTCTGAAGTGGTATAGTGAAAATGAAAGGTGACAATGATCAATGTGTGGAAAGAGATGAAGAAATGGCGGAAATATTAAACAAATACTTCAGTTCGGTGTTCAATAAAGAAGATCCTGGAGACGGACCTTTGCTGGTTGACAAGACCATAGATGTAGATGGAGTAGATGAAAATCCATTCACAGAAGCGTATGTATGGGAAGAGCTAGGAAAACTGAAAGTGCACAAAGCCATGGGGCCGGATGAAGTTCATCCCAGGATACTGAGGGAGCTCAGAGATGTGCTGGTGAGTCCACTGCATGACCTGTTCAATAGATCCCTGGAAATGGGAGTGGTGCCAAGTGATTGGAGAAGAGCGGTGGTGGTCCCACTTCACAAGAGTGGGAGCAGAGAGAAGGCTGGAAACTACAGGCCGGTTAGCCTCACCTCGGTGGTGGGAAAATTATTGGAGAATCTGCTGAAGGAAAGGATAGTGAACTATCTACAGTCAGGAGGATTGCTGGACCCAAGGCAACATGGATTCACTAGGGGAAATCTGATTGATTTTTTTGATTGGGTGACTAAAGAATTGGATCAAGGAAGAGTGCTCGATGTAATCTACTTGGTATTCAGCAAAGCTTTTGATACAGTTCCGCATAGGAGGCTTGTGAATAAAATGAGAACCTTAGGCATGAGCGCCAAGGTGGCATGGATTACAAACTGGTTGACAGACAGAAGACAGCATATGATGGTAAATGGAACCTACTCTGAAGAGAGAGTGGTGTTAAGTGGAGTGCCACAAGGATTGGTATTGGGACCAGTTCTGTTCACTATCTTTGTGATTGACATTGCGGAAGGGATAGAAGGTAAAGTTTTTCTATTTGCAGATGATACTAAGATCTGCAACAGAGTGGACATGCCAGAAAGAGTTGAGAGAATGAGACAAGCTTGAACAGTGAAGCTTGAACAGTGAAGCTTAACAGTGATCAAAGATATGACAGCTGGGATTCAATGCCAAGAAGTGCAGAGTCAAGCATCTGGGGTGTGGTAATCCAAAAGAGCTGTATATGATGGGGGGTGAAGAGCTTTTGTGCGCGGAGCAAGAGAGGGACCTTGGAGTGATAGTGTCTAGTGATCTGAAGATGGCAAAGCAATATGACAAGGCGATAGCTGGGATGCATAGAGAGAGGAATAACCAGTAAGACAAAGGAGGTGATAATCCCCTTGTATAGGTCATTGGTGAGGCCTTACCTTGAGTATTGTATTTAATTCTGGAGACTATCTCAAAAGGGACATTGACAGGATGGAGGCGGTCCAGAGAAGAGTGACAAAAATGACTTATGAGGAGTTTGAGTAACCTAAAAATGTATATCCTGGAGGAGAGGAGGTACAGGAGAGATATGATATAGATCTTCAGATACTTGAAAAGCTTTAATGATGCACAATCAACAACAAACCTTTTCCATTGGAAAGAAATCAGTAGAACTAGGGGTCACAACATGAAACTCCAGGAAGGACGACACAGAACCAACGTCAGGAAATATTTCTTCATGGAGAGCGTGGTGGATACCTGGAATGCCCTTCTAGAGGAAGTGGTGAAGACAAAAACAGTGAAAGAATTCAACGGGGCATGGGATAAACACTGTGGATCCCTAAAGGCTAGAGTATGAAACGAAAAAATGAGAGCATGGGGGTATCTTGCCTTCATACTGTTGATGCTACTCCATCAGTGCTCTCTGCTTCAACGGCAGGGGGAAAAGAAGAAAAGGGGAATTAGATTCAGGAGCAAACCACAAGGACATTGAATTTTGCAGTCGGGGAAAACAAATAAGCATAGGGGTAACTTGCTGATGTAGTTGTTACTACCCTTAACCAATAAGCCTGAAAATCTTGATGCAACTCCAACATTGATCTATATGCTTCAATGGCAGGAGGTAACAGGGAATTGGACTCAAAGAGAAACCAACAAGGGCCCTGACTTTGATGGTCTGGGAAATTGATAAGTGCAGAAACTACCATAAGCTTGCTGGGCAGACTGGATGGACCATGGGTCCTTTTCTGCCATCATTTCTATGTTTCATTTCTATGATACTGGATGTTTTGGGAGGCTCGTCATAGACAACAACAACCTCAAGAACAGGCAAGGGCAGTTCGAAGCCCTCCTAGGGAAGTCCCTGCACTGTAGATAGAGCCACTAGCCCCCGCAAGGTCGGGGCCCAGGGTAGTGCCTGGCATGCAGGCAGCCATGGCAGAGGAGATACAGGGAGTACATCTTTCTTCTACGAATATCCTTGCTGGGCATGCCAGAGGATTATGTGGTTTGCAGGTATCTCCTCAGCTCTCGGGCTGTCCTGGAATTATATGAAGAAATGTGAGGGGTTCTGGATCCAGGCACGGAAATGCCCCGTGCTGTGCCTGGCCTCATTGAACTGTTGGCCACGCTGCAACCAGCTCCTTCCAAACGACAGTAGGGGTCGTGAGGGGAATGTCCCAAACCACTTTTTCCCGCCGTCTGTCCCAGGTCATAATAGCTGCATAGCATTTCCTCGTGATAGGCAGGACTTGATGGTCTTGAAGAGAGGCTTTTATGCCTTCGCAAGCTTTCCCAATGTTCTGGGAGCTATCGACATCATTCTCATGACCAACATTCCACCCCGTGACAGGGAGGAGACGTACCGCAACAGAAAGCTCTTCTACTCCATCAATGTGCAAGTGGTCTGTGATGCTCAAATATGCGTCCTCGATGTGGTGGCCAGGTACTCGGGAGGCAGCACAATTTCTTTATACTTAGGCAATCGGGCCTATGTGAAACTTTTGAGGGATGGCCTGTATGGTGACAGTTGGCTCATAGGTAAGAGAGACACTTCTTTCTATATTCCATCTCTGGCTATGTGTTTGTGGCAAACGGCACGGACATGGGGGGTGCATGTGGGAGATGAAACAGCTTCACTGCCATAAGAGGCTTGTACAGTTACATTTGCAGGCCATTGCCTCAGGGCCTGCCTTTTTCTCCCCATGCTGCAGAGGCCTGTTAATCTTGTGAGGGCAAACAATGCACCTGCCCTAAAGCTTGAGAGTAAATTTTTAAAGAAGTGCGCGCACGTTCATAAACGCGCGCAGAGCTGGATGCGTCGCGGACGGCATGTATTTTGCAAAGTTCACACATATGTGGGCAAACTATACAAAATACACGCATGTTTCACTTGTGAGTTGTGTGCATCCATTGTACGCAGCTCGTGCACTTGTGCGCGCTGCTCTGTGCGCATATATTTGCGCGCGGCAGTCCACACGCCAACGCGAGGGCGGGACTCCCTGCTCCTCTTCAGTGCGTGCAAAATGGCCGGCAGGAACAGGCAGCCTAACTTCACCACCAGGGACGTTGCTCTGCTTGCGTCCCTGCTGGTGGAAAAAGAAAGATCTTTATTTCCCCTCAGAGGAAGTAGTCATTTTCCCCCGAATGAGGAGGGCCTGGAGGGAAGTGCAAGCCCGCTTCAACGAGAGAGCTTCCCACCACCGTGGAGTAAGTTTAATGTGTTTACAGTTATGTAAGCTACTGCAGATGGGGGCACTGTGCAAGTGTGAAGGTCAGGTTAGGCCTGGGGGGAGAAACACAAAAAAGGTAGATTTTAAAACATGCGAGCATGTACACGGAAATGCAAGGGCGTTTTTGGGTACTTGCCAGGTTCTTATGGCCTGGATTGGCCACTGTTGGAAACAGGATGCTGGGCTTGATGGACCCTTGGTCTGACCCAGTATGGCATATCTTATGTTCTTATGGCGTGACGTTCAGTTCTTCACTACCTGCTAGAAAAATGGGTGCCAAATTTCACCACCAGGGATGCTGCTCTTCTGGCGTCCCAGGTGGTGGCAGACGAAGTCTATCTTTTCCCATTCCAAGGCAGGAGGAGGGCCTGGTGTAGACTGCAGCACCAGTTCAATGCCTCTGCCTCCCACTGCCGTCGTCTAAGTTTAATGTGTTTACAGTTCTATATGCAGTACAGTAGCATATGGTGGCAGTAAGGGGCTGGGGGGCATGAAGGACAGGTAATGCCAGTGGCCACCAATAGCGTATTATATGAGATGGTTATGGATGTATATGGTACCGTTAACATCTAGATTTATTGTACTGCATGATGATCACTACAATGAGGTAATAATAGGTAACCAAGACAGTAGGCCACATTTACATGGAATGGTTGAAGCCTTACTGCTATAAGTATTGTATGCAATGCTGTCCTGCTGTTATGCCCATCAATACGTTGCACCATCAGGCTTGCACCTAGTCAGCTTTTGATGGTAGCCACATTTACTGTGCGTAAGACAGTCATGCATGCACAGCTGACTACGTCCCTTACTCATCAGCATGCATGCTCCTAGCTGATAACAAGAAAAACTGCATGCAGTGGTGTAGTGCAATGAGTGACTAGGGAAGCATAGACGGGAGAGCTATTACTGAAGAATGCATGCAGCATGATATTCCCACAGCTACATGACTGTTATGGATCTCCTTGCAGGGAAAATGTATTAATAGCAATCATTTCACATACCAGCATGGAGGTCCAATTAGCACCTATGGAGCACACTCATGGTAGTCTTCCCATTTCTTTCCTGTGGATAGAGGCCCGGTGGCAGCGCCTCAAGAAGAGGAGGTGGCTGAAGTGGCTGCGTACCGAGCGAGCTGGGCCTGCTGGCAAGTGAATCGTCCATGCTAATGGTCAATGTTTTTACATAGCTTACATGTTTTTACACATTTATGTCCATTTCATTCTGACCTGTGCTTTTATTTTAACATGCTCCAGCACCTGAGGAAGAAGAAGCAGGCCCCGTTCCTGCAAGACCACCAGCAGCAGCTGCCACTGTGGGGGGGGGGGGGGGGGGGGAGAGCCTGATTCTCCCCCACCCCCAATAGAAACTGCGGAAATCCAGCCACCTCCCGCCGAAGAGGCGCACCCCGGGCTTCTTCCCATTCCCCCACCTGTTTTGCCCAGGGAGTTAGGGACGTGGGGACACAAACAGGCCAGCCTTTGCTGGCCCAGGGAGGCATCCATGGCCCTCTCGTTCCTCTGACCCCTCCCCCCCCCCAGGTGAGCAGCCCAGAGACTCATCATCGGCAGCACGTTCTCCTGATGATGAGCCTCTGACAAGGAGAGAATTTAGGGCCACATTTGGGGCTTTCGTGGGGGGGTGCCGAGGGCCGTGCATGCCTTCCAAGACAGGATAGTGAGGACCACTGACGCAATCCTCTGGGCATGCAGCTGTTGGGTGCAGCTGTAAGAGTCCTGGGAGATCACATCCAGCGTTCCTGAAAATCCTGCCTCCTCCCTACCTCCCTAACTCCCTGGGGGTTTTTTTTTTCTGTACATAGTTTTTCACCCTAGTGCACCCTTCCCCATCCCAACATTTTTTTTTTTTACATATTTATTGTAAATAATTTTTCAATAAATGAAAAATGTTAAATGTTAAAAAGGTGTTTTTATTGTTTATCTAGTGACAGAAGGGGAGAGAGGGTGAAGACGGGGGGAGGGCGAGGGAGGCTCAAGAGTGGGGGAGGGAGGGACAAGAGTGGGGAGGGGCTAAAGAGTGTGGGGGGAGGGGGAGGGAAAGAACTTGGACAGGAATCCTCTCCATCAAGAAAAATTGTGGGCGATAATTCCACAATTGTGCACATCTAGGATGAGATCAGGCTTCTCTCTGGTTTCACCTTCAACAAGTGTTACAATGGTCAAGAAGCAACAACCATCTGCCAAGCCAAGGAGGTCGTGGCGGGGTCAGCAGTGCCAGCAATTCCACTAAAGATCTCCAGCACCATCACCATCTACAACTACATGCACATCCAACACCTAGAGAAACACCAACTCGGTAAATCTCAATTCCAAACTTCTTGGCATCAGCTCATTGTAGATCTGGGACCCAGGGAGACACTGTACATAGCATTTTCTTTTGTAACACATCGTAACTATCATATGGCTCAGGGAGGAAAATGTAAAGACTCACTGAGGGCATGGGGATTGCACGTAGGGATCATTATTAACACAGGATGATGGGGGAACAGAGTAGACACATACTTACTAGGGATGTGAATCGTTTTTCTGACGATTGAAAATATCGGAAGATATTCTAAAACTCGTCAGAATTTGGGGGGCCCCCGAACCCGATAGGAAAAATTTCATGGGGTTCTCTTATTGTTTTAGGGGGGGGGGCGGGAAGAAAGGGCACTTAAAAATAAAACCCAAACCCACCCCGACCCTTTAAATTTAATCCTTTCGCATCCCCCACCCTCCCGACCCCCCCCAAAATTTTTTAAAGCACCTAGTGGTCCAGCAGGGGTCCTGGGAGCGATCTCCCGCTCTCGGGCCGTCGGCTGCCACTAAAGATCGCTCCTGGGACCCCCGCTGGACCACCAGGTACTTTACACATTTTTTTGGGGGGGGGGTCGGGAGGGTGGGGGATGAGAAAGGATTACATTTAAAGGGTCAGGCGTTTTTTTTCCAGCACGACACAGCCGATTAAAACGGGTAAGAATCGCGGGAACGAAGATTTCCCGTGGTTTTTACCCGAACTCGATACCGGAAAGGAGTCCGGTGCCGATTCACATCCCTAATACTTACCAGCCCTATACCTTTTTAAACTGTTAGTTTGAATGCCTAGTCAGCATTACTTCCAGACTGTGAAGAAATATATATAGGGGGCAGGGTTAATCAATAACATAGCTTTACATCACACACTCTTCAATGCTCACAGTATATACATGCTTTATCATACAAACAGAGGAGTCATCATTGATCTAATGGAGTTCCTTTTATTGAGCTTCAGCCAGCACCCAGCCTTGAAAATAGGTCTGTTGTAGCTGGTATGTAATACAAGTCCCCTCAACCTCTCAAAAGGATTCAACATGCAAGCTGTAGAATACAATCTTTCCCTGAACTGATAAAGATAATAGGCATGGCCCCCTAGTCTAATTTCCAAGCCATATTTACCTGAAACGTTTAGTCCAGTTCCTATAGTGGCTGCAGGCAAAACTCCAGTCTAGGTAATGGGTGCATAATAACCCTAATGAAGACTCCAGGATATGGATTGCAAGATCAACCCCACTCCCACACACAGCAAGCCAGTCAGGTGTTAACACTCTCCAAAATGATTACGCTTAACCTTCAAAATGCTCCCCTTGATTGCTTTAACCTAATCAGCCATTTCACAATGGATATCATTAACAATTGAGCCAAGCTGTGTGATGATGAGTGGCCTGGCCATGAAGCGAGAATGCACATGCGCACAAATCAGCCTCTGCACACATGTAGGCTGACAATGTAATTGGCTGCGCGCACAAATCAGCCTGTGCGCACATCACCAGTCACCACTAATTGGCTGCGCGCACAAATCAGCCTATGCGCACGTCTCCTATTGATTTTGATGGCTTACGCGCACAATTGCTATGCGTGCAGATTGCATTCACCTATGTGCGTTATATACGTGGGGAGGGGCACAAATTATGCACACTACAAATATATCAATAGCCCCTTGGACGCTCCTACTTGCACCATGTCTCAAGCATGTGGAGCATCCCTAAGGAAGCCTAACTTCCTACCTGCTGAGGTAGACATGCTTGTAGAGCATGTTATGTGCTTCCAGAATCTCCTGTATGGTCCCCAGTCGAATAGGGTGGATGCCTACAGGAAGGAACAGCTCTGGAAGTGTATCAGGCATTCGGTCAACTCAGTGTTCCGCCACAACCGTAGCACTGGGGAGCTAATGCACAAGTGGCGGGACCTGAGGAGACATATAAAGGCGAAGCAAGGCTAGAGGCTTGCGGAGGGACCAGGCAGCCACATCAGGTTCACTCCATCAGAACAACTGGTACTCAGCACCTTAATGGAAGCTGCTGTAGGTGGAGTTGGCCAGCTGGACACAATGGAACAGCAAGGGCAGGAAGGCGAGCATTGTACTTAGCATTCTAAAAGTTGGCTATTTACACAGATATCCATTAGGCACGTCTTTATATGTGAGACAGTATAACCTTATTAAATATAATTATGGCATAGCAAATGTGCTCATGTATGCTATGCAAATCAAAATTGCTTACATCTTACATTACTAAAGAAACCAAACGCCTCTCCATCAGACCCAGCTAACTTCCGACCTATCGCTAACTTACCACTCATCGCCAAACTGATGGAAAAAATTGTCAACAAGCAACTGTCAGAATATCTGGAAGATCATAACATTCTATCCCCAGCTCAATACGGCTTCCGAAAACGTCTAAACACTGAATCTCTCTTACTATCTCTTACTGATACCATCCTCGTTAACCTGGAGAAAAAACAATCTTACCTGCTTGTTCTTCTTGATCTTTCTGCTGCGTTTGATACGGTAAAACACACTACACTTATAGACCAACTAGCCAACATAGGGATCAAAGGTACAGCTCTCAGATGGTTTCATTCCTTCTTAAGCAACAGATTCTACAAAGTCAGGATAAACAACAAAGAATCGCATCCAATCCTTACAGAGCAAGGAGTCCCGCAAGGATCCTCACTTTCTCCCACCCTTTTCAATATCTACCTTCTCCCTCTCTGCCACCTACTCTCAAACCTCAAGCTTACCCATTACCTCTATGCAGACGACATACAAATCCTTCTCCCGATTACAGAATCCCTTCAAAAAACTATCACATAGTGGAACGAATGCCTACAGCCTATTAAAGACTTACTCTCAAGCCTCAACCTAGTATTGAATGCCAATAAAACCGAAATGCTCATTGTCTCTCAGGATCCCCTCACAATCTTTTCTAGCCTCTCTCCTCCAAACGTAAATAACATGTTCTCACCTGATGTCAGAGACCTTGGAGCATGGCTTGACAATCATCTAAACCTAAAAAAGTTCGTAAACAATACCACAAAGGACTGCTTTTACAAACTGCAAGTCCTCAAAAAACTCAAACCCCTCCTTTACTTCTCCGATTTCAGGCTAGTACTACAATCCATCATATTATCTAAGCTCGACTATTGCAACTCCCTGCTACTAGGTCTACCTACCAACACCATCAAACCATTACAGATGGTACAGAATTCTGCTGCTAGAATTCTAACAAGCACCAACAGAAAAGATCATATCACCCCAATCCTTCGTAACCTACATTGGCTTCCCATTAAACAAAGGATACTCTAAAGGTACTCACTATCATCCACAAAGAGATAAACAATCTAGCTCCCATCACGTTAAGCGCTCAACTACAACCGCACACATCTTCTAGACCAATTAGAAGTGCTTACAGAGGAACACTGCATGCCCCGCAAGTAAAATCATCATTGAGTAAACGAGCGCTATCTTCAGCAGGCCCCCACCAGTGGAACTCGCTCCCCCCTGATCTAAGACTAGAACCCAATCATCAAGAGTTTAAAAAAAGATTGAAGACTTTTCTTTTCCAACAAGCCTTCCCTGACTCTCAATTCAACAGAAACGGAAAGACTTCCTAAATATGAGACATCCCCTATTTATGGACACCGCACCAAGTCCTTCTTTCAGGACTCTGCAACTGGACAACAATCTTTGAGCTCAAAAATTCATTTTACTTTAGTATATATATTTTGCATTGTTTATATGCCATTATTCTACTTTAATTAGTTAAACTGTATAGATTATATCATATAATATAATTTTTATTTATTACTATGTTAAACTCTAATATTTATTTATCACTATGTTTAGTATGTTAATTGTCATCTAGTTATATTGTTCCATCGGTTCTACTGTTTTATGTAAAGCCCCTCTCTCTGTTGGGCAGTTTTTCGTTTTCGTTTTATGTAAACCGGAGTGATTTGTAGTCTCTACAAGAATTTCGGTATATAAAAATTAAAAATAAATAAATAAATAAATAAATAAATCTGTAGCTGTCAGTATGTACACTGTATAGACCAAAGCTTTTGTTCTTTGTGGGGTGTGAACCCCAAGGGAAGGTAAACATATATGGGAAGACAAATCTCCTTCTAGACCCACCCTGTCCTGGGGGCCCCTGAGCCAGTCATGGTTTCAGGATATCCACAATGAATATGTATGAGAGAACATTTGCCTGATCTGCCTCCTTAACATGCAAATGTCATGCATATTCATTGCGGACATCCTGAAACCATGACTAGCTCGGGGTCCCCAGGAGAGGGTTGGGAACCACTGCTATGTACCAATGGCTGTGGTAACACCAAATATGTTTTTTTGTGCTTTCCTACTACTTAAGGGCAAAGGCATCCTTACAAAGGAGCCAGCAAAAACAGGATGTGTGTTTAAAACATGAGTGGGTGAAATGTGTGTGCAGGTACCAGCAAGGCCCCTAATTTGAAACACGTTAGGCTGTGATGTTTTCCTATCTCCTAGGTATGTGTTCCTCAAGGCAGGGTCTGTGCAAATGTTCAGCCTCCATGGTGTGGGGTGGGATCAGCTAACAGTGAATGCATCCCTGAGCACAGTAACTGTCCTACACAGTGACTCCAAAAGTCCTGTGTCCCAGCCATGGGAATTACATTAGGGGTGTCTTTCACTTTCTATGCTTCTCTCCCCTTTCACTAGTCTTCAAAAGACAGGGCCTTGTCTTTCTGTGAGTGGTACACTGTGACCCAAAGATGTACAGGACAGTGAAATGCTCTGTCTCCTTAGAAATTCATAATACCCAAGTGCTACGCAGCCTGCTTTAAGCCTTCCTTCAGCCTCAGGGAGTCCCACCTGGAGTGTAAATCCGGGTAAGGGCAATAGTGATTGCTATGGCCATGTACACATCTATTCCAAAGCACTAGTAAATAGGCCTATCTTGAAAATATAAAAAATTCTACCACATATCATACATCACCAATCATACAATCACACATACACATCCATACAATAAAAAATTATAACCAAAATCAGAGTAAATATAGTTCTATACTAACCACTGAACTTTCTCAACTATATAAACCCTTCTCAAAAAAAGTCAACCCAAACTCCAAACATGCAGAAATGCTACTTATAAAAGCACCAGATATTAAATCAGGACTATAAATCTTCATAGAGGACACAACCCTCACATTTTCATCTTAAGCATAGAACTACACTGAAAACAAAATCTCGACGAGGGCCCAAGTTTCGCCTCAGACAACGAGGCTGCTTCAGGGGAACAATTACAGATTGAATATATCAAAATTTACTCAAGACAAAAGAAAAGAGGGATTGGGGGAAGTTTGGGAAGGAGATAGAGTAGGTCTGAGCTTCGGGTCAGATTACCTACCAGCTGAGAAAGCCCTGTTTCTTTTAACAACTTGCAGGTGAGGACATCAATCGCGCTGGTCAGTGACGTCAAAGGTGGCGTGGTTTAAGCGCTTAACCGAGACGCTGCTGCGGCGCACCGCAGCCGCCGGCGTGTCGCCTAAGCCGCGTGCTCCGAAGGGGCGCGCGGCTTAGTCCGGCTTAGTCCGGCGTAGTTTGGTGTCTGGCCGAAAACTAACCCAACTTCAGCACTTTCTACTGCCTGATGGGAAGGAAAAGGAAAGTGAAGCTGTATACCTCCTCCCCTCTACAACAACACCGAACAGGACCTATGGACCATCATGTCGTAAGACAGATGGAAACGCCTATAGAGGACAGTATGGGAGGTAGTTCTTTAGCCTCCATGAGTCCCGGCGCAGGACCTTCGTCTCCTCCACAGCCTTGTAGTGTCCCATCAACAGACAAGGTAAATGTGTCGGCCGGAGGGGCTCAAGGAGACTTGGGTTTGGTGCATCAAACAGAAGTCTCAAGGGCTGATAATGTTATGGGTCAATTAAAAGAAATACCAATAATGCTGCCGACATCTATGGAGTGTAGTATTGGATCAGTGAGAAACCCTGAAAATATTACACTAACAGATTTATGGCAAATGATTTCTAAACTTGATAAAAACATCTCAATGATGAATAATTCATTGTCATCTGTAATAAATGGTAATAGAGAGACTTTAGCAGAACATGCAAAAAAGATTGATGACTGTGAAAAAGCAATATATGGATTAAATAATAAGGTTCATTTGGTTGAAGATTCAGAGAAAATGTTTATGAAAGATAGTATAATTATACATAAGGAGGTTGAAAATGTGGAAAATTTCTTGAGATCAAGGAATTTGAGGATAATAAAATTTCCTTTAACGAGATTGATGTCTCCCTTAGAGATGTTTAAAAAATTTCTGAGGGAGATATTAAGTTATCGAGAAGAAGATATCCCAAAACTGTTGAAGATTTATTATTACTCAAAGAAAATAGAGAGAATTGGTGATCAGAAGAACAATAATATGACTGAGGAACAAACGTTAGGCATTACAACTTTCTTAGAAGAATCGATAGACCTAATAGAAAAGAGAGCTACTCTATTTGTCTCATTTACTGCAACAAGACAAGGATATATTATTTAGGAAATTTTTTAGAAATAGAGAAGTTCCTTTTTGTGGACACAAAGTCCAAATTTTTCCCGATGTTGCCAGAGCCACGCAGGCGAGAAGGAGACATTTTTTATCTTTAAAATCTAGAGTCTTGGCTCTGGGTGCAACTTTCTTTCTTAAGTTCCCTTGTTTTTGTTTTATTTCATATCAAGGGAAGAAGTTTGGATTTTGTGACCCACTACATCTAGAAACATTTCTATGTGATAAAAATCAAGTTGATAACTTAGAGACAAATGTCCAATAAAAATTGAAATGCTCTATCTTCCTTTAAATATAGGTAACGATCATTAGTTCCTATTATATAGGTTCTAAATGAGTTATTATGTATGGATTATATCTATGCATATTTATGATATTTATCCCCCAATTATGGCTATTGTATACAATGTAAATTATTATGGATGGTAAGATTTCCTTTTGTCTTTTTGAAGATATTTCTTTTACATTGTAAACATATTTCTTGTTTCATGATTGTAAATTAAGAATGAAAACTAATAAAGAAAAAAAAAAAAGAGGGATAAAGGGCCTTAGATGTACTCCTGCATTAATACTGCCAAATGGTACCGAGGTAGGGATGTGCAGCAGGGACGGATATGTTCGATTCGGTATTCGTATTCTTCGGGACACAAATCCATTACATCCGTTTTCGGGGGACTCCGATTCGTCCATTAGTTACGTATGGTATTCGTTTTCCATTAAAGTAAAAAAAAAAACCCATCCCAACCCTTTAAATTTAATTAACTACAACCCCCCACCCGATGGACCCCCCCCCGATGGACCCCCACTGGTGGTCCAACGGGGGTCCTGGAGCATTCTCCTGCACTTGGGCCATCAGCTGCCAGTATTCAAAATGGCGCCGATAGCCTTTGCCCTTACTATGTCACAGGGGCTACCGGTGCCATTTGGTCACCCCTCTCACATGGTAGGAGCAATGGAAGGCCGGTGCCATCTTGTGCTCCTACCATTTGACAGGGGCTGACCAATGGCACCGGTAGCCCCTGTGACATAGTAAGGGCAAAGGCTATCGGCAGCCGATGGCCCGAGTGCAGGAGATTGCTCCAGGACCCCCGCTGGACCACCAGGGACTATTTTAATCGAGGGGCCCTATTTTCGCTATATTTATAGCTTTTTGCGGAATCTAGGCCTAAGGAAGCCAGGATTCAAATCCTGCTGAAACTCCTTGTGACTGTGGGCAAGTCACTTCACCCTATTTTTTTGCAAGTACAAACAGAATGTGAGCCCTTTGGGGATAGCAAAGTACCTAGAATACCTGAATGTAACCCACTTTGAACTGTCACAAAAGGTGACATATAAATCACATTATTAACTAGTATCTTTATATATATATACAGAAAAAAACACTAGTTATAGCCTGGAAAACATCTAGTTTCAGATAACTGGCATGGCTTGGGTCCATGGGTGATTTTTCATCTGGTATTTTCCCCCTCAACTACACCAAATATGAAACTGAAAATGCCACGAGGTAGACCAATGACAGAGAAGAGCTCTTAGCTCAATCACAGCTGCCAGGAAAAGGAAGACAGAGATAAAAAAAATGATATCAAAAGAAAGAACAAGGAAACACAGAAGAACATGGACTTCACATGCAGCAAAGAAGAGTACAGAGGAGAAGAACATGTAAGGGTTATGAAGAACCTAGACACATGCAGAAAAGAGCAGTACAGAAAAAAAAGAACACTGTGTTGTTAGGGATCCAGGGCGAAGTTATCATGGTCCACAGTGTTTAGGATGTGATATGAATTGCTATAATTAAAATTGTGCTTAATTAACACAATTTGTTTGTGTAGACTAGTAAAGCAATTGATTTCTATAGTATTTGATTAAATTCTATAGCATTGAATTGAGTTGTGGTGTGAATTAAGTGTTAGCAAAATGTGCACTGTTAGGGTCATCTGCTAGGTGGTAGCCAAGAGTATCTGCTAGTGCAGTTCACAATCTTATGACTATGTACCTGCATACTGAAAAAAGTGTTGTGCTCTTTCTTTCTGCATATGCAACATTTGCAAGCCTTGAGTCTCACAATAAACCTATGTTAATCATGCCTCTCCCTCTTCCCATTCATTCCAGGTGATAATGTATCAGTGGAAAGCCAATGGAATAAGATGCTCTGGCATACACTTAGGGGGTCATTTTCAAAGGAGTTACGCATGTAAATGTGACATACTATCGTAGCAATTTTCAAAAGCTATTTACGCGAGTAAAGTGCACTTACTTGAGTAAATCCTATGGACAATTCAATGGCATATATTGTAGCAATTTTGAAAAGCCCACTTACTTGAGTAAAGTGTATTTACTCGAGCAAAAACCAGTTTTGCTCGAGTAAATGCTTTTTAAAATCTACCCCATAGCCTTTATGTTCTAGTAGACATATTGGTGATGGCAAAAACTATACAATGGTCTAGACTATTCTTGAAATTGTAGACAGGTTCTTTCCTGGTCTAACCAATTTTACACCAATTTCCCATGTTTCCTTTATTTGAAAAGCATATGTTAATTATTTCATTCTTACTTGTTCCTTTCTACAACTCTGAAATGTATGTTTTATATTACATTTTTACATCAATGTATCTTTTCATCAATGTTTTTAGCTTTGATAGTGCAACAACTCTACAGTGATCCTCCTCCCTCAAAGATCATCTAACTTAAGTTTCAAATTTTAAGTTTACTTTGAATTAGTTCTGATTGTCTAGGTAACAGTCATAATATTATAGCAATGATGGCAGATAAAGACCAAATGGTCCATCTAATCTGCCCAGCAAGTGGCCTCATCGTGCAGGTTAAGAACATAAGAACATAAGAAAATGCCATACTGGGTCAGACCAAGGGTCCATCAAGCCCAGCATCCTGTTTCCAACAGTGGCCAATCCAGGCCATAAGAACCTGGCAAGTACCCAAAAATTAAGTCTATTCCATGTAACCATTGCTAATGGCAGTGGCTATTCTCTAAGTGAACTTAATAGCAGGTAATGGACTTCTCCTCCAAGAACTTATCCAATCCTTTTTTAAACACAGCTATATTAACTGCACTAACCACATCCTCCGGCAACAAATTCCAGAGTCTAATTGTGCGTTGAGTAAAAAAGAACTTTCTCCGATTAGTTTTAAATGTGCCCCATGCTAACTTCATGGAGTGCCCCCTAGTCTTTCTATTATCCGAAAGAGTAAATAACCGATTCACATCTACCCGTTCTAGACCTCTCATGATTTTAAACACCTCTATCATATAAGAACATAAGAACATAAGAAATTGCCATGCTGGGTCAGACCAAGGGTCCATCAAGCCCAGCATCCTGTTTCCAACAGAGGCCAAAACCAGGCCACAAGAACCTGGCAATTACCCAAACACGAAGAAGAACCCATGCTACTGATGCAATTAATAGCAGTGGCTATTCCCTAAGTATAATTGATTAATAGCCATTAATGGACTTCTCCTCCAAGAACTTATCCAAACCTTTTTTGAACCCAGCTACACTAACTGCACTAACCACATCCCCTGGCAACAAATTCCAGAGCTTTATTGTGTGTTGAGTGAAAAAGAATTTTCTCCGATTAGTCTTAAATGTGCTATTTGCTAACTTCATGGAATGCCCCTAGTCCTTCTATTATTCGAAAGTGTAAATAACCGAGTCACAGCTACTCGTTCAAGACCTCTCATGATCTTAAAGTCCTCTATCATATCCCCCCTCAGCCGTCTCTTCTCCAAGCTGAACAGCCCCAACCTCTTCAGCCTCTTCAGCCTTTCCTCATAGGGGAGCTGTTCCATCCCCTTTAGCATTTTGGTTGCCCTTCTCTGTACCTTCTGTACCCCCTCAGTCGTCTCTTCTCCAAGCTGAAAAGTCCTAACTTCTTTAGTCTTTCCTCATAGGAGAGTTGTTCCATTCCCCTTATCATTTTGGTAGCCCTTCTCTGTACCTTCTCCATCGCAATTATATCTTTTTTGAGATGCGGCGACCAGAATTGTACACAGTATTCAAGGTGCGGTCTCACCATGGAGCGATACAGAGGCATTATGACATTTTCCGTTTTATTCACCATTCCCTTTCTAATAATTCCCAACATTCTGTTTGCTTTTTTGACTGCCGCAGCACACTGTACCGACGATTTCAATGTGTTATCCACTATGACACCTAGATCTCTTTCTTGGGTTGTAGCCCCTAATATGGAACCCAACATTGTGTAATTATAGCATGGGTTATTTTTCCCTATATGCATCACCTTGCACTTATCCACATTAAATTTCAACTGCCATTTGGATGCTCAATCTTCCAGTCTCACAAGCTCTTCCTGCAATGTATCACAATCTGCTTGTGATTTAACTACTCTGAATAATTTTGTATCATTTGCAAATTTGATTGCCTCACTCATCGTATTTCTTTCCAGATCATTTATAAATATATTGAAAAGTATGGGTCCCAATACAGATCCCTGAGGCACTCCATTGACCACTCCCTTCCACTGAGAAAATTGTCCTTTTAATCCTACTCTCTGTTTCCTGTCTTTTAGCCAGTTTGTAATCCACGACAGGACATTGCCACCTATCCCATGACGTTTTACTTTTCCTAGAAGCCTCTCATGAGGAACTTTGTCAAACACCTTCTGAAAATCCAAATACACTACATCTACCGGTTCACCTTTATCTACATGGTTATTAAATCCTTCAGAAAAGTGAAGATTTTTTTTTTTTTTATTAAATTTTATTGGCAACTGAAACAATAACATAGCCATAACAGCCCCAAATACATACCAATGAAACTTTCAATAAAGCTTTTACAACCAATGTCTTGCCTTACGTTTTCATTTCCCCCCCTCCCTCCTCCCAATTCCTCCCCTTTCCCTCCCCCCCTCCCCCCTTTGTCGTTCTCCCTGATTTATGAATGTTCCTTTTGTGAGAGTCAATGAATTTACTGCCTGCATCTTATCTGGTAGTAACCCAGAGGGATCTTCGGACCCTTTTATTGCATCCACTCCGAATCTAACTCCCCAATTAATCCTCCTAGTCCCATGGACTCGCCCTCATCTCAGTGCTCATTGTACCAATGTAAAAAGGGCTCCCATATTAAGACATGTTTTGCCACTGTATCCTGTTGTTGAGCCCTTATATAGAACCACGAATGCATTAGCCACAGCCTCTGAATAATGGTCTCCGCTGCTGGCAGCCTATCCTGTCGCCAATGTGCCGCCAGTTCCTGACGGGCCGCACTAAGCACATGATGCACCAGCGTTCTCACCTTCTTTGGCCACGACCCTGGAAAGTCCGACAACAAGAAAATCGCCGGGTCCTATGTCACCTTAATATGTAACATTTTGTTACCACCTGCCGTATCCATTGCCAAAACGGTACTATCTTGGTGCAGTCCCACCAAATATGCAAGTAGGTCCCCTTCTGCGTACAGTTCCTCCAACATTTCTCATTTTATGCAATTTAGCTGGCGTAAGGTACCACCTCGACAGTACTTTATAATTGGTCTCCATAATGTTAGCAGAAATAGCTCCTTGAGATGCTTGAAGAAAGCAAGTATTCCAATGTGACTCAGTCCAATTTAGATTTAAGTCCTTTTCCCAAGCCTGCTGAAATCGATGACAAGTCAGGTCCTGTTCAGATAGCCAGACATAAATATTGGAAATGGAACCTTTCAACTCTTCCGTTGTACTACACAAACTTTCAAAGGCCGAGCACTGTCTGCTCACATTCTCTTTAATATAGGGATCCTGAAGGCAATGTCTTATCTGCAGCTAGTGGAAACACTCCCCACTGGGAAGGCCGAATTTACGTTGCAAGTCCTCAAATGTAGATATGTGAGAGTCCTGAAACAGTTGTCCATACCTCAAAATCCCCCACTTACTCCACCTGTCCAGACCAGTCCCCCCTTCAGATACCCAACATCGTTGCTTGTATAACCCAATAGGTAATAGGGGCGTCACCATCTCCCTCCCCGTCAGCCTCATCCGACACTGACGCCAAATTTTCATCGTTGCCTGTGTAAAGGGGTTCTCTACATCCTTAGTTTTCCCTTTCGGTGTGAGCCCCCATACCCTCTTATGTAAATGCATTCCTCCCCCCAAGTTTTGCTCCAATTGAGCCCATGGTTTCAATATTCTCCCTGCAGACCATTCCGGTATTACCCGAAGCTGAGCTGCTTGATAATACTTAATAAAATTTGGAATCGCAAGCCCCCCTTCCTCTCTAGGTCTGTACAACACCCGCCTCGCTATTCGCGGAGGCCTTTTTCGCCAAATGAAATGAAATACTTTGGTCTGCAGTGAACGTAAGAATGTAGAGGGCACCTCTATCGGCAACGTCTGGAAGAGATACAACCATCTTGGTAAAACATTCATTTTTATCACTGCGATTCTCCCCAACCATGATTGCTTATATGGAAACCAGATATCTAGATCCCTAGTCATTTGCGCCATCAATGGAATGTAGTTAAGGCTAAATAGCTGTCTCCAATTCGCAGTCATCTTAATGCCTAAATATTTTATCCCCTTCGTTGCCCATTTAAAGGGAAATTTATCCTGTATTTCAGGGATCTGCGCATCCGTAAGAGTTACATTCAGAATCTCAGTTTTGGCCATGTTCACCTTAAACCCTGATACCCCACTGAACCTATCCAATTCTCTCACTAAGACCGGTAATGTACTCTGAGGGTAGGCTACTGTAAACAGAAGGTCATCTGCGAATAATGTAATTTTAGATTGATCTCCCCCAATGTCCATTCCTTTTATTTCCCCATTTTGGCGAATAATAGCAGCCAAGGGCTCCATAAACAGTGCAAATAAAAGGGGGGATAAGAGGCACCCCTGTCTGGTACCCCTCCCCAGTTTGAACGGATCTGAGTAGGAGCCATTCACTTTAACACAGGCCTTGGGTTTGGTGTACATTGTTCTAAGCCATTGTTGAAAATTATGACCTAACCCCACCTTTCGCATAACCCCAAACAGAAACCCCCAGTGTACCCTGTCGAAAGTCTTTTCGGCATCTACCGCCATTAAGACCAAGGGGACGTACTATTCCTTCGCGGCCCACATCAAATCCACCACTTTTCTAACATTATCCCCTGCTTGTCGACCCTGAATGAAACCAGATTGATCAGGATGTATAAGGGAAGGTAATACCATATTTAATCGACGCGCCAACACTTTAGCTAAAATCTTTAAGTCTACATTAAGCAGGGATATTGGCCTATAGGATCCACAAAGCGATTTATCCTTGCCTGGCTTGGACAGTACCGTAATTCCCGCCAGACTCATTGACTCCGGTAAGGCGGACGTCTCTAAGAGATCGTTGTAGACCCCCTGCAGGTGCGGAATGAGTAGATCCTTATACTTTTTATAAAATAGCCCAGTAAATCCATCCAACCCCGGGGCCTTATGTATTTTCAGGCTAGATATAGCATCGGAGATCTCCCCCCTAGTAATTGGCATATCCAGAATTCTGGCTTGATCTTCCCCTAAACATGGCAAGGTTATCTCCCCCAGATAGTCATCAATTTGTTCTGTCGTAATATTGGGCTCTTCAGTATATAGCCTTTGATAAAATTGGGCAAACCAATTCCTAATTTCCTTATTCTCCATGAGAAAGTTACCTGTATTATCCTTTATTTTTAATATGGTACTTTGTTCTATTTGTTGTTTCAATTGCCCTGCCAACCATTTGCCAGGTTTATTACCCTCCAAGAAGTGGATCCCCCTTCTATTATCCAGCTTATCCAAAATCTCCCCATCCAACAATGTGCGCAATTCATTACATTTCTGGTCCAAGGCTCGAAGAACCCGCCATCCCCCTACCCTTTTATGTTTCATTTCCAATTGCCCAATGATTTTGGTCAGCTCCTGCTTGTAATTTTTATTTATTTATTTAACAGTTTTTTATACCGACCTTCATAGTAAATAACCATATCGGATCGGTTTACATTTAACAGAGGGTATAACTGAAGGAACAATTCAGGTGAACAATAAATAACCATAGATAGGAATAAGTCAAAGTTACAATCAACGGGAGTCAAGAACTTGGAAGCTTAAAAACAAGCTGGAAGGAAGATAAAGGCAAGTATTAATTATGAAAGATACG
This sequence comes from Rhinatrema bivittatum, assembly GCF_901001135.1. NCBI lineage: Eukaryota > Metazoa > Chordata > Amphibia > Gymnophiona > Rhinatrematidae > Rhinatrema > Rhinatrema bivittatum. The sequence continues at coordinate 15,229,764 of NC_042621.1, forward strand.
ATAGAGAGAACGGGTTAAAGCTTGAAAGTGCTTTAACCTGGAGGTACCAGAGTCCATAGTTCATGAAAATAAATGCCAAGGCCGGATGAGAGTGGAAGCCATTAGTGATTGTCTGGAGGATCGGAGAAGGCTTGGTGGAAGAGCCACGTCTTGAGTCTTTTTCTGAAAGTTAAGAGGCAGGGTTCCAATCTGAGGTTTGCAGGGATGTTATTCCAAATAGATGGGCCTGCTATCGAAAAAGCTCTGTCTTTGGTCGTGGAGAGACGTGTGGCCTTAGTCGGAGGAAATTGTAGAGAGCCTTTGAGAACCTCTCTAGTTGGTCTGTTAGAGGAGTGGAGTTTGAATGGGATTTCCAAGTCGAGTTGAAGTTGATGATGGATGGTTTATGATGATGGATAATGCCTCGCCTCTCGCAACCTCGCCGCTTCCTTAGCTATCAACCATCCCAATTACGGCTTTAAAGCAGTCCCATACCATCCATGATGGGACTTCCCCATTATTATTTCTCTCGAAATAGTCTTCAATGTCTATTCGCAAAGACTCATATGTTTGCGCATCCGTAAGTAGCTTATTATTGAGCCGCCAATATTTAACCCCCCTTTCTTCCTGCATCAAACGAAAGGACCCTTGGATTGGGGCATGGTCTGACCATATAATGTGGCCAATCTTAGACTCTATAAAATCCACCACCCATTGCTTACTGCCGAGCCACATATCTATGCGAGAATAAATCCCATGCACTCTAGAAAAAAAGGTATAATCCAGGTCCCTGGGGTGTTGTTTTCGCCAAATATCAATAAGCCCCCAGTGTTCCATCAGAATTTTTAGCCTTTCCCTATGCCCTTTACCTCCCCCCCGTCCAGAACTATGATCTAAATTAGGACTCAGAATAGTGTTGAAGTCCCCGCCTACTAGAACTGGTCCCTGAATAAAATCACTTAAGGATTGCTCCAGTTGAATAAAAAACATCCCTTGATTTTGATTTGGTGCATATACATTAATTAGGGTCAGCAGGGTGTTATCAATTTTTAACACTAAAGCTATATATCTACCCTTTCGGTCTTTTCTGAGATCCAAGATCTCAACTCTCAACTCTTTCCCCAGCATAATTCCCACTCCACATGTCTTCTTTTCCTCACAATTAGAAGCGAAAAAAATATGTGGGTATGCTTTCTCTCAATAACCGTTCATCCCTTTTCAGTAAGTGAGTTTCTTGTACAAAATATATCTGCGCTTTGTGCGCCTTGGCATCCTTAAATAACAGTTGCCTCTTCATTGGATGGTTCAGACCTTTTACATTCAAAGATACTATATTCAAATTAGCCATTATTACTTCCCCCTATGGTACCTCTGCTAGTTATATGATAAGTACTCCAAACTCCCTTCTTCCCTAACCACCAGAAGAACGCTCCCCCAAGCCCCAACCCCCACCCCCAATCCCCCCTTCCCCTTCTACCATCTGTGAGGAGCCCATCCTCACCCAAACAAAAGGAGGAATGACCCCATCCCGTGTAGCATCAATGCACAAACTTAACTCTCTCATGTAACAAATATTAGAACAGCATAAGTTGCCCCCCAACTCGACCAGCAATACATTCAACCCCCAATACTTAACACCTTTAACCCTATTTTATTCACATGCCCGCTGTATACCATTGTTACCAATACCATCAGCCTTTGTACTGTTCCCTTTGCAGAACATTCAAAACAACACTGCGAGTACCACCCCCCTCCTGTATAGAATTGTATTCCAAGTACAGCTTAATGAAGGCCTCATCCCTCGCTGGGTCCCATCCCTTCCTTGGCAGTCTCCTGGCGCCGTAGCCTCTTTCCGCCTTTTCCCATTCGTTGCCATCGGGGTGTGGGGCCTCCTCTCATGGGCGGTATTCCTGCCGACTGTGTTTTCACTTCAATGCCCTGTTGTCGCAAACATTTTTCCACGCCCTCCGGGTTTTTTGCTATGCAGGAATTCCCACTTATATTAAACATAATCCCAAAAGGGTACAACCATCGATATCTCACATTCTCCGCTCTCAGAGTCTCAGTAATATTTTTCATCGCCCTTCTTTTTTGTAGGGTAGCTGCAGACACATCATTGAATATTTGTATCTCTGTTCCTTTCCACACTATACGCCCCAGACTGCGCGCTTTATTCATGATCAATTCTTTGGTGGGAAAGTTATGCAGGCAGGCCACAATATCCCGCGGTTTATTATTGAGGGGTTTGCCCAACGCACGGTGTGCTCTATCAATGAGAATTGGCTGCCCATACAGTTTCTCAGCGTCCATACTTACTTAATATGGACCTGCAGATGTTTTGCACTACCGTCCCGTAATCTGTAGTTTCTTCCCCCTCCGGTATACCTCTGATCCTGATATTGCAGCGTCTCTGCTGATTTTCCAAATCTTCTATTTTAGTCAATAAATCCTCCGTGGCCTGCTGAAGGGCTTGAAGGTCTTTAGATTGTTGCACAATGGTAGTGGCCTGCTCATCCACACTCTGCTCCACCACGTGGATACGTTCACCAAGCTCTTCCACCTCCACTCTGAGCGCTCCCATGTTTTCTTTTATTTCCAGTTTTAATGTTTGAATAATTTCCTGTTTCATGTCCTGCAACCACGTCTGCAGCTCCTGCTTAGTTGGACTGGTCTCATTGTGCTTCGCTATATGTGACCTGCTGTCTGCAGCTAGCTCAGACGCCATGTTATCTTCTTCTCCCCCCCCACCCCGCGGGGCTCCCTTCTCCGCCTTCGTACTATCACTGTATGCAAACGCTGATAAGTCAATAATTTTCCTTCGGGCAGCCATTCCATTCCCTTTTGTGATCCTGCTCATTTTAAGCGTTGGGGTGCCATTTCGCCGCTGCCCCTGTCTCGGCAGCGTGCTCCGACGCCATGATAACTTCTTCCGCCCCCCCGAGGGATTCCCTTCACGGCCACCACGCACTCGCTTTAGTCCAGCGCTAATCCAACCAAAATTGCTCTACAGGGAGTCGATCATTTCCCCCTGTTCACCCTGTTCATCGGGGGCGCTGGAGTGCTATTTCGCCGCTGTCCCGGTTTCTTCTGCGTGCTCCGGCGCCATGTTTGCTTCTTTCTCCCCCACGAGGGGCTCCCTCCTCGTCCACCACACGCTCGCTGCCGGCAACCGCTGACCACATGAAATTGTCCCTACTTATGGCCCGGCATTTCCCCCTGCTTGTCTTAGTCGTCGGGGTGCCATTTCGCCGCAGTTACATGCCTTTTTCCTCCCCCTGCTACTGCGAGCCAAGAGTTCAAGCTGCCATACCCCCGGGATGACGTCACTTCCTCCAGAAAAGTGAAGATTTGTGAGGCAAGACTTGCCTTGGGTAAAGCCATGCTGACTTTGTTCCATTAAACCATGTATTTCTATATGTTCTGTGATTTTGATATTTAGAACACTTTCCACTATTTTTCCTGGCACTGAAGTCAGGCTAACTGGTCTATAGTTTCCTGGATCACCCCTGGGGACCTTTTTAAATAGTGGGGATACATTAGCCACCCTCCAGTCTTCAGGTACAATGGATAGGTTACAAATCTTTTACTAATATGTCTGAAATTTCATTTTTTAGTTCCTTCAGAACCCTGGGGATTATACCATCCTGTCCAGGTGATTTACTACTCTTCAGTTTGTCAATCAGGCCTACCACATCTTCTAGGTTCACCGTGATTTGGTTCAGTCCATCTGAATCATTATCCATGAAAACCTTCTCTGGTATGGGTATCTGCCTAACATCCTCTTCAGTAAACACCGAAGCAAAGAAATCGTTTAATCTTTCCGTGATGGCCTTATCTTCTCTAATTGCCCCTTTAACCCCTCGATCATCTAACGGTCCAACTGACTCCCTCACAGGCTTTCTGCTTTGGATATATTTTAAAGTTTTTACTGTGAGCATTTGCCTCTACGGCCAACTTCTTTTCAAATTCTCTCTTAGCCTGTCTTATCAATGTCTTACATTTAACTTGCCAATGTTTATGCATTATCCTATTTTCTTCTGTTGGATCCTTCTTCCAATTTTTTAATGAAGATCTTTTGGCTAAAATAGCTTCTTTCACCTCACCTTTTAACCATGCCGGTAATTGTTTTTCCTTCCTTCCACCTTTCTTAATGTGTGGAATACATAAGGACTGTGCTTCTAGGATGGTATATTTTTAACAATGACCACACCTCTTGCACACTTTTTACCTTTGTAGCTACTCCTTTCAGTTTTTTTCTATTTTTCTCATTTTATCAAAGTTTCCCTTTTGAAAGTTTAGCATGAGAGTCGTGGATTTGCTTTCTGCCCCCCTTCCAGTCATTAATTCAAATTTGATCATATTGGGGCAGATTTTACAATCTACGCGTGGGCATAGATTTGTTCGCACAACCCGGCGGGAACAAATCCTCGCCCGATTTTATAACATGCATGTGCTGCCTCGCACACGTTATAAAATCCAGGGTCGGTGCGCACAAGAGTGTGCACAATTGTGAACTTACGTGTGCCAAGCCGCACAGCCTGCCTCCGTTCCCTCCGAGGCCACTCCGAAATCAGAGCGGCCTCGGAGGGATCTTTCCCTCCATCTCCCCCCACCTTCCCCTATCTAACCCACCCCCCAGCCCTACCTAAATCTCCCCCCACCTTTGAGAAATTACGCCTGCCTCTGGGCAGGCGTAACTTACCTGCGCCAGCCGGCTGCTGGTGCGCGGTCCCTCAGCACGGCGACTGTTCCGGAGGCCTCGGCCCCGGCACGCCCCCTTTTCGAAGCCCCGGGACATACGCGCGTCCTGGGGCTTGTGCATGCTGCCGAGCCTATGCAAGATAGGCTCAGCGCGCGCAGGGGCAGGTTGGGGCAGCTTTTCGGGGGTTACGGGCTTAACCCTTTGAAAATCTGCCCCATTATGTTCACCATTGCCAAGCAGCCCTACCACCGTTACCTCTTTCACCAAATCGTGTGCTACACTGAGAATTAGATCTAAAATTGCTCCCTCTCTCGTCGGTTCCTGAACCAATTGCTCCATAAAACTTTCATTTATTCCATCCAGAAGCTTTATCTCTCTAGCATGTCCCGATGAAACATTTACCCAGTCAATATTGGGGTAATTGAAGTCTCTCATTATTACCGCACTACCAATTTGGTTAGCTTCCCTAATTTCTCTGAGCATTTCACTGTCCATCTCACCATCTTGGCCAGGTGGATGGTAGTATACCCCTATCACTATAGTCTTCCCCAATTCACAAGGGATTTCTACCCATATAGATTTGATTGTGCATTTAGGGGCAGATTTTAAAAGCCCTACGCACGCCAAGCCTATTTTGCATAGGCTCGGCTACACGTGTATGTCCCGGGGCTTGAAAAAAGGGGCGGGGCCTGGGCGGTCCTGGACGGGGTGGGGGTGGGACCGAGGCCTCCGACACAGCGGCCATGCCAAGGGATACGGCACACGCAAGTTACGCCTGCCTCTGAGCGGCCTCGGAGGGAACAGGGAAAGCCATTGGGGCTCCCCTAGGGCTAAAAGGTCGCAAGATGCATGTTATAAAATCGGGCGTACATTTGTGCGCGCCGGGTAGCCTGCACAAATGTAGGCCGCGCATGTAGTTTTAAAAATCTGGCCCTTAGTCTCATGCAGGATGTTTATCCTGTTGGACTCTATGCCATCCTGGACATAAAGCGCTACACCGCCTCCCGGGTGTTCCTCTCTGTCATTGCGATATAATTTGTACCCCGGTATAGCACTGTCCCATTGGTTATCCTCTTTCCACCATGTCTCTGAGATGCCAATTAAGTCTATGTCATCATTTACTGCTATACATTCTAATTCTCCCATCTTACTTCTTAGACTTCTGGCATTTGCATACAAACATTTCAGTGTGATTTTTGTTTGTATTTTCATTCTGCTTTTTAATTGATAGGGATGTTAGAATTTTTTAGCTCAGGTGAGTTTTTAGTTACAGGCACTTGGACTATTTTTCTAATTATTGGAACCTCACTGTCGGGATGCCCTAATTCTAATGCGTCATTAGTATCCTTTGAAGATACCTCCCTCTGAACCATGTACTGCTGAGCGACTGTCGACTTTCCCCTTTGTTATTATTTATTTAAAGTCTCTTCTATACCGATAGCCGTTCGCACATTGTATCGGTTTACATCAAACAAAAAACTTTTGGGCAGGGCCCTTACAAGTAACAGTTGAAGAAAGTTAACTAATGACAAGGTAACTTAAAAAGGAGTATCATATGCAGTTATAGTAACAGAAACATTGATAAACTGATTGGCAGAAATAACTAAGTAAAAATAAATAGAACAATTATAATAAAATAACTACAATGTACATTATTTTTACAGCATTCTTAATCATATTCGACGGAGGGGTAACAGGTCAGCTACTCGAATTGTTGCTCGCTTGCTGTTGGGGATTCTTATGCGTAGGAGGGGGTGAAAGGGGGTAAGCTTGTTGGAACAGCCACGTTTTAAGTTTTTTTTTTAATTTGGGAGTAGAGTGTTCTAGTTTAAAAGCTGCTCTATCTCCTTTTTAAAGGTTAGCGCCAGCAGTCTGGTTCCATCCTGGTTAAGATGGAGCCCATCCCTTTGTAAGATTCCCTCTTTCCCAAAAGGTTCCCCAGTTCCTAACAAAACTGAATCCCTCTTCCTTGCACCATCGTCTCATCCACGCATTGAGACTCCGGAGCTCTGCCTGCCTCTGGGGACCTGCGCGTGGAACAGGGAGCATTTCAGAGAATGCTACCCTGGGGGTTCTGGATTTAAGCTTTTCAAGAGCCTAAATTTGGCTTCCAGGAGCTCCCTCCCACATTTTCCTATCTTGTTGGTGCCCACATGTCCATGACAGCCGGCTCCTCCCCAGCATTGTCTAAAATCCTATTTAGCTATGAGGTCCGCCACCTTCGCACCAGGTAGGTATATTACCAGGCGATCCTCACGCCTACCAGCCACCCGGCTGTCTACATGTGTCGGGCCTGACTACATGTGTCAGGGGACTGCATTCCTGTATGAGACTAGTTAATTGAAATCTGAAAATAAATGTCTCTTTTGAAGAAATTGAGAATTAGAGGAGTACCTCTCCATTAACTTGGAACAGCAATACCCAAGTAATCACACACCGTACCTTGCTACATATGACTTCTTGTGTGTTTACATTACTCTACAATTCCTGTGTGCATTTGTCACCTATTTGCCAGAAAACTGTTGTGTTAACTTTAAATCTAGTCATTCTCCATTCATGTCAAACTCTCACAGGAATCAATGGGAATTTTATAAACAGAACTTCCTATTTAAGTTATTTATATATTTATATCAAATCATGTACACCATTCAAGACAGCTCAGACTCCTGGTATAGTATGTCATATCTATGTTTCAGTGTCTTTTTTCACGTTGGGGCAGATTTTAAAAGCCCTACGCGCATAAATCCAGGTGGATTTACGCGCGCCGGGCCTGTTTTCAAAAGGCCCAGTGGTGCGCGTGAAGCCCCGGGACGCGCGTATGTCCCGGGGCTTATCTGAGTGGGCGAGCAGGGGGCAGTCCGGGAGGCATGGCCGAGGACTCCGGCACAGCGGCCATTTGCCACTGTACTGGAGGATCGCGCGCCGGCACTTGGTTTTCTTTACGGCTGGGGGGCGGGACAGGGAGGCGAAGGTGAGGCAGAGGGTACGGGGAAAGCCAGCTGGTCTCCCCGAGGGCTTGGCCCGCGCAAGGTGCACTAGTGTGCACCCCCTTGCGCGTGCCGAACCTTGATTTTGTAACATGTGCACGGCTGCGCACGCATGTTATAAAATCGGGCGTATATTTGTGCGCGCCGGGTTGCGCGCACAAATGTACACCCACGCGCATGTTATAAAATCTGCCCCTTTATTTGTAATTAGAGATTGTCACCAAAGTAGAAAATTATTGACAAAAGGCGCTGTTGACTATCAATTTACATAAATTTTGCATATAATATAAATAAGAGCAATGGTTGTATTTTCAAATTGATAAAGGTTTACATTTCAATTTATTTTTTCTTTGCCGCTGCTAGTGCTTAGAAAGCCATTCCTCCTCTTTGCTTGAAGGTCCAGACATAACAGTTTCATGACACCACATCAAGACTGATGTCACATCTGCTATTCAAAGATGGTAGCTGGCATACTGAGGTATCCCTTGGTGCCACATCTCTCAAAATAACCTGAACCCAACTCCCAAGCTCATTCACTGGCAGACCATAGCTATGGCCTAGCATCTGGCCTTAGTGAGCATGTTCTAGCAGCAGCTAAAAAATAACATTATGAATGTTATGGGGAAAGGATCGATTTAAAGGGGCAGTAGGGAAAAGGTAAATAGGGATTTAAAGGGCCAGAACATGCAAAAACAAAAAAACCATGTACCATATTCACATAAAAATATCCTACAGAAGAAGCACCCACTACCCCATTGAAGGCCTGATTCATCAAAGTTTTTCTATTCCCCTTGACAAAGAATGAAAAAAAAGGTTTAGTGTATTTGAGGAGTGTGCAATTGAACAATTTTTGTTGGCGTCATTTCATTTCATTATTTGTTCTGTTTTGTGTCGTTTCATTTTATCACATGCTTATTGGTTTTAGCACAAATCAAAACCCATTTCATATGCATTTAACATGATTTAAAACTCACTACATTGCTTTAATGTACATTAATTTAGCATGTGCTACAATATTTAACATACACTAATATGCACAAAACAAAGAACAGCACATCCCAATGGATCTGGGTATCCTGGTCCGTGGGAGAATGATTTGCATACCCAATTACATTTCACTCAACAGAGGAAATAACCAATGAATCTTTGATGCTGGGCCAATGATTGCGATCTGCATGGATTGTTATTGTTTAGTATTCTTTGGTAAGCTGTCAATTACTTGTGACAGGGCACTCTGGTCCTGTTCTCAGAGTGCATCTAACCTTGAAAAAACACCAATAGTGGCGCTAATAAATTGGAATCCAAATCAATTACCTAATATAATTCTCTTATCTACACCTGGCTATAGGCATTTGTTTTCAATATTTCAGTGAAAGCAGATGACCAAGATAAAGGATTGCCTTGGGTTCTTTTCCATTGTATTGATCCTCCACGACTCTGTAAATTCCAGCTTTAAAGTAATCAGCAAATCAATGAAGAATGTTTTCTTCCAATAAATGGCACCATGTCACCTAAATTAATACTTGTGTCACACAGGCTGACCTGCAAGACCACAAGACATATGGGTACTAGAATATGCTAATTTCTTGAGCAAAGTCTCCTTCCTGGTGTAATTCATTGATGGTGTAGTGAGGACAGAAATATGATAGGACTTGAAACGAAGTATGCTACATCTCAAGCCATATGCATCCCATTTCCCTAGTGGTTTGAGGCATATACCGTAATTATCTTTAAGGTATGCTGCTGCTGTGGACAAGCAAGAAGTGGAGAGCATTGCCATGAAAGACATGAGCGAAGTGGTGCTGGGAAGTGGAAATCATATCCAGGGACAAAGGATGACATTCAGAACGGTTTAGGGGGGGAAAGTAAACTGAAAAAATGTTTGGTGGCAGATCATAGTGCCATTGTGTATCTGCATTTCAGTGGCAAAAGTTCCATCTACAGACCAGAACAAACAAATTCAGTCATTTTGCTCTGAGTTGCCAGGTCATTTTAACCCACAACCTTAACCCATTGTTGAAAATAATGCATTGTATTCATACAGCCTCATATATGTGACTCTCTAAATAAAGAAACAGGATTCTGAACTGCAATATTACTCTACAGATATAATTGTAACACCACTGACTTTTATTACTTGGAGAAACTACACTCTCATCTTTGTACTGTGGGGGCACTAGTATAAATTACCAAAAACATTTTTACCGACTAGATAAAGAAAACGTAGACAGTGAATTCAAACTCTTGGCCGTTACTTCTAATTTATAACTTGCTAAGTCTATATTTTAACTCAGATTGAATACCATACCTACCAACATGAAAAATTCATACCAGCCTATACGGAAAAGAGTATTCTAGTGTGATAAGAAAAAAAAAAGTTTCAAGAGTATATCTGCAAAACATTCTAGCAGAACAGAAGGAAAAGCCAATAGCCTGAGGGTGAAAGGCAAAGTTAAGGGCCCATAACCCGCCAGGGTATTAGCAGTTTGGAAGACGTAATGTTCTAACCGATGTGTTATGACATCCAGGGGCATTATCTGACAGAGAAGCTTACTGGAACGTTAGCATAGCTATTCCTCACTAGTTCAGACACTGTTTCCTTACTAAACACTCCTTCAAGTGTAGTCAATACACTTATGCCTCTCCTCTTCATATTATTGTATTATCTAATTTTATTCAGTTATGCCTTACTATCGCTCCGGCTATCCTAGCCCTCCAGGTTAATACCCCTTGTTATATGTAACTTTCATCTCTTGTTATATGGTTTTGACTTTGTTATTCCCCCATGTTATTTGTAAACCGATCTGATATGAATTTCTTTCATGAAGGTCGGTATATAAAAATGTTAAATAAATAAATAATAAATAAAATAAATAGCATCAAGATTTTAAAATTGGTTTTCCTTACATTCTCTGGGGCTTAATGCTTTGCTTTTGAATCTCTGTCTTCTTCCCTCCTCCTCCCCCCAGTAGTACTATAAATCTTATGACAAAGCAGTTCTAAATGAACAAGTCAGACATTCTTTACTCCTGACTTGATAATTTCTGCCAAAAGTACAATCAATTATTTTTTTGGTTCTTCAATAATCCAGGAGAAGAGCTTTGTTTTGCTACTGCTTGGTTTATCATGTAGGAACAGTGCCAGCGGGGAATTCTCACTGTTCCTGGACCCTCAAAGAACAAAATAATTAACTGCAACCACCAACAGCAGAGGTAATGAAAATACTAGTACCTTGTTCTGCAGCATTATGTGAGAGCTGGTTCAAATTCAGAGGTACAACATTCAGCAAAAGAGGGAGGGTTGCAATATAGTGTTTCTAAAGGAAGCATGTTAGTAAGGCATTTACTTTTATTAGTATAGTCTCTTTAACGAAAAGCAGTAGGGTTGTATGGAATGTCATTGAAGTGGGAGCCTGTTTAGTTTGTCTTTTGTCCCCAAAATGAAAAAAAAAATCTGAATTTTGGCAGATTTGTGTTTTGCTTGCAAATGATGGGAAACAAGGGTGTTTCATTTTGCTTGCAAACAAATGCACATTTATTTATTTATAACTTTTATATACCGAGGTTCAATTAACAGAATTAATTATCACTTCGGTTTACATTACAACCACATCCCTAAATTGAAGCATTACCCATTTAATGCTCCCTACTCCTCCCCTGATTTGAGCCTTGGTGCATGAGGGCATATTAATGAAGTTCCATGATGTGCCGAGTGGTAACGTTCTCTGCGTTAACCAGACGTGGCAGTTTGATGTTTGCTGAGCTCTGCTATCGAAGCAGTCATCTAAAATGCTGGAAATGCCCTATCACCCTATATTACGTAGGGAAAGCATGCAGAGGCATGGCTTCAGGAATGCTTTCCAACAGATTTGTAAAAGTGTTGTGTGCACCTTAACCCAGCATTTAGGTACAGGCAATGGAGGCAACTACCTTTGGTGCCAAATTTTCATAGGCGACAGAGCACAGCCATTGCTGCCGTATCACTGATACACGTCTGCTGGTGCCGACACAACAACAGCTGGGAAAGGAAATTCCTCGCACTACAAAACCCACACTCATTAACCCTTTAAATGTTAATATAGCATAGATATTTTCCTTTTTACTCTTTTCAAAACATGATGCTTGAAACAACTCTTTTCACACTTAAACATAATCACCATAAGGTTGTTAAAAAATTTTTTTTAAAGGGTGTAAGTGATGCTTTATAAAACTTTTAGAACACCACCCAGGTGTACCTTGTTTAGCTTTTTAATCATCAGCACCACCGTCCTCCCTGTAGTCCTTTTTATTTTTTCAAAAATTTTTTTTTGTTATTTTATCTTATTATTTCAAATTCTTTGGGGCGGATTTTAAGAGCCCTGCTCGCGTAAATCGGGCAGGGCCCTGCGCGCCGGTGCGCCTATGTTCAATAGGCCTACCGGCGCGCGCAGAGCCCCGGGACTCGCGTAAGTCCCGGGGTTTTCCGAGGGGGGCGTGTCGGGGGCGGGGCCGAGCGGTGCACCGTTTTCGGGGCGGGACGCGGCGTTTCGGGGGCGGGCCGGGAGCGTGGTTTCGGCCCGGGGCGGTCCGGGGGCGTGGCCGCGCCCTCCGGAACCGCCCCCGGGTTGCGTCTAGGCGCGCCAGCGGCCCGCGGGGATTTACTTCTCCCTCTGGGAGGTGTAAATCCCCCAACAAAGGTAGGGGGGGGGGTTTAGACAGGGCCGGGGGGGGGGGGGTGGGTTAGGTAGAGGAAGGGAGGGGAAGGTGAGGGGAGGGCGTTAGCGAATTCCCTCCGAGGCCGCTCCGATTTCGGAGCGGCCTCGGAGGGAACGGAGGTAGGCTGCGCGGCTCGGCGCGCGCCGGCTACACGAAATCGGTAGCCTTGCGCGCGCCGATCCAGGATTTTAGCGGATACGCGCGTATCTACTAAAATCCCGCGTACTTTTGTTTGCGCCTGATGCGCCTACAAAAGTACGCGAGGGCGCCCTTTTTGTAAATCTACCCCTTTATGAGGAAATGTGAAAAGCAACACAGAGGATCATAATTCGCCAAAAACATTCAAAAAACCCAAGAGGTAAATGGGAAAGTGTCCCAGATGAAACTTAACTTAAACTTGAATCCCAAGGCTTCGGTGTGACCATTGGCAAAGTTTGCCCCAACAAGGCCCAGTTTCGAATTGCTTCTTCGTCAGGGGAAGCCACTGATTGCACCACAAATAACGTGGTGTATGCGATCATATTTGATTGCTCTAAGGTATATGTGGGAAGGACCAGCAGGGCGATTAAGATTCGTTTGATGGAACACAAATCGCGAATTAACAACAGAGGTTTTTCAGCTCCCCTTGTGAGTCACTGCGTTGAGTATGGTCACAGTTTTGAGGATTTGAAATGGACAATAATTGAGAAAGTAATAAGTAATTCACCATTGGATGACATGGGGTCATTACTAAACTAGGGAGCAATATTGGATTCATAAGTTAAAAGCTGAAGCACCGTTTGGGTTGAACGATCAAATTGATTGGTTTTCTCTCATTTAAAGGAAAGTTTGAATTTTATTACCGCCATGGTTAGAGTCACATGATGGAGTCCCTTTAAAAATGGGACGCTGAACAGAGGCAGGCAGGTTCGCCATGTTTTGAGAGGACATCGGGCAGCGCTTTCGCGAGCTGATACAATGGATTTAAGTGAAGAGCGAGTTGAGATGTGCAGCGGCAAAGTGGCTTCCCCTGACGAAGAAGCAATTCGAAACCGAGCCTTGTTGGGGCAAACTTTGCCAATGGTCACACCGAAGCCTTGGGATTCAAGTTTAAGTTAAGTTTCATCTGGGACACTTTCCCATTTACCTCTTGGGTTTTTTAAATGTTTTTGGCGAATTATGATCCTCTGTGTTGCTTTTCACATTTCCTCATAAAGAATTTGAAATAATAATATAAAATAACAAAAAAATTTTTTTGAAAAAATAAAAAGGACTACAGGGAGGACGGTCAGAGGCTCCCGGCACAGCAGGTTCAAATGTTAAGACAAAGTTCGGGGGGGGGGGGTCCTAGGTTTGGGCTAGGGGCCGGGTAGGTTAGGGGAAGGGGAAGGGAGACTAGCGAAGGGGGTTGGGAGCGGGAGAAGGCTGCGGGCGTTGGCGTGTGCAAGTTGCACTATTGTGCACTCCCTTGCGCACGCTGACCCCCGATTTTATAACATGCGCGCACCAGTGCGCGCATGTTATAAAATCGGGTGTCCGTGTGCGCGCCCCGGGGAGCGCGCGCACATTTTAAAATCTACCCCAGACTGAGAAAGATATGAGTGGAACTGCTTTGATTTTATACGATAAGGCACCATATCAAAATAAACATTAGCATTGCCTAGCATGCTCAATCCCTTTGAAGGCAAATTTTGTTCAAATTGCATGGACTGCTGCAGAGCAAGAATGCTTTTTAAAATATAATCTCAAGCCCCTATTATAAACTTGTTTGAACTCACAGATCATTGAGCCACAAGATTAAATAGACAAGGGATATTTGACAGGGAAGGAGAACAACCCCAGCTGCTAGCTTGCTCATATATTAAAGAGGGAAAGATATAAATACATTTCTTTTAATATTCACTGTGCACTCAGGGTGAAAAAAAGAAGTGGTCCAAGGATATTGTGACAAAAGGAAAAACGCACTTTTTGTCATATTCAGTTTGGTTTTGTAGCTTCTGACATATATTTTATTTTCACCGATTGTAGAACGAGAAGGTGTACAACTCATTTGTTCATATTTATGGTCTGCCATTTCATGACATGGAACATGGGTCTGTTTTCTTATTTTTATAAGCCCCTGCGAAGAACAATCTCTTTGTTTGCCATAGAGCCTTGGGCTTTTAAAAAGCTGCGGGTGCAAACATTTTCCAGCGAGATATACTCCTTGCAAACTGGCAATGTTGATGAAATAGGTGCCAGCAAGATTTACTCGCATTCCTCGGATGATGACCGGCAACCCCTGCCACAGGTTTGGTGAAATAGTCGGCATGACAACCAAGTAAGCAAACACAGCAGGATGCAATGGCACAGACGTAGGCCTGTGGGTCTTCCGCTCAGACTGAAGGGCTTTTTTTTTTTTTTATGTACAAGCAGGAACATTTACTCCCCTACTGATGGTTTGAATGCACCACATTAGCATGGTTGGTAAGGCTGTACACTAGAGTTTGATTTCTACTGTTTTACTGACAAAGGTATTTATTTATTTAAAGTTCTTTTAATATACCGATGCTCAAGACAAGGTCTTATCGTACCAGTTTACAATAAACAAGGTGGGGAAACCAGTTAACACAGGAAGCGAAAGTTACATTAAAACAGGGAAGTCGAACATGGCTGCTTGAAGAAAAAGGGATAGATTAACAATTTCTATTCTAAAAAGGTATGCAATGGCCACACAGGAGGAAAAGAAGGCAATAGTGTCAACGTTCAGGTGACAACATGGAAAAAAATATATAGGAGGGAAGATGAAAATTACAATGGCTGTAGATGATAAAAAGTGTGTGTGTGGGGGTTAATATATGAAGATATGATTCAGTGATGTAGAGAAAGGCTCCCAGGAGCTCTTCATTAAATGCTGGGAAAGCAGAGAGTCGCAGCAAATAGAAAAGAGCCCCCTTCAAATAAATGAACAGCCCGAGTGAAAGTATAGGTGTAAAAGGCAGACAAGTTACATAAGGAGGAAGCCAAAAAATAAAGGCTGGGAACTATAAAAAGCATCCCCAAAATTGGAACCACTCGCCCCCAATCCCTCCACCAAAGGACCTAAAGAGGTTAAAGAAAAGGAATAACTTACAACAACTCAGGGAGAAGGCTGAAAAGACAACAAAAGACACCAGTTTAAGAGAGAAGCAGACAATGAAAACAAATGGATCTTGTTAGGAAGGCCAAAAAAAGTTACTATTGAAATGACGGAAGCTGTACCCTGCAGCCAGGGTTACTACAGTTTGAAATCTGGAATAACTGCATTTATGTGCAAGGTCAGATCAATATTTGGGTTAATCAAGTTGAAGTAGTGACGTGGGGATGGCAGAGACGAAGGCATACATGGAGTACTTTCAGAAACTTCACCTTGTTCTCATAAAAGGTGCGCGGCGGGGAAATATTTTAAGGAAATATTTGACACCAGTTATTCTTCAGCAAAATCTGAATAATGTGAGCTCTCTGTCTCCTGTAAGTAGAAAATTAAGCTCTCTTCTCTCCCTTCCAGTGCCTTTTCCTGACTGTAATCTACCTATCTTTTTGGCTTTCAGATCCCACAACTATTGTCCTTTTAGCAGGATTCTTGGTGGGTTCCGATAACATTTTCTGAACCAATGTAAGATTGACAGACCTTCTCCTTTTGAGACCACATTGCTTTCTCCTTCAGATTTTTATTTTGGTCCAGTGAAAGGTGTCTCAACCTATAAAGGATCCAGTATCTCCAGGACAAAAAAAAAAAGATAGCCGTTAAGAACACTGCATTGCTTCTTACGGAAGATGAAGAGATTGCAACCAAAATGACTGGAAATTCTGAATGGTTAGGTTGCCGAGTCAAAAGCAACATGCAGCCAAGCACCCGCAGGATGAAAATGCTAGTGAAAGGAGCCATGGGCCATGGACAAATTAGAATCAACTTATAGGTGAAAGAGATCTCACCACAGGAAACAAAAGGAAGATTCAGATAGGTAAGAGCAGAACCAAGAGTGGATGGAGCAAAAGGTCCAGAGTACAGAGGTTTAACTCAGTACTGCTACATGCTAATTAGAAGCATGCCACCTTGAAGCGTTGCAAATCTTTTAATTTTACATTACAATTATAATTGACATGCCTAAATCCATCCTACCTATAACCATCCTGTGACTCGAGCTTTTACTGATATTATTTTGTCTTGGTAGCATAGTTCATGAGAGTGCATTAAGCCAAGAAAATAAATGTCACCTGCTGCACACGCACACACACACACACACACACAATATACAATGACTTGGATAGATAAAAAAAAAAATCACCTTTGGAAAGACAAGGAAAGAAGATGACATTTTATGGCGGTTGATAGCGCAGAACACATTAGCATTTGAAATTCAAAGCGCTGTGGGCATGATGCATCCAGAGCTTTGCTAACAGGCACAGATCACTCTTAATAAACTGGATTCAGAGATAGGGAAGTCTCTTTTAACTTTTTCTAAATCCAGGCTATGTCACCATGTTTTACCTCAGGGTACAAAGAGGTTACTTTCCAATACTTAACCGTATAAGAAACATTTCTAATACTTGCCAAAAGAGAAGAGCATTTGATTTTCTTAATATACAATATACAATTAAGTAAGTTCTATGCAAACATCAATTACATTTTTTACCTAGATCACCATACAGTTATAAATTACTTTTTCGGTAATTGTACAACTTAATGAGAAAACGTTCATATGATGGAATCATATCTTCAATATTAAAGTCAACATCAAACAAAGGTTTTTTCCCCAGAACTAAAATAGCAAGTACCAAAGCAAAGTTGGCAGTAATTCCCCAGATCCGAAATGATTTGTTAGTTTGGGGATCTTCATACTCAAAGTAATGAGTCAATCCTGAAACTTCCTCAGAAAATTTATAAAGCATTGAGCTGTGCTTTTCGGGTTCCACAAAATAATCCAAGGGAACCGTGAACACGTCTGCCACTTCCACAGGATTGGAGCGGGGCTGGAACGTCTTATCGATTAATGCCACTACGGGGGTCACCAAATAACCAGCCTGAAAGAAAAACATGAAATAACTCAGCCTATGAAGAGCTAATTAAAACATCTGTTTGTAGGCAAAACAGGAAGCAAGCATGGTCAGGGTTGCCACCTTATCCAGTTCAACCAAACAGGCTGATCCAGTCCTGGCTTTGTCCCGTTGCATGCATGGAGTTGTAGTTTATTTATTTATGTATTTAAAGTTATTTCTATTTTGCCTATTGCCAGAGCAACTGTTCTAAACAAATTACAATAAAGCATATACATTAAAATTAACATACAACCACACAAGCTTATAAAACAAATATAAAATAACTAAAGGGTCATAAAATAAATACTAAATCAAAAATGCCTCCAGAAACAGGTACACTTATTGGTTTCTTAAAGCACTTATAATCCTGCATCTGCTATAGGCTAAAAGAAGACTATTCCATAATGCAAAGCCTATTAAAGAGAAGGCATGATGATGGCGTACTGCATTTACCTTAGGGATTGTCAATAAATGTTGATTATTCAAACACAATTACCGAGCTGGGTAATATTGAGTTATCTGATCTTGCAGTTAGATAGGTAGTACCCTCATCAAACAATGCTCGAAAGACTAAAACAAGGACCTTATATTTTATCCTTTGTTCAATCGGCAGCCAATGAAGGGTTTGCAGCACCAGAGCAATGTGTCCTCAATCTAGGTGGATAACTACAAGGCCCTAAGATGACAACTTGGTAAACCAACATATAAAGATTTGCAATAATCTAAGGTGATCAAACAAAGGCCTGAATCACTGATCTAAAATCAGCTTTAAAAAAAACAACCCCCCAAAGCCTCCATACCTTTTTCAGGAATTCTGATTTCCCTAACAAAAACAGGACTGTATCTTCAAACATGCAACAGGGCAAAGCCAGGAGTGGATCAGCCTGTTCAGACTGAGCTAAGTGAAGTGGCGACCCCAAGCATGGAGCACCATGACGGACACACTGACTTATTGTTCCACTCTTAGGTCATGGATTAATTCTGGATTAAGCATCAGTATGAAGCTAGCAATCCAAACAAACTCACTGATAAGGGAGAATAAAATCTTAAAAGAACACAGAGCCTGATATTCAAATTTACTTAGCAGGCTAGGGGGCGGCTATTGAATATTCAGCTATGTTCAGAGGCCACCAGTTCCCGAATACGCGACTGATCCAGATAAGCAGATAACTGCTTAAGTTGCGGGCAGGCAGCGGGAAGATCAGGGCAGTGCTGCTATTTGGACTTATGAGGTTACATTAACTGGATAAGATAGATCTGCCATAGAGCAGGTTTAACTCAGTCACATACAACTTATCCGACTAAGTAGTGCCAAATATGGGGATATTCAGCAGCATAGCCATGCTGCTGAATATCCCATGTAAGTTAGCTAGATAAGCTTTATTTAGATAACTTACATAGCTGTTTTCTTTTCAATACTAATCTCATAAAAATGTTAATTAAAAAATAATTATTTTCCTTTCTTTGCTAAGGAGAAGGGGATGGGGGAGGGGGGGGGGGTGTCGTATTCCAAAAGCTAATATAATGGCCACAGATCTATTGTGCTGTGCCCAAATGTCACAGCTATCATCCAGTAGGCAGGCATGTTTCTCAAAGCACCAGAAATGCAGGAATCAACTGAGCCAGGTTTGGACTGGGTATGGCAATAGTTCTGAAAAGTACTCCTCAAAAATCGTCAAGCAGGTCTGGTTTTCAGAGTAGCCTTAATTAGCAAGCACACAAGAGATCTACATTCTGTGCTATAAGAACAAGGCTAATGGAGAAATTACTATTTATCTGATAATTTCCTTTCCTGAAACGAAGGCAAGCCAATCCCCACAAGTGGGTTATACACTTCTACCAGCAGATGGAATAAAAGCTGATGTCATGGATATATAGCCCTGCCCAGACATCAGCCTGCAAGTATTCTCTTGAAAAGCCAAACTGTTTACAAACTGATAATACTTGAAAATGACTATTAACAATCAATCACTCATTCTTTTAACCAATAGAGAATACTTAGTGCAGACAAAAGAATTAACGTTCACTAAACTGAGGGACCAGTCCTCCAACGAATAGCAGGAACACGCTGCAACATCTAGACCTAAAGAGTGAACCAAGGGAAAAAATTGGCAGCTGAGAGCGGGTCGAGGATTGGCCTGCCTTCATTAGAGGAAAGGAAATTTATCAGGTAAGTCGTAATTTCTCCTTGCTCTGCACTCAGGCAGGCCAATCCCCAAAGTGGGATGTACCAAAGCTACTTCTAAACAAGACAGGAGGTTGCCCATGATCCATTTAGCACTGCATATGTGTGAAGGCTGCACACTGCGGACCCCAAACGTCCAAGCGGAAAAGCTTGGGAAGGTATGCAAGAAAGACCACAAAGCCCAGGAAAACTTGGCTGGAGATGATAATCAAAGCTCTTCCCACAAAAGTGCCTGAGCTCTTTTGGAATGTGCTCTAAGTTGTTTACAGAAAGGAATCTCGACATCCACACAGGCGGCTGAGATGACATCCTTTTTCCAACGGGCTATATTTAGTTGCTCGTGTTACCAGTTCCCCTTACCACACCATGGAGCAGAAACAATCGATTAGACTTCCTGACATGTTTAATAGCCTCCAAGCATCATCTCAGAAGCCATTCGAAATCCAAAGCACGCATGAGACAATCATCTCATCTCTATTCCTCTTCAGCAAAGGCAGGAAAAATAGACTGATTCAAATGAAACGTCAAAAACATTTTCGGCAATAGAAGGTACAGTCTGCATCTGCACTGCCCCTGGAGTCACACATAGAAAAAACTGTTTGAGGAAAGTAGCTTCAAGAAGAGGCTAAGTAGTGGTCAAAAGGCAGGACCCGCCAAGAATCCAGAACCAGATCAAGGTTCCACAAGGGCACTGGAAGCCACCAGGGAGGACAAAGATTTTTAACTCCCTTCAAGATCTGAGATACATATGGAGGGGAAGAACAATACCCTCCACTGACTTGCCCCCTTTAAGAGGAGAGAGCTGCCACTTGGAACTTCCAAAAATTAATGGAATTTTCACTTTGAGAGGCTGAGAACCTCACTCCTCACACCAGGCCTCAAAAACACTCCAAATGCTAACATAAGCCAGAGACATAGAAAACGTTCCAGCCCGGAGCAAGGTGGAATCACTGCTGCAGAATAACCATGCTTCAATAACTGAAGGACAGAATCGACCTGGATCATCATTTAGAATGGATTCCTGCCCAACAGATTCATCCAGGGCGGCCTTTTGAGAGGACTGCCCTACAGAAGACTCTTCAGATCAGCCTCTGGGCCAATCTGGAGCCATCAGAAGCATGGTTTCAGTCTGACTTGTGATCTTTCGCATGGCCCTACCTAATAGTGGCCATGGCAGGAAGGGATATAGCTCCCCACCCCGTGGCCCTGCTTGAACGAGAGCATCAATTTGCAGAGTTTTCGGATCCCATCTGTGACTGAAGAATCTAGAAGTTTCGCATTGGCTGGTCACCAGCAAATCCAGAAGAGTGACCCCAGCGTGCCACCATGATTGGAAAAGCCTCGGCTGACAACTCCCACTCTCCAGGGGCCAAGTTCTGACCACTGAGAAAGACGGCCCTTACATAGTCCTTTCTGGAAATGTGGAAGACGGATATGTCCAGAAGACGTTGCTCTGCTCATATCATGAGCACATTCATTTGCTCTGAAAACCTGAGGGCTCTTGGTTCCAGCCTGATGAAGGATGTAAACCACCGTGGACCCATTGTCAACATTATCCTGACCATCTGAGCCTCTAGAAGCTTGTCGAATCTCAAGCACACCAACAGAACTGCATATGCTTCCAATCAATTGATGCTCCTTGGCGCTACAGTGATCTATATTACCATTTCGGTGTCTCCAAGGAAACTCCCTTCCTGAGACAATCCACTTGCAACCATCAGTGCAAGTGGATGCTCACCTCTAATAGCAAGTGAAGCCTCACCATGTAGTCCTGAGACTGTAGACCTCATCGGGAAGCTGCACTGAAGAGGCTGCATGTGCACCCTTGCCCAGGAAAACCTCCAACCTGGCTGCCATCAAACCCAGGACTGTAGATAAGGTCACACTATTAGGCGAATAGATCTTCTCAGGGTTTGAACTGGAGCAATCAACTTTTGAATGTGACTCCCTGGCCGAAACACAGACTCCAAGATACGCCAGCATCTGAGGCGGCTATAAGCTGCTCTTGGCCACGTTCACCACTTAGTCTAGCTCTTGCAGTACTGAGACCACCAATGAGAAGCCAAGTGATTCTCTTCCATGCTTTTGTTCCAAAACAACCAGTCATCCAAATACGGGGAACCAAGATGCCACGCCTGAGGAAAGACCACCATGACCTTAGAAATGGTCTTGGGCTCAGTGGCCTGTCGGAAAGGCAGGGTCTGAAACTAATAAACACTTCCCAGAACTGCAAACCATTGATGTTCCTGGCGAATGGGAATATATAGAAATGCTTTCGTCAGATCTAGAGATGGGAGAATTCCCCTGATTGCACTCCCATTTACCCAATAATTTCCTTTTCTCTATATGGAAACGAGTCGCCTGCAAATGATAAATGAGTCCTTTGAGATCTAGGATGGGCCAAAAGGAACCCTCCTTTTTTGTACAACAAAAGAAATGAAACAGTGGCCCATATTTTCTTGCAAATCAGAAACAGGAATTACGGCCTTCAATCCAACAGCCTCCTTAAGGAAGTCTCCACTACCACCCTCTTCTATAGAAGTTGCAAGGAAAGACCACAAAGGCATCTAGAGAAATGTGAAGAAAACTCCAGAGCACAGCCTTTTCTTCACACTTCCAGAACCCATTGGATTGACGTGATTCGGACCCAGCTCTAATAAAAGTGAGACAAGCTCCCGGAGCCCACAACTTTTCGAGGCTTCCTGGATCAAAAGGTCTGAAGCTTACCAAAAGGTTGAGAACTCTAAGTAGTCACTCCCTTATAATGTTGACAATGCCTGCAGCCTCTAGCATGGCCTCTTGCCCAAGAGGACATGATGCTGGCTTCTTATCCTCTGGCATACGAGGGACCTGGGATTTCCCCTCATCTACATACCATGTTCTCCAACTAAAAAAGAACCCTTAAAGAGTAACCTTGTGAGACTGGACTTAGAAACTGAATCTTCCAACCTATTTCGCAACCACAGCTGATGCCTAGCCGCTCTCATGGAAGCCAGCCCTCTGGTGGCAGAGCAAACAAAGTCATAGCCCACATCAATTAAGAAGGCAGCCCCAGTTCCAACAGTGCTCTATTCAACCCCACTCCCTCAGGCTCCTGAGAGAGGTGTGGACTCGCCCTAGCCACCAAGGAGCAACAAGAGGCAATTTGCAAATTCATTGCCATGGTCTCAAGGCCTGCTTAAGGATAGCTTCAATTCTCCTATCCTAATCATCTTTTAGAGTTATCCCTGCTTCTGCCGGAATGGTGGTCAGCTTAGACACAGAACACACCAGCGCTTCCACCTTCAGAAAACTTAACTGTTCTCTTACCACTGATTCAAAGGGGTACGGCCTGCAAAGCGTGCCTCCCTTTAAGGTTTGCTTCTGGAGTATTCCATACAAGGGCAATGAACTTGAATTGCATCCAGGAGGGGAAAGAAACAAGATGCTTGCATAGGGTGACCAAAATGGGATCCATCTTTTGTGTAGCCGTAGAGTCACCACCAGTCACACCAAGCGGCTTCAGAGTCTGAGATAACAAACTTGGCGACTTATCACTATGAAAGAAACATAGCAAAGGTCTATGCTGCTGCAAATGTGGAGGAATTTTCCACTCAGCCAGAGGGAAGAAACCCAAATCTTCATCAGAATCATCTGTATCCACATCCTCTTGCATATCATCAGGGATTCCTGTACCACGGCATTTGCATGCGGTAACAACAACTGGGAACCCTTAGTATGCCACTCCACTTTGAAGGTATCGCCGTCTCTGCTGGGCGCCCCTGCAGAAATGTCTGTAGTCCCTGGAAAATTCCACTCAGGAAAAGGAGGATGGGCATATACCAAGCCCTATAGACCTCAATCTGATGTCCTCAGATCCGAACATCCCCTAAAGATGTTTTCTTCCTAGGGTCAACTGAAGAAGGGGATACCCTCAACAAGTCATTTTCAGCTCTAGTCCCCACTGACTGAGGGCAGTGCTGGCACAGACTCGCAGAAATCCTAGGCTGTATTGGCCATATATGGCAAGCAGTACAGATCACTAGGTGCTTAGAAATATTTGTCACTGGTACCATACCGCCTCGCTTTCCTTGTGCACCCAAATAAAAGACAAGTTTAATTACACTCACAGTATGCTCACACTCAAGTAGACGCTCAGTACGGGCTCAAGTAGGCGCACAGAGTACTCAGGTAGATGTTTAGCGCATGCAAAAGTCAGCACTAAGTCTCAAATAGGCGCACTGCAAATATAGGTCACGACCTTGTGTGCACAAGTAGGCGCTCATGTGAACGTCTACGTCACCACACAGTCACGTGGAAATCATGCGCACAAACAGGCATGCGAAAATGCTGCCATGGCATAACAATTGGCTCAAAAAACCAAGCTTGGGAGCAGGGCCTAGCCAAAGGCTGCTCAATCCACCATGCCTGCGCAGCCATAGCACCTCACTAAACTCTCCAGGGAAGTGAAAGGGAAGAAGGAAAAGACACTGACCCACTCATGCTGATGGAGGAAGACCTGGTAAGGAAGGAATAGGGGAAATAAAGTTTCCCTACTGTTTTCTGCTCCTTTTATTTATTTAATTTTACCTGAGCTTAGATGTTTCCTGACTGAGAGTATGACTGGGTCTCCAGCTATGGGAAGAGAACACGAAAGCCTTCACCACCGAGCCTCCCTTGTCCTTCAGCTGTTTTGTTTTGGGTTTTTTTTTAAAGTCCACACTTGTAAAGGCTGCCGGACTAAAGGCACTCGACTGAGGGAGGGACCCATTGGTGTCACCTAAGATGTACAAGCAGTGCTCCTTTTCTTCTTAATCGTCCTCTTTTTTTTTTTTTTTACAAGCACTCCCCAGTATGGAAATGCATACCTGCCTTCTACTGGAGATGGAAAATACTGGCAGGATGATGTCGGGGCAGGGCTATATATCCATGATGTCAGCTTTTATTCCGTCTCCATCTGCTGGTAGAGGACTGGCCTACCTGTGTGCATAAGAATTGCATGTTTCCATTACATCTGAAAACCAGACCTGGTTGAATGTCTTGATGACAATTCAGTAACTTCTGGGTCATGACTGTGATTCTAATGTCAGTCTGTAGGATTTGGATCAGCCCAGAACATTTCAATTGAAAAGCAGTTAGTTCAGAGCAGATCCCTGTTTCCATGGCAGAGCCTCCTGCACTTCTTGATGTTTCTGCAGGTTCTGACACTATACCATGGTGATAGTTGGGGGAAGTCTACCAATGACCTCCGCTTGCTCCTTGGGGAGGCCCACTTCCTCTTCAGCCTCTCGAAGTGCTGTCTCTATGTCATCTCTGTCTGCTGGTTCCTTTCTCCCTCCTGGAAAGCAGACATCTCCTGGTGAGGTCTTCAACTACAAGCGAAAGAAGGATGTGAAAAGGAAATGAGTGAGATCAGTAGTGAGCCCACTGGAAGAGTGCTCCCCATATTCTCAAATAAAAACCCCACTTCTCTGGTACAACAGTATATTTAAATCATTGCCCTTTAAATTTCAAGGGAGGGTTTGCACAGGGTCAACCCGTGAACATAGAACAGGCTCCATTGACAATTACTGAATAGGGTGTTTTGCTTTTATTGCTAACTCGACTGAGAACAAAAGATTTAAGAGTCTAAAAGTTATGACATCAGTATGTCAATAGAGAATAATGACAAAATTTGCATCTTCAGGCATAATTAGTCCTTCAGGATTTCATTTTTTTTGCTAAAGATGCTTTTTGTGATGGGATGGGAATGGGTGCAAGTACAATTTTCTTTATTTAGAAAGAGAAAGGAAAATTGGTTCTTATCTGCTAATTTTCATTCCTGTAGTACCACGGATCAGTCCAGACAGTGGGTTGAGCCTCCTGTCCAGCAGAGGGAGACAGAGAAAAACTGAAAAGGTATCCTATATCAGGACAGTGCTCACCCTGCATCCCTTCAGTATAATCGATATCAAAGCAGCCAAAATAGCATAGAGAACCAGGATAAGATCAAGCAAGTAAACTGTAACTATCAAAATGAAACAAGAAATTCAAACATGTATGAAAAATGCTCTTACACAGCTATCAATATATATATAGCAGATACCTCCGGTGCTTTACAATTCGGATGAACTTCCAGTGTCTTAAAGCTCAAACAGGAAGTAGAGAATCCCAAAAAGAACCTGTGAAAGAAAAACTCCGATGGACGTAGCAATGTAGATATATTCAGGGCGGGAGTCTGGACTGATCCGGGTACGTACAGGGAAAAAAAAATTGATTCTTACCTGCTAATTTTCGTAAGAATCAATTTTCCTTTCCCTGTACGTACCCGGATCAGTCCAGACAGTGGGATGTACCAAAGCTTCCCTAAACAGGGTGGGATCAAGACAGTACCGCTCGAAGTACCTGTCTGCCGAAAGAGCCAAAGGCTGGCGCCTGACCATCGAGGCGATAATGACGCGCAAGGTATGTAGAGATTTCCAAGTAGCTGCTCTGCAGATTTCTTGTGGCGAGACTGACCGACTCTCCGCCCAAGAGGTAGCCTGAGAACGTAAAGAGTGAGCCTTTAAGCCCTCCGGAACTGACCGGCCCCGACAAATATACACCAATGCAATCGCCTCTTTTAGCCAGCGAGTGATAGTAGCTTTAGAAGCCTTATTCCCCTTACTTGGCCCGCTCCATAAGACAAAGAGATGATCAGAGACTCGAAAATCATTCGTCACCTGCAAATATTGCAGTAGCACCCTTTTCACATCAAGGCGCCGTAGATCCGCGCCAGGCATGTTCGCAATGTCCTCTTGAGAAAAAGCAGAGAGCTCCACTGACTGATTTACATGAAAGGAGGACACAACCTTTGGCAGGGAAGATGGAACTGTTTGGAGGGAAACACCTGAATCAGAAAAGCGAAGGATAGGCTCCCTACAAGACAGGGCTTGGAGCTCGGACACTCTCATGGCTGAGGAAATAGAGACCAGAAAGATAGTCTTAAGGGTCTGATCCTTAAGTATGGCTCACCGAAGGGGTTCAAAAGGTGCCTCGCAAAGAAAGTGGAGAACCAAGTTAAGGCTCCACGATGGACAAGTAGCCCGGGCAGGCGGGTTCAAGTGCTTAGCCCCCCTGAGGATCTGAATGACATCCGGATGGGTCGCCAACGTGTAACCATCGACCCGCCCAAGGAGGGAACCGAGCGCCAAAACCTGTACCCGCAAGGAATTGAAAGACAAACCTTTGGAGAGACCATTCTGCAGGAAGGAGAGAACCTGGGACACAGAAGCCTTACGCGCCGGAACTCCGGACTCAGCGCACATAGTCTCAAACACTCTCCATACCCGAATATAAGCCAGAGAGGTAGAAGTCTTACGGGCCCGCAACAGAGTAGAGATAACCTCCAACTTATAACCCTTCTTCCTTAGTCGCCGCTGCTCAAAAGCCAGGCCGCTAGACAAAAGCGATCTGCCTGATCGAAAAATACTGGACCCTGTCGGAGCAGGTTTGGCAGATGGCCGAGGCGGAGAGGACCATCCGTAGCGAAGTTCACCATATCTGCAAACCACGGTCTCAGAGGCCACTCCGGTGCCACGAGGACAACTGGCTACCTGTGGAGTTCTATTCTTCTGAGTACCTTTCCCACCAGAGGCCAAGGTGGGAACACGTGAAGGAGGACATCGTGAGGCCAGGGTAGGACCAGTGCATCCAGTCCTTCTGAGCAGTGCTCCCTTCTGTGGCTGAAGAATCTGGGGGCCTTTGCATTGCTCAAAGTAGTCATCAGGTCTAAGTGAGAGACTCCCCACTTGTGCACGATCAAATCCATCGCCTCTCCAGACCACTCCCACTCTCCGGGGTCTAGATGCTGACAACTCAGGAAGTCGGCTTGAGTGTTCTCCTCCCCGCAATGTGGGAGGTCGCTAGCCGTTCCAGATGGTGCTCCACCCAGGCTAGCAGCTTGCTGGCTTCCGGGGCAACTGGACGACTCCTGGTGCCCCCCTGGTGATTGATGTAAGCTACCATGGTGGAATTGTCAGAGAGGACTCGCACAGCTTTGCGATGGATCAAGGGCAGAAATGTCTTGAGAGCCAGACGGACCGCTCGGGTCTCCAGATGATTGATGTGCCACTGAGACTGGATTGGGGTCCATAGTCCCTGGGTAGAATGATTCTGACACACCGCTCCCCAGCCGGAGAGGCTGGCATCCGTTGTCACAACAATCTACTGAGGTGTCTGCAAGGGCATCCCCTTCAACAGGTGGGCGAGAGAAAGCCACCACTGCATGCTGTCGATGGTAACATCAGAAAGCGGTAAGGGTATCAAACTCCTCCGAGACCGGCTTCCAGTGGGATAGCAAAGCTTTCTGCAAAGGACACATATGCGCAAAGGCCCAGGGAACCAAATCTATAGTTGAAGCCATAGTGCCCAGAACCTGGAGATAATCCCAGGCCGTGGGGACCATGAGAGATAATAGATGTTGGACTTAACCCATGAGCTTGAGTGGACGGGCCTCGGGTAACAGAACTTTGCCCACACGAGTGTTGAAGCGTGCTCCTAAGAATTCGAGGACCTGAGAGGGCTTGAGGTTGCTCTTTGAGAAATTGACTATCCACCCGAGGGAGGTGAGAACCGACAAGACCCGGTTGACCGCTTTCACGCACAGGTCCTCAGACTTTGCCCGAATGAGCCAGTCGTGCAGGTACGGGTAGACTAGGACTCCCTACCACAGGAGGAAGGCCGCCAATACCACCATGATCTTGGTAAATGTACATGGCGCGGTGGCGGGACCGAATGGAAGTGCTCGAAACTGAAAATGTCATCCCAGGATGTTGAGACGAAGAAATCTCTGGTGTTCCTGGTGGACCGGGATGTGAAGCTAGACCTCCGTCAGGTCGAGAGAAGCAAGGAACTCCCCTGTATGAACCGTCGCTATGACCGCCCTCAGGGTCTCCATCTGAAAATGAGGAACCTTGAGGGCCTTGTTGATTTTCTTAAGGTCCAGGATTGGTCGAAAGGAACCGTCCTTTTTGGGACGGCGAAGTAGATGGAATACTGGCCAGATCCCTGTTCCTGGAGGGGGACCGGGACTATGGCACCGAGCACTTGAAGCCTGTCAAGAGTCTGGCACACCGCTGAGCGCTTCCGTGTTCCGCAGAGAGAGATCAAGTAGAGGTCCGGGAGATCCCGAGCAAACTCTAACGCATAGCCTCTTTCGATGACTTCGAGGACCCACTGATCCGAAGTAATTTTGGCTCATTCCTCAAGAAATAGGGGCAGCCGACCACCTAAGTCTGGAACGGAGGAATGGGCCGGCCGTATCTCATTGTGAGGACTTTGCAGCGATGCCTTGATGGGTACCATCTCGGAAGGGCCGTCTGCCCTGAAAGGAGTGAGACCATGCTAGAGACCTAGTGGAGGTGTTTCGTTGAAAAGCTCCATGTGGCTTGTTGTACCTGCGCTGCCCCCGGAAACGAGAGCACAATCTAAAAAAAGGAGCTGGACTGCTTGGGGTGGTCCTCCGGTAGCTTATGAACCTTGTTGCCACCCAAGGATTTGATAAGCTGGTCCAGGTCTTCACCAAAAAGTAGCTTACTCTTGAAGGGTAGAGTGCTCAACTGCGATGTAGAAGAGGAGTCTACAGCCCAATCGCCTGGCTGACACCACTGAGACCATAGCTCCGGCTTGCACCCTGAGGAGATCATAGAGAGCATCAGCCCCATATGCAATCGCGCCTTCCAGCCTTTCTGCCTGTTCCGCCTCTGCAGACGCAAGGTCCTGGGTGCTGAGTAATTGTTGAACCCACCTGAGGCTTGCCTGCTGCACGAGACTGCTATAAGACTGTGGAGATTGATCCCCGAGCTCCGCCAGGACTGCAGGAATGAGGGGTTCAAACTCCTCCCTCTGGAACAGAGGTACCACCTGAGGGTCATCACCCTCCAAAGAAGCCTGTTTCCCTTGCTCCTCATCCATGCCCACCCCCCCCCCCAAGGGAGGGGGAGGAGAGGTTCCTGCACCTGCAGCCGCACTGCCCGGCACGTCCGGAGTGGCAGACCCTCCTGAAACCACCGCGCCTTTTAACTTCGCGACCCTTAGAGACGCGGGAACATCGGCACGCTTGGCTATCTTGGGGGGCAGTTCCTGCGTAGGTCTGACTGGCAAGGCACCACCTTGCAGAGACCTGGAAGCCAAAAAGGCTTTATGCGTAAGGAGGAGAAAATCTAAAGAAATGGAATCAGAATCAACATCCTGATCCCGAGCTGCATTCTCATCAGGAGTTGCAGGAACTGGATACAATATTGGAGGAAGCTCCCCCTCCCCCATAGCCTTGCCTGAGCTGCATGACATGTGCTTAAGACATGTGCTTAAGATGGCTACCGTTCCTACACTGAGGGAGAAAGGACCATGTCTGAGCTCCTGCGGAGCCTGACGATTTTGAGCCCCACGAGGCTTGGTTGTTGCTGCAGACCCTGAAAAAGAGCTGCCCCCCCCCCCCCCCCCCCCCGGAAGGCACCTCAAGCAAATCCCAGTCCTAGAAAACCACGCGGCCAATTCCTCACATGCTATACACCAGGATGGCTGCGGCATGGTGGGGGGAAAAAACGGCACACAAAACACGAAATCGGCCAAAAACGTGGCGATTCAGGTGGGCAGGGGTCCTGGATTGCAGCATGTTTTTTTGGTTTTTTTTACACAGTGCTTAGACACACATGGGTGAGGAGAGGGACTGGACCACCAGTAATCACTTCCCTGGCTGCTTACCTTGCTGGAGCCTGCAGTGAAAAGCGTGGGTAAGCTGTGCCTCTGATGGTCTTTTTTTTTTCAAAGAAACGAGCAGAGGAATGTGAGCCTCTCTGCTAAAAGACCTGAGGCAGGCGCGAAAAGGGGGAGTGACTGGACCACCAGTATCACCCCTTTAAGCCAACCACCAGGAAGAGGGGTCCCAGGCTGAGTACTCAAGGGGAAAATCCCCCTGGGACCCTGTAAGAGCTGTGAGACAGAGCTGTCTTACATAGACAAGAAATTTGATTTCCTTCAAATTCTTTTTTTTTTTTTTAACATATAGAAATGAATCAATACTTGCTTGATCCTGGAAACAATCAGAAGGAGAAAGAAAGAAATCACCACAGTGTGGAAAACAGAGAAAGCTAGGGAACCGCAGGTTCAACTGCCTGCCTCTGCTGGGAGACAGAGAAATACTGAAGGGATGCAGGGTGAGCACTGTCCTGATATAGGATACCTTTTCAGTTTTTCCTGTCTCCCTCTGCTGGAGAGGAGGTTCAACCCACTGTCTGGATTGATCCAGGTACGTACAGGGAACTGAAGATTTCTTTTTTTATTACTTTATGCTTTGGAAAATCTCAGTCTCACTGAAACTATTATGGAAGCAATGTTTAAAACGTTTAAATGTTTCACCCCAAATGTGTGAAATATGCCAGTGCTTTGTACCCTCTTGATTTTAGGCAGATTTTGAAGAAATTTGTGTTTGAACATTCACTTAAGGTTACATACCGTAGGTCCAAAGCACCAGTGTACACTTGTACCTGCTATTTCTGGAGCTTGTGCTGGGTAGGGGGAAAGAAACCCCCACATGCAGCCTAGTTTCTGGGGTACATTTCCACCCCGACATATTTAGCTGTTCAATTCCTTAATTAGCTGGCTACATCTGTTTTGATAATTTGCCCTACATATGGCTTCAGAAACACTGCAATAAATGGACAGCACTGTTCACAGGCATCAGTTCTGGTGTGAGAGATTATAATGCTTTGGCAAATACAATCTGTCGAAAATATTTACAATTTGAGGAAGTTTTACAAAAATTAAAACAGTGCCATGCTTGCAAAGAAGTCCCATAGCAAAAATCTGCACGATACCCTCCTTGAGCAATGACCACTTTAAGAGAAACAAGAAAGCAGCATGCGAAAGCAACAACTGCAGCTCTGCCAGTTAAGACTCAGTGATGACAGGGTGTTTGTCCATCACCAAGATGTTTCCAGGGTTCTTGCACACCTCAAGAATCAGACTGGTTGCGTTAGGTCTTTTGTCATAAAGGGTGTCTAAGAGGACAGATATGTTCTTCCCAGTAAATGCAAAGGATGATAAGCATCTGTACACTAGAAATCCTGTAAATCAACAAAGTGGGAGGGGAAATAAAGGAAGGCCCATCAATCAATATCACACTGTGCACAAAATAGGCAAAGAGAAGAAAATAAAATAGATGCTACTGGAGGCATGCTCGCTAAGGGTTGAATTTTAAAAGCCTAGCGTGTGCCAAAGTCAGGCTGATGTGCACGCGAGGATTTTAAGAGGCGTCCACATACGCACGTATCTCGGGGGAACATGCATAACATTTTTTTCTGAAAAGGGGGCGGGGCCTGGTCTGGGCGTGGCCTAGGTATTCCGGGATTTATCAATGAAACCAGTGTGTAAATACTGAAGTGCATGCCGAGGTTCCCTAACTGCGCAACTTTGCTTCTAAGGCTAGTCAGCAGGATTTTAAGGGTCAGGGTTAACAGGGTAAAAGGAAGGCTGATGAAACTAGGGGTGTTAGGAAGTCCTCTCCTTTATCTAGGCAAACTGGTAACTGCGTCAGCACACGTGTCTATTAAAATCCCCCATCTTACGTGGTAGAGGCGCCATCTGCGTGCAAATGCACGCGCCCACATAAAATTGTGTGCACATGTATGCACGTACGGCGTATTTTATACCATGCGCGCACATACCGTGCATGTTATAAAATCCCTGTGTCCTTTAGGTGCAAGCCAGCATATGCTCGTACATGGGCATCCGCGTGGCTGTTTCCCTGGATAGGAAAATAAAAAAAAAGAAACAATGCTCTCCGTCTCAAGAGGATTATCCTCCTCAGAGCTCAGCAAGCGTAGGTATTCAGCAGAGAGTAATCATCAATTATATTGTTCCAGAATTCTCATCACTAATCTGCATAAAGAACATGCAGTTACCCGAGCAGAATGGCACGATCTTCATGCAAATGCCTGGTATAAGACATGAGCTTTGTTGATTATCGAGACAATGACCACATTAGAAACTTTTTGTTTGTTTGTTTTGCAGATGATAAAGTTTTGATTTTGTCATCTTTCTGTTTCGCAAATTTTTGTTTTTGTTTGGTGGGGGCAGGATTTTCAAATAGAAAATAATTATTTTTTTTTAATTAAAAAGAGCCAGAGAGTGATCTTTAGACTGGAACAACACCCCTCCCCCCCCCATATTGTGCAGATGGTGTATCTTTAAAATAAACATTGGTATTCACTTTCCATCCGCAGGGGCTGCGAATGGGTCAGGTTTTCAGGTTATCCCACATGAATATTCATCAGATAATCTGCATGCCCAGTGCCTCAATTATATACAAATCTTATCCCATGGATATCCAACAGGGGTAAACTGAAAACCTCACCTGTTTGTGGCCCTCTAGAGCTGCAAATTGAATACCACTACTTTAGACAAGTACAGGTCACTTAATGCCTGTTTTGCTAAACATTCTCACCATCCCCAAAACACAGAATAGGAAAAAAAAAGTCTTAGTAAATCAGGCCTTTGACCAGGCAACTGCCTGACAATTTAGCAACAGAACTCAGCAATATATTATAATTGCCCAGCACTTCCATTCTGCCATCAATCTATACAACCTGAAGGGGGGGAGGTCCTGTAGCCATGTAAATTATCTTGCACGACACCGTGCTTCACAACAGCTTTGTCATCAGTGAATCATGTGTAGCAAGTTTCACCTACAAAGAGGGACCTTTACTTCACGACATTTGGAGGTGTGCAAAACATTTCATGCAGATCCAGTACTCGACAGCACACAGGAATCTTTTGTGCAGCACGAAAGAAAAAAATGCTCAGAGTGAGATCTCGGTAGATATGGGTCCTTGCACGACTCAGGAATTTTGCAGAACTGAGGCTTGTATGATTATTTCAATTTGCGTCATCAATTAAAACCAGGGAGGAATCAGCTGATGGCTCACCAACACTGCTGCATGCCGTCACGATCCTGGCTCAAATCCCATTGCTTGGCTCGGCTGGGGAATGCTGCAAAGACAGCGCTCACACCCCGGAGGGGAAGGACTCGTGGCTGTTGCTTGGTCGCCAGATTCAGGGCCCATGATTGCGAGGTTCCAGAAGGAGCCCTGGTGCATGGCCCACTGGCCAGTACCATCGCTGCGATGACCAGGCTAGGAATGTTTTTTGGACGTGGACAGTGGTGAATATATTAAGGGCCGGATTTTAAAAGGGTTACGCGCGTAACCCTTCTAAAACGGCCCTGCGCGCGCCGAGCCTATATTGCATAGGCTTCCAGTGCGGGTAAAGCCCCCGGGATGAGCGTAAGTCCCGGGGCTTTCTTGGGGTGGGCGTGTCGGGGGGGGTGTCGCGGTCGGCGCGTCATCCGGGGGCGTGTCGGGGGGCGTGGCGCGGTCAGCGCGTCATCCAGGGGCGGTGCCGCGGGCGTGCTTTCGGCCTGGGGGCGTTCCGGGGGCGTGGCCGCAGCCCCCGGACCGGAACATGGCGCGCGGCAGCCGGCCCGGCACGCGCAAAGTTACGCCTGCCTCTAGCAGGTAGGGGAAGGGAGGGGAAGGTGGGGGGGAGGCGGAAGGAAACTTCCCTCCGAGGCCGCTCCGATTTCGCAGCGGCCTCAGATGGAACGGGCAGCACGCGCAGGGCTCGGTGCGCGCAAGTTGCACAAATGTGCACCCCCTTGCGCGCGCCGACCCTGGATTTTATAAGATACGCGCGGCTACGCTCGTATCTTAGAAAATACAGCGTACTTTAAAATGTACCCCTAAATATTTAACCTGGTATATTTTATTTATTTATTTGTTTTTATATACCGACATTCGATCGAGATATCACATCGGTTTACATCAAAACAAAGCAAATAAGGCATGAACTGCTTATTCTTACATTGTAACAAATTAACTTGGGATAAGGCTAAAAGAGGAACATTTATAACTTGGAGAACATTTCTAACAAGGGGGATACATATTTCTATTTGGAATTATTATGGTTTATAAGTTGTGAAATAATCTTACTAACTCAGAAAAACATCTACTTGTGGTGTGGTTCTTTTGTGCAAGGGAGGAGTTGACCCTGCAGCATTATTCATTTGTAGTTTCAACTGGAACCCGGGCCGGGCTTTGGCACTGTGAGCCTTCACTCGCAACTACCTAAAGATTTTTTTCCATTCGTTTTTAAATTACTTATTAAATCATAATAAGGTGGTGTACAATTAATCTCTAATAAATTACATTATGTAACAGACACGTTCAGCTTCACATACCGTACCTCCTTTGATCTGACGGTAAACAGCAGATACATTTTTCCATCTTTAATTATTATCGGTATGAGGACAGATGCTTTGGGAAGAAGTAAGTGAGAAAATTTATCTCCAGCATCATGTTTTCTTAAGATCTTCTTTATCTTCTCTTTTATGCTTGTTATATAACAGCAACAAAAAAGGTCAGCGTCAACACTGGGGCAACTACTGCAATTCTGCTTTATTCAAAATATGTATTTTTCAATCAGCGTTGCACATTGATATTCAGGGGATCCAGACTTCTGTTCATCGGGCCAGACAATTCCCAGGGGAGGGATTCCCAGCCATGCCATATTAGCAAAACGCCAGGGGCTGGATAAAAGGTGCACGCTTTGCGGCTTCCAAAGGCAGCCGAGATCTGTGGGCCTCTTCTGGAGCCTGCTGATGTGGCACATCTGGGTTCTAGAAGGAGAAGGGGCAGCTGAAAAACTAAAGCTTCACCCTGCCATAGCTCGAGCTGGGACAGTCAGATGCTCATTCAGCTGGAAGCTCCAAGGAACAGGGAGAATTATTGTCAAGTCACCCCTTTCCCCCCACATATAGACAATAAATATATACTTTCTAGTGTAGCAGTCAGAACCAGCATTACACACAATTTACTGTCAGTAAAATGTATAGAACTAGTGTAGTTCATAAGTGTGTATGTATTTAGAAAGGTGCCTATCATAGGTGTCATTTTATCCAACAAGTTAAATGGAACATTTTCTGGGTTTATGGTCAAAATTATTTCTCCAGATAGGAAGCAGAAGTATTCATGTGGTGGCTGGCTGTGGCAGTGGCTGACAGAGAATCAGGCTGGGTGCGTTTTTGCCTACAGCATGAGATCGATAAAAAGTCATGGACTTCATACTTTTCAGAAAAACTGAACAGTGCACCGAGATTCTGAATAATATTACAAATATGATGTTTTGGGAAGGGGATATGTTAGTTTTATTTGAATGTAAACCACCAAGTAATTGGTTTAGATGGTATATCAAGTATAGTGAAATAAATATATGTACATAAATATTAAATTGTAAAAATGAACAATTTCAATATTTCAAAACCATAAACATACATTGGAAATAAA
Source organism: Rhinatrema bivittatum (assembly GCF_901001135.1). Classification (NCBI taxonomy): domain Eukaryota; kingdom Metazoa; phylum Chordata; class Amphibia; order Gymnophiona; family Rhinatrematidae; genus Rhinatrema; species Rhinatrema bivittatum. Next base: position 15,265,685 of record NC_042621.1, read on the forward strand.
ATGCAGATTTAGAACTATTAACATAGAAACAGAATACAGAGGTATATAAGGAACATGAGGTCCATCTAGTTTGCCCAAATTACGTCCTGGTACAGTACCACAGATCCCAGTTAATCTCTGGCTTTCACTTTGCCAGTAGGGATTCTCTGTGCATATCCCACACTTACTTGAATGTTATTAAAATGTATTTGCCTCTCCCACTTCAACTGGAAAAACTATTCCATGCAGAATTATTTTCTAATATTCCCCCCGTCCTGGAGCCTAATGATGTTCTAAAACTTTCTTCCATCTGAGAAAGGTTTGCTTTCTGTGCCTTAGGCATACCTTTCAGGTATCTGTAAAGCTCTCTCTCATATTTTAGTCCTCTTTCTCTTCTAGAATATATACATATTTAGGTTCTTTAATCTCAGCTCACAGGGCTTTTGGTAGCCTTTTTCTGGAAAGCTTCCTTGTTCGTAACCTTTCACAGATACTACCTGCAGAACTGGACACAATTCTCCACGTGAAGTCTCACCAATGACCTGCACAATTACAGCCCCATAACTGTGTCCCCTCTCAGCTCTACTAACTCCATGCAAACTCGCTCTTCTCTACATGGTATGGCATCTACCCCACCACCATATGCAACCCTGCCAACAATACAAAGTCCTTTTCCAATCAAAAACGTTATTTGTTTTGCATTTTCATTTTTTGTTGTCACCTTCCATATAGTCCTTTTCCCCTCTCAGACTTCCGGTCCAGATGAAACAATGCTCCTTATGATTGCTACTATTACGCAGAGTGGGAAAGTTAGGAGAATTATTAGTTTTGCAAACTAAGTTGTCTTACATATCTTCAGAAGCCTGGAACGCCCCTGCTTGAGTTGTCCTTGGTTTTTGGTCATCGTGCAGGTTCTCCTTGTTGCTGTCTTTTCCGTAATCTTGCGTGGTCTTCATCTCGCTCATGATCTTCTCTAGTCTGGATGGCTCTATCCACCTTACAGTTTTAGTGATAGAAATTGCTTTAACAAGCAGTTCTACTATACCAAATTTTAAATATACAGATAGGAGCTGGAGGATTAGAAAGATGCAGAATATAATTTAGTTTCGAGTGACCTACAACCAGCGTCCACCAGGGGAGTCCAATTATTAAATACATGAGGGCTTTGCAACAGAGGAATAAAACTCAGTATTTCAAATATTGAGGGCTTTTTCCCCTAAAATACCGGGCACACCACTGGTATTAAAATGAGCTTATTTACAAGCAAATCAGCTCATTACTAGTTAAGCCAATGCAAATCAATTAACGCGGCTTGCCTCAAAATTCACAAGCTGCATTATTTGATTGAAAGTTAGCTACACCTCTTGAGGTGTAGCTCATTTTTCACAGGAGCACTGAGACAGTAATGGATGTCCTGATGCTTCCAGACTCTGGCCTTAAAGAGGCCATTCAGCTCTAGAGTCCCCCGCATGAGACCCCCCCTCCCTCTGCAAGATTATGCAAGTGTTTAAATGATTGTTTGCGCGGTAGCTCATCTCCAAGCATCTCCCTTTGTTATTTTAAAAAAAAAATCTATCACTCCCTCACATGAGAGCGGTAAAAGTGTGCCCAAGGCCAGCGCCATTTTGAAAATGATGTTGCCAACACCACCTGCCTAGGGGGAACTGTCGTCATCACCACTACACCACCAGGGATAATTGTAAGTAGATGAGGGTTTCTTGGGGGAAAATACCACAGCTTAGTAAATAGATCCCCTAGTTTGCAAAATGATCCATTTGATGCCCTAAATGAACTTTTAATTCCATCCTCAAGAGGAAATAGAAATCCCAAATTTCTTAGCCATTATTAACCTTTAAGTTCATTAACGGCTATTAATCAAGTTTAGTTAGGGAATAGCCACTGCTATTAATTGCATCAGTAGCATAGGATCTTCTTAGTGTTTGGGTAATTGCCAGGTTCTTGTGGCCTGGTTTGGCCTCTGTTGGAAACAGGATGCTGGGCTTGATGGACCCTTGGTCTGACCCAGCATGGCAATTTCTTATGCTCCATATATTTATTTATTTATTTAAAGCTTTTTTATACCGGCATTCATGATAAAATCACATCATGCTGATTTACATAAAACAAGGGGAGTGATAACATTGAACGATAAACAGGTGTAGAGAGGCAGAAAAGTAAGTTACAATAAAACAAGGGAAATTGGAACTGGGAGAAGAAGAAGAGTAGTAGGAATAATTTAGGTAGTAACAATGAGAGGAATTATTTACATGGTGTTGACGGGAAATTTACAAGTGGTTGTAGTTTGTCAGGTGAGAAAGTTAGGAGAGTCAGTTGCGATCAGGAAAGGCTTGCCTAAAAAACCATGTCTTTAGCCTTTTTCTGAATGTTAGTAAGCAAGGTTCCTGTCGGAGGTCAGGGGGAATGGCATTCCATAAAGATGGTCCTGCAGTAGAAAAAGCCCTGTATGTTTATATACATTCCTGTATGTTTATATACTGTATATATAAACATACACAATGTAAAGCACCTAAGAACATAAGACTTACCATACTGGGTCAGACCAGAAGTCCATCAAGCCCAGTATCCTGTTTCCAACAAGTACCTGGCAAGATCCCAAGGGGTAGATAGATTCCAGATACTTATCCCAAGAATAAGCAGTTGATGTCTGCACCTATACCTTAATAATGGTTACTCCAGGAACTTTTCCAAATCTTTTTTAAATGCAGCTACACTAATAGTGTTCACCACATCCTCTAGCAATGAATTCCAGAGCTTATTAGTTTTAAATGTATTACACCTAGTAACTTCATTGTGTGTTCCCTGATCTTTGTACTTTTTGAAAGAGTAAATAACTGATTTAACATTTACTCGTTCCATTCCACTCATTATTTTATAGACCTCTATCATATCTCCCCTCAGCCATCTCTTCTCCAAGCTGAAGAGTCCCAACTTCTTTAGCCTTTCCTCATAGGGGAATTGTTCCATCCTCTATAATTTGACGCCCTTCTCTGTACCTTTTCTAATTCTGCTATATCTTTCTTGAGATATGGTGACCAGAACTGCACACAATACTCAAGATGAGGTCACATCATGGAGCGATACAGAGGCATTATGATATTCTCTGTTTTATTCTCCTTTCCTTTCCTAAATATCCCTAGCATTCTATTTGTTTTCTTGGCTGCTGCGGCACACTGAGCAGACAATTTCAACATTGACACCTAGATCCTTTTCATGAGTGGTGACTCCTAATGTAGCTATAAGAAATGTATTCCTTACCTGCTAATTTTCTTTCCTTTGGTACCACGGATCAGTCCAGACCATGGGTTATATCCCCATTCCAGCAGATGGAGATGGGAAGAAAAACTTGTGAGGTGCTCAGAATTATCCATGAGCACCCTCTGCATCCCATCAGTATTAAGAATATCAAAGCAGAACAAAAAACTCAGAACTAACTGATGAATGGATCAAGCAAAAAACTTCCAACCAAATAGGGAACTATATACAGGTTGCTGTTATGGCATATAGTGTCTGTAGCCCAAAAACTTGCAAATGCAAAATCTCGAAGCCTTTGAGAAAAATCTTGCAACCTCAATATACCACCAAAGAACAGGCTAACTGTGCTGAGGAAAAGCAAGATATTGGACAGAAATGTGCTATTGAAAAATGTGGGTGGGCGTCTGGACTGATCCGTGGTACTACAGGAACGAAAATTAGCAGGTAAGGAATAATTTTCTTTTCCCTGTATGTACCCAGATCAGTCTAGACCATGGGATGTACCAAAGCTTCCCTACATAGGGTGGGCCCTCGATAGCCCTGCTTGAATGACCTCGTCGACAAACGAACCCAACCCCGGAGGTCTTAGATTAAGACGATAATGACGCGCAAAGGTATGTAGTGACTTCCATGTAGCCACTCTGCAAATTTCTTGAGGAGATACCGACTAACTTTCCCCCCAAGAAGTCGAATGAGAACAGAGAGAATGCGCTTTAATACCATCCGGAGGGGGCTTACCTGATCCGATATATGAGGCAACTTCAACCAACGAGCAATAGTAGTCTTAGAGGCCTGTTGACCTTTCTTGGGGCCACTCCAGAGAACAAACAAATGGTCTGAAAGACGGAAATCGTTAGTGACCTCCAGATAACGAAGGAGCACTCGCTTAACATTGAGCCGCCGTAGTTCCCTGGAGTCCTCCTCTTGGAAGGCTGGAAGCTCCACCGACTGAGATGAAACGAATATACCACCTTCAGGAGGAAAGATGGCACTGTGGTCAGGGTGACACCCTAATCCATGAAGCGCAGATAGGGTTCCCTACAAGACAAAGCTTGCAATTCCGATATTCTGCGAGCTGAAGAAATGGACACGAGAAACACAGTCTTTAGTTAAATCCTTGAGCGTAGAATACTTCAGCGGCTCAAAAGGTAGACCACCCAAAGCCCGTAGTACCAAATTCAAATTCCACGAAGGACACAGGGCACGGACCGGAGGTCTCAGGTGTTTGACACCTTTCAAAAAGTGGACACGCTAGAGGTGTTCCATCCAAACGCCCAATGAGCAAACCAAGGGCCGCTACCTGAACCCGAAGAGAATTGTAAGCCAAACCCTTGCCGAGCCCGTTCTGCAGGAAAGAGAGAATCTGAGCCACAGACGCACGATGAGGAGCAATTCCCCCGGAGACACACCAGGAATCAAAAACCTTTCCATATTAGTACCTAAGAAATGGAGGTGGGAGTCTTCCTGGCCTGCAAAAGTGTGGAAATGACTTCCTCTGGATAGCCTCTTTTTCTCAGCCTTCTTCTCTCAAAAGTCAGGCTGCAAGACAGAAGCGATCTGCCTGGTCGAAAAATACGGGACTCTGATGAAGGAGTCGAGGAAGATGTCCCAAACGAATTGAACCGTCCACCACTAGATTCACCAGATCTGCAAACCACAGCCTTCTTGGCCACTGGCGCCACCAGAATCACTGCTCCGCGGTGAACTTCTACTCTCCGTAGAACCTTCCCCACCAGAGGCCATGGGGGAAACACGTAAAGCAGAACATCGTGAGGCCAGGGCAGTACCAGAGCATCTACCCCTTCCGCCCCGTGTTCCCATCTGCGACTGAAAAAGCAGGGCACTTTCGCATTCCTTAGAGTGGCCATTAAGTCGAGGTGGGGAGACCCCCACCTCCCGATCAGAAGTGACATTGCTTCTTCGGATAGCTCCCACTCTCCGGGATCCAATATCTGCCAGCTTAAGAAATCCGCTTGAACATTGTCTACTCCTGCTATGTGAGAAGCCGCCAGACACATGAGGTGACGCTCTGCCCATATCATGAGCTTGTCCGTCTCCCGAGAGACATGTCGACTCTTCGTTCCCCCTTGCCGATTGATGTATGCCACAGTGGTAGCATTGTCTGAGAGGATCCGCACAGACATGCCGCGCACCAAAGGGAGAAATCGTTTCAGGGCGAGATGGACTGCTCAGGTCTCTAGGCGATTGATTGGCCATTTTGCTTGCACTGATGACCAATGGCCCTGTGCCGCCTGAGTTTGACACACCGCCCCCCAACCTGGAGAGACTGGCATCTGTGGTGACGACCACCCATTGGGGGACTTCCAAGTCCACACCACTGAGCAAATGATCCAGACTGAGCCACCAGCCCAGGCTGTTCTTGACCGGATCCGGACGTGGTAAGGGAGCTTGGAACTCCTGAGACACCGGCTTCCAGCGAGAGAGCAATGCCCTCTGCAAAGGTCGCATATGCACAAAAGCCCAGGGTACCAAATCTATGGTGGAGGCCATGGAACCCAGTACTTGAAGATAATCCCACGCCATGGGAAGTATCAGACTCTGGAAATGTTGAATCTTTGAAATGAGATTGAATGCCCTGTCTTGATGCAAGAAAACCTTGCCCACACTGGTGTTGAAAAGAGCTCCCAAGAAATTCAGTATTTGCGACGGCGTAAGACTGCTCTTGGCAAAATTGACCATCCATCAGAGAGAGTTCAGGAGATGCAACACTTTGTCAACTGACTGCTTGCAAAGATCCTGGGACTTCGCCCGAATGAGCCAGTCGTCCAGATAGGGATGAACTAGAACACCCTCCTTCCGTAGAGCCGCTGCCACCACTACCATTACCTTGGTGAAGGTGCGGGGAGCGGTTGCCAGATCGAAGGGCAGGGCCTGAAACTGGTAATGCTGACCCAGAATCTTGAATCAGAGAAACCTCTGATGAGCCTTGTGGATGGGAATATGGAGATAAGCCTCTGTGAGGTCTAAGGATGCCAGGAATTCCCCGATGCGGATCGCCGCTATCACTGAACGTAGAGTTTCCATCTGAAAATGCAGAACCTTTAGGGCTCGATTTACTGGCTTGAGATCTAACATGGGTCTGAAGGCATTGTCCTTTTTGGGAACCATGAAGTAGATGGAATAGTGGCCTTCGCCTTGCTCCTTCAGCAGCACTGGGAGAATGGCTCCAAGGTCGAGTAGCCTGTTGAGCGTCTGACGCACTATTAGCTGTTTCCGCAATGGTCCACAGGGGGAGAACAGGAACCTGTCCCTTAAGGGTCGAGCAAACTCTAAAACATAACCGTGCTTTGGAATATCCAGGACCCACTGATCCGACGTGATTTTGACCCACTCCTCGTAAAACAGGGGGAGTCGTCCCCCAACTCTGGGCGGCAAGGAGTGGACCGGCGACCCTTCATTGGGTTGACTTGGAAGCGGATCCTTGTGGCAAGCCCCCTCGAGGGGATCTGCGGCCACGAAAAGAATGAGACCAAGATGCCTCTCTGCCATCTACTCTCTAACCTCAAACTAAAATACTATATATTCGCCGATGACGTCCAAATCCTTATTCCAATCACTGAATCCCTGCAAAAAACCTGGGCACATTGGAACTGCTGTCTACAATCTATCAATAACCTGCTCACCAGCCTGAACCTTATTCTTAACTCAAATAAAACCGAAATCCTCATCATCTCTCCAGATGAAAACCACAATCTCCTCAACTCACAAAGCGCATCTCAATTCGCCAAAACAATCATCAACCACTCCTCCTCTGTCAGAGACCTTGGGGTTCGACTCGATAACCTATTCAATTTAAAATTGTTCGTCCTCAACACAACTAAAGAATGTTTCTTTAAACTTCAAATTCTCAAAAATCTAAAACCTCTCCTGCATTTCAGTGACTTCAGACTAGTAGTACAGTCTATCATCCTTACAAAATTAGATTATTGCAATTCTCTTCTCTTAGGTCTCCCTGCACTAACCATTAAACCCCTTCAGATGGTACAGAATGCTGCTGCTAGACTACTCACTAACTCAAACAAAAGAGCCCACATTACACCCATACTACAAGGCCTGCACTGGCTCCCTTTAAAATCCAGGATCACCTTCAAAATACTGTTGATGATACACAAGGACATTCACGGCATTGCTCCTCTCAAGCTAAGCTTTCAACTTCGCACTCACACATCTACCAGACCAATCAGAAACGCCTACAAAGGATCTCTTTACGCACCTCCGCTCAAAACCACTTTAAGAAAATGCGCTTTTTCTACAGCCGGGCCCACCCTTTGGAACTCGCTTCCTCCGGAGCTGAGACAAGAACCGTGTCTTCAAACATTCAAGAAACACCTCAAAACTTGGCTGTTCAGACAAGCCTTCCCGGAGGCTCGAGAACATTCGGACACTGGTCAAAGGACATAACAGGACATTAGGGAGACACTGGTCAATGGACTTAACTGAACCGTAGAGAGACTCAACCTCTCTAGCATATCCCCCGATCCGTAGAGAGATTCAACCTCTCTAGCACATTCCCCGATCCTGATTCAATGCCACTCATCCCTCACCCTCCTCGCTCTTCCTTTTCCTCCATCCTCCTCGCTCTTCCTTTCCCCCATCCTTCAACCAGGTCTTCTCAATCCACCTTTCAGCCGGAGCTTCTCAACCCTCTCCTTCCTCATGGCCACCCGATTCCCCTGGGCCCCACCACGCCCATTCTATTCCGCTTACGCACAGCAATATATATCAGTCGCCTTTCTTTATGTATCGCTTGTTTTCCACTGTTTCTGCTGCCCCATTATATTTGTCATTCGTTTTTGACGACCTGTTTATTTATAATCAAATTTTAACTATAATGGTTTTATTTATAATTGCTTATCTATAATTTTTTTTTCTATATTCACCTGTTTTAGTTACAATTGCTTAGTTACAATTATTATTTTCTATATTCACCTGTTATTTAACGATTTGTCGACTTGTTTCAATGTAACGCCATAGCTGCGACTGTTCTGTTTCAATGGAAACCGATATGATTTGATATTTTTATCAAGAATGTCGGTATATAAAAATTCTAAATAAATAAATAAATAAGATTGAGACCTGGTAGAGGGAGGACGTTGAGAAAAAGGTCTTGACTGCGAAAAACGCCGTTGTCCTCTGAAACGGGCCCTAGAGGAAATGAATGTCCGAAAATTCCTCGGACGATCTTCTGGAAGCTTGTGTACTTTATTCTCCCCAAGAGATTTGATAATCTGCTCCAAACAACAATTTACCCTTAAAGGGGAGAGAGCCCAGCTGCGCAGAGGAAAGGTAAGAAATAAAAATTATTCTGCAAACTTTCCTTAAAGATTTGAAAATTTAAGTGGGAACCGCAGGTTCAAGCAGCCTTCATCTGCTGGAGACAGAAGAATACTGATGGGATGCAGAGGGTGCTCATGGGTAATTCCGAGCGCCTCACAAGTTTTTCCTCTGTCTCCATCTGCTGGAATAGGGATATAACCCATGGTCTGGACTGATCCAGGTACGTACAGAGAACATTTGCATTACTCTTCCTTAAGTACATCACTTTGCATTTGTCCACATTAAATTTCATTTGCCATTTGCATGCCCAGGGGCGGATTCCAGGAAAAGATTGGCCCGGGGATTTTCGACAAAACTGGCCCAGGAGATACCCCGTGGTCTGCTGAGTGCGGCTCTGTCGCGGCTGTGCTCGGCAGACCACGTGACCAGAGCGACCGGCCCACCGGGGGATGCCCGATCCACCGATAGGCCAATCCGCCCCTGTGCATGCGCAGTCTCCCAGTTTTGCAATGTCCTCTTGCGACTTCTCACAATCCTCTTGCGATTTAACAACTTTGAATAATTTTGTGTCATCACCTCACTTGTTGTTCCCATTTAGGTCATTTATAAATATATTAAAAAGCAGTGGTCTCTGGGGCACTCCAATATTCACCTTTTTCCACTGGGAAATGGCATGCAAAGGAGGTGGGAGCAGGCAGAGAGGAGAGATCATGAGGAGCAGACTGTTCCAGTTTGGTTCATGCTTAGCTAGGCGCCTTTCTGGGCACCCAAGCGTCCAGATTCACGCCCAGCTGAGCACCTATCTCATTGCCATGCAGTGTGAATAATCAACCATGAAAATATTTGCTATTTTTTTTTGCAGCACAGAGTCATTTGAAATCCAGACCCATTTGCTCACTTACTTTTATGTGCAGATTATCTGAGCAGGTTTTCTGCATGAATGCAGCCGCTTATTACATACGGCCTTACTGCGTTTAAGAACATGCATTTTCTTCATGTGTCCGTGGATCTGTGCGTGCAAATCATTTACATAAATTTATTTTTTTTACATCCCGCGGAACTGCCGGCTTTAGCTGCACTCTGTGATCAAAACCTGTGCTCATAACTAGTGCCTGTTTTGCCGCAAGTCTTATTACATCAGCCACTCTGTCACTAGATATGAACATTTTTAGAAGATGGCTGAACATTTTTAGACGGAGATTTTAGAAATGTGAATGCAACTGGCAGAAGTTAGGGCTGTTCCGTTTGGAGACGAGATGGCTGAGTGGGGATATGATAGAGGTCTATAAAATCATGAGAGGACTAGAATGGGTAAAGATGAAATGGTTATTTACTCTTTCCGATAATACAAGGACTATAGGGCATGCCATGAAGTTAGCTAGTAGCACATTTAAAACAAATTGAAGTAAGGCCTTTTTCACTCAATGCACTATTAAGCTCTTCAATTCATTGCCAGAAGATGTGGTTAAGGAAGTTAACATAGCTGGGTTTAAAAAAGGTTTAGACAAGTTCCTGGATGAGAAGTCCATTAACTATTAAGTTGACTTAGGGCCGGATTTTAATAACTATACGCGGGCGTAGATTTGTGCGCGCAACACGGCGCGCACAAATCTACGCCCAATTGTATAACACGCGTGCGCAGCCATGTGCATGTTATAAAATCCGGGGTCGGCGCGCGCAAGGGGGTGCACACTTATGCACGTTGCGCCCGTCGAGCCCTAGGGAAGCCCTGATGGCTTTCCCCGTTCCCTCCGCTCCCCCCCACTTCCCCTCCCTTCCCCTATCTAACCCGCCCCCCAGACCTACCTAAATCCCCCTACCTTTATTTTGTTACTTGCGTGCGCCGGTACAGCTGCTGTGCCGGAGGCCTCGGTCCTGCCCCTAGACCGGGACCCCGCCCACACCCCTTTTTCAAAGCCCCGGGACATATGTGCGTCCCCGGGCTTGGGCCTGGCGTGCAGGGCTTTTAAAATCTGCCCCTTAGGGAATAGCCACCAGCATTAGTAGCATGAGATTTATTTACTGTTTGGAAATTACCAGGTACTGGTATTCTGGATTGACCATGGTTGGAAACAGGATGTTGGGTTTGATGGACCCTCAATCTGACCCAGTATGGCAACTTCTTATGTTCAGTTCGGCAAAAAATATTCTGTAGTCAAGGAGGCTGGGGGCAGGATTTTGTCACAGCAAAATGGCAGCAGTTACCAGCCAAAAAAGGAAGATGATGCCATTAGAAAAGGGACACCTAGGCTGGTGGTGGTAGTAGTGTTAGTACATTTCAAACAATCCCCCAAGTAGGTAAACAATCTAAAACAAAAATAAATAACTCAGGCTTGGATCCAGCTGGCCTGTAGTAAAATAATAAATGTAGTAAAATACCGTATTTTTCGCTCCATAAGACACACTTTTTTTTTCCCCAAAAAGTGGGGGGACAATGTCTGTGCGTCTTATGGAGCGAATATAATTAAAAAAATGTAATTAACTAGAAACCCCCACTCTCCTGACCCCCCCCCCCAAGACTTGGTGGTCCAGCAGGGGTCCTGGTGGTCCAGCAGGGGTCCTGGGAGCGATCTCCCCCTCTCGGGCATTCGGCTGCCAGTAATCAAAATGGCGCTGGTGGCCTTTTGCCTTTACCATGTGACAGGGGCTACCGATGCCATTGGTCGGCCCCTGTCACATGGTAGGAACAATAGATGGTCCGCACTATTTTTTTTAAGGTGCGTCTTATGGAGCGAAAAATACGGTAATAAATAAATGTAATGAAACATTAGCTTTATACTAAATGAGGCATCAAACATGGGCCTTCACCATAAATGTTATAAGTGAAGCATACTACCCCTTGTCATCATTTGCCAGTCCTTTTGTTTTTTTTAATGTTTTGGGTTTTTTTTAAAGTATCAGCTTTTAATTCTTATTTAATCAGACAAGATGCCAGTGTCAGTTGGAAAAACGAAGTACTTCGTTTATAAGCATGGATTGCATGCAAACAGAGAATTATCATCTAACATGAGGGAACCCCTCAAAAGATTATTATATGTGATCCCATTTTCAGCTCAAGCAAATGCCATCCGGCAAATTAGTTTGCAGTGTTGGCCTGTTCTTTCTATACCTTCTGTGTTTAAAGATCCAGCCATGTTTGTATTTAAACATACCCGGAACTTGAAAAATTATTTGGTACCATCTTATGTTACTAATGATGTTATTTCTCCATCTTCTTCAAACAGTGGTCATTTATTTCTATTTATTTATTTATTTATTTTATATACCGACATTCGATCTCAATTGAGATATCACACCGGTTTACATTCAAGTACTGTAGGTATTTCCCTATCCACAGAGGGCTTACAATCTACGTTTTTTTTTGTACCTGAGGCAATGGAGGGTAAAGTGACTTGCCCAAGGTCACAAGGAAGGACAGCAGGACAGCTCTAACCACTAGGCTATTCCTCCTCCCTGGTCATCTGGGCTTTGTTCAATGTGAGCGTGTATGTGTGACACGCCAACAAGTCATCACCATCACCACATTATTGTTTCCTAACAGGCATTCTCTCTCATTGCATCATACGTTCTATTGTAATTCTAAGTTCATTGGGTACTTCATTACATATCCTTATGGACTTTTATATATTGGTAAAACATCCCAATTTTTCCCACACTAGAATTATTGAACATCGATGCTGCTTAAAGAATAAAGGTATTGCCGCTCCGATTGTCCAACACTGCATGGACTGCAATCATTCTTGTGAATCCTTAAAGTGGGGCATTCTGGACATTATAAAATCTTCCATCTGTAGGGGCAACTGATTTGAAATTACTTCAACTTGAACAGAAATGGATTTACTTACTAAAAATAGTCAGACCACATGGTTTAAATCAAGAGATGGATTGGTCAGTTTTTTAATTAATACCATTCATTCATGTGGATATCTGACATATGGGGTTTGACGATTATTGAAGGATAGATATCATGTGACCATTTTCGCTATTTTGTATGAAAGTTTTTAATCATGAGAATTCATTTCTAACTTTCAGGCCGATACAGTAAGGAGCGGTAGGAAGAGCTGCGTTAGTGCCGGGCGCACCCGCGTTTGCCGCACGCACAGTCCGGCTCATCTACCGCTCGATACTGTATTAAAACCGCATGCAAATTCAAGCCGCGTCCAACACGCATCCAACGCGCGCCCATGAAGCGCAATCCATTTTACTGTATAGGCAAATGACATTTGAAATGACAGGCACCAGGAAGTTGATCCCAACTTTAACCAAAGAAAGCCTAAAAACCTAAAATCCCCTCCTCCCGAAGCGACTCGACATGTAAAATATGTGAATAAGTGTAACCATCTTACTTTTTGTTTCTTTTTCAGCCCTTTCAGCCTTCTCTGCCGTCCTCCGGAGGGGGCAGCCGGCGGCGAAAGCGGCTTCCAGCGGCCCCCGCCGGCGAAGATGGACGAACGCACGCCCGTAGTGCACGGGTGCTCAAGCCACCGAAAGCACATGGACAGGCGTGTGTGACGTACCCTGTGACGTCACGCACGCGAGTTCATGTGCTTTCATTGGCTTGAGCGCCCGTCAATTTGGGCGCTCTAGCCAGCAAAGCGCATGATGTCACGGCCAGTCACTTCGGGAGGAGGGGATATTAGGTTTTACATATTTTACATGTCCAGTCGCTTCGGGAGGAGGGGATTTTAGGTTTTTAGGTTTTCTTTTGGGGGAAAGTTTGCCGCCTACCCTTACCCCTGCCTCTAATACAGGGGTAGGGGTAGGCGGTAAATTAGCAGGTTAAACGCACGGCTAAACTGGTTAAAAAGGTGATAGTCGGGGGCGCGCGTTTTACTGAATTGGGGGGAATAGCTAATCCGATCGTTTACATCTCATATACATGCCGTGGGCGGAAAGGGGTACCCGTTGATTTAAAGAAGCGGTAAGGATGGGTTAAAAGGGATAGTGAATCGCGGGTTGGGCTAACGCGGCAAAATTGTGTGTAGAAAGCGGGTTAGAAGCAGGGTAACCGCGGACGCACTTTACTGTATCGGCCTGTTTGTCAGTCTTGGATGCAGGTCTTCAGAAGAAGACGTCTTTCGAAACATCGATGTTGGGACTTGCTGGCGTTTAAATACAATTTGATAATTGGATCTTTCACCTATCGGAGTGTTGCAAGAATCTTCACAAAAGCTCAGTGCTTCATTTTCCCAACTGACACTGGCATCTTGTCTGATAAATAAGAATTAAAAAAGCTGATCCATTAAAAAAAAAAATTTTTTTTTTTAAAGGATTCACATATTCACTATAAAAACAAAAAAGGGACTGACAAATTGAAGGGGTCTGAACGCTTCAACCTGACAAAGGACTTCATGTACCAGAATTCCCTGCTTCATGACGGGTTTACTTACAGTCTGCAATACAGCTGTAATTAGGACATTGAGAAACTCTCTGTCAGCACATTGCACATTTTCATTTTTTTGGCTTCGCTGTTCTTATTCTCTGATAAGCTTTCACTGCTGTAACCTAGATTAGAACAATGGATGTATTATGTGACGGGCTGTATTACTGCAGACTCGCGAATTCCTTTCCAGAACTGCAAGTCCCAGCAGCCTCTCCTGCAGAACATGGGAGAAGTTTCACGAAAGTTCCAGGGTGTCTAGGGAGGGGGTCAGTAGCCCCTTCAGCCGGAATATGCTCGCTCAGCAATGCTTAGGACGCATGTGTAAAAGATAAGAACTGTAAAGTGCATAAGAGTCTGCTCCTGGAGGGGAGGGGCATGCAGTTGTACTGAGCCGTTGTCTTAGCTGCATCTTGCTGGCAATAAAAGTCTATCTTTACGGATCAGTTGTCTGGGCCTCCTTACTGACTAAAAGAGACGGTAACATTTGGCGAGCCTCAGCCAGGAGGTACCGGGGACGCTATTTTAGCCCCCCCAGTTGGTCCAGGGGATTTTGTGGCGGAGCGATCCCCCAGACTTGCCTGGTGAGTGGCCACCGCTGAGTTCAGTGATCAGGTATCTGAGGGGGTCATTGCACGGAGATCCTCTGAGACCTTTTGGGCTGGTGATCCGGGAAGAAGGCTTTCGTGACGATCGGAAGACCCCCTGCAGGCGAGTATTATGGGAACAGTAGAAGAAGTGAAGAATAGATAAAAGAGTAACCGGTCCATCCCCGAGCGGACCGAGGGGGGCTTTGATCACACCCCGCGCAGTGTTTCAGTAGGAATTCTGTTCCGAAGGCCACGCGCAGAAGAGGAAAAAAATTATAAGTGAAGTGTACAATAGCGGGAAAAGGTTATGATGACAAGGGGTGGCGTACTTGATAACATTTATGAAGCCCCATGTTTGATGCCTCATTTATTATAAAGATGTTTTATTAAAATTTATGAAACAATTTTATTGGTGTTTTTCTGGATTTATACTTGTGTTACACCGTGTTTTCCTTATATTTTTGGTAAAATAATAAATGCCATATGCTGGGGACAGCACAAGCTGGCTGTCCCATTCTCCGAACATCTTGCGGGTGTGGCTTTGATGAGGGAGGGGGCAATGAGGCACATATAAATAATGACGACGAAAATATTAAGTTGGAAAGAATAAACTTTGGTTTTCACGTACAAATGTCCCCAGTGTTTTGTTTTTCTGTGGGGCCGTGGAGGAGTTTGGAACGGCGCGGCCTGCGTTAAGGCCCTGACGTCGGCTTGCCCCATGGCAACGGGAAAACAAGGCCCAATCACGGGCCAGAGGAACGGGCTAAGGCCGATGTCAGCCCGCATCACACGGAGCAAAGGCAGAAACGCGCCGCCTCTGCTGACGGTTTCAGGCAGGCTGTTTGGGGGGGGGGGGGGGGGGGGCACCTACAGGGGCTTTAAGGGAAGCTTCTGGGTATAGGAGGCCGGATATTACCAGGCAGAGCGCGTGCGCTCACGCCACCTGCGAAGGCGCTGCGGGGGCTAGGCCTCGAGAGTTGCCTAGCGACGGCCACCCCCTTTGCAGGCATGCGCGACTAGTCTCCACCTAATACGTCATCAGTCAGAGACAGGCGGGACAAAGCTACGCCCACGTGATAGGGGCTGAAATAATAAAGCGTGTTAGTAAACCTGCCCATTGCTTATCTAGTCTCGCATAAAAGCTTTGCTTCCTTAATAACCTTGAACAATAATATTGCAAATGCGATTTACTAATCCCTGTTCCCAGGCTTTGGTTAAAACTAAAAATGTGTCCCGCGATCTCTGACCAGCCCATTGAATAATAAAGCGGAACACTTCCTGCTTCGGTACCGATTTATATATAGTTGGGAGTGACAGCAACCTGAAGCAGACTTAACCCCAAAGCCTGGCTCCAGCTACATCTTCAGTTTAGCCTCAAAGGGCATTTACCTTTTTTTTTTCTTTTATAATATTTATAATCCGGCCAGAGCGCTTTCCTGATTGCGTCACTTTTCATGCCAAGCTTAACACATTTTGATCGTTACCCTCTGCAACAGGCAGGCGAATAAGAAATAACAGTGTAAAATGACAAGAGTCACGGGGGAAACCTTTACTAACCTTAATATCTGCCGGAGAATCACCCGCCTGGCGCAAATTGGGCACGAAAAGGCTGCCGGGCCCAGTCCATCAGAACCGCTGGTTTTTATCACACGGTGGCTTGCATTCAAAAATCTCTACCGATTTCAGGTTAAAATAAGTCCATCCCCTCCCCCTTTATTTTCTCAGTTCTATGGAACTGGGGTAGGGCTTATTTTTCAGATTTGACATAGATGACATTCATGGTTGGAAGGGCATGGCAAGCTCTTACTGTTTACGGTTTTACTTGCAGACGTCTGTCAGCTGCAGAGTCCGAGACGTATAGGATACGTGCTCTGAAAAGAACAATGCCCGCGCATGACTGAGCGCTGTGTTTTAAAGGGGAAATGTCACATTGTGGGGGCCGAGGTTTTAAAAGCCTCTTAAGAGTCAGAGGCTGTTGGAAGTACAAGGAAAGTCTTTTCAAAGGGCCGTTGCATGCAATTTGTTCACATTTATCCTACTTGGTTACAAATACAGAAACAAAATGTCAGGGCAGATAAATATTACAGCAGGAGCTATGTAGTTTCTGGCTCATTATTCCTGGCTTTTGCAATACCACAGACTCTACTCCTTCTTCTGTGGTCAGTCCATACTTCCTTGATTGAATCCTGTTTTTTTCCTTCTTTTGTGGTCACTGGGAGATTGTTCCATAGATCTAGCATCCTCTCTCTGAAAAAAAAAATAAAAATTCCATATGCTGAATTTGTCTACCCCCATTTAGCCTCCAACATGATCCTATGTTCTAGAATTTCTTTTGCACTGAAAAATTCTTACCTTTTGGGCAGTGTCTATAATGCTGAGGTATAGCAGAGTTGCTTACCTGTAACAGGTGTTCTAAGGACAGTGGGATGTCAGTTCTCACCCATGGGTGATATCACTGGATGGAGCCCAACAAGGAAAACTATTGTCAAAGTTTCTAGAACTTTCACTGAGATTCATTGAGCATGCTCGCGCATGCAGTCCCCTCAGTCTTGTAATATAGAATTCAAGAGAATAAAATAATAAAGGAGAAAAACAAACACGTAGTGGAAACCCAATTCCATGGGGTGGCAGGTGGGTTTCATGAGGACTGACATCCTGCTGTCTTCGGAGAGCATCTGTTACAGGTAATCAATTCTGTTTTCTGATGA
This sequence comes from Rhinatrema bivittatum, assembly GCF_901001135.1. Lineage (NCBI taxonomy): Eukaryota > Metazoa > Chordata > Amphibia > Gymnophiona > Rhinatrematidae > Rhinatrema > Rhinatrema bivittatum. The sequence goes on from NC_042621.1 coordinate 15,282,913, forward strand.
CAAGACGAATGGAAATCTTCACACATGGGTGAATTCCTAGTTACAGGCTCCCCCCCCCCCCCCAACATAAAAGGGGGATCAACAAAACACCACAATAAGTGCCAATGGGTGCAAAACAATCAGTTTTGTTGGTAATGGGGGGGGGGGGGGGGGGAGCCTGAACTAGGTGGGAACAGAGTTGTGTTTTACACCTTAAACAAGTTCTGAAGGATAGATTAGCCAAAGCTGCTGTTGCATCAGCCATCCCTAATGTGATGTGAATGTGTGGAGAGACTACATATTGCAGCTCTGCAGATCACCTCCAGGGGAACTGCTCTCAAATGGGCCACAGATGCTTCCATGGCTCAAACTTAGTGAGCCTTGACATGACCTCTAAGATGCAGTACTGCCTGGTATAACATAAGGAGATGCAATCTGCTAGTCAGTTGGAATGCATCTGTTTGGCAATGGTGATGCCCAACTTATTCCTATCAGAAGAAACAAAAAGTTGGGTGGACTGTCTAAGGGATTCTGTCCACTCCAGATAGAAGAAGTCTAAGGCTGTTTTGCAGTCAAAACTGAGCAGGGCTTGTTCGCCTTGGTGTGAATGGGGCCTGGGAAAGAATGTTGGCAAGAATGATAAACTGGTTAATATGGAATTCCGACACCTATTTAGGTACGAACTTAGGAAGCTTACATAAGACCACCCTGTCATGAAAAATCTTAGTGTAAAGTGGATAAGTCACTAAGACCTGGAGTTTATTGACCCTGTGTGTTGAAGTGACCGCCACCAAAAATATGACCTTCCAAGTCAGATACTTCAGGTCACAGGAGTGCAGAGGCTCAAAGGGAGCTTTCATCAGCTGAATTAACACCATGTTGAGGTCCCAAGAAACAGCGGGAGGCCTTAGGGGGAGGCTTCAACTGAAGCAGACCCCACATGAAATGTTCAACTATAGGCTGTACATAGATGGGAAAAACTTCTATACCACAGTGATAGATGCTAGTTTTACTTAGCTGGACTCTAACAGAGTTGGTCTTCAAACCAGCTTCCAATAGGTGTAGAAATTAGTCAAGAAGTTTTTGTGTGGAGCAGGAGAAAGAAGCAAGGACCTTCTCACACCACATGGAAAACCTCCTCTACTTCAGTCTGTAGGACTTTCTAGTGGAAGGCTTTCTAGAAGCCACTAAGACCCAAGATACATCTCCTGAGAGATCTAGTGGTTGCAATATCAACATCTCAACATCTAGGCTGTGAGCAACAAGGCCTGTAAGTTGGGATGGTGCAACATGCTAAGATCCTGGGTGATGAGATCTGGGGAAGTGCCCAGCCTGATTAGTTTCTGGATGGACATCTCCCTGAGGAGTGGAAATAGAGCTGTCTCGGCCATTGAGGGGCTATGAAGATCATAGTCCCTCTGTCCTCATGAGCTTCAAGAGAGTCTTTGCTACCAGTGGAGCTGGAAGATACGCATACTGGAGACTCTCCCATTGGCAGGCAAAGGCATCAGAGGCTTATTTGTCTGAACAGGGAGCAGAACTGAGGAACCTTCCTGTTCCAAGGTGCTGTAAAGAGATCCAAATCCAGGCTTCCCCAGAAACTAAGATCCGACTTGCAAACCCTTGGTCCACAGACCAGTTGTGGGGTCTGAAGGTGTGACTCAGTCTATCTACTATCACATTCTCCATTCCCATCACAAATCTGAGATACTTTCGGAGTCTTAGGAAGATCTTAATATAAGTGTATGCGTTTTTGAGATCCTGGGACCATAGCCCGTTTTGCAAGAAAGAGATCAAGGTGCCCAGAGAAACCATCTTGAACTTTTCTCTTTTGAGGAATTTGTTCAAGACCCTCATGTCCAGGATGGGTCAGAGTCCCCCAGTTTTCTTTAGTATCAGGAAGTACCAGGAGTAAAATCCCTGCCTTCTTTGCCCTGGTGGAATGGGTTCAATCGCTCTGGCCATTAAAAGTAAGGAAAGCTCCACTATTAGTACTTCCTGATGTGCTACTGGGTCCTAGAATGAGTTTGGGGGAGGGAATTTTGGTAGGGTACCCAATATGTTCAATTTCTACCCCTCATGAATGACGGAGAGATCCCACTGGTCTGAGGTTACACTGGGCCATTGGTTCACAAAGAACAGAAGCCTTCCCCGACCGGCAGATCCATCCTTCTGGGTGTGGGTGACTTGGCTATGTCCCCTGTGATAAGTCAAAATCCCATCCCTGGAGTTGACCGTGTTATAGCTGCCGGCCGCAGGCTCAACTCACATCCTGTCATGCTTGGCTCACTAACTCCAGTACACGCGCGGCGGTGGCCAGTCGTTGCCGCAGCATTCCTCCTGGCTCCCAGTGCTCCACGTGGTGGCTGGGATGCTGCCGACCAGCGTTCCAATCCTGGGCTTCCGTAGGTGTGCACGTGCCATCTGCCCTCCCTTTAAAGGACCAATGGCGGGAACTTGAGGCTCGTCCCTGGCTGATGACATCACAGGCCCGGGATATTTAAGCTTCACCTCCAGCCACCACTAACTGACTTGGCAACGATTCCTTGGTTCCTTTTGGTGCCAGTTCCTTTTCTACGGACCTGTTGTTCCTGCTCTTCGGATCTCCTCGCTTCTCCACCCGGGTTCCTGTCTCAGCGCTTCCCGCTCCTTGGGGCCTGGCTCAGTGCTACTTCACCTGGACTCTTCCTCAGCGCTTCCCGCTCCTCAGGACCGGCACAGTGCTACTTCACCTGGACTCTTCCTCAGCGCTTCCCGCTCCAAGGGGCCTGGCTCAGCACTATGTCACCAGGACTCTCCCTCAACGCTTCCCGCTCCTCGGGGCCTGGCTCAGCACTTCTTCATCTGGACTCTCAGCGCTTCCGCTCCTCGGGGCCTGGCTCAGCGCCTCTATATATGAACCCCTTCCGCAGTGCCCTCTGCTCCTCAGGACTCCCATGACACTTCTACATTGAGGATCTTGCTCCAGTGCTTTTACTCATCAAGACCTGGCTCAGCGTTGTAACTGTACTGGATTGTGTCTCGGTGTCCCTGCTCCTCGGGGCACTTTCCATCGCTTCTACTACAGAAGGTCCTGTCACCGCATTACCGTGTCTCGAGCAGTACCTCTGCCCTGCTACTTTTTGGCACCTGCTACAATGGGTTCCCTGCTCTAGCCCCTATTCAGCATATCACAGTTCAAGTCTCTGCACCTGCACCTCCTCATCTCGAGGCCATTCCCTTGTGGTTCTGCTCTTCACTCTTTGGAGCTGCAGTGGCCTTGCACCCCTTGAGACTCTTTCTCCTTCTCCCTCTGAGAATGCTCCTGTCCTGGATTGTACTTAACATCTCTGACAGTCTCTGCATCCAGTCGCCTGTTCTCTCTGGGACCAGCCACACAGAGGTGCTCCTAAGTCAAGCAGGCCCCAGCACCCAAGGGCTCAACCTGTGGGGAACGAGGGCTGGTACTGGCGAAGTCCCAGCTTGCCTCTGTTCCCAGCCAGCCTCGCCTCCCGATGGTGGGGACTTGTAGGACTCAACCCTTCAGGTAGCATCAACCCCACCTTGGGCCGCCAAGGGTCCATAATCCCTTAACAGATTGCCAAGTCCATGGACCCGGCGGAGGCCTCGGCAGTTCAGGCCAATCCTGGCCTGGCACAGAAGATCATCGAACAGCAAAAGATCCTGGAAACCTTAGCGGCTGCAGAAGAGAATTTAAGTACCCGACTAAACGCCGCCATAGCGGTAACCACAATGTCACCCAGACCCAACACCTCGGCCTCCATGCCAGTCTCACTGCCAACCGTTCCTTTGCCGGCACCTCCTCATCTCTCTGGGAACACCCTGTTGTGCATTGGTTTTCTAAACCAATGTAATATGCATTTCTGCCTGCAACCAGCTTATTTCCCTGACGTGATCACTAAAACCACCTACATCCTCTCTCTCCTGGATGGCAAGGCCTGGGCCTGGGCCTCACTCCTTTGAAAGCATGTGGACCCGGTCCTCCGAGATGTGCCCGGGTTTCTTGCCTTGTTCTGCTCTGTCTTCGACGATCCAGGCAAACACTCCACATCCGGATCCACGCTCCTTCATCTCCAGCAAAGTACCCGGTCCTTAGCTGACTATGTCATAGAGTTCCAGACTCTGGCTTCAGAGCTACATTGGGATCTTGATTGTCTTTGAGCCATCTTTCTGGAGGGATTAAACTCCCGAATCAAAGATGAGTTGGTGGCCCGTGAGTTGCCTTCATCCCTGGACTCTCTAATTGACCTCGCTGGATGGATAGATCGGTGTCTCCAAGAGTGTTCGCAGGAAGTCCAAGCTTCTAAGAAATCTACGGCAAGCTTGCACCGCGCTCGATGCTCTCCTTCCCTTAGGGTGGACTCGGTTCCCCAAAACAAGACTGGAGAGGAGCCCATGCAAATGGGTCGGAGTAAACTCTCACCCGAAGAACAATGTCGACGCCAGTGGTCGGGCCCTGCCTCTACTGCGTAAATTCTGGACATGCGTTGCCCGCCTCTCCCGTGCATCCAGAAAACTCCCGGGCCTAGGTTCGGCAGGAGGACTGCTCCTAGGCCTGACTTCTCCATCTCCTCCATTAACTCTTCCTATTTCAATCAAAGCAGACAATCAAGAGCACTGATTACTGTAACGCCCTTCTACTAGGTCTACCATACACTTCGCTAACACCACTACAAATATTACAAAACACAGCCACTAGAATCTTGACCGGTAAAAGCAAAAGAGAACACATCACAGATACTCTGGAGGAATTACACTGGCTACCCATTGAACAAAGAATTCAGTACAAAACACTATGTACCATACATAAAATAATACATAATGAAAAAGCAGATTGGCTGAACACAGCCCTTCATGTACACGTCCCGAACAGAAACCTGTGATCAGCCAACAAAGCACTTCTTACTATTCCATCAATCAAAACAGCAAGACTAACACAAGTAAGAGAGAGAGCAGTATGCTTTGCAGGACCCATACTATGGAACACCATGCCCTTGGAGTTAAGATTACAAAGTGACAGCAAAACCTTTAGAAAAAATTTAAAAACTTGGCTCTTTAAACAAGCTTATCAAAAAGAGAAAGGAGAATAGTACCCAGGGGAATGCAAGGTACAAACAATTGAACAACCATACACATAACCAAAATCAATCTGTGTGTAATTTTTATTTGTTATTTCAGTTTAAGCTTCATTTTTTTTTCTCGTTCATCAATAAAGGATAAAAGTACAATGATAAAGCTAATCTCATATCCAAAACTGATATAATGAGAAATGGACATGATTTATTACACTTACCAATTAATATTGTTTACAAACTATGTTACTGAATCTTAATGGCACCTGTGTAACTTGATATATTTTAGCATCATTTTTATGTGCCTTACTGTAAACCGTTGTGACAGTATCCACTGAACGACAGTATAAAAAAAACCCCCAAAAAAACAAAAAACACACTTTGAAATGTCTGTATGCCAATGCCAGAAGTCTAAGAAGTAAGATGGGAGAGTTAGAGTGTATAGTAGCAAATGATGAGATTGACATAATTGGCATCACAGAAACTTGGTGGAAGGAGGATAACCAATGGGACAGTGCTATATCAGGGTACAAATTATATTGCAATGATAGGGAGGATCAACTTGGTGGGGGTGTGGCACTTTATGTCCGGGAGGGTATAGAGTCCAACAGGATAAAGATCATACAAGAGACTAAATGCTCAGTAGAATCTATATAGGTAGAAATCCCATGTGTGTTGGGTAAGAGTATAGTGATAGGAGTATACTACAGTCCACCTGGACAAAATGGTCAGACAGATGATGAAATGCTAAGAGAAATCAGGGAAGCAAACCAATTTAGCAGTGCAATAATAATGGGAGATTTCAATTACCCCAATATTGACTGGGTAAATGTAACATCAGGACTTGCTAGAGACATAAAGTTCCTGGATGTAATAATGATTGCTTCATGGAGCAATTGGTTCAGGAACCAACAAGAGAGGGAGCTATTTTAGATTTAATTCTTAGTGGAATGCAGGATTTGGTGAGAGAGGTAACGGTGGTGGGGCCACTTGGCAACAGTGATCATAACATGATCAAATTTAAACTAATAACTGGAAGGGGGACAATAAGTAAATCAGCAGCTCTAACACTAAACTTTCAAAAGGGAAACTTTGATAAAATGAGGAAAATTGTTAGAAAAAAATTGAAAGGTGCAGCTGCAAAGGTTAAAAGTGTTCAACAGGCTTGGACATTGTTTAAAATTACAATCCTAGAGGCGCAGTCCATATGTATTCCATGCATGAAGAAAGGTGGAAGGAAGGCAAAACGATTATCATCATTTATTTATTTATTTAGTATTCATTTATATACCGGTTTACATTATAACAAACCAGTTACATTTAAATCCATAACAGTATAACAAAAAAAAATTGAATTGGAACAATAACTTAGTAATAGTCAATAAATACATTATATATTAGAAATATGACTGTATACAAATCTTGTAGTGGGACGGTTGATACCATGATCCATGGTTAAAGGTGAGGTGAAAGAGGCTATTTTAGCCAAAAAAACATCCTTCAAAAATTGGAAGAAGGATCCATCTGAAGAAAATAGGATAAAACATAAGCATTGTCAAGTTAAGTATAAAACATTGATAAGACAGGCAAAGAGAGAATTTGAAATGAAGTTGGCCATAGAGGCAAAAACTCATAATAACATTTTTTTAAAATATATCCAAAGCAAGAAACCTGTGAGGGAGTCTGTTGGACCATTAGATGACCGAGGGGTTAAAGGGGCTCTTAGGGAAGATAAGGTCAATGCAGAAAAACTAAATGAATTCTTTGCTTCCGTGTTTACTAATGAGGATGTTGGGGAGATACCAGTTCCGGAGATGGTTTTCAGGGGTGATGAGTCAGACGAACTGAACGAAATCACTATGAATCTGGAAGATGTAGTAGGCCAGATTGACAAACTAAAGAGTAGCAAATCACCTGGACCAGATGGTATGCATCCTAGGGGACTGAAGGAACTCAAAAATGAAATTTCTGATCTATTAGTTAAAATTTGTACCTATCATTAAAATCATCCATTGTACCTGAAGACTGGAGGGTGGCCAATGTAACCCCAATATTTAAAAAAGGCTCCAGGGGCGATCCGGGTAACTATAGACCAGTGAGCCTAACTTCAGTGCTGGGAAAAATAGTGGAAACTATTCTCAAGATCAAAATCGTAGAGCATATAGAAAGACATGATTTAATGGAACACAGTCAACACGGATTTACCCAAGGGAAGTCTTGCCTAACAAATCTGCTTCATTTTTTTGAAGGGGTTAATAAACATGTGGATAAAGGTGAACTGGTAGATGTAGTGTATTTGGATTTTCAGAAGGCGTTTGACAAAGTCCCTCATGAGAGGCTTCTACGAAAACTAAATAGTCATAGGATAGGAGGCGATATCCTTTTGTGGATTACAAACTGGTTAAAAGACAGGAAACAGAGAGTAGGATTAAATGGTCAATTTTCTCAGTGGAAAAGGGTAAACAGTGGAGTGCCTCAGGGATCTGTATTTGGACCGGTGCTTTTCAATATATATATAAATGATCTGGAAAGGAATACGATGAGTGAGGTTATCAAATTTGCAAATGATACAAAATTATTCAGAGTAGTTAAATCACAAGCAGACAGTGATACATTACAGGAGGACCTTGCAAGACTGGAAGATTGGGTATCCAAATGGCAGATGAAATTTAATGTGGACAAGTGCAAGGTGTTGCATATAGGGAAAAATAGCCCTTGCTGTAGTTACACTATGTTAGGTTCTATATTAGGAGCTACCACCCAGGAAAAAGATCTAGGAATCATAGTGGATAATACTATAAAATCGTCGGCTCAGTGTGCTGCAGCAGTCAAAAAAGCAAACAGAATGTTAGGAATTATTAGGAAGGGAATGGTTAATAAAATGGAAAATGTCATAATGCCTCTATATCGCTCCATGGTGAGACCGCACCTTGAATACTGTGTACAATTCTGGTCGCCGCATCTCAAAAAAGATATAGTTGCGATGGAGAAGGTACAGAGAAGGGCAACCAAAATGATAAAGGGGATGGAACAGCTCCCCTATGAGGAAAGGTTGAAGAGGTTAGGGCTGTTCAGCTTGGAGAAGAGACAGCTGAGGGGGGATATGATAGAGGTCTTTAAGATCATGAGAGGTCTTGAACGAGTAGATGTGACTCGGTTATTTACACTTTCGAATAATAGAAGGACTAGGGGGCATTCCATAAAGTTAGCAAGTAGCACATTTAAGACTAATTGGAGAAAATTCTTTTTCACTCAATGCACAATAAAGCTCTGGAATTTGTTGCCAGAGGATATGGTTAGTGCAGTTAGTGTAGCTGGGTTCAAAAAGGTTTGGATAAGTTCTTGGAGGAGAAGTCCATTAACGGCTATTAATTAAGTTTACTTAGGGAATAGCCACTGCTATTAATTGCATCAATGGCATGGGATCTTCTTAGTGTTTGGATAATTGCCAGGTTCTTGTGGCCTGGTTTGGCTTCTGTTGGAAACAGGATGCTGGGCTTGATGGACCCTTGGTCTGACCCAGCATTGCAATTTCTTATGTTCTTACGTTAAAATAAATAAATAAATACCTTGGCTCTTGTGGATTCAGGAGCTGGAGATAATTTTATTTTGAAGCAACTGTCAGAACACCTTCGGATACCCACCATGCACACCCCAATGCATCTGCTTCTTTCATCTATCCACGGAGAACCCTTGCCCGGACGGGTCGCCCATGTTACGACTCCACTCCATCTGCGAACTGGATTCCTGCATGTGGAGTCCATCTCCTTTCATGTTTTAAGCAAAGCTAGACACCTGATGGTCCTGGGCTTGCCATGGCTACAAAAGCACTCTCCCTAGTTTGACTGGGCCACAGTGCAACTCTCTCGCTGGGGACCCTTCTGTCATTCCAGCTGTCTGGAGCCTGCCTCGACCCGGCTTTGCCTTAATACCTCACTTCTTCTTTTCGGCCTTCTCCTCAATATTCGGCCTTTGCAGATGTCTTCTCCAAGAAGGCCACTGACACCCTGCCTTGGCACCGAGTCTCCAATTGCGCTATAAATCTGCTGCCCAATACCGAGCTGCCTCGGGGCAGGATTTACCCGCTGTCCCTCACCGAGACACAGGCCATATCAGCATACATCTGCGAGTACCTGGCCAAAGGATTCATCCAACCCTCCGCCGGAGCCGGTTTTATTTTGTTGGGAAGAAAGACATTTGCTCTGTCGCTGCATCGACTACTGGGCCTTGAACGAGATCACTCAGAAGGACCGTTATCCTCTTCCCCTCATTTCTGAGCTTTTCGATAGACTCCAAGAGGCGAAAACTTTTTCCAAACTGGACCTCAGAGGAGCCTATAACCTGGTTCGTATCCGCGAGGGAGACGAGTGAAAGACAGCTTTTAATACGAGAAACGACCTCTACGAATATCTTGTGATGCCGTTTGGCCTTTGCAACGCCCCAGCTGTCTTACAGAACTTAATGAACGAGGTCTTTAGAGATATGTTATACCATTGCGTCATGGTGAATCTCGACAACATCCTAATTTTTTCCAAAGATCTGTAAAGCCACCTTCAAGAAGGTGCCTGTGTCCTCCAACATCTCAGAGAAAACCAGCTTTACGTGAAGCTAGAAAAATGTTCCTTTGAGCAGGAGACTGTACCCTTCTTTGGATACATCGTCTCGAGTCAAGGCTTCAGAATGGACCCTCAGAAGCTAAAAAGCATCCAGAATTGGCCTCAGCCCACAGGTCTTCGGGCTCTACAAAAGTTTCTTGGCTTTGCCAATTATTATTGTTCCTTCATCCATCACTACTCCACTCTGACCGCACCTCTTACCGCCATGACTTGCAAGGGATCCAATCCCTCTCACTGGTCGCCTGAGGCCGTAATGGCTTTTCAAGACCTCAAAACTGCCTTCCGCCGTGAGCCATGCCTCTGACATCCCTGATCCCAGATATCCATTTATTGTTGAGGTTGACGCCTCCGACAAGGGAGTTGGGGTGGTCTTAAGCCAGTACTCTGCCAATCAAACGTTACACCCATGCTCCTTTTTTTCCAGAAGTTTTTCTCCTGCTGAGCGAAACTACGCTATAGGAGACAAGGAGCTCCTGGCTATTAAATTAGCCTTCGAAGAGTGGTGCCCCTGGCTCGAGGGAGCTCAGCACCAAATCACAGTGTACACCGATCACAAGAACCTTGAGTACCTGCACCGGGCTCAACACTTGAATCACCTTCAGGCTTGCTGGGCCCTCTTTTTCACCCGATATAACTTTCTGCTGCGCTACCATCCAGCCAATAAGAACTGCCGGGCTGATGCTCTCTCAAGGCCCTTTGTCCCAGAGGATGTTCCGGACCCTCCTTGGCACATTATAGACCCTGCAAAGGTCATCCTGGCAGCCACTTACCCGGTTCCAGCTGGGAAGATGGTGGTCCCGTGCCAGCTGCGCTGGAGAGTATTCCGCTGGACTCACGATTCCCTCACCACAGAGCACCCTGGGCAGTCCAGAACCTTGGCCACCCTCCAGCGATTTTACTGCTGGCCAACCATGAGGAAGGATGCACAGGCCTACTTGGAGTCTTGCCCTACTTGTGCTCGCTACAAAACTCCAGTGGGATGCCCGTGGGGTCTCTTACAACCTCTACCAATCCCTAGTGAGCCATGGACCCACATTGCAACAGACTTTGTCGACCTCCCACCTTCTGGCGGCAACAACACCATCTGGGTCATTGTGGACCGCTTTTCTAAAATGGCCCACTTTGTTGCTCTGCCTGGCCTTCCATTGGCCCCACAGCTCGCTCAGCTATTTATCCGCCATGTTTTCCGGCTCCATGGCCTTCCTAAGCACATCCTGTCTGACTGCGGAGTTCAGTTTATGGCTCGATTTTGGAGGTCCCTCTGTAGGAAATTCGACGTCTCTCTGGATTTCACCTCTGCATATCACCCCCAGGCCAAGTGTAAAGAAACAACAGGACTCTCAAGCAGTTTCTACGTGCCTCTGTCAACCTCCAGCAAAACGATTGGGCAGACCTCCTTCCCTGGGTGGAGTTCGCATTAAATTCTCATCCCTCATCATCCACTGGCTCCTCACCCTTCCAGGTAGTCTACGGACATCAACTTCTTACTCCATTACCATTACCATTGTCCGTTCCTTTGCCAGCGGCTCAGTCTTCCACCCAAGAGTTACATCAGCTCTGGAACAGTACAAAGCAGTTAATATAGTAACAGTAATGACGGCAGAAAAAGACCAAAATGGTCCATCTAGTCTGCCCAGCAAGCTTCCCAAGGTAGTAACTGCTGCTCCGTGCAGGTTACCCCCATGTTTCTCTTAAGGGTAGTAACTGCCGCTCCGTAGAGGTTACCCCCATGTTTCTCTTATTTTATTTATTTATTTAAAAGAATTTATATACTGTCGTTCGTAATTATCTCAATTGTTTACAAAAGAATAAAACAAATTCTTAGATTTTGCTTTTTTATATATTCCCATCCTCTAGCCTTTTAGGGATCCACAGTGTTTATCCCATGCCCCTTTGAAATCCTTCACAGTTTTGGTTTTCACTACTTCCTCCGAAAGGGCATTCCAGGCATCCACCACCCTCTCAGTGAAGAAATATTTTCTGACATTGGTTCTAAGTCTTCCTCCCTGGAGTTTCAAATTGAGACCCCTAGTTCTATTAAATTCTTTTCAATGAAAAAGGTTTGTTGACGACCATGGATCATTAAAACCTTTCAAGTAATTGAAGGTCTGTATCATATCACCCCTGCTCTCCTCCAGGGTATACATATTCAGGTTCTTCAGCCTCTCCTCATAAGTCATTCGATGGAGACCATCCACCATTTTTGTCACCCTTCTCTGTCTCCCCTTGAGCTGTGGCCTTGCACCCCTTGAGACTTTTTCTCCTTCTCCTTCCCAGAGTGCTGCTGTCCTGGACTGTACCTAACCTCTCTGATACTCTCTGCATCTAGTCACCTGCTCTCTCTGGGACCAGCCACACACAAGTGCTCCTAAGTCCAGCCCACCCCGGTACCCAAGGGCTCAACCTGCAGGGAGGGCTGGTACTGGTGAAGTCCCAACTTATTTATTTATTTATTTATTATTTATTTTTAATTTTTATAGACCGACGCTCCTGTATAATATACACATCGCACCGGTGTACAATGAAACAAAACTGTCGCCTCGGGGGCTTACATTTAACAAATAACATTATATCATTATAACGATAACATAGTAATTAACATTTAAACATATATAACCTTTTAAAACAATTAACAGGTAAACATAGAGGAGAATGACGGAAATTAACGGAACATAATTGAACTTAGGGTAGAGTTTTCAGGAACTTATGGATGACATGGGGTCAGAAATGGTCTGAGGCTAATTTGATACGGTAGCTCTTCCTGATCTTAGTTCTCCGGGAACTTGCCTCTGTTCCTGGCCAGCCTTGCCTCCCGATGGGAGAAACAGATCAGGAAGGGTGCATAATATCCTAGAACCATAATATCTATTTGTTGATAAAACCCACCTCCCAAGAGAGATGGAGGTTAAAGAGCATGCAACCGTTTAAGTGAACTGCAGCAGAGAAAAAAAAAGGACAATGTAGCTATGTAACATGAGCCGCCAGCCCAGGAAACCCAGAATGAGATTGAAAAGGTTGCCAGACCCCTTACTATGAAGGCACTTAAATGACCATTGAATAAATGAGCCAGGGTCTCAGTTAAGATATTTGCATGTCACAGCCCTCTGGACTACTGTTGATAACTTGTAGTGAAATATCTCTTTAAATGAAAGGATATAAAAATCCTAAATTACAGAACTATGACTGGAAAAGTCCTACAGTGGAGAATTCTGAATGAGAGAGGGATTTGTGAGAAAAATGTACTGAAAAACAGTCCTAGGAAGCAAACAGATTCCAACCCTGACTAACAAGGGGAGAGAGACCCTTGGGTACCCAGTTCTTAGACAACAGAAAAAAAGACCAGACAGGATGGAAGGGTAAGTGCATATTCTCTTTCATGGTCCTGCCTGGGTCTTGGCCTTTTGCAGGTGACCCATCCAGGCTGGGTAACAGTGAGTGACTGGCCATGAGCTTAGCGGAGCTAAAGTCACTAAAAGCAGAGACTGCAGAGGGCCTGAATCACTGAATGATAAACAAGCCATGTGCCTAGTGGAGCTGTAAACCCAAGCCAGGGAAAATCCTCCTACAATGGAGTAGAACCAATGAACAGGGCCGATCTGGAGGTGGAGTGGTCTCCCAGGAGGCTGTGGACCCCAGCAGCAGGTCAAGCAATCCTGCAGGAGGATGTGGACCCCAGCACCAGATTGAGAAGTCCCCAGGAGGGTTTGAACCCTAGTGGCAGATCAAGTAGTCCCCCAGGAGAGTGTGGACCCAGTGGCAGATCAAGCAATCCTGCAGGAAGGTGTGGACCCCGGTGGTAGTTTGAGCTATCCCCTTTGAGAAAAGGGACCCCAGCAGCAGATTGAGTGGTCCCCCAAGAGGGTGTGGACCCCAGCAGCAGATTGACGAATCCCACAGGAAGGTGTGGACCCCAGCAGCAGATTGAGGAATCCCACAGGAAGGTGTGGACCCCAGTGACAGATTGAGTGGTCCCCCAGGAGGAAGGGAATCCCAGTGGCAGATCCAGAGGTACAGTCGGGTCCCCCAGGAGGGTGTGGACCTCAGCTATAGACCAGGAGGCGGAGTTGGGACCCCAGGAGGGCATGACCTCAGCATTGGCACGGACCCTTCCACGGAGTGGAAGCAGCACTGAGGAGATGGCAGTGGTTAGGTACAACAGACCCCTAAGTGTTATGGTTGAACCAGACTCTGATTGAGGAGAGTCATAGGGAAACAAATTGATGAGTTACTGACCAGGATAGTAAAAAACAATTAAATATCGTCAGCATTTATATGACAGAATAGACCCAAGGTGGATCGAAGATGATAGAGAGGAGCCAAATACACATTGAATAGGACAGCTGATAGAGATTAGAAACCAGAAAGAAATGTCATTAACTATTTTTACCCATTGGATTCTATCAGTGAGATAGGATATAAACAATATCTTAAAGATACCATAGATGCCAATATTAGAGAGATGGTTAAGAAGGGATTTCTTCTTGAGAACAATGATGTAACACTCAAGGTGTTGAATTGGTCCTGGAGAAATCTGGAATCTATTAAGGTTGTGATACATCCTTTTGTGGGTATTTTTAAAAGCTTAAACATGATTGGCCTGCAGTGCCTACAACCTGGTGAACTTTCTGTTTTGGCAAGGCATGGAGGAGCAGGTAATCTTTGTTGAGTTTAGCACCCACCAATTATTTCAAAGAATTTAGGCCCTTTGGTGTGAGGTAAAAGCATGGATGGTGGGACATCTAACTGTCCAATCCCTCAGGAAGGTGTGGACCCCAGTGACAGATTGAGCGGTCCCCCAGGAGGAAGGGAATCCCAGTGGCAGATCCAGAGGTACAGTCGGGTCCCCCAGGAGGGTGTGGACCTCAGCTTTCCTCAGGTACTAACTTATATTGTAAGCCCTCAGAGTCAGAGACCTTACTACTGAACCTTAATTGTAACTTGCCTTGAGCATGGGTTTGGAAAAGGCGAATAATTAAATCCAAGATCCAAATTCAAGCATACCACCTTCACTGGAAGGACATTTTAGAAATTGACTTGTTCCTAATTCTTACGGTACCAATAGTGAATCCAACACCCAGGTCTTATTACCAAGAGATTTTTAATAATGCACACAGCTACCATAAAGGTCTTTTACTGCTGAAATTTACGATGTTATTATGGACAGGACAGCACCCTCCATCTCAGGCCACCTCTCTCTTCCTTTTTCTTATGACCCCTTCCTGGGGCCTCTCCTTCCTACCCCAGTTTCCAGTTCTTGAGCCTCCCAAAATACCTTGAGGCCCCCCTCTCCCCCCACCAATGGCACCTTCCAGGATCTTCTCTTTCCTGCTCCCTTTTCCATGGCCCCTTCCTGGATTCTCTATCTTACCCCATCCTCCATGATTTCCTTCTCAGGTCCCCTCTCTCCCTTTATCCCTCCCTCCTTCCTTTCTATTCCCCATGGCCCCTTCCCAGGTCCTCTCCCTCCCTCCTGTCTGTCTCCCCATGGCCCTTCCTAGGTACTTTCCCTTCCTTCTTCCTACCCCCAATGACACTTCTCACTTTCTCAACAATCCCCCCCCCCCCCATTCCCCAGCAGTTTCATTTTCTCTTCCTATCTTTTTAAAATATTTTTATTCCATCTTCCATTACTCTTCAAAATAGATACCTACAGGGGCTGTTTTATCTCTGGTAGCCTTCTGCTAGATGCAGTTGTCAGACAATTATTATCCTGTGACTGTAATAAACAATACCGGCCTCCTCCCACCCCATCCTGACCCCAGAAATCTCATATTCTCTCTCTCCCCCCAAACCCACCACCCTAACCCAGACAGTTTGTCTCATTTTCTTTCAAATCTTACCCTCTTTCTCAATATTAGGAGTTGAGAGAGACTGCTGGGTTGGCATGGGGGGCTGTGGAAACCCCACCCCTTCCTTCTTCAGCAGTCTGTTTCTCAAGACTCTATTTTTTATCCCTTCCCCTTTTCCTTGCTTCTCTCGTGAAAGATGCATGCCACCGTTTTTCTCTCTTCAGTCTTTGGTCGCCGACACTGAGGCCAAGTCCATCTGTTCCTCTTCCAGTCTCCCGCCTCTCCCTTTATATCTGTTGGTCTGCACACCAGCTAGCACTGTCTCTTCTTCAGTCCCTGTGGCTGCTGATGCAATTCCCACTTCCCTCCTCTTTAGTCTAAGTAACCAGATAGGCAGACTTGCCTCCTCCTTTTTGGCCTGCAAGGCCAGCATGCTGCCTCTTTCTCTCATTGGCTAACGCAGCATGTGAGATGCCCTAATTGGATGATCCAGAGTTCAAAGTGGGTTGGCCATGGCCTACCCGTAGCAATGCCTCTGAGACATGGGGTAAGACTATATGCACTCAGTCTCCTGTAGATCAACCGGTCTGGGTCAGTTGAATAGGCACGGTTTATACTTCAAAGAGCATGTGGCTTGTGAGATGCCAGTTGGCCACTCCTGCACTAGACTTTTAAAGGTTTTACCATTACCCATGTCTATGGTGGGTTTTCTTTAAGATGATTTTAAACAGAATTGGAAGCAAATACTATATTTTATTTGAGTCTTAAGAAGTATCAACTGCAGGACAAATATAATCCACTCCCCATGGGGTCATGATACTCTATAAAAGTTCATTTATTACCTCATTGGCTCCACGCTAGGTGCCAGCCCTCCCACCAACAGGCTCAGCAGAGCTCCTGATTCTCCTTGTTTAATGAAGACTGTAGAAATATTTGGTATCCTCAGTCTAACATGTTTCCATGGCAACAAGCAAGAGCCCTTCAAGATGTTTATCAGCCTCACTGGGTAATAATTGTCTGTCAACTGCATGTAGCAGAAGCCTGCAGAGATAAAACACCAGCTAGGCCCGTATTCCAGCAACTTTGAAAGATATGCTTCTCACTTCATAAGATGTGCCTGTAAGCCCTGCTCCATCAGGATCACCTTCCCAGCTTTGGGGAACACTGGGGCAGCTCTCCCGAGGTGAGGGAGACAGTATCTCAGCCTGTGGGCTGGGGGCAAGATAACCTGCAGAGCCAGAACTGGACCACCTCCATGAAATAATTGACTGTCCATTCCAAGTGTTTTCTCCAAAATAAAAATAGTTTATTTATATTTGTTCAGGACAAAACATTAGAAAAGAGCAAGAGAAGAAACAGAAAAAAACCCACAATCACAGTCCTTATTCAGTATGCTCACTCCAAACTCCAACAGCTTCCGTACTTTCTTCCTCACTGAAAAAGCCACCTTTTCCATTAACACAGTTTCTTTCAGTTGGGCGGATTGCACGAAAATATCAGCCTGTGGGATTTTTTTCAAAACCAACCTATAGGATATCTGTCTGTCTCCCTTGTGTTCTCTCCCTCCAATGTGTGTTTTAACAGTTTCCAAAAGCACGTCAAACTGATCCTTGGGAGGTGTATCATGTGACCTGGAGCATGGCAGAAATGAGCCAAAAAATCTCCAACATAAATTTCACATTTTTCCTAAATAACTTAGGCGAGCCCATCCTATACCAGGGGTGAGCAGAAGTGCAGGCCCTCTTCAATCCATGCTATTGTTTGCCCCCTGCCTCCAAGTTTGGTTTTATATTTGCTGAAATAAAAAGCTAGATAAGCTAGATCACCCCTGTTCTATATAGATATTCACAAAATCTTTCAGAAAAAGATCTCAATGTAATAAAACCTTTTTACCAAAATACAAAAAATCTTTATTACATTCTAATTCCTTTCTGATCAGTATGCTCATGAAACAATCTTTTATAAATAAAAATAAAAGCAAAAAACCCCACTCATACCTCAACTTTGGGATGATGCAATTGTTGCTCAAACAGAAACTTATAAATTACAACTTTCAATTTAAAATATTCCTTACATACATTTTATATATCGTCAAAAGATTTAGATGTGCTTTGATCCACAAACCAAAAAACTCCAAGTCTCTTAATTATTGATAAAGGTTCTCATTAGACTAATGGTTCCAAAATTTAGCAGTCATTGCTGTTGTAATGTTTAAAAAGACCACAAATGCTGGAAAAGGCCCTTTGTTTCATCCTATCCTGGGCCTCTTCAAGGGATGCATCACAGATATTTTATCACAAACGGATTCCAAAGAAACCTTTTTAGCTAAATTGCACTTTATAAATACCAAAGTCCATTATTGCGTTAGTGTGGCGTTCTCCATTTGTAAATACATTCCTTGATATCTTAATTATTCTGCCATGCAATACCACTAAAAATGAATAGAAACATTTCAAACTATTTATGAATTAAATATTCTGAAATTTACCCACAATGAAACTAAAACAAATGTAAAAATTTGTCATGAACTACCTGTATTTTCATGTTCCAATTTATAATCTTAATAAAAACCTGATATATAATCTACTTACATTTATCTATTACCCTATCCAAATATTGAATTAAATAGTTCTGTAACTTAGATTTATAACCCCTATAAACCTTACCTATTAGAAGCATAACCACTGAAACACTAACAAGACATCCAGATGGCACAAAGGGAGCACATACACATCTTCTGAGTATGGAAAGGGTGCAGTTCTTTTCCACTATCATTCCTGGGATTATAATCACAACTGAATACTATGGGATGCCCAGTAAAGATTTGGTTTTGTGATATCTGGTGAAATCTTTGATAAAATGACACAAGGGGCACTCATCCTTGGTCTTTCAGAGAGCCGCTTTAACAGCCAGTCACGTTTCAAAGTTTCATTAAATTGTTGCTTTTATAGTTCCAGTAGTCCCTTTCGTTTTCTGTGCTGCCAGTCACAGGTTTGATATCACCATACTGTACTGCTTTAGTGAGATATATATCTCAAAACAGACATTTCCTTATTGAAAAGAAATATTGATAACTGTAGGCACAAAGTTCATATTCTAAAACCTACCCAGCATTCAGTTCACCAGCCTTTACATTAATGGGGGGCAGAAATGTTTTCAAGGTCACATCTATCAGTTAGAGATGTAGAGTCATCCTTTGCTTCTTGTGGAAATTTGACCATCTCTCTTTCTACTCCCAACAAATCTACAGCTGTAAAATAAGATAGACGACAATTAAGGTTAGTGTTCTCATTCTTTAATGCAGAAAAATGACCTTATAAAGGTGCACCAACGAATAGAAAACGTAAATGCCCTGGAATATGATTATCACCATGTCTAGTAGACATGCATACACAAAATGTACTTTTTGGGCATCTAAACTGCCATTAACTCTACAAAGTATATTAAATATGAGGCTGACATTCATTGCTACTTAGCCAGATAAGTAGGGAATTATCTAAGTGGTGGCTGCTAAATATCCGGCTATGTTCAGAGGTCACCACTTAGCCGTATAAGTACTTATAAGTACTTATACGGCTAAGTAGATATCCGGATATCTAATGGGTAGGAAATGGGCGGATCTATCATAGCTGGATAAGTGCCGATATGTGGACATATCTTCCTACGGTAGATGGATAAGTTAGACCTGCGCTCAATAGCAGGTCTAAACTTAGTCGGATATGAGTTATCTAGCTAAGTGGCGATTTCTATGGAGATATTCAGCAGCATAGCCATAGCCATGCTACTGAATATCCCATATAAGTTAGTTGGATAAGTCTTAGCCAGCTAACTTACATAGCCTGATATCTCTGAATATTGGGCCCTTTATGTTTATCTATTAAAAACATTTTACTCACTAATATCCAAAAAATACTCTGAGCTGTTGCGTCCATCGGTCTCAGATGGCTTCGACCCTTGTGCCTCACCTTTTTCTCTGCTCTCCCTGCTAGCCTTGTGAAGATGGCTACTGCCACGGCTGCAAGCCGCACTCTCCAGAGTCCCCGGAATGGCTATGGCGTTGCCTTCCACCATGTTCTTCCAAGGGCCTCCTAGGGTGCGCGCGTGCTACTGATGACTTTATTCCAGCTATGGTGCAAACCTCGGTGGCATCCCCCTCAAGTGACTTCATGCTATCCGGGTATTTAGCCTGCCCTAACTTGCTAGCTAATCGAGTTAGCAAGGACTGGAACACGGATTGGACTCGTCCGGTCTAAGCTACTCTGCCGCTTCCAGTGCTGCCGCTGGAAGCTCTCTCCCTGCCCTTCGGGGTATTCTCTAACCTGGGTACCCGCTCCTCGGGGGCCCTCTGCTTTATTTCAGGTGCCTTACTGGGATCAGATACTCACTCCTCGAGGGCCTGCTCTCCCTGCCTCGGTGCCTGGAACCATCAACTTCAGCCTGGTGGAATCGCCAACCTTACAACTACCATCTAGTGAGTAATCTAATTCTCAGTCTGTCTCATCTACAGCATTGCCGTGCTGGGAAACCTACACCGGAATCTCCCTATACCAACTTGGTGGGACAGGTTCCCTCTGCCGAGGGTCCCGAGACTGGATCATCTCACTAGTGCCACCTCTGGTGGTACATCTCTGCTGCACAATAAAAGATCTAACTGTGTTTGTGCGTCCTGAGTCTAGCCCAGTACTATGGCTCCCCACGGGGCTCCATCCCATGGGCGTGATCATTTGCCACAATACCCAAGAATCCACCCAAACACCGCTAAACCATAACAGATTGCTAACTCCATGGATTCGGCTCAGCTCACCGATTGGGATGTGCAGCCGGAAAGTATTTGT
This sequence comes from Rhinatrema bivittatum, assembly GCF_901001135.1. Classification (NCBI taxonomy): domain Eukaryota; kingdom Metazoa; phylum Chordata; class Amphibia; order Gymnophiona; family Rhinatrematidae; genus Rhinatrema; species Rhinatrema bivittatum. The sequence continues at coordinate 15,303,204 of NC_042621.1, forward strand.
TGGGTTCGGGATACGTATTCGTCGAGGTCCAGAATCATTGCATTTGGTCAAGGGGGGGAAAGCCCGATCCGTTAATACGTTGAATTCGGCATTCGTTCCTTTTAAATGTAATTAACTACAACCCCTCACTCTCCTGACCCCCCCCTAAGACTTGCCTAAAGTCCCTGGTGGTCCAGTGGGGGTCCTGGATCATCTCCTGCACTCGCACCATTGGCTGCCGGTATTCAAAATGGCGCCAATAACATTTGACCTTACTATGTCACATTGGTGCCATTGGTCGGCCCCTGTCACATGGTAGGGGCAATGGACGGCCGGCGTCAACTTGTGCTCCTACCATGTGATAGGGGCCGACCAATTGCACCGGTAGCCCCTCTGACATAGTAAGGTCAAAGACTATCGGTGCCATTTTGAATACTGGCAGCCGATGGCGTGAGTGCAGGAGATGATCCAGGACCCCTGCTGGATCACAAGGGAATTTAAGCAAGTCTTGGGGGGGTCAGGAGGGTGGGGGGTTTATTCTTTCAGGATTCGTTGCATTCGTGGGGGTTCGCCATACGTTTCGTGAACCCACGAATGCAACAAATAGGGACCTATACGTTGCGGATTGCGCATTCGTTCACAACGAATGCACATCCCTACTCACCGCATTGCAGGCCATTCCAGGCCTGGCCCAGCGAATTTCTGAGCAGCAGAACGTGCTGGAGAATTTGACTGCTGCATTTAACCAGCTATACACACAGATGAACTTACCCACCACCACAGGTAAAGAAGTTACACCGCCAGAAGTGACGGTCAAGACTATTGTACCTCTATCTGCTCCAACACGCTTCTCGGGGAAAGTTTGGAAATGTAGAGGATTTATCAATCAGTGTTGCATGCACTTTTCCCTGCAACCTAATAATTTTCCTACAGCCTATGCCAAGACCACCTACATCTTGTCTTATCTGGACGGAAGAGTGTTGGCTTGGGCCTCTTCGCTGTGGGAGCGCAGTGATCCTATCCTATACAATCTTGCCGGGTTCCTTGAACTGTTCAGATCAGTTTTTGATGACCCTGCCCGGCATACCACTGCAGGATCTTCATTGGTTCACCTGAAGCAAGGTACTAAACCTTTATCAGACTTCGCTATAGAATTCAAGACACTGAATTATATTGGGACTCTAAATGCCTGAGGACCCTCTTTTTGAGGGATTGAACTCTCGTTTGAAAGACGAGCTGGCAGCTCACGAGATGCCTGAGACCTTGGCTGAACTGGTGAAGTTGGCAACAAGGATTGATTGCCGACTTTGTGACATAGTTCAAGAGACCAAGACTCCCAGAAGATCCCTTCCAGGTGAAACTCAAGTTAAGACTACACCCAGGTCTGTTCCTTCGGGTCCAGTTGCTGGCGAAGAAGAACCAATGCAATTAGGCCGCAGTCAGCTCACGTCAAAGGAGAGAAGAACGCGGAAGAAGTTGGAGCTTTGCATGTATTGTGGACAAGCTGGCCATGCTGTTCAAACATGCCCTATATGTCTGGGAGACTGGCAGATCTAAGTCCTGTGGGAGGACTATTCTTAGGTTTTACTGCACCCTCTCCTCCACTCTCTCTTCCTGTATCCTTGATCTGTGGACCCCTAGAATAGCAGACTCTTGCCTAGTAGACTCGGGCAGGAGGCAATTTCATTTTACAACGATTAGTGGAGCACTTGCGAATTCCCACTACCACCACGATGTCTCCACTACTCCTATCTTCAATTTATGGAGAGCCCTTACAGGGCGAAGTGACCCAGCTCACTGAACCAGTGTGTTTACGGACCGGTGCCCTCCATTCTCAAACTATCTCCTTCTTTGTACTAGAGAAGGCCATGCACCCTATAGTACTGGGCTACCATGGCTGCAGCAGCATATGCCTCAATTCAATTGGGCCACTCTGGAACTTTCACGTTGGGGTCCAGATTTCCATAGTAAATGTCTGATGGAGGTCGCTCCTATACCTTGCATGCCAACTACCCCATTGATGCCTGGGTTGCCGCCTCAATATGCATCTTTTCAAGATGTATTTTCCAAAGAAGCTGCAGACATTCTACCGCCACCCAGATCCTACGACTGCGCCATGAATTTGAAGCCTAACACTGAACCACACAAAGGAAGGGTCTACCCTCTCTTCGTGGTAGAAAATAAAGCCATGTCTGAATATATACAGGAGAACCTTCAGAAAGGCTTCATAAGACCCTCCAAGTCTCCTGCCGGCGCAGGCTTCTTCTTTGTGGGGAAGAAGGACGGAACATTGCGTCCATGCATTGACTACAGAGGTCTAAACGAGATCACTGTGAAAAGCTGCTATCTCTTACCACTCATCTCTGAGCTATTTGATAGACTACAGGGAGCCAAGATATTCACCAAGCTTGATCTCAAGGGAGTCTATAATCTAGTTCGCATCTGCTCTGACGATGAATGGAAGACAGCCTTCAATACCCAGGACGGTCACTTTGAGTATTTAGTGATGCCCTTTGGCCTGTGCAATGCTCCGGCTGTCTTCCAAAAGACATTCTGCGTGATCTACTCTACAAATGTGTCGTTGTGTACTTAGATGACATCTTGTTATTTTCCCAAGACATGACCACTTATCTGGAGGATGTCAAAAGAGTGCTGCAAAGACTCCACGAGAATCGCCTATACACCAGGTTGTCTAAGTGCGAGTTTCACAAGGAATCAGTACCTTTCTTAGGGTATTTTGTTTCCAACCAAGGTTTCCAGATGGACCCACAGAAGCTGGAGAGTATTAAGAAATGGACACAACCCACAGGTCTAAAGGCTCTTAGACGATTTCTGGGATTTACCAACTACTACAGAACATTCATCAAGAACTACTCCTCACGAACTGTTCCACTTTCAGCTATGATGAAGAAAGGTGCCAACATCTCCAATTGGCCTACGGAAGCAGTAACAGCTTTTCAGAAACTGAAAGACGCCTTTTCGAGCAAGCCATGCCTCCGACTTGGCCCTTCATCATAGAGGTCGATGCCTCTGATGTCGGCGTAGGGGCCGTGCTAAGCCAGGCCGGTGACTCTAAGACCTTACACACATGATCATTTTTCTCCCGTCGCTTCTCGCCTGCGGAGAAGAACTACGGCATAGGAGATAAAGAACTCCTGGCAATAAAGATGGCATTCAAGGAGTGGAGCCCCTGGCTTGAAGGTGCACAACATCAGATCACAGTCTTTACAGACCATAAAAATCTGGAGTACCTCCGCCACACACAGTGCCTAAACCATAGGCAAGCGAGATGGTCCCTGTTCTTTAACAGATTTGACTTTGTGCTGAAATACCGCTCTGGAGATAAGAACGTCAGAGCAGATGCCCTATCTCACTCATTTCTCTCTGAGGACATCCCCGATGAACCTCAACATATCATTGACCCGAAAAGAGTTATCTTGTCAGCAACTCACCCAGTGCCTGCGGGTAAGACTGTTGTACCCAAGAACCTAAGAAAAAAGCTGTTAGCTTGGGCTTATGACTCTAAACTGGCTGGACACCCTGGTCAACGCAGAACTCTGGCTAAACTGCAGAGTTCTGCAGGTCCACCATGAAGGAAGACACATTCTCCTATGTTGCTTCTTGCTCAAATTGTGCCAGACAGAAACCGCCACCCAGTCGTCCTTGGGACCTACTCCAACCCTTGCCAGTACCAGACAAGCCCTGGACTCACATTGCTACAGACTTTGTGGTAGACTTACCACTCTCAGGAGGAAACAACACTATCTGAGTAACAGTGGATCGTTTCTCAAAGATGGCTCACTTCGTGATGCTCCCTGCCTTGCCCTCAGCATTGGAGCTTGCAAAGCTTTTCATCACTCACATCTTTCGCCTACATGGCATGCCAAAGCACATCGTCTCTGATAGAGAAGCCCAATTTACAGCTAAATTCTGGAAGGCATTATGCAAGACGTTTGATATCTCTCTCGACTTCAGCTCAGCATACAATCCACAGTCTAACGGGCAAACGGAGAGAATGAATAGGACTCTCAAGCAGTTCATTCGTGCCTATGTGGGCACTCGTCAAAATGACTGGGCTGAACTGTTGCCCTGGGCTGAATTCGCCATCAACTCTCATCCAGCAACATCAACTGGATCAACACCATTTGAAGTGGTCTGCAGACTACCAGCCCCACCATTACCACTTCCACTTTCAGTGTTGTCCCCAGCAGCTCAATCTACTGCCAAATATATCCAACAACTATGGACTAAGACCAAAGAGATGCTTCATAAAGCAGGACAACGAGCAAAGAAAGGCTATGATGCTCATCACTGCAAGGCTCCAGAATTTCAGCCTGGTGACAAAGTCTGGTTTTCCACAAAACATCTATGACTCAAGCTACCATCAGTTCGTTTTGCTCCACACTTCATCGGACCCTTTCCCATTCTCCAATGACTAGGTACTCTTACATACAGTCTGAAACTTCCACCAACATTGAAGATTCATAATGCGTTCCATGTCTCACTATTGAAACCACTAATCCTCAGTGAGTTCTCAACCAAGACACCTGAACCTACACCTATTGATGCAGAAGAAGACATCAAATACAAGGTAGATGCTATCCTTGATGTGAGAAAGAGAGGCAGAGTATGGGAATACCTCCTGTCATGGGAGGGTTATGGACCTGAAGAAAACTCTTGGGAACCTTTTGCTAATATCATGGATAAAGAGATGCTTCAGCAATACCATAGAATGCATCCTCAGAAACCTAGACCAGGTAGATGGTCTGGAGGGGGCACTTTGAAGGGGGGTACTGTTGCGTCCATTGGTCTCAGACGGCTTCGACCCTTGTGCCTCACCTTTTTCTCTGTTCTCCCCGCTAGCCTTTGGAAGATGGCTACTGCCGTGTCTGCAAGCCGCACTCTCCGGTGTCCCCAGAACGGCTATGGCATTGCCTCCCGCCATGTTGTCCCAAGGGCCTCCTAGGGTGCACGCGCGCCCTACTCACGTCTTTATTCCAGCTATGGCATGAACTTAGGGGGTGTCCCCCTCAAGTGACGTCACGCCATCCGGGTATTTAGCCTGCCCTAACTTGCTAGCTAATCGAGTTAGCAAGGACTGGAACACGGATTGGACTAAGCTACTCTGCCACTTCCCTGCTGCCTCTGGAAGCTCTCTCCCTGCCCTTCGGGGTATTCTCTAACCTGGGTACCTGCTCCTTGGGGGCCCTCCGCTTTATTTCAGGTGCCTTACTGGGATCAGGTACTCGCTCCTCGAGGACCTGCTCTCCCTGCCTCGGTGCCTGGAACTATCAACTTCAGCCTGGTGGAATCGCCAACCTTACAGCTACCATCTAGTGAGTAATCTAATTCTCAGTCTGTCTCATCTACAGCATTGCCGTGCTGGGAAACCTACACCGGAATCTCCCTATACCAACTTGGTGGGACGGGTTCCCTCTGCCGAGGGTCCCAAGAGTGTTACCTGTTGTTATTACGTGTGTTTTGGTGGATCCTTGGGTGCTGTGGAGATGACCATGCCCACAGGGAGGAGCCCTGTGAGGAGCCACAGCACTGGGCTAGACTCTTTTGCACAAACACACAGGAATAGTTATTTTATTAGACAGCTGATGATAGCCAGCAGGTAGCAGTAGTGAGGCAGTCAGTAGCTAGTTGCAGTCTCAGGGACCTCGGCAGAGGGAGCCCTTCTCTCCTAGATGAAGTCAGGAGGTTCCACAGCAGATCTCCCAGCGAGGAGATACTGTGGATGAGATAGACTGAGAGTTAAAGTACTCACTTAGATATATTGTAGAAGGTACAAGCACTGAGGCAGGGAGAGCAGGCCCTTGAGGAGTGAGTACCTGTTCCCTGTAAGGCACCTGAAATAAAGCAGAGGGCCCCCGAGGAGCGGGTACCCAGGTTAGTAGTTACCCCGAAGGGCAGAGAGAAAGCTTCCCGCGGCAGCACGGAAGCGGCAGAGTAGCGTAGACAGGAACGGATTCGAATCCTTGCTAACTCGGGGAGCTAGCAAATGAATGAAGGTAATAAACCTGGATGGCGTGATGTCAGTATGGGGGAACGCCCTTGAGGTTCACGCCAAGAGTGGCACAAAGACGCTGGTTGCGCGTGCACCCTAGTAGGTACCTGGGAGGAGCAATGGCGGGAGGCAGCACCATAGCCGTTCCAGGGAAGCCAGAGAGGTTGGCTTGTAGGCACGGTGGTAGCCATCTTGCCCAGGTAAGTGGGGATCCGTAGGTGCTCCACTAATTGTTGTAGAATGAAATTGCCTCCTGTGCCGGAGTCCACTAGGGCAAAAGTCTGGTACTCTAAGGGTCCGCAGATCAAGGATACAGGAAGAGAGCAGAGGAGAAGGGGTGGTAAGACCTAAGAAGAGTCCTCCCACAGGACGTAGGTCTGCCAGTTTCCCGGACATATTGAGCAAGTTTGGACAGCATGACCAGCTTGTCAACAGTACATACACAGTCCCAATTTCTTCCGCTTTCTTCTCTCTTTCGAAGTCAGGTGGCTGCGGCCTAACTGCATAGGTTCCTCCTCGCTGGCTGCTGGGACCGAAGGAACAGACCTGGGTGTGGACTTGACTCGAACTTCACCCAGAAGGGGTCTCCTGAGAGTCTTGGTCTCTTGAACCTTGTCACGAAGTCGGCGATCGACCCTAGTTGCGAACTTCACTAGTTCAGCCAAGGTCTCAGGCATCTCGCGAGCGGCAAGTTCGTCTTTCAGATGGGAATCCAGATGGGAATCCACACCTTCAAAGAAGAGAGTCTTCAGGCATCTCGGGTCCCAGGATAATTCAGACGCCAGTGTCTTGAATTCAATAGCAAAGTCAGCTAAGGGTTTGTTCCCTTGCTTCAAGTGAACCAAAGAAGATCCTGCTATGGTATACCGGACAGGATCATCGAAAACTGACTTAAACAGTTTGAGAAATCCTTCAAGGTCATGAAGAATCGGGTCTTACGCTCCCACAGCGAAGAGGCCCAAGACAAGGCTCATCTGTCTAGATACGACAGGATATGTGGTCTTGGCATAGGCTGTGGGAAAGTGACCAGGTTGTAGTGCAAAGTGCATGCAGCACTGGTTAATGAAGACTCTGCATCTCCAAACTTCTCCCGAGAAGCGGGTGGGAGCTGCTAAAGGCACAGTAGTCTTGACCGTCACCTCAGACAGAATAGCTTCTTTACCTGAGGTGGAAGGTGAGTTCATCTGTGTGTGTAGTACATTAAACGTAGCGGTCAGTCCTTCCAGCGCAGTCTGCTGTTCGGAGATCCGCTGAGCCAGGCCTGGAATGGCCTGCAAAACAGTGAGCTGAGCCGGATCCATGGAGTTAGCAATCTGTTGTTATTACGTGTGTTTTGGTGGATCCTTGGGTGCTGTGGGGATGACCACGACCACGGGTGAGGAGCCCCGTGAGGAGCCATAGCACTGGGTTAGACTCATATACACAAACACACAAGAATAGTTCTTTCATTATTTATTTATTTATTTATTTATTTAACAGTTTTATATACCGAAGTTCTGGTAACAGAGTTACTAATCATTTCGGTTTACATTACAACAATTGAATTGACAGTATATAGAATAATGTCTTACAATGAACAAGGTAAATTGAACTTGGAAAAAATAAATAATAATAATAACTTAAATGAACAAGGAGAGTATAATTTAAATACAATATATTTTGAGGAAAAGTGAACATAATTGCTGGTACTGATTTTGTTGAGACTGAAGTCGGCGGTCATGGAGATTCAAAGCTTGGTTATTGGGATTAAGAGAATGCTTGGTTGAACAACCAGGTCTTGAGTCTCTTTTTAAAGGTGGGTGTCGATTGTTCAATTCTAAGGTCAGGAGGGAGGGAGTTCCAAAGTTAAGGGCCAGCGGTGGAAAGAGCTCGTCTACTTAGTGATGTTTTGAGTGGATGGGGGCCCTTAGCATGCCTCTCTGGGCTAATCTCGTCGGACGGGAGGTGATGTGAAGCTGTAAAGGGATGGTGAGGTCAATTGGAGTGGAGTTATTGATGACTTTGTGAATTATTGATGTGGTTTTATAGAGGATTCTATTATTATTAGACATTAATCATATAATCATTAGACAGCTGATGATAGCCAGCAGGTGGCAGTAGTGAGTCAGTCAATAGTTGCAGTCTCAGGGACCTCGGCAGAGCCCTTCTCTCCTAGATGATGTCAGGAGGTTCTGCAGCAGGTCTCCCAATGAGGAGATACTGTGGATGAGATAGACTGAGTGTTACTCACTTAGGTGTTGCTGTTGATATGTGATTCCACCAGATATATTGTAGAAGGCACAAGCACCGAGGCAGGGAGAGCAGGTCCTCGAGGAGCGAGTACCTGTTCCCTGTAAGGCACCTGAAATAAAGCAGAGGGCCCCCAAGGAGCGGGTACCCAGGTTAGTAGTTACCCCGAAGGGCAGAGAGAAAGCTTCCTGCGGCAGCACGGAAGCGGCAGAGTAGTGTAGACAGGAACGTATTTGAGTCCTTGGTGTGACGTCAGTATGAGGGAATGCCCTCAAGGTTCACGCCAAGGGTGGTACAAAGATGTGGGTTGCGCGCGAACCCTAGTAGGAACCTGGGAGGAGCAATGGCGGGAGGCTGCACCATAGCCATTCCAGGGACGCCAGAGAAGTTGGCTTGTAGACGCGGTGGTAGCCATCTTGCCCAGGTAAGCAGGAGGAGCCGAGAATGAGGTGAGGCAAGCGGGGCAAAGCCGTCAAAGACCAACGGACGCAACATTACCTCTGGATCATCTCACTGCTGCCACCTCTGGTGGTACATCTCTGCTATACAATAAAAGATCTAACTGTGTTTGTGTGTCCTGAGTCTAGCCCAGTACTGTGGCTCCCTACGGGGCTCCTCCCCATTGGCGTGCTCATCTGCCACAGTATCCAGGAATTCACCCAAACACCGCTAAACCATAACACAAGCGAGCTAGAGTACAAATAAGTATACAAATATAAAAGTAAAATACAATAGAATATATAAGCAAATACAAAACAAAAGCAGAGTAAATGAAAACATAACTCATTTATGAAACATAATACACAATCAGGCCGATACAGTACAGTGCGCTCTGGAGCGCACTGTTAACCTGCTCTTGGACGCACATTTTCCCTTACCCCTTATTCAGTAAGGGGCGGAAAACGCGCGTCCAACCTGTGGCACCTAATAGCGCCCTCAACATGCCCTGGAACATGCAAATGCATGTTGATGGCCCTATTAGGTATGCCTGCGCGATACAGAAAGTAAAATGTGCAGCCAAGCCGCACATTTTACTTTAAGAAATTAGCGCCTACCCTAGTTTCTGCCGGCACCAGGAAAGTGCACAGAAAAGCAGTAAAAACTGCTTTTCTGTGCACCCTCCGACTTAATATCATGGCGATATTAAGTCGGAGGTCCCGAAGGGTAAAAAAAAAAAAAAAGAAAAAAAATTTAAAATGGGCCGGCAGGTCGAAAACCGGACACTCAATTTTGCTGGCGTCTGGTTTCCGAGCTCGTGGCTATCAGCGGGCTCGAGAACCGACGCCGGCAAAATTGAGCGTCGGCTGTCAAACCCGCTGACAGCCGCCGCTCCGGGCTAAAAGGAGGCACTATGGACGCGCTAGTGTCCCTAGCGCCTCCTTTTGCCTGTTTCTATCGCACCACCTAATTTGAATACTGAATCGCGTGCCCCGGTGAGTGGCCGTTGCGCGCCGGGAGAGCGGGTGTTCGTCCGCTCTCCCGCGGACTTTACTGAATCGGCCTGAATGAAAACAAACAAAACAAAACACTTGAAAATAAAATAAGCAAGCCACTCCAGCCCATAAAAACATTTTAGCCTACAACAAAAATAAAGAGCTTCACTCAGTGGGATAGGCACTTTTCTTTCACATAAACAGAGATGGTCCAACCTTACTAGTTTACATTTGGAACTCTGATTGTGTGTAAGAATTTTATCATAAAATCAAAATGAAGTCCCATTGTGCCCCTGCACAATGTGAAAAATCTTCCAGAGATTTCCTGTGAAATGCAAGGGACATGTAGAGAACGCAATGCAGTAGTTTAGGCCAATATGTAAAGTTTAAAATAAAGATAAATCATTTATCTTTAAATGTGAGCCAATGACTTTTGCCAAAAACCCATAGCTTTAAAAGAAAGTAATGTGGAGAGGAAGATACGAGAAGGCAATAAGTAATGGAGGTAATGTATGGGCATATGCTTGCTTTTTACATTCCAACAGCAGTGTGCAAGCAGCCGAAGGGGTGGCCTATGGGTCAGAGCCGTGGACTGAGAACCGAGGAAACCTGGGGGGGTGGGGGTCAGCCAGCAAGGGTAATGTCTGTTAGAATACAGATAATTGTCTAAGGCATCCCGGTAAATATATTAGCTATAATCGCTATAAATACAAAGTTAAAAATATAAGGGTGAATTTTAAAAGCCCTATGTGCGGTAAATCTGGGAGGTATGTGCGTGGGCTGTGCAGATTTTAAGAGGCTCGCAGCCATGCGTGTGTCTCCTGGCAGGCGCATTGGAAAGGATTTCACAGAAAGGGTGAGTCGGGGGAGGGGCGTTGGCGGGCCGGGACAACGCCACTAAGTCCGAGTCGTGCACAAGTGTGCGCCGGGATCCAACGACCACGTAAGCTGCTGCTGCTGCTGTGGACTGCAGGTAAGTAGAGCAATAAAACAATTTAGGGCAGCCAGCGGGGTTTTAGGGGTCAGGGCCAGCAGGGTTAGGTAGAGGGGTTTAAGAAGTCCGCTCCTTTACAGGGCCGAACTGGGAGGGAACAGGGAAACTGGCCCTAATGCATCGCCGTGCGCATCTTCTAAAATCCCCCCCACTTACGCGCACAAGACGGCATTCGCACACACATTAGCATCAATATAAAATCGTGCGCGCGTGTGCCGGCAAAAACGCGCATGTGCACCCGTGCACGACTCTTAAAATCTACCTTATGGGGGAGCTGCTGAACGGAGAGGAGTGGTTCGCCATTGCCCTTACCGGGAGACTCATTAACAACTTTATTCATCCCTGGAACAGCAGCGGGAATCGGCTGCCCTGACCCGGAAGGAGGTCCCTCGGTCACGTGAGCAGTTCGCGTCTGCTGCTATAAAATCAAGCGGCAGACGCTGGAGTTTGGGAGCTGCTGAACGGAGAGGAGTGGTTCGCCATTGCCCTTACCGGGAGACTCATTAACAACTTTATTCATCCCTGGAACAGCAGCGGGAATCGGCTGCCCTGACCCGGAAGGAGGTCCCTCGGTCACGTGAGCAGTTCGCGTCTGCTGCTATAAAATCAAGCGGCAGACGGCGCACCGCCGCCGTCGGCGCACGCTGCCTAAGCCGCGCGCTCCGTAAGGGGCGCGCGGCTTGGTCCGGCTTAGGCCGGCGAAGGCGCCAGGAAACTTACTCCAGAACGGTGGAAACCGGCTCCAAATCGGCATTCTGAATTAAGAGACTGACTACAGAAGCGTGAGTAAATACCCAGACTCTTTGATAACTCTTATCGTCATAATGCCTCATACTAAACGTAAGGGGAAGGTCAGGCAGGAGACCTCAACACCTGCCAGACCTAATCCCACACAAGCAAAGATAACTGGGTTTTATTCACCATCAGGAGTCTTAACCCCGGAGAGGCCTATTATAGAGGAGGATAAGGAGCAAATATCCCCTCTATCAGGCGAAGTGACTCTTAGTCCCGGGGCTCCAACAGTACCGAATCCCCCTCTGATTGCTGGCTATACCATTGAACCTGGCTTTCTAGACATACGGAAGGCGTTGTTACTAGAAAGTCCTATTGAGGAGGAACAAGGTAAAAAGCCAGTTCTTGCAAGTGTGCTTGAAGGAGCAGCTGGTCCAACGCCAGAGGGAGAGTATAATGTCGGGGGGAAAGTAAAGAGACCCGACGGAAGATCAATGATTGCTGGAGAATTTATTCTTTCCCCAGACGCCGGGAATTCTGACAGACAAGAAAATTCTATGCAAAGGGTTATATCCTCAACTCCTACTTTTGCATTGTCACCTCCTAAACAGGTTTCCCTAGAAATGCTATGGCAGGCAATAACAGCCTTACAGACTAATATTACCAATTTGAGTGTGAATATTAAAGAGATGCAGAATGTGATATTAAATATAAACCCTTTGGTTACAAGTAATAGTGTTACACTAGTAAAAGTTGAAGAAGAACTAAACTCTGTAAAAAAGGTACAGGCTAGCATTATTAAAGGTGAAAATATAATAACTAAGAAAATAGAATCCTTGGAAAATGTAGTACGATATTCAAACCTTAGGATAATAAATTTTCCTAAGTGTAAATTAATTTCAACAGTAGAACAACTAAAAAACTACTTTTCAAGTGTTCTTTCTTTATCAATTGAAGATTTACCTTTAATTGTTAAAGCTTATTTCATAGGTCAGAGTAATCAAAATGGAAATATAAATCAAGATCGGCCTGAGATTACTTTAAATGTCACAGAATTGATCGAGACATCTCTTAGTGCCCAAGTAGAGAAAAGAGGTACCCTTGTGGTAAAATTTTCTCGGTCAGAGGACAGAGATAAAATTCTTAAGCTTTATATGTTAAATAGGACCTCTCTCTACTTGGGCCAGAGGCTCTGGATCTACCCAGACATAGTAAGGGAAACCCAAGCCAGGCGAAAAAAATTTATTACTTTAGCAACTATTGCTAAAACCTTTGGAATACGAACAGTAATAAGATTTCCCTGTAAATGTGTAATGTGGGTAAAGGAGAAAAAATATATATACTATGATCCTGATGATATGGAAAAATTCTTAGAAGAACAGAAGGCCCGGGGAGATGAGGATAGAAGTATTATCCAGTAAACAACTGTTTGGTATAATGTATAAACACCTGATTTAACTTCTGTATTATGTAATGGTACTATTTCTCCTTAGAATGTATGCTCATTAGCAGTTCCCCAATATTGTTTAGTAACTGGGAGGAGTGTTTTGATATATGATGTTAAATAATGTTCTAAGATAATATTAGAATTATGTTAACTCCTTTCCTTGAAAATAATTCCATTGTAATGGTAATTATAAGAAATGTGGTGATTTTATTTCTGTTAATTAAAATCATAAATAAAGAATAAAAAAAAAAAAATCTACCTTATGATGAACTTGCAGATGCATTAGAAAAAGAGGTCTCCTGTGACTCAATGTGCTGATCAGCAGTAATAATCCAAGTTGAAATTTATAAAGCTGTGAAGCTTTCATCAGCAGACTTGCATGTGATAAAATTATTGCCTATAATAGAGCTTGAATGAACTTTTACATAGTTTTTGTGGTGCAAATGGAAAGCTATTAAAAACCCAACTTGACACACATGACCAAGCAAGATAAATTTAGCAACAAAATGCTTAAGTATACATAATATTTGATTCATTGTCTCAGAGACCATATGCTGTATGGTGATTGCATCTTTTTGGTAAAAATATATGCCAAAACACAATCTGTTGCTGGGTTGCAAAGCCAGACTTATGCCAGCTCTTATTTTGGACCGTATTACTTGCTGCTTTCACATTAGCATCGAAATATGAAACACTTGATAAATTAGAAACATGTTAAATTCTGAATCATTGAACCTTCGTAATGCTACAGACTACTGCATAGCTAATGACATCAGAATTTGTTCTCTGTTGGTCTTATATTCACTGCCAAATGATGATGATGTAAGTTACAGGATACTAAGTGATTGGGTTATTGCAGTGTTTGTTGTTTTTGTTTTGTGTCATTTCTCATTTGAAATAACACGAAACATCCATAACATCATTTCAGTTTATTTCTGCATTTTAGTGCATGCCAAAAATGAATTAGTGTGCACCAAAATGCAGAAATGTGCCCCCCGACAGAAAATGGTAAATGAAACAAAAAGAAATGAAAGATTTTCCCATGTACATCCCCACAAAGTGATGCAGTTGCATTTCTGATTAAAAATCAAATTATATACTTACATTTAGATCTCTTAAAATATTAATTGTAATGTAGTAGATCATAGCCCACTTTAGGTTCATCTAGAATTTCAAATCTTATATCTGAATAAAAAAAAAAAAATTAAAAAGGAGGATATTGTTGGAGGAACATGCAGAGCCCCAGCAGTGTATAAATGATCAGTTTGAGAGTTCAGTTTTTAGGAGAGAAAAAAATGAACATCCTAAACTTTGAAGCACAATAGTTATATCATATGTATCACAGTGGGACAGAAAGTGTTTGTGCAACCCAGTGGGTGTAGTTCTTTCTGGTGCCCTTTCTCCATCAGGGAGTTTTAAATGTTTTAGTGTGCATTTGCACCATAAATTTGTTTGTTTTTTTTTTATCCTGTAGTTCCTTTCTATCTGTGATGTTATTGCAGAAAGATATAAAAGCTCATCTTGAAAGGAAACAGAGCAGTTTTTAAACTAGATCATGGTGGAAAGCTGACACGCGCTCAGGAGCGCTTGGATCGGAGTGAGGTATTTTCAAAGGATACTGGCATAATGGGGAATTTAGAATATCCTAAGAGAGAGGTTGTGATAAAGGCAGAAATAGCTCAGGCCTATTTAAATAAAGAGAAGACAGAGATACATCATTCTAAACTATCCATTTCAACTGCTAGGCAGGCTGGGAATCAGAGGTGGACCTAGAGTATTTGGTACCTGGGGCAGATACTTCTTTGGCACACCACAATATATAATTTTAAAATTTCCTAAACATCATTTTATTTCAAAGATTTTAAATACCGTCATTCGTGGTTACATCACAATGGTGTACAATGTCTTTAGATCTTAAAACAGCAAAATAGTAATCTAAAAAACAGATACAAATAAAACATTAAAACATTTAAATATACAAATCAATTGGTATACAGATTTAATTCATACCAAAAATGTTAATCTAGGGGCTAACTGCAAAGGCTTGCTCAAAGAGCCAAGTTTTCAACCCTTTCTTAAATTTCTTGGACCGAGGCCTCCGGAACAGCTGTTGCGCCGGGGGATGGCGTGCCGGTTGGCTGCCCGGAGGCAGGTGTAACTTTCCCAATAAAGGTGAGGGGGTTTTAGATAGGGCTGGGGGGTGGGTTATATAGGGGAAGGTGCAGAGGGGCGGGAGGGAACGGAGGAAGGCGGCGTGGTTCGGCGCACGCAAATTGCACAATTGTGCACCCCCCTTGCGCGTGCCGACCCTGGATTTTATAACATGCGCGCTGCATTTCAACATCTCTTGTATTCTCCTCACCTGGAAGTTGAGATGAACAGAGAGCAATTTCTCCTCGCTGTAATCCAGAAGCTGTGACCATGCCTCAGATGTGACTGGCTGGCTCTGCTAAGTCTGTTTTGCGTTGCGCTTTACTCATCTCATGGTCAGAGATCCTGGTTTCCAGCAGCGGATTTTTTAAGATTCTGCAGCAAGAGCTGGCAAATTCTGTGTCAGATTTTTTTTCAGTTTCTGCTGCACATTTGCATAATTGTGAATGTTAAAATAAATATTTTTTCTTATTTTATAAAAATAAAGTCACTTCCTTACATTTCTTTATCCAGTTAATTTATCTGGTTCTTTATTAGAGGAAAAGTGATCTTAGTGATTAGTGCTGGGCAGCAAGTAGGGGAAGGGATCTGGGGAGAGGGAGAGGGAGAGGGGAACTCAGAGGAGGGAAATGAAGAAAGAATCTCAGGCAGGAGGGGTAGAGAGATAAGGGATGTAGAAGGATAGATGAGGGAATTGGGGAGGAGAAGGAAATGAAATGGGGGGAGGGAGCAGAAAAAGGAGATCTAGGAGGGGTCATCTGGGATCAGGAGAGGAATGATCCATTCACATCACTCACCCCAGCATCAGTCCTTTCTCTCGCTCACATGCCACACTCCTTTCAATCGCTTCACTCACCTCCCCATATTCCTGATCTTGTCACTTACTATCTTTCCACACACACACACCCCTTCCAATCTCATTCACCTCAACCTACCGATTCCCTTCACTCATTCTCCACAGCACCTCTGATCTCCTCACTCACTAACCCCCTGCATCCCTTTAATCTCTGCCCCATTATCTCTTCCAATCCCTTCTTTCCCTTTTGTACCTCCCTCTTCCTCTCCCCACAACTCCTCAGATCCCCTCAATCATTCCTCTTCCTCACTCCTGCACTCCCTCAAACCTCTTATCTACTCCCATCCCTTCCATCAGCTTTACACTAGGAATTCAGTGCAGTGCTTCAGGCCATCTCCTTCTCCTCTTTTACCAGGGGCCAGTGTCACGCTTCGAACCGCACAGGACACCTTAGTGCTGCACCGTTCAAAGTGTGACACTCAGGGCCTGGCAACAAAGGGGGGGGGGGGGGGGAAGGACATGGCCTGAGGTGCGACACTGCAAACAAGCCAGGATCACATCATTTGGGGAGCTGGGAAGAGATACCAGGGCTGCTACTACTGCCACTTCTATTGTCACCGCTCCAGCCCCACTCTCCCATGGTGATTCTGTGGGGGACTGGAGAATATTGTTGGAAGGCTTGGATTTTGTAGCCCTTCCCACCTCTGCAGAATTGTGGGCGACCAAGATCCCTACTCATAGTTAAGTCTATAACTAACTGCCTCTGAAGGGTCAGTACCTCCATCCAGCTTCTAAGAGGCCCAGCTATCCTAATCTAATCTGTTCTATTCTAATTTAATTTAATCTAACTAAACATTTAAATTTCGCTTTTATCCAGAATATCCAAATTCACTGACATTCACAATGCATTTTACTATTTAATTCGATTCAGTTTGAGCACAGAGACAGGCTTCAGCTCTGCTGCATGAATCATCCTAATGAGAGCAGGGGGGGGAAAGGAGATATGCACTGAAACATACGCCTGCAGTTGCAATGGCTATTTGGGAAGGCGAGGCTAGACACTATACTCCAAGTGACTTCATTAACAAATGTGCTGATTGGAAAAGCAAAAGATGATATGCACTAGTGATTATAAGAAATATGCAGCCTTCATTGTAAGCAATAATTAAACAAAACCTGTTAGGAATGCCATTATATCAGGAGTGGTCATTAGAGTATTAGTGCTGCCAGTTGTAACAGTCACTGTAAAAGAGGATGGAATCTAGTTCAGATCAAAGAGAGCTGATGTGTGCATTTTGTGCCCCTCACCATGCCTTCTTCCCATTTTGCGTCTATGTGGGGAAAAGGATTAGTACATCAAGCCATTTGCCTAAGCTCAAATGAAAGGGTGCAGATTTCTTTGCTAATTACATGTGGTCTGTGCTCGATAACATTTGAATTTTATTGCTCAGTCTTCAATGCATTTGGTCGGGGTCTACTATTTGTCCATAAAGCAAATCCTAGAATGCTTAAGGCCTTTCTAGAATGGGCCCAGTTCTGAATAATACTAATTTACCATGACAGACAATCACTTCTGCTCAATGCTTGTTAGCAAAGTTTGGATGTTGCCTCTTTCAATTAGATTGATGTCAGTGATAATGCAGTAGTTTCTACTGAATCTTTCCTAGTAATAAAAATAAAGGGTTGTGGGCATGCTGGTTTAAATTAAATGTGAACTCAACTGGAATGGGGGCAGATTTTTTATTTTTTGATAATCAAAGTCAAAGTGGTACTAGTACAAAAAAGGGTTAGACAAATCCATATCATGTTCAGGTGCAACCAAAGCTGAAATGTTCATGATACAAATGGAATTTTCCAATATTTTCCCAATTCACTTAAAGTCCTATATTCAGTCACAGTCCAGAAAGCAAAGTTAGCCGGATAAGTTTGGAGGCATATTCAACAGTGCAGCCACACTACTGAATGCGGCCGGCTAGCTTAATTAGTTAGCTGGCTAACTCTAGGACAGCTCTTTGACGTACCAGACTTAGTCAGCTAAGTCATCCGGCTAACTCTGAATATATATCGGAGTTAGCCTGTTAACTTAACTGGCTTAACTTATCCGACTGTTTAACGTATTAACCAGCTAGAATTTAGCAGGATAAAGGTTGAATTTACGTTATCCGTCTAAATGGCTTTTGAATATGGACCTCATAGTAATCACATTTTGATAAATCGTCTGCAGATTTTGCACTTTTAGAGTCAAAATACTCAATGATTTCTAGCATCTTCACATCTTTCATAGTTTGAATCTGCATATCCTGAAGATGCAGAACGGATTCTGTTTTTTTCCCCATTGTGTGCATGGATTTGTGCTTTTCATTTCCCTAAGAAAAGTGCAACAACATTTTTGGCTGGTGTCCAAGTTTTCTAAATATTTTCCCACCCCTGTAATGTAGGGCATGGAGCTTCCAGTCCCTTTCTTTAGTGACAAGGCCCTCTCTCTCCCTCCCTTTGGAGAGAGGGAGAGGATCTGGGTTTGAGGTTGAGGGCTTGGGAAGAAGACATGGAGGGAAGGAGAAGAGGAAGAGAAGAGAGAGAGAGGACCTGGAACAGAGGGGGGTTGAAGGAGGTGAGGTAGGCAGAGGATGAGAGGACCTGGGATCAGGGGAGAAGGCTGGAGATAACCCAGAATGGGGGTGAAGGAGAAGGTGATGGAGAGAAAGGGCCTTTTCCTTAGTTACTGCCCTAAGCCCCAGCATCTCTAACATTGGAATCTGCTCCCCTCCTCCGACTATCTTCCGCTTCTCTTCCAATTCATCCCCACCACTCTCACTCTCTTCCAACTTGTACCCCATCACATACCTCCCTTCCCAGCCTGTCCCCACCAGACTCCCCATCTCAATCTGTCCCGACTTTCTTCCATTTCTCCTCTCCCTTTGCTCCACAGCTCACATGACACCATCCCTGGAGCAAATGTTGCTTTCCGGGACCATTTGGCTCTCATTGCGTTTCAGCCACATGGCGCTGGTACTCCTGCAAGCTTCTGGTGCGACTGTGAGAACAGCGTGAATGTGCCGGCACCATGTGGCTCAAACTCACTGAGAGCAAGATGGTGCCAGAAGGCGGCAGCTGTTCCAGAGGTGGTACAAGTGCAGCGGCAAACATCCCAGTAAAGGATAGGGTGGGGGAGAGAATTGAGAGACTAGTGGGGAGGGGATAGGTGGATGGTGAAAGAAAGTTTGTATTGCTGAGGATCCCAGCAGCTCCATTTGCGCTGATTTATCTCGCGTCAGCCCATACAGGCCACCCACGAATTTTGCATTGCACAATAGCACAGAATTCTCCTAGGAGTCCTTACTGAAACTGATTATGCTTTTGTGAATTACATATTCACAGATCCAAACCTGCATTCAAACCGAGGCCCATGAGCTCTGTCCATACTGATAAAAACAAAACAAAACCCTGTCCTCTGAACGACTGCAGCAATCCATGCCTGAAATCAGCTGTCCAATGACCAAGAGTCTTCATGAAGACTGTAGGTAGGCTCCTAATTCAGTCCTATGATTAAAAATGTATTAGAAGGTGTCAAACTATTTTCTGTGTGGACTTTTTTTTTTTTTGCCTACCTATTAAATCCTTTTTATGTGCTTGGGATCAGAGTGCACTACCTTTTCATTTCTAAATAGTATGAATTGAGGTTGACTAATATGAGTGCTATCATGACATTTTTGTCTGTTTAAAAGTATGCATGGGCTGCCACAGGGCGCATAGTTTTAGCTGGATTGAGAGGAGGACTTCCTGAGGGGGGAGGGGGAGAGTATGGGTTTTGGGAAACAATGTGTGCAGGTTTGACTTTCAGATCCGTGCACCTTAATTTCCAACAAAATACTCATCCACAGAAAAACAAAAGCACAAAGTGTGTTGGCACTTTGTACCTTCTGCCAGTTTTTCAAACAGCCCGTGTTCACTTCCAGCTACCCAGTGCAAAGCTTGCGCAGGAAAAGTACCTCTGTATCTGCTGTTTATGAGTGTGGCTGAGGGGTGGGGGAAAGGGGGCACAGTGGTGCACATTTGAAGATTGAATGCACGTGCGCCGTTTTACTCCCTCCCCACCCCCAGCTTATCTATTGGTGGCAGCTCCAGCACTGTGCTCCCTTCTTTGGCAATACTGGCTTTCCCCTCTGGGCCTCGTGCTGGTGGAATTTTGCTGCCACCCCAAAATGTGGCGCTCTAGGCCACTGCCTAGTGTACCTAATGTATTCTTGCTCCAGAGAGAGGTAATTTGCCTTCGCAATCCCTGAGTGGGAACTGAACCTTGGCTTACCCTGGTTCAGGGCCCATTGCTCTGACCACTAGGCTACGACTCCACTCATGGAAGCACAAGCCCTGACCATCAGCTTCGTAAACTGTGACCGACAAGGGAAATGATCAAACAGAAAAGTAGCAATGGTGCAAAGCTTCTCTGAGGAGCAGCAACCAGGGAGGGCTAAACCACAGCTGTTCTTTCCATTTCCATAAAATAGGAGGTTTGTAACCTATCATTAAAATCATTCGTTGTATCTGAAGATTGGAAGATGGCCAGTGTAACCCCAATATTTAAAAAGGGATCCAGGGTGATCCAGTGAGCCTGACTTCAGTGTCGGGAAAAATCGTGGAAACTGTTATAAAGAATAAAATCACAAAACATTTAGATAGACAGGGTTTGATGGGACTCAGCCAGCATGGATTTACTTAAGGGAAGTCTTGCCTCACAAATCTCCTACATTTTTTTGAAGGGGTTAATAAACATGTGGACAAAGGTGAACTGGTTGATGTAGTGTATTTGGATTTTCAGAAGGCGTTTGACAAAGTCCCTCATGAGAGGCTTCTAAGAAAACTAAAAAGTCATGGGGTAGGAGTTGAAGTCCTTTTGTGTACTGAAAATTGGTTAAAAGACAGGAAACAGAGAGTAAGATTAAATCCTCAGTTTTCACAGTGGAAAAAGGTAAACAGTGGAGTGCCTCAGGGATCTTTATTGGGACCTGTGCTTTTTAATATATTTATAAATGATCTGTAAAAGGAATACGACGATGAGGTGATCAAATTTGCAGATGACATAAAATTATGCAGAGTAGTTAAATCTCAAGCGGATTGTGATGAATTGCAGGAGAACCTCGCAAGACTGGAAGATTGGGCTTCCAAATGGCAGATGAAATGTAACATGGACAAGTGCAAAGTGATACATATAGGAAAAAATAACCCTTGCTGTAATTACACAATGTTAGGTTCTATCTTAGGAATTACCACCCAGGAAAGAGATCTAGGCATCATAGTGGATATTTACATTGAAATTGTCGGCTCAGTGTGCTGTGCCGATCAAAAAAGCAAACAGAATGTTAGAAATTATTAGGAAGGGAGTGAAAAATACAATGGAGGATGTCATAATGCCTCTGTATCACTCCATGGTGAGACCGCACCTTGAATACTGTGTGCAATTTTGGTCTCCGCATCTGAAAAAGGATATAACTGCACTGGAGAAAGTGCAGAGAAGGGCAACCAAAATGATAAGGGGCATGGAACAGTTGCTCTATGAGGAAAGGCTAAAGAAGTTAGGGCTGTTTAGTTTGGAGAAGAGACGACTGAGGAGGGATATGATAGAAGTCTACAAAATCATGAAAGGACTTGAACAAGTTAATGTAAACGGTTATTTATTCTCTCAGATAATAGAAGGACCAGGGGATACTCCATGAAGTTAGCAAGTAGCTCATTTAAAACAAATCAAAGAAAATTCTTTTTCACTCATATAGAAACATAGAAATGACGGCAGAAGAAGACCAAACGGCCCATCCAGTCTGCCCAGCAAGCCCCGCACCCCTCCTTCTTTTCATGCTTATGTTTCTCTTAGTTCTTAGTAACCTTTTGGTTCCACTTCCCCTCCACCCCCACCACCTGCGCAGAGAGCAGTGCTGGAGCTGCATCTAAGTGAAACATCCAGCTCAATTAGTTAGGGGTAGCAACCGCCGCAACAAGCAAGCTACACCCATGCTTATTTGTCTACCCAGACCATGCAATTCAGTCCCCGCTGGCTGTCTGTATATAGATCCACCCCTTCTCATTCCCCCGCTGCCGACGCAGAGAGCCACGCTGGATATGCATCGAAAATGAAGCATCAGTCTTTCTCCCCTGCTGTTGAAGCAGAGAGCTATGCTGGATATGCGTGAAGAATTAGACGTTCTCCCCTGCCGTTGAAGCAGAGAGCTATGCTGGATATGGTTGAAGTGTCAGACTTTCTCCCCTGCCATTGAAGCAGAGAGCTATGCTGGATATGCGTGATGTATCAGTCTTTTTCCCCTGCCTTTGAAGCAGAGAGCTATGCCGGATATGCTTGAAGTGTCAGACTTTCTCCCCTGCCGTTGAAGCAGAGAGCTATGCCGGATATGCTTGAAGTGTCAGACTTTCTCCCCTGCCGTTGAAGCAGAGCTATGCCGGATATGCTTGAAGTGTCAGACTTTCTCCCCTGCCGTTGAAGCAGAGAGCTATGCTGGATATGCTTGAAGTGTCAGACTATCTCCCCTGCCATTGAAGCAGAGAGCTATGCTGGGTATGCTTGAAGTGTCAGACTTTCTCCCCTGCCGTTGAAGCAGAGAGCTATGCTGGATATGGTTGAAGTGTCAGACTTTCTCCCCTGCCGTTGAAGCAGAGAGCTATGCTGGATATGGTTGAAGTGCCAGACTTTCTCCCCTGCCGTTGAAGCAGAGAGCTAAGCTGGGTATGTTTGAAGTATCAGATTTTCTCCCCTGCCGTTGAAGCAGAGAGCTATGCTGAGCGCATAGTTAAACTCTGGGATTCATTGCCAGGGGATGTGGTTTCAGCAGTTAGGGTTACTGGGTTTAAAAAAGGTTTGAATAAGTTCCTAGAGGATAAATCCATAAATTGCTATTATGGTAAATAATTAATTAATAAGCAATTATAGTAGATTGTGATCTATCTAAAGTTTGGGTACTTGCCAGATACATGTGACTTGGATTGGCCAGTTTTGGAAACAGGATGTTGGGCTTGATGGACCCTTGGCCTGACCCAGTATGGCATTTCTTATGTTCTTATGCTCTTATGAGTGGCCAACACCAGTCCTCGAGAGCCACAAACAGGTCAGATTTTAAGGATATCCACAATGAATATATGAGATAAATTAGCATACAATGAAGGCAATTCAGAGAAATCTATCTCATGCATATTGTGGCTATCCTGAAAACCTAGCCTGTATTTAACTCTTGAGGACTGCAGTTGGCCACCCCTGTCATAATGCTTCAGCATCACTGCTGGATTTCTTTCTGGTGCGAGTGTGTGGGAAGGATATAGCATGCTATACTGTATTTAAACTGCTAGGCTATTAATGACAAGAGTGGCTGAAGTAGATAAAACACTGCCCATCAGGGATGTCTTGTGTATATTAAATTATCTTCCAGTCACTGGGGGAGATCTGAAAGATGGACCCTGTGTGTCGTATTTGTGAGTCATCAACCGAGATTTGCCAGCAGCTGAGCAAGTGAGTGAGGAGGAGGAGGAAACTACTCTTTCATGAGACACGATGGCATAGTCATAGTCAGCAAGGTAGAAAAAAAAAATAAAAGAACTATTCCAGAACTGTGAAAATTTTGTAGCTTCGTTAATCTGACTGCCTGTTCATAATAGCATGGCTCAGCCAATTGAGACGATAATGATTATGATTTTCGTGAATGTTGTTATTTTTTTTTTTTTTTTAATATGGTGCACACCGATCCAGGGTCCACTCAGTGTGTGCGCAAATGTGACACTGTTCTACCTAATAAGAATGAGGAGGAAAAGAGAGAAAGCAAAAGGCTAAATGACTAAAAATAAGGCATGGGTGCAAACAGGCAATACACATGTATTTGTTGGGAGTGCTCTGTCCTCTCTGAGGCACTGCTACTTTAGAAGTTCATAAAGAAGGGAAGTTTGATTAGAAACGATTAGACGGAACTCCTACAGGAAGAAGAGAAACAGTAGAGAGAATTGTGCATATGATCCGTGTGCCTTTACCTTCCCTCCTCCTGTCATCTGATCTGTTCTGCATCGCTCTGCCATCGTCACTCTTTGTTCAAGTTATAGCACATTTAGTTAATGTACTGGAAATAAATTGCCTTGGAGAATGACCACTAGAGGGAAGCATTTGCTAAGGTTATGGACAGAAAAGAAGCTCTCTCTTTTTTTTTTTTTTTTCTAATAAACCATTTATGTAGAAAATAAACAGATGCTGCTAGGGGGAACAGCAGTAGGCTTGGTATCCACATATTCATCTGCAGTACCCATGGAGAGTTTTGCTGACAATGGCACTTGTGTGATGGGACCACTGCAACTTACATAGTAGATGATGGCAGGAAACTAAATCCGATTGCCACCCCGCCCCCCCCCCCCCAATCCTGTCTGCCCAGTCTTTCTTTCCACACTGCTGAGGATATTATCCCTGCACCCAGTAATAAAGCATGGCCACTTGTTAAGGTATCACTTCTTATCCAGGATAGTTTATGCACACCACTCGTTATAGGTACATGAACATACGCCCAGTATCACTTCATTCCTAGGTGGAACCACAGAGCTGTTTTCTGAACCTCTAGGTCCCCAGTGTAGTCTGACAGACAGGCCCGGCCATATGAGCACCTGTGTTTCTGCGAGGTCTTCCTGCTTATTACTGTGTTTGCAGTAGGTTGGAAAGAAACCAGCTGCTGGCTCAGTTCTTTGGTTGCAGCTTGCTCCTGTGTTCCATGCTCTGCGCCCTTAACAACTTTCGATATCTCACGATTTATCAGTTTTCTTCATGACTCCATCTCTTTGATGCCCATTTTGGTTTTCCAAAATGTCTCTTCAGGACCATATCTGCCCAGACAATCCTAGCTTGGGGGAATAACAGTGTTATCCAAGTTTATGCGTCTAACCCTGTGTGGTGATTTACTTCGTTGTGAGTAATAAAAGGGAAGCTTTGGGTTTTGTCAGCGTGAAAGCTGTTTGGGGAGAGGCAAAGAAAAACATAAGCGAGGCAGAAGGCTGCCTGATGAAACTACATCCCCCAGAAGCCTTAGCAATCTCTGGAAGTGCTGGCAGCAGGGAAGGGAATGGGGGCGGTGTCTCCCCTACTTGGGAGTAATGGGCCAACCTCTGCATAAAGAGAAGGGAGACGATCAGGCTAGGGCAGGAAGTAGCTGGGGACTCTTCAGCATGGAGGAGGTTGTGGATGAGGAGGAAGAGCCAGAATAGAACCAGTCTAAAGGTTAAGCTTAAGTGTTTTTTTTTAACTGTATTCCAAGGAGGTCACAATGTGTTGATAAAGAGTGTTTCAAGGAAAAGAGTGCCTGCTTAAAACCGAAGTACCAAGAAGGGAAAAGAAAAAGCTGAAACTTTTTGGAAGCTAAGTACTCCTGAGGTAATTCTGCACAAAAAAATTTAAAATTCTGCGCACAAAAACTGAAAATTCTGCGCACAAAAACTGAAAATTCTGCAAAATTCTGCAAACTTTATATTGGTCAAAATAACACAATTTACATGACAGTCTTTAAGTTGGAGGATGTACAGAAAAGCAGATTTTTCTGCTTCTCTGTACACTTCCCTGCTGCCAGCCGAAATTAACGCCTACCTTTGGGCAGGCGTTAATTTCTGAAAGTAAAATGTGAGGCTTGGCTGCACATTTTACTTTCGGAATCGCGCGGGGAATAACTAATAGGCCCAGCAACATGCATTTGCATGTTGCAGGCGCTATTAGTTTCGGGGGGGTTGGCCGCGCATTTTCGACGCGCTATTACCCCTTACTGAATAAGGGGTAAAAATAGCGCGTCGAAAACGCACGGCCAAACGCGGGCTAACAGTGCTCTCCGCCGGAGCGTACTGTACTGTATCGGCCTGTAAGAGAGAAGGAAACTACAGGAAAGCCAGAGTATTTCCAAAAGCTGTTTAGCGGTTTTGTTTAAATACTGGCTTAAGAGACTGTCCTGATCTGTGCTTGTGCCATGCTATATACTCACCTGCAGCCTAATTAAAGGCCTAGATTCATCAAACTGCTATAAATATGGCAGAAATAGCACCCACAATGAAAAAGGGGTGTGGCTAGGGTAACTTTCCAGGTACTGCATGTTAAATTTATTGCACCAGTGATATTTTCACATTGCAAGCTGAGAACAGGCTTTTATTGCATTTTGGGCTAGAGAGAGAGACACACACACACACACACAAAAAGTTAACTATTTATACCACTATAAGAGGGGGCACTAGTAACTCGGGTTGAGGTTTGTGGGGTGGTTTCTAGGGGCCAATTTTTCTTTTTAACACCTCCATAATATTGCTCATAAAGATTTTGAATAGAACCAGTTCCAGGTCTCTAGAAATCACCTTCCTTTCCTCTGAGAACTTAATTTACCATCATACTCTGTTGTTTACTCTTCAATCAGTTTCTAAACCATTCCTCTCTCTTGGAACCCACTCCCAGGCCTGCTCAGTTTATTTATGTGCCTTCTATGCTTATTTATTGATTTATTTGTAGGGTTTTATATACCGTTATTCGGTAGAGCCATCATAACGGTTTACAAATCTGCAATTATCATCCAACATATGCAATTATCTTACAATCAAATGGAGTTAACGTAGTAGTTGGGAATAGTAGGGTTTTGTGAACAATCAACATATTTTCTTAGTCGTTGAATAACAGAATATTGCAGAGAACATGGGACAATATCAATAGTTTTGCTGAAATTCAAATAAACCTCATCTAATACACATTCTTGATTTAATTGTCTAGTCACTCAAAATAAAAAAAAGAAAAGGATCACATTTATTTGACATGGTCTCTTTCTGGTGAAATTATACTGCCTCAGAGTCTGCAACCCATTTGGACTCTAGAAGTTTCACTATCTTTTCCTTCAATGGAATCTCCATTCATTTTTCCACCACAGAGCTCAGACTAACAGGCCTTCTCCTTGTTACCACTTTTATGAAGAAAGGCAACATCTGAACTGCAGTTCCGTGGAACCACTCCAGTTGCTAAAGATCTATTGAATATATCCATCAGCAGACCTGCTAGAACCCTACGAGATCTCTTAATATCTGAAGATGGAACTCATCTGACTCCATAGCTTCATTCACTTGTAATTTTGCTAGTTTCACACAAAGCTATGGAGAAGCACTACTGATTGTTGCCATGAAACGTGTGACATCTAAACCATTACCATATGTACTCCTGCTAAGACTCAGCGGTTCTTCTCCAGTCCAATGAATACTGAACAAAAGTATTTGTTTTGCATTTCTGCTTTTTCCTTGTCACCCTCCAGAGAGTCCTTTTTTTTAGGCTGTAGCTCCTCCTTTTTTATTCCCACTCATCTAGAACCAATAATGGATTTCCGGCACCATGACCCTTCACTCCCAACTACCCAGGGATTTTCCCCCAGTTTTAATAGACCTGCCCTCTCACGGTTCCTAGCCTGGTCATTGTGCAACCCTCCTGATCTGGAAGTTATGCACCAGTGTTTCTTCCGGAACCCTGCACTATGGGATCTATTTCCAGCCACCAGGTGTCACCCTTAATGACCATGTCTCCATTCTTACCAGGAGCTGTGAACGCTGCCTCGGCAGCAGATTTCAGCCGACCTGGGGTGTGGAAGACCCGACTTAGGGAACTTCCCCATGGCGGCACACAACACTGCAGCACACAGATTTGCAGTCTTCCATGTGATATACAATCTGAATTAAACTACTTAAAGTTTTGCAGACTTGTATAGGTCTGGTTGTTCCCAGAAGAGTTACAATTTTTGTTTAGATAAAAGGCCTTTTAATGTTTTTAGTGTGTCTAGCTGTTTTAAGCATTGAGTTAAGCTAATTGTTGATGTTTGTTTTTATTGTGTTTTGTATTTTTGTATTATATATGTTTGGATGTACATTGCTCTAGTAGTTTTTACTTGTTATGTGGTATATACATTTGTCAAATAATTATTTTTTGCTCTTTCTATAGCTCCTTTTAGCTTAACCCATTGTTCTTCCACGTTGTCTACATTATCTCATTCTGTCATTGTCTCCATAACAGACTTCCCTATTTTACTGTAATCCCCTTTTGGTTTGAAAACTCCCTAATACAGGGCTTATATAGTTCCAGGGCCACACTTACTGTCCTGGACCTCTCAGTTTTCTCACCATTCTGTCACTGGGATGTTGGGCTCCAACTGGCAGGGAGGAGGACAGCCTCAGGGGCCCATGGCTTATGGGGGTGGGGACCCTGTTCAGTCCTTTGCTGCTCTTAGTCACTCTTCCAATAGTACTCACAAGTGTGGCTAGCAACAGGCTGGTTCTCAGTTGTAAAACTAAGCGGAAACTTGGAGTGGCATTCAACTATAAATTTACTGCAACTTAAAAAATAGAATCTAGGCCAAAATAGCAAAAATCGTAAAAATTCATAGCAAAATGAAAACTCTGACCCCTAGATTCATCATTATATTTATAGCAGAATGATGAGTCGCAAAACAAAATGAGGCAGGGGGCAATAATGGGCAGCCAGCCGCATCGCAACGGTGTGTTTTCGCCCACCGCGGTGCAGCCACACCGCACATTATCGACCCCATAGAGCCACGGAAAAAGGTGTAGTTATTTCCCGTGGTGCTGCCAGCGATAATGTGAAAAACATTATCGCCCGCAGCGCTGCCGGGAGATAACTCCGCCCAAACCCCGCCCATACCCCTTTCCCCTAATTTTAATAATACCGCACGCGATACCGGCACATCACACAATAAAGAATGACCCTGTGAGTGACACAAACTCCTTCTTCATCTTTAACTTCTGAGTCACTGTCCTAAGTCCCTTCCCAGTGAAAGGAAAGAGACTCTTTTCTCAAAAAATGGACAGGAAGATGGTGGTGGAAAATTACCTCCTTCCTCCTCACAAACAAACAGCCTCTCCAAAAATCAGTCTTACCCCTGAGACACAACATATCCCATTTTTACTGGACAGAGGGCAATGCAACACCCTGACCACTAATTATTCTGCTTTAATTGGGCGGGAACACAGGAGCCAAATCCCACTCTCTTCTGGCAAGGGGGAAAAGTCTTTCTGGAAGGCGAGCAGGTCAATGTGCAACCTACTCTCTTAGGAGTCCTCTCTTTTTCCACAAGTCAGCATCCCCCAGGTCTGTGAAGGTTCTAGCAGGGCTTCAGTACTTGAATTCCCAGTTGTGCAGGTGTGGGACTTACTGGGATCCACCAGCAAAACTCTCTTTCTTCTCCCAAAAAGAAATCTAAACCCAGCCATGCTGCTCTTGCTTAGATAAGGGTACCCAATCTGGGAAAAATAAAATCTTAGGGATAGTCTCCAAAGATGATAAAGATCCCCAGGGTTACTAAGAGGAAATTTAGCAATGTAAAAGCAAAGTACCTCTTACATTACCAAGGTTGATATTTTTTAAATCCAGATCTTTGATTTTTTGTGTGATTCCTCTCTGCCTTGGACAGAGTTAGCTGGATAAGTTATTCAGCTAAGTTAATTCTGCCCTGGAACATCCCCAGTATGCCTCCCATTTATCCAGCTAAATGTTGTCTGGTTAATGATTAAGCCAGATCGCATTTATCCGATTAAAGGGGCTAGATATTCAAACCTTGGGTTTTATCAGGCTAACTCAAATGTTATCCAGACAAACCCCTTTGAATATTGCCTTCTATCTTACTATGATTATTCTTTACATAACAGCTCCTTCTGCTCCTCCTTGACTACTATTCCTATCAAGCCTGAATAGATTATAGCCTTGTATCACTGTACTGCATTCATGGAACTCACTGAACCACATCTCCGTGATGTCAACAATATTTAGGTCTGTTTCTACTATTAGGGCTTGCAGATCTTGAATTTTTTTGCCTAGGCTTTGAACATTTGTGCTCGTAGCCTTCCTTTTTCTCTTTGCCTTGTTGGTACTCCATATAGTCTCATACCTGCTCTCCTTATCTAACCAGTTGCTTAAGGGTAGCCCAGTAAAATCCTCATTTTTGTGTTTTCCTGTCCAGTCTCCATTTGTTTGTTAGAGTGACAGCTTAAATCAGTTTGTGTGATCTGAATCTCTCACATAGGATCCTTTTTCCTCTCGCAGAAAGGTCCAGTCCATCATTACAGCACAGCCTTTGATTGTTTCATATATAGCCACATCCCCATCTACAAACCTCTTATTTGCATCATGCTTTGAGCCACGTATTGAATTTAGTGATATGACAGCATTTCATCTCACTTATTGCGAACAGGTAATATCTCAGAAAATGCTACGGTGTGTCAATTGCCTAAGCTTCTCCCATAGATTTCTGAACCTCTTCTACTATACTGGGTCTATTTCTTGCCAGGTCACTGGTTCCCAAGTGGTCTTTGACATCCACTTCAGAATCCCTTTTCTCGTCTCCTATTATACTAAAAATGTGGTTTGTATATCTACTAGTTGAGGATCTGGATAGGCATTTGAACTTTTCATTTTCCTTCACATATGCCTTCAAGTTCATACATATGACAAGAGTCCCTCAGCAGAAGGAGTTTTCTGTTATAGGATCTTTTGGCAGTGTCTTTGTATACAGTGAGTGTCTTTCATCAACTCTGTTACCATTTCACATGTTTTCTGGAGTATCGCCTGTTTCTGTCCTTATGATATTTGTGTCCTGGTCAGTTTTAAGGACTACACTGACACCAGTTCATTTGTCAATGTAATGTTTATCCTGTGTACTGAGAGGACTGGTAGTGAGTCAGCAGTTTATCTATCACCAAATCATCCATCAAGAGAATGTGCAAAGAACTGAGTGGGTCGGAAATCCATGTCACTTATCTGGCATTTAACCATCATTTTGAACACATTTTTTAACTGGTCAGAAAACTACATTTTTTAAAGCAAGTAATCATAATTCTCAGGTTTAGAATACTGTAGTGAGGGTCCATTTCGGTACAGATATAAAATATTGATTTTATTCTGCATTGAAATGCATAGGAAAAGAAACCTTTACTGGTAAAGGTTTATAAAAAAGCTGGCATGTTTCTCTTTGGAGAGTTTAGAATAATATGCACTAAGGATTCTCTCATCTGGTCCTTGAGAGCTGCAGACATGTCTGGTTTTCTGGATCTCCACAATGACTATTTATCATCAGATTTATTTACACACATTTGGTTTTAGAACAAGACTAATTTGCACAGCTTGAATACCTTGGAAAACAGCCCTCCTTGCCCCA
This sequence comes from Rhinatrema bivittatum, assembly GCF_901001135.1. NCBI lineage: Eukaryota > Metazoa > Chordata > Amphibia > Gymnophiona > Rhinatrematidae > Rhinatrema > Rhinatrema bivittatum. The sequence continues at coordinate 15,334,172 of NC_042621.1, forward strand.
TATCCATCCCCGCACCCCCTCCCCACCCCCTTCCTCAGCTCTATCTCCTTCCCCGCTCCCTCCCTCCCAACCCCCTTTTACCCCCGTCATCATTTGTACATAAGTTCATATATCTACCTAATATTGATAATAAGTTCATATGTTTAGTTAATTTTAATATGGATATCCTAAAAATCCATTTAGTTCAACCAAATTTTATTTTGCTTGTTGACCTTCTATAAAAATGTACTTTCATTTGTTATCTATCTATCCTGCTATCATCGTTCATTGTAATTTCCTTTCACCGTTACCTGTAAACCGACATGATGTGTCCTACGAATGCCGGTATATAAAAAGCTTTAAATAAATAAATAAATACATCTGTCCACAGCCTTCAAGGACCAGAGGTGTGAGCATAGCAAACAATATAACTAGTGGTGCCCTTAATGTTTCTGTGATGGATTTCAGGATTATACGGTATATATAAAAAATGTATACATATCTGAAATATCTAAAAAGTAAGCAGAGTTTCTTTATAAGGCAACAGAATCTTACAAAAGGAAAGAAGAAGCAGATTCATGATCCTGGAAACTGCAGACTTCTAAGTTGCCATGCAATAGTCTTCTTAAAATGACGATCCATTTATAGCTCATACTGTAAGTTATCACTGGACAGCACAATAATAAATTAAACAGAGCATCCAAGCTACTATATTTGTCAACAGAAGCATTTTTGATATAATACCTTAAAGCCTGGAAGGAAACGTTTACATTTGTCACAAATTGATTTGGTGCCATCTAGTGTTTCCACATTATTGTCAATATTGTTTTTTGCAGTTTAATTCATTTGTGAGGCAAGCATGCAGGAGAAGGAACAACTTTTTAGGTCAGTTCATGCTGTCTTTATGAGTAATCAAGAACATGTGAACCCAACAAAGCTTGCTGCATTTGCTTATCCTGTAACTTTTAAAGATATTTGCACAAATCTATAAGGAAGTCAACCCTTCAACCCTGTTGAACACCAACCAAAGTTTGAGTAGTTATAGCTGAGAGCAATGGGTGGTCCAGGATGTGGTCTGCCCTGCTGTTAGAAATCTGGGCTCATCACTATACAGATGTTTAATAAGGGCTATTTTTTGAACAAGGATGTTTTTATCCCACTCATGTTCACAGCTGTTTCACTATAACAATTATACTCATGGAAGCAATTTGCTGCAATTTGTTTTAAATAAATACTATGTCCTAACTGCATTTTTATGAAGAACTATTGCAATGCTCGGTAAATAGTTGGGGAAAAACATTTTTTTTGTCCATCATCTGTCTTCTATGTGATCCTGGTACTCCTTGATTGCGAGGTTTATACTGTGTCTCTCTTCCCCACGCACACCCAAGATTATAAATTGCCCAGAAAATATAAAGCAAGAGTGTCTAAGAATATCTAAGTTGTGTGTGCATGCTAATTTCTCTTGCATTGTTAACTTTTTGCTAGGGTAGTTTTCAAAGCCATTTTCACAGGTAAAACAGTGCTTTGCCTAATGGAAGTGGGCTATTTTCAAAATTGCCCACCTTTATGCGGGTACATTTCTGCAGGTAGCAGCACTACGTGTGCTATTATATTCACCGTAGGGGGGGAGGCATTCTTGGAGACAGAGTTTGGAACTACGCGCATACATTTGAATTTTCTAAAAGTATACACATTTTTAGTGTGAATTTCCCTGCACATGATAACAGGTATAAATGTGGGCAGCTAATTTTCCATGGGGAATTTTTAAAGGAAATGCACACACATACTTTTCTTCTCAGAACTGGCATGAGAAACTATGGGTTAAAAAGTACCCATGAATTTTCCATCATTTGTTAACTAAGGCTGGGAAGAACTAATGAATTGGTTAAATCTGTCTCTTCATCCAAAGATAAAAGAAGTAACCTGCCAGCAGACTGTTTTGGTTTCAAATTTTGGTAGAAAGTGAATCATGGTTCTGGGATGTATGCTATTGCAAATAACATAGATCCAACAAGGCTGTGGTCATTTTCAACAGGGTCAAAGCAGGAAAGCACTCCAAATCCAAGCATAGACATAGTTTATCCTCACTTGATGAAATAACATAACTTAGTCACTTTAATTCCCTTAAGAAATCATACCTAATTGCCCTAAAATATTCTTGTGTGACAGCGTACCAGAAAAGTATGCATATTTAGAAAATTATGGCCAATTTAATGGCTGAAGATAAGAAAATCCGTATCTGACAAATATATTTTTAAATCGAATACATCAGTCCTTGACTCTAAGATCTTTGAGTTACAATGATCCAAAAAAAATGACACGAGTCGAGTGGCACTTACAGACTAACCAATTTATTGAGGCATGAGCTTCGTCTGCAGCTGATTAAGTGAACTCTGTCCTCACCCTCAATAAATTTGTTAGTCTATAAAGTGCCATCTGCCTCGTGTCATTTTTTGCTAACTCAAGGCCTCATTTTCTAAAGTATCGCAGGCCTTTAGGAAATGAGGGGCGGGGGGCGGGCCTGCGCTAGCCGGCAGTTATCGCACTGTCGCAGTGCGATCGCTGCTGGTTTCGCACCCAATAGCGCCACCATAGGAGGTGTAGCTATTGGGAGTGAACGAGGACGTGAAAAGGGCCTAACCTTTTTGTCATCCGCGGCGGCTTTGCGGAGTCGGCCCCGGTGACGCCCACGACTCCTCCTCTTCCGGGGCTGACTCCGCCCCCATTTTGGTATCGCAATCGAAAAGGGACATTTCGCGTGCGAAACGTCCCTTACCGCGTGCAATACATTTAGAAAATAAGGCCCTCAGGCTAACATGGCTATCTCTCTGAATAAATGATCCGAAGTTAACAATGATTTTAAATGATTTTAAATTGAGACCCATTATTCAAATTTACAACATTTTGTTTTAATTTTCCAACGTGCGAGTGTCTTTGGCGAGGCACTGTCAGCGGGAAGAGTGCTGGATATATCCTCTCCTTGGAAAAATATGGGCCGGATTTTAAGACATACGCACGGGTGTACATTTGTGCGTGCAACCCGGCGCACACAAATGTACGACTGATTTTATAACATGTGCGTGCAGCCGCGCATATGTCTTGGCACATGTATAATGATAGAATTCATAATCTTTTCCCATATTAATATTTGTGCCTTATTGTAAACCGTTATGATGGTACCTAACTTTAGTGACGGTATATAAAAGTTTTTAAATAAATAAATAATAAATAAACCCGGGGTTGGCGCACGCAAGGGGGTGCACACTAGTGCACCTTATGCGTGCCGAGCCCTAAGGGAGCCCCGATGGGTTTCCCCGTTCCCTCCACCCCCAGCCCTACCTAAACCCCCCCCAACCTTTATTTTATAAGTTGCGCCTGCCTTCGGGCAGGCGTAGGTTGCGCGCTCCGGCCAATGGCCGGCCTGCGATCCCGGGCACAGTGCCAAATGGCCGCTATGCCTGGAGGTTCCGGCCCTGCCCCCGGACTGCCCGCTCCGCTCCCACCCCACCCCTGGACTGCCCATTTTTTCAAACCCTGGGACTTACATGCGTCCTGGGGCTTTATGTGCACCGTCAGGTCTTTTGAAAATAGGCCCGGCGCGCGTAACCCCCCCTACACATGTAAATCCAGTTAAAAAAAAAAAAAGCTGTCCACCAGCCCGCGGATTGGAAAATGGACGCTCAATATTGCTGGCATCCATTTTCCAAACCTGTGGCTATCAGCGGGTTCGACAACCGATGCCAGTAAAATTAAGTATTGGTTGTCAGACCCTCTGACAGCCGCCGTTTCCACTAATAAGGAGGTGCTAGGGATGCGCTATTTTGCATAGGCTCGGTGATGCATGCAAGCCCTGGGATGCGCATATATCCCAGGGCTTTGAAAAAGGGGCAGGAAGGGGGCGGGGCTGGGGCAGGGCGCCAGTCCGGGGGCAGTTTTGAGTCCTCTGGCACAGCAGCCGTGCCGGGCATGGCGCACCGGCAGCTGGCCGGCGTGCTTAACTCCTGAAATAAAGGTAGGGGGGATTTAGGTAGGACTGGGGGGTGCGTTAGATAGGGGAAGGGATGTAAAGGTGGGGGGGGAGTGGAAGGAAAGTTCCCCGGAACGGGGAAAGCCATCGGGGCTCCCCTAGTGCTCGGCGCACGCAAGGTGCAAAAGTGTGCACCCCCTTGCGCGCACCAATCCTTGATATTATAACATGCGTGCGGCAGCGCGCGCATGTTATAAACTCGGGTGTACTTTTGTGTGCGCTGGGTAGCGTGCACAAATGTACCCCGTGCGCGCTCGTTTAAAAATCTGCCCCATAGATTACAAATCCTTAATTGAGAACTGATGGGTAAGTAGGACAATGAGGAGACCTTGTACAAAAAATGTTGACAAATTATATATTCCATGTATCCTGTAACAACTCAGAAATAATTCAATTCCTAGTTAAAATGGATTCAATGATTGTTTTTGAATTTTTTAAAATGCTTTTCCAGTCATTGATATGTGGCTTGCATAATACACAATTCAATGAAACCCAATATAAAAAGCTCCTTTGTTCATTAATCGAGAAAATGACATAAATATTTTGTTCTTTGATTTTCCTTCTGAAGAAAAGACAACTGAAGTAGAAAATAAGGTTGAAGATTTCATACGGTGCCCTCCTCAGGAAAGCAGTCTCAAAAGCTACAAAATGATCATTCTTACAATGGCATGAGTATCTATACTTATAAAAATAATTGTTTTAGTTATATTCCCTTTTTAATATGTATTTAATTACTCTTTTCTATTTAAAGCCTCTTTTCAATAAAAGACAGTTATATGGGGCAATTGGTTCAGGAGCTGTCTAGAGAGGGAACAACTAATAAACCAAATGGAACTAATAATCAACATTGAAAAAACAGAATTTATACATCTTGAATGAAAAAACATCGAAAGAATTCAAAATCCCATTCGACTTAAAAATGACAAATCAGTAGAGTTAATTGATAAAGCTAGAAACCTAGGAGTAATTATAGACACGGAACTGAGCCTTAAGCAACACATATTAATAAAAGCAAGAGAAGGCTACGCCAAACTAATGGTCCTTAGAAGACTAAAACCCTTATTAAATCAGGAACACTTTCGTACAGTACTACAAGCATTAATATTTGCCAGCACGTACTACTGTAACACACTTTTCCTAGGATTACCATACACCACTATCAGACCACTGCAAATACTACAGAACTCGGCTGCCAGAATACTTGGTAAAGGCAGAAGAGATCATATCACCCAAACACTTGCAGATTGACACTGGCTCCCAATAGAACAGAGAGTTCAATTTAAAACACTATGCACAGTTCATAAGCTAATAAATGACAAAAATTCTGACTGGCTAAACACCACATTACGACTACACGTCCCCCAAAGAAATCTCAGATCGGCCAATAAAGCTCTACTAACCATACCCTCAGTCAAAACAGCAAAGTTGACCCAAGTTAGAGAGAGAGCACTATCATTGGCAGGACCATTATTATGGAACACATTACCCCTGGAATTAAGACTAATGAAGGAATTAAAACTCTTCCTAAAAGGCTTAAAAACATGGCTCTTCAAAAAAGCATTTCACAGTGAGGTAGCGGAATAACAACACATACACAAAGCAGGAAGTCACCAAGAAAAAGCAGAATTGCTTATTTTTTATTATTTTCTCACAATTAAGTATTAAATTAGAAAGACAGTTAATTGTAAATGGTAACCACACCCATTCCCCATTTAGAGTATATTATTGAACTATGTAACCGTATAATAATGGCACCCTATGGATAATTGAGAAACCACATATTTGTGCCTAACTGTAAACCGTTGTGATGGTGTACTACTAAACGACGGTATAGAAAAGTTTTAAATAAATAAATAAATAAATACATTTTAAGTCTAATTCTCAGTGGAGCGCATGATTTGGGGTGGTGATGGGGCCGCTTGGCAATAGTGATCATAATATGATCAAATTTGAATTAATGACTGGAAGGGGGACAGTATGTAAATCCACGACTCTAGTGCTAAACTTTCAAAAGGGAAACTTTGATAAAATGAGAAAAATAATTAGAAAAAAACTGAAAGGTGCAGCTACAAAGGTAAAAAGTGTGCAACAGGTATGGACATTGTTAAAGAATACTTTCCTAGAAGCACAGTTCAGATGTATTCCACGCATTAAGAAAGGTGGAAGGAAGGCAAAATAATTACCAGCATAGTTAAAAGGTGAGGTGAAAGAGGCTATTTTAGCCAAAAGATCTTCATTCAAAAATTGGAAGAATAATAAGAAAATAGGATAAAGCATAATTACTGGCAAGTTAAATGTAAGACATTGATAAGACAGGCAAAGTGAAAATCTGAAAAGAAGTTGGCCATTGAGGCAAAAATTCACAATAAAATCTTTTAAAAATATGTCCGAAGCAGAAAGCCTGCAAGGGAGTCAGTTGGATGATCAAGGGGTTAAAGGGGAACTTAGGGAAGATAAGGCCATCATGGAAAGATTAAATAATTTCTTTGCTTTAATGTTTACTGAAGAGAATATTGGAGGGATACCCGTTCCGGAGAAGGTTTTCATGGGTGATGATTCAGATCAACTGAACCAAATCACGGTGAACCTGGAAGATATGGTAAGCCTGATTGACAAACTGAAGTGTAGTAAATCACTTGGACTGGATGGTATACACCCCAGGGTTCTGAAGGAACTAAAAAAATGAAATTTCAGATCTATTAGTAAAAATTTGTAACCTGCCATTAAAATCATCCGATGTACCTGAAGAGTGGAAGATGGCCAATGTAACCCCTATATTTAAAGGGATTTAGGGGTAATCTGGGAAACTATAGACCGGTGAGCCTGACTTCAGTGCCGGAAAACATCGTGGAAACTCTTGTAAAGAATAAAATCACAAAACATTTAGATAGACATGGTTTGATGGGTCACAGCCAGCATGAATTTATCCAAGGGAAGTCTTGCCTCACAAATCTCCTACATTTTTTTGAAGATGTGAATAAACATGTGGACAAAGGTGAACTGGTAGATGTGGTGTATTTGGATTTTCAGAAGGCGTTCGACAAAGTCCCACATGAGAGGCTTCTAAGAAAACTAAAAAGACATGGGGTAGGAGGTGACGTCCTTTTGTGTATTACAAATTGGTTAAAAGACAGGAAACAGAGAGTAAGATTAAATCTTCAGTTTTCACAGTGGAAAAAGGTAAACAGTGGAGTGCCTCAGGGATCTTTACTGGGACCCGTGCTTTTTAATTTATTTATAAATGATCTAGAAAGGTATACGATGAGTGAGGTGATGAAATTTGCAGATGACATAAAATTATGCAGAGTAGTTAAATCTCAAGTGGATTGTGATGAATTGCAGGAGGACCTTGCAAGACTGGAAGATTGGGCTTCCAAATGGCTGATGAAATTTAACATGGACAAGAGCAAAGTGATGCAAATAGGGAAAAATAACCCTTGCTGTAGTTACACAGTGTTAGCTTCTATCTTAGCAGTTACCACCCAGAAAAGAGATCTAGGAGACATGGTGGATAATACATTGAAATCATCAGCTCAGTGTGCTGTGGTGATCAAAAAAGCAAACAGAATGTTAGAAATTATTAAAAAGTGAATGGAAATTAAAACGGAGGATGTCATAATGCCTCTGTATCGCTCCATGGTGAGACCTCACCTTGACTACTGCGTGCATTTTTGGTCACTGCATCTCAAAAAGAATATAGCTGCACTGGAGAAAGTGCAGAGAAGCGTCCAAAATGATATGGGTCCTATGAGGAAAGGCTAAAGAAGTTAGGGCGGTTCAGTTTGAAGAAGAGACAAATGGGGTGGGGGGGGGGGGAGGGGGGGGGAATATGATAGAAATCTACAAAATCAGTTATTTACTCTCTCAGATAATAGAAGAACTGGGGGAATTCCATGAAGTTAGCAAGTAGCACATTTAAAACAAATTGAAGAAAATTCTTTTTCACTCAGTGCATAGTTAAACTCTGGAATTCACTGCCAGAGGATGTGGTTACAGCAGTTAGTGTAACTGAGTTTAAAAAAGGTTTGGATAAGTTCCTAAATACATAAACTGCTATGACTGTAAGCAATAGTAGCTTGTGATCTATCTAATGTTTGGATACTTGCCAGGTACTTGTGACTTTGATTGGCCACTGTTGGAAACAGGATGCTGGGCTTGATGGACCCTTGGTCTGACCCAGTATGGCATATCTTATGTTCTTATGTTCTTATCTGTCTATTTTAAAATTCAGTCTGATGAACTTATATGGGGTAATATTCAGTAACTGGCCGGATTGCAAAGTTAACCGGATAAACATATCCAACTCTAGAGAGAAATTCAGTGGTGGAGCCGCACTGTTGAATATATCCGGCTGTCTTTAAGCCTACTCTATGGCTGACTAGAGCATTGTTGTCCAATGTTCGGCCCGCGGGCTAGAATGTGGCCTGCCAAGCCTGTCCATACGGCCTGTGCGAGGGAGGGGTGCAAGGGTCTATCGGGGAGAGGATCAGGTACAAGGGAAAATTCCCTTCCATATCTAGCAGCCGTTAAAGCAGCGGTTCTCAAATGGTGGGTTGTGACCCCAAATGGGGTCGCAGAATTCTCATTTGGGGTCGTGGCTTCCTTCCAATGGGAAAAGTAATATAGATTTCTTTCATGAAGGGGAATTGATCTATCTATCTAAAAGCAAACATTTGTGTAAATGAGAGTATTTTTTTTAATTAGGATATTACAAGGAATGGTACAGAACCAAATGGCCCATCTGTTTATCTGCTGCACATGATAAGTAGTTGCTTTCTGGATCATTTGGCTTATCTTATTGCATCCTCAGGAACTGGCACCTTGTGCAAAAAATGAAATTGGTGCCCCCTTGGCAGGAGCTTCAGCACAGCTCTTCTTCCTTTGGCAGTGACGGTGAGCCCAGCACAGTATCCCAAAATCTCCACCCTCCCCCCTTCTCTCTGCACAGCACTAGTATCCCCTTTGCCCAATTCTTTTTCCCCCACCCGCAGTGTCCAGCATTCCCCCTTTCTCTCCTCTAGCGTTCTCTCTCTTACCTTTCCTGCCCAGCAGCATCACTCTTTTTTCTCACCTTCTCTTCCTTCCTAAAGGCAGATTCTTCACCAACCACACAAGCAGAAGCCTTCTTCCTCCTGTGCAATATTCCTTCATCTCCTTCTTGCAGACATCATGTGGAAGGGTGTGAGAGAGAGTGAGGAATGGGGCCCTGAGCAACTGCACAAGTCGCATACCTCAAAAGCCAGAACTGTGCATCTTCCTTACATTTATCAGTTACAAAAAATATAAATACAGTATATCCTTTGTGATATCACCAATGCCTTCTTTCTTACCAAATAAGGGTAAAAAGACAGTGGAGGATATATTTCTATTGCAAAAGAATTTAGATATGGTAGGAGATTGGGTAGATTGATGACAGATGTGTGATGATATGTCTAGGCCACAGTGGAGGGACTGGCTCCATTACACTGAATATCTCCTTGCTCCAAATCATATATAAGAACATGTTTGGGTATTATAGTTGGCTGATTGGTAAATGCTCAGTGCTAAGGTGCTACTTGGAAGCCTGGTCATTTTATAACATACGTAACACTCTTTCTCAGGGCACTCTCTGTAGAAGGCAAGGGGCCACCTTTAGATGCTGCAGAGTAGGGGAAAAGCTTCAGCTCCAGTGGGAGATGGCAAAAACTACAAGGTCCTAAGGGATAAACATACTGTCATTCAGATAAAAAGTATGCATATGGTGAGGGGTCATTCCAAACAAAAATGTCTTTTATTGAATTCAAAAGCAGAACATGTTCAGTAGTATTGAGCGTAACAAATAAAAGAAATCTTAAAATTTAGTTCTTTAAGATGTTTAAATACAACAGTAATACTTATAAGACATACTTGTTTCTCTAAAAGCAGAGCTTTCCAAACTTTTCATGTTGGTGACACACTTTTTAGACAAACATAATTTCGTGACACAGTAATTCAGTCTACCAGCAAACCAGAAGTTAAAGGTTAAACGAACAAAATGTATTTCAACAATTTATGTATGTTTCCTTAAATATATACATAAATAAAATGTTTCACAACACAACCTATCTCATAATAAATATTTGCAGGCTTCCACTTCCTCCATGCTGATCTCGTACATTATGAGATCCACATAGAGAAAGTGCTACTCTTGCACATTCCCAAAGATTACATGTGCCAATCACTAAAAAGTAATTTTTTTTTTTACCTTTGCTGTCTGATCTTAGTTTTCTAATCGGTTGGTCACAGGCTTTTTTTTCCAGCTTTCCTTTCTTGTTTATTTGCCAATTCCTTTTACAGGGTCTTTTTTTCTATTTCTTTCTCTCCATCTGTCTTCCCTCAAACACATAATCAGGTTCTCATTCTCACACACACAGGCTCTCACTCACATGCAATCTCACACATCCACAGCTCTCACTCTCACATGCCTCTCTCTCATACATACATACATACTGTCTCTCTCGTGCACATGCTGTCTCACTCTCACATACACAGGCTCTCTCACTCCTACATGCTCTCTTGCTCAAGCACAGGCTCTCACTGGCACATGATGTCCCTCTGCACGGGTTGCCGAAGGATGGGCTCTTCAGAGGCCCTGATCTTCCCTGGCCGTGACATGGGATCTGCAGCGGCCCTGCTATCGGGTTTCCTCCTCTTCTCGGGCTGCCGCGACATGGGATCCGCAGCGGCCCTGCTATCGGGTTTCCTACTCTTCTCGGGCCGTCGCGACGTGGGATCCGCAACGGCCCATTAATGCTGCTCTTCTTCTGTACGCAGCAGATGCTCCTCCTCCTTCCTGCCCACGCGGCTCCGGCAACGTTTTTCTTCCAGGGCTGCACAGGCAGGAAGGAGGAGGAGTGAACGTGACCCTTTTCTTCGGGCTGTGGTGATGTAAGCTCCACCACTGCCCGCCGATCTTCCTGCTATAGTTCCCTGCTTCCGCCGGCCCTCTGGACCGGGCGACACACCTCCACACTACAGGCGACACACTAATGTGTCCCGACACACACTTTGGAAAGCTCTGCTCTAAAGACTCTCCCTTCCAGAAAACCAACAGGACACTGAAAATCTTCTCTCCCACTTTGCTGTCTGTAAATACCCGGTAGCACCAGCAGATTCCTGGACAAGTTTCCTATACCCAATGGCCAGAATAGTATCTGTCCTGGACTACTTGCAGCAATTAGATCCCTCCTGGGACCTACTCCAACTTGTAGAGAGAGCCACTCATGCTCCCAAAGGAAAATGAAAGCAAGAGATGAAGGTCCATTCCAAGGTGAGGGTCCTAGACTTCAGGAAGACTTTCTCAAAATGGGGAGTACCTCAAGGAGTCATTAACTGGATGGGAAAATCTAGGGGGAAGTAGAAGAGCAGTGGGCAAAACTAAAAGGAGATATCATAAGGGTAACTAATCTTTTTCAGGCCGATACAGTAAAGCGCGGCCGCGATTACCCCATTTCTAACCAGCTTTATACCCGCAATTTAGCCACGTAAGTCCAACCCGCGATTCACTTAACCCATCCTTATCACTTCTTTAAATCAACGGGTAACCCTTTCCGCCCGCAGCATGTATATGAGATGTAAACGCTCCGATTAGCTATTCCCTCCCATACAGTAACGTGCGCCCTGACTATCGCCTTTTTAACCTGCAGTTTAGCCGCGTCTTTAACCTGCTAAATTATCGCCTACCCTTACCCCTGCGTTAGAGGGTAGGCGGTAAAGTTTGCCCGTGAAATTTCATGGGCAAACTTTCCCCCAGCCCCCGCTCACCTGCCCTGGCCGCGTCCATGGGTGCCGGTCTCCCGTACAGGCCCGCGCTGACAGGGACAGGGACATTGACTCACAAATGTCCCTTCACTTTCTCTTTCAGCATGCCTTCTCCCGCTTTGGCTCACAATCCTTCACTCTCTCCTCCAGCATTCCTTCTTCCGCTTTGGCTCATGTTGTCCCTTCATTTTCTCTTTCAGCATTCCTTCTCCCGCTTCAGCAGCCCGGGGCGGATCGGGCTCTCTCCGCGAGGCAGCTTCCAGCAGCCCATGCTGGTGAATATGCATGAACGCACGCCTGTACTTCCAATTTGGGCGCTCAAGGCACCTTCGCTGGCTTGAGCACCCAAATGGGACGTACAGGCGGTGCAAGCTCATCATGCCAAAAAAATTGCACCGGCAGGCAACTGGAAGATTGCCAGAGTTGTCGAGTTGATTTTCACCCTGTGCCTTGCTTCAGGAGGGGGGAGAGAGGACTGGCAAGCCCCGCTGCCCGAGCGTAGGAGAACCATCCACTTCCTGGTACCTGTCATTTCAAATGTCATTTGAAATGACAGGTACCAACGCACCCATTTTACTGTGTAGGCGCTGTATAGCGCTCTATACAGTAAAATGGATTGCGCGTCATGGACGCTTCTTGGATGTGCTTTGGACATGGCTTGCATTTGCATGCCATTTAAATACTGTATCGAGCGGTATGTGATCCGAACTGTGCGCGCGGCAAACAAGGGTGCACCCAGCACTACCGCACTCTTTCTACTGCGTCCTTACTGTATCGGCCTGTTAGTTAGGAAAGTAAATAAAGGGAAGAGGAAAAAGAGACTGTTATGGCTTTCTAAAGAAATAGTTGAAAAGGTAAGGGAGAAGAGGTTAGTATTCATAAACTACAAGAGATCACATAAAGACGAAGACTGGTGACAATATGTGGGAAAATTAAACCGACCTGATTCGATACTTGTATTGAGAATGTCGGTATATAAAAATCCGAAATAAATAAATAAATAAATAAATAAATTAAGAGAGCTGGGAAAGTAGTCAGGAATACGAAAATTCAAATAGAAGAAAAAATAGCAAATATGACAAAACGGAAGTACAAGATGTTTTTTTTAGATAAGTTAATGATGGAAGTGCAAAAGTGGCATTGTGAGACTCGAAGGTGAAGGGGAGGAATATGTAGAGACTGATGAGGAAAAAGCACAATTACTTAACAAATATTTCTGTTCTGTGTTCACTGTGGAAGGGTCTGGAGCAAGACCACATAAAACAAACACAAATAAAATTGGAAGTGAGGCAAACCTCAACTGATTTTTAGAATTGTGAGTTTGTGAGAAGCTAACTAAACTTAAAGTAGATAAGATGATGGGGCTGGATGGGATACATCTAAGGGTACTATAGGAACTTAGAGATGTCCTGGCAGCTCCGCTGGCTGACCTTTTCAATGCTTCTTTAGAGTCAGGAGGAGTTCCAGAGGATGGAAAAGGATGATTGTGGTTCCTATTCATAAAAGTGGAAGTAAGGAGGAGGCTAGGAACTAAACCAATTAGTCTGACCTGTGTGGTGAGCAAACTAATGGAATCGCTTGCAAGATCCAAGGCAGCATAGTTTTACCAGAGTTAAATCTTGTCAGACAAATCTGATCAATTTCTTTGATTGGGTGACCAGAGAGTTGGATCAGGGACAGTACTAGATGCAGTGGATTACAGCAAGGCATTTGACATGGTTTTGCACAGAAGACTTATAAATAACTTGTGCACCCTTGTATAGATCCTAGAGTGGCTGAAGGGAGGTGACAAAAGGTAGTGGTAAATTGATTTTTCTCTGAGGAGAGGGTTGATACTAGTGGTTTGCCTCAGGAATCAGTGCTTGGACCAGTTCTTTTCAACATCTTAGGAGCGACATAATGGAACGGTATTCGGAAAAGGTTTGTCTTTTTGCTGATGTTACCAAAATCTGTAACAGGGTGGACAGACAGGAAGGAATGGAAAACATGAGGAGGGATCTAATGAAGCTCGAGGAATGCTCTAAGGTCTGGCAGCTAAGATTTAATGCTAAAAAATGCTGAGTAATTCATTTAGGGGTAGATTTTAAAGCTATGTGCGGGTGCAGATTTGTTCACTCAACCCGGTGTGAACAAATCGATGTCCGATTTTATAACATGCGCGCTGCCGCGCGCATGTTATAAAATCCAGGGTCAGTGCATGCAGGGGGGTGCACAATTGTGCAACCTGCGCGCGCAGAGCCGAGCAGCCTGCCTCCGTTCCCTCTGAGGCCGCTCCGAAATCGGAGCGGCCTCAGAGGGAACTTTCTTTCCGCCCCCCCCAGCCCTACCTAAATCCTCCCCCCTACCTTTGTTCATAAAGTTACGCCTGCCTGAGGCAGGCGTAACTTGCGCGCGCCAGCCAGCTGCCGGCGCGCCATTCCCCGGCCCGGGGGCTGGTTCGGAGGCCTCAGCCATGCCCCCGGAACACCCCCAGGCCGGCATCATGCCCACGGCTCCACCCCCGGAACGCCACCGAATGCCACGCCGCCCCCGACATGCCCCCCCCCCCCCCAAACAAAGCCCCGGGACGTATGCGCGTCCTGGGGCTTTGCGCACGCCGGCGGCCTATGCAACATAGGCGCACCGACATGCAAGTCCCCTGCACACGTAAATCCAGCTGGATTTACGCGCGCAGGGCTTTTAAAATCTGCCCCTTAGGATGCAAAATCCCAAGGGAAAGGGAGGTGAAATTCTTTTAAGTATAAAGGAAGAGCGGGATCTGGGGATAATTGTATCTGATGATCCTAAGGTGGGCAAACAGGTGGATAAAGTGATGGTTTAAACCCAGAAAGATGCTTAGCTGCATAGGGAGAGGAAGGGTCAGCAGAAAAAGGGAGGTGATATTGCACTTGTATAAGTCCCTGGTGAGACCTCACTTGGAATACTGTGTACAATTTTGGAGACTGCACCTTGAAAAAGATATAAACAAGATGGAATCGGTCCAGAGGGTGGTTACTAAAATGGTCAGTGATCTTTGATCTAAAGCATATGGGGATAGACTTCAAGATTTCAATATGTATACCTTAGAAGAAAGGCGACTTGGGGAGATGTGATAGAAACATTCAAATATCTCAAAGGTTTCCATGCACAGAAGGTGAGCCTTCTCCAGTGGAAAAGAGGATCTAGAACCAGGGGTCATGAAATGAGTTTTAAAGGGGGTAGACCCAGGAGCAATAGGAAATATTTCTTTACAGAGAGGGTGGTGGATGTGTGGAACAGCCTTCCAGTGAAAGTGATGGAGAAAAAAAACCGGAGTCAAGAAAGCAGGGATAAATACAGGGGATCTCTAAGGAAGTGATGAGAATTATAATACTAAATTAATTGGAAGGATGGGCAGACTGGATGAGCCATACAGTCTTTTTTTTTTTTTGCTGTCATGTTTCTATGTTTTTTTAACTATCCTTCCTTCTCTAGGAGTCTGGAAGGTTAAGACCCTCGCTGCTCTTGGGACCTCCCCAGCCAGTCTGGTTTTCAGGATATCTCCAGTGGATGGGTTTGCATAGAATGGCGATAGTGGCTGCAGATCCATCTCATGGATATTCACTATGGATATCCTGAAAACCTGACTGGCTGGTTGTGCCCCAGAGACTGGATTGAGAACCACTGCTTCACACCAATAGTGGTCAAGTGATGGAATATGCTATTTCCAGACGTTGGTAATATTACTGGAAATTTAGATTGATAGGAGCTGATCCAAGAATTTGTTTTAATCATTTTGGGGGAACAAGATGGACTTTTTAGCATCTAGGGAACATAATTGGTTGAGGAGTTAAATTACATTCAAGTCCAGCTTTTAAGGAGTTTGCTTTTTTTTTTTTTTTTTGGTGTCAAGATGAACACCCTCTTCCTTCTCCAGAAAATTTAAATTGGCTAATCCTCAATCTGTGGTCTCTGCAATATCTGCCACTCCCTTTTATCAATTGTTAAATGTCTAATAATCTCTTATTTGCCTTTATATCATGTGTAATCTTCATTTCTTACTGTACTTTAGCATTTCTTATTTGATTTTTACTCCTAATTAATGTCAATTGCAATCTTTTCTTGTTTCCAATCATATTTGGAAATTAGAGCCCCCGGAAAGAGTCTAATCATTGTACTTTATGATGCCAAATTGGAGATTTGATTTTGTTTTCCTTTAGTTTTATTAGATTTTTGGTTGGCTGCTGGATATATATACTGTGTATTTCCTGTGTGTTTTGTCTATGTTGGTCCTATGTGCTTTGGCTACCACTTCAGGATAATCTATTTAATATATCAGATTATGAATTGTAAGGCTTTGTGTAAGTCACCCTGAAGACTTTTGGCAGAGGGAACATTAAAATCAAATAAAGCAATGTCTTGTACCTCTTCTATACAGTTTCTCATCTGCCAATATCATTTGCAGATCTATTGTTCTTACTCATTAAAATGCATAACCCTTGGGCATATACCGTTCTCTGTTTCTGTTTGAACTCTTTCCATTTCACACTTTTACTGTATGCTATTGGATTTCATTTCTCATTGTATTTATTTTTTCATTATTTCTTTGCTGAGGTTAAATGTCTTTTTTTTCTTTTATAGGCCTGGATGGGTCTAGAGAGTTAGCACCAGGTTTCACAGCTTTCAGGTAGGTATACACTGCAAGCTGTTACTGTTTGAAAGTGATTTGCTAGATAATGTGAAACGAATTGGTAATCTCAGTCCGGTCTCCAGAGGACAGGATGGTGCCCATATCACTAGAAATACCATTACAGTTTAATATTAATGAACACCAGTGTTGGTAGTCTCAGCTAGAGCTCCAAAACTGAACAAGCATAAAATCTGAATTATTTTGGCACCAGGGTAGGGAGTCAGAAGGAAAGCACACTTTTGACAGGGGCGTGGGAGAGGAATCCAAGGGAGCTGCTACTGTGAACCGGGCGGTAGAGCTAACTGATATGAAGGTACTAGGAGGGTGGGAGGCCACTATTTGTAAAAACGTTCTTAGGAACTGAGAGTGGGTGGAAGGGGAGAGGTTGGCAGCATCCCTTTAAATGTATCTTTCTTAAGACTCAGGGAGCTTGGGGTGGAGGGATGCTGCAGGTTTGGCCCGGTACGGTCAAGTATTTGGTAATATGGGCACCCGTGACCACACTCGCTCGTCCCCCTCCATTCACTTCTCAATAATTTCCAGCAGACATTAGTTGGGTTAAATAAGGCCGCAGCTTTATTGATACTCAGGCCCGAGCCATCATTTGACAATATACAATGCATCCGGGTTTCAGCATCCAGCTACCCCCCCGACCATCCGCCGCTCCCCAGCAGGATGGTCGCTACCAGCCGTCCGGCTCGCTGATCCAGCCTCACACCCCCAGTTCGGACTCCCGCCACCTGCCTGCAAGGAGCCGAACCCGGGTGGGCTCCCGCCGCCAACCTGCAAGGAGCCAGGCCCTGAGTCTCCCGCCACCTTGCCAGCAAGGAGCCCCCATCGCTGACAACAGCCCCCAGTTGTCAACCTCCGTCCCGTACCAGCTGAAACCCCCATCGTCTAACAACAACAAACATTATGGCTCGGGCCAACCGCCATAGACATGGGCATCCCATGCCCCGTGCCCCCCAAAGATGCGGCCTCTAACTAACGCGGGAACAATTCCTCCAGGACCTCCTGAATTGAAATCAGAAAGAGGTCCATCCCCAGAAAGGAAAGGTGAACACCATCCTTCCAGAACAACCCCGTGACCTTCCCCCAAGACCACGCGTGCCGGATATGCCGGCCGCCCAGCCGGGCCAACCAGGACCCAATCTGCTGGTTGGCCTTCGACCGACTCCTGCGCGACATAACCTGGTCCCCCACCGCCGGTCTCACGATGATGTCCGACCAACACAACACGGTGGTCGGCAACAGAATGGAGACGGTCATCAAGTCCTTCCGGACTATACTAATAAAGTGCTTCCCCGGCATTGTACCCCAATCGTTGCCCCCCAGATGGACCACTAGGGCCCGCGGCGGCCCCAGCCGCTCGCGTTCCCTGCGGACGCATGGGATCAACTCATCCCAGCCCATGCCCCGCCGCCCCAACCAATACACCCGCACCCCTCTGCATGTCAAGTCCAAGTGTGGCCCGTAAGGTCGTCCGCAGGCATGTCTGTAGGCCCAGTGCACATACGAATGCCCCAATATCCATACGGACGTCCCTTCGGCCGCCGCACCTGCAAGGAAACAAGCGTTAGTCTACCACCAGGAGCACCCGTGCCCCGGGCGAATATACCCCTGGAACGCCTGCGAGCGCCACCTCCCAATCCGCTGGATTACCCCCTTTGCCAGCCCCTCATGCGCTGCCGCAGTCGCCGCCCCAATCCTGAAGGAATGAGTCCCAAACCTACGCGCATCCAGCCCCACGGCTACCAACGCCCGGCGCAATAACGCCTCAAACTGATACCGAGTCAGCGGCCGCCGATCCCTGTGCACCAAAAAACCCGCCGGAGCGAGCGGCCGCACCTGGCAATAACGAACCGCGTTCGCCACCGGGCAAGTCCGTAAGCCGGGGACCGCCGTAAGCGCCACCGCCATCCCCCTGCCTTGCTGGTCCGTTTTAGACTGCGGGATCCGAATCACCACCGAACTGCTGGTTACCACCACCACGTGACAAGCCAGCAAACCCATACTGTCCTCACTTCCCGCCGATCTGGCCACCAACTCGCTAACCCGAAAGGCGCCGAAAAAAGCGAACACGAACGCCACTCGGAATAGCGACGTTTCATACCCCGATGAACACAAACCCGACAGCACATCCCATAGCTGCAATAAAATATCGTGCGTAATAGGTAATCGGCCGTCCCTAGGGCGCCCCGCCATGCGCAACCATCCAGCTAGCAGCCGCCGTACCACAAAGCGCCCCGAAGGGAAACCCCACCCATGGGCCCGCATAAAAAATGAGAAGCCCGCCAACTGCCTCCCCACTGCCGCCCTAGAGCGACCCTCGCTCCTGGCCCTCACCACATAATGCGCCAACGCCACGTCCGATACCGGTCCCCCCGGCCACCCCAAGGCAGAAAAGAACTCCGCCACCTTCCTGGCACCCCCCTACGTAACCTGACCATGTAGATGGGGCTAGCGAGGCCCGCAGCAGTTCCCATGCTTCAGGGCACCGAACCTCCATAGGGAAAGCGGCACAGGAGCTCCGCACAGGTCCGCCTCCGGCGCCAGTTCTCGAAACAACTCCCACTTGAAACGAGAAAGGGAGTCAGCCACACTATTGTCAACCCCCGGCACATGCCGGGCCCAAATGGTCACGTTAATCAACATACAATGCAATACATGTTCTCGCAACAATTCGGACACCAGCAAACACCGAGCCGCCCTCTTGTTGATGACCTTCACGACTCCCTGATTATCGCACCAGAACACCACCCACATGCCCCTCAGCCGCTCCCCCCAGACGTGCAGGGCCACCACGATAGGAAACAATTCCAGGAACGTAATATTACTGGTGACCCCCGCTAACGCCCATTCCTCCGGCCACCGGGCCGCACACCATGCACCCTGGAAGTACGCTCCAAACCCCACCGATCCCGCCGCGTCCGTCCACAACTCCAGATTGTGATTGGCCATTGGACTCGACTGTGTAATTAGTTTCACTAATTTCCAAAGCTAATAAATCTGCTTTGAAAATTATTCCACTAAAATTGCCTGTACATAATTACAACCGCCATTATGGGTGTGGAAAATTGTGGGGGAAAATTTGCACACAGGGATGGTAACTTTCAAACAGGTGCACATGTACCCGTGTATGACAGCGTGCGCCCAGAAATGCGACAATTTTATAACATTATAACATAGGTGCACATATGCATATATGTTGTAAAATAGCCTAGGGGCATGTATGCGTGCACCTAATTTTGCAAGTGGGTGCACACAGCCATGTAAATTCAGGTTTGAGCTGCACAAAGGGGGGAATTTTATTATAGGGGTGTGTCCACTCCATGACCAGTTTCACCAGTTTGTCCATCAGTTCGCCCAGTCTACAGTTAGGTCCTCCCAACTTCCCTGGTTCTTTAGCCTGCACTCCCCCCAAGACCCCTAAAACCCTTCAGAGATGCCAATATTTTATTTTTTATTTACACCTCCTCTGTATCAGAAATAAACTTATGGGGCACTGGACCTGGGCGCATGTAGATACTTGTGTGCACATCTCTTGGCCATGCCCCAGAATGCCCTCACTATGCCCTTTTTTCTCAGATGAGAGATGTGCATGTATTGGCACACACACACACGCACTCCCCCCACTTTATAAAATCGGGTGGACGCATGCTTGCGCTAGATGTGCACCCATCTCCCAATTTTGGTGTGTGCATCTCTTTTAAAATTCACTTCATACTTTTAAAAATCCAAAAGTATCCATGTAAGTCCAAACACCTCTTCCTATTCTGTCCCAAGGAACTCCTCCACTCTGCCTGGGTAAATTTATGCATAAGGAGGATTTATGTGTGTAAGAACATAAGAACATGCCATACTGGGTCAGACCAAGGGTCCATCAAGCCCAGCATCCTGTTTCCAACAGTGGCCAATCCAGGCCACAAGAACCTGGCAAGTACCCAAAAACTAAGTCTACTCCATGTTACCATTGCTAGTAATATCAGTGGTTATTATCTAAGTCAACTTAATTAATAGCAGGTAATGGACTTCTCCTCCAAGAACTTATCCAATCCTTTTTTAAACACAGCTATACTAACTGCACTAACCACATCTTCTGGCAACAAATTCCAGAGTTTAATTGTGCGTTGAGTGAAAAAGAACTTTCTCCGATTAGTTTTAAATGTGCCACACACTAACTTCAGAGAGTGCCCCCTAGTCTTTCTATTATCCGAAAGAGTAAAAAAATGATTCACATCTACCCATTCTAGACCTCTCATGATTTTAAACACCTCTATCATATCCCACCTCAGCCGTCTCTTCTCCAAGCTGAAAAGTCCTAACCTCTTTAGTCTTTCCTCATAGGGGAGCTATTCCCTTTATCATTTTGGTCGCCCTTCTCTGTACCTTCTCCATCGCAATTATATCTTTTTTGAGATGCGGCGACCAGAATTGTACACAGTATTCAAGGTGCAGTCTCACCATGGAGCGATACAGAGACATTATGACATTTTACGTTTTATTCACCATTCCCTTTCTAATAATTCCCAACATTCTGTTTGCTTTTTTGACTGCCGCAGCACACTGAACCGATGATTTCAATGTGTTATCCACTATGATGCCTAGATCTCTTTCTTTGGTAGTAGCACCTAATATGGAACCTAACATTGTGTAACTATAGCATGGGTTATTTTTCCCTACATGCATCACCTTGCACTTGTCCACATTAAATTTCATCTGCCATTTTGATGCCCAATTTTCCAGCCTCACAAGGTCTTCCTGCAATTTATCACAATCTGCTTGTGATTTAACTACTCTGAACAATTTTGTATCATCTGCAAATTTGATTACCTCACTTGTCGTATTTCTTTCCAGATCATTTATAAATATATTGAAAAGTAAGGGTCCCAATACAGATCCCTGAGGCACCCCACTGCCCACACCCGTCCACTGAGAAAATTGTCCATTTAATCCTACTCTTTGTTTCCTGTCTTTTAGCCAGTTTGTAATCCACGAAAGGACATCGCCACCTATCCCATGACTTTTTATTTTTCCTAGAAGCCTCTCATGAGGAACTTTGTCAAATGCCTTCTGAAAATCCAAGTACACTACATCTACAGGTTCACCTTTATCCACATGTTTATTAACTCCTTCAAAAAAGTGAAGCAGATTGGTGAGGCAAGACTTGGCTTGGGTAAAGCCATGCTGACTTTGTTCCATTAAAACATGCCTTTCGATATGTTCTGTGATTTTGATGTTTAGAATACTTTCCACTATTTTTCCTGGCACTGAAGTCAGGCTAACCGGTCTGTAGTTTCCCGGATCGCCCCGGAGCCCTTTTTAAATATGGGGGTTACATTTGCTATCCTCCAGTCTTCAGGTACAATGGATGATTTTAATGACAGGTTACAAATTTTTACTAATAGGTCTGAAATTTCATTTTTTAGTTCCTTCAGAACTCTGGGGTATATACCATCTGGTCCAGGTGATTTACTACTCTTCAGTTTGTCAATCAGGCCTACCACATCTTCTAGGTTTACTGTGATTTGGTTCAGTCCATCTGAATCATTACCCATGGAAACCTTCTCCAGTACAGGTACCTCCCCAAAATCCTCTTCAGTAAACACCGAAGCAAAGAAATCATTTAATCTTTCCGCAATGGCCTTATCTTCTCTAAGTGCCCCTTTAACCCCTCGATCATCTAACGGTCCAACTGACTCCCTCACAGGCTTTCTGCTTCGGATATATTTAAAAAAGTTTTTACTGTGATTTTTTGCCTCTACAGCCAACTTCTTTTCAAATTCTCTCTTAGCCTGTCTTATCAATGTCTTACATTTAACTTGCCAATGTTTATGCTTTATCCTATTTTCTTCTGTTGGATCCTTCCAATTTTTGAATGAAGATCTTTTGGCTAAAATAGCTTCTTTCACCTCCCCTTTTAACCATGCCGATAATCGTTTTGCCTTCTTTACATCTTTCTTAATGAGTGGAATACATCTGGACTGTGCTTCTAGAATGGTATTTTTTTAACAATGACCACGCCTCTTGGACATTTTTTACTTTTGTAGCTGCTCCTTTCAGTTTTTTCCTAACAATTTTTCTCATTTTATCAAAGTTTCCCTTTTGAAAGTTTAGCACGAGAGCCTTGGATTTGCACACTGTTCCTTTTCCAGTCATTAAATCAAATTTGATCATATTATGATCACTATTGCCAAGCGGACCCACCACCGTTACCTCTCTCACCAAGTCCTGTGCTCCACTGAGAATTAGATCTAAAATTGCTCCCTCTCTCGTCGGTTCCTGAACCAGTTGCTCCATAAAGCTATCATTTATTCCATCCAGGAACGTTATCTCTCTAGTGTGACCCGATGATACATTTACCCAGTCTATATTGGGGTAATTGAAGTCTCCCATTATTACTGCACTACCAATTTGGTTAGCTT
This sequence comes from Rhinatrema bivittatum, assembly GCF_901001135.1. Taxonomy (NCBI): domain Eukaryota; kingdom Metazoa; phylum Chordata; class Amphibia; order Gymnophiona; family Rhinatrematidae; genus Rhinatrema; species Rhinatrema bivittatum. Next base: position 15,357,033 of record NC_042621.1, read on the forward strand.
CTCTAATTTCTCAGCATTTCACTGTCCATCTCACCATCTTGACCAGGTGGATGGTAGTATACCCCTATCACTGTAGTCTTCCCTGACACACAAGGGATTTCTACCCATAAAGATTCAATTTTATATTTAGTCTCATGCAGGATGTTTATCCTGTTGGATTCTATGCCATCCCGGACATAAAGCGCCACACCTCCTCCAGACTGCTAACGGTCCAACTGACTCCCTCACAGGCTTTCTGCTTCGGATATATTTTAAAAAGTTTTTACTGTGAGTTTTTGCCTCTATGGCCAACTTCTTTTCAAATTCTCTCTTAGCCTGTCTTATCAATGTCTTACATTTAACTTGCCAACGTTTATGCATTATCCTATTTTCTTCTGTTGGATCCTTCTTCCACTTTTTGAATGAAGATCTTTTGGCTAAAATAGCTTCTTTCACCTCCCCTTTTAACCATGCCGGTAATCATTTTGCCTTCTTTCCACCTTTCTTAATGTGTGGAATACATCTGGACTATGCTTCTAGGATGGTATTTTTTAACAAAAACCACGCCTCTTGAAAACTTTTTACCTTTGTAGCTGCTCCTTTCATTTTTTTTCTAACTATTTTTCTCATTTTATCAAAGTTTCCCTTTTGAAAGTTTAGCACGAGGGCTGTTGATTTGCTTACTGTCCCCCTTCCAGTCATTAAATCAAATTTGATCATATAATGAACACTATTGCCAAGCAGCCCCACCACTGTTACCTCTCTCACCAAATTCTGTTCTCCACTGAGAATTAGATCTAAAATTGCTCTCTCTCTCATCGGATCCTGAACCAATTGCTCCATAAAGCTATCATTTATTCCAACCAGGAACTTTATCTCTCTAGCGTGTCCTGATGATACATTTACCCAGTCAATACTGGGGTAATTGAAGTCTCCCATTATTACCACACTACCAATTTGATTAGCTTCCCTAATTTCTCTTAGCATTTCACTGTCAGTCTCACCATCTTGACCAGGTGGATGGTAGTATACTCCTATCACTATAGTCTTCCCCGACACACAAGGGATTTCTACCCATAAAGATTCAATTGTGCATTTAGTCTTGTGCAGGATGTTTATCCTGTTGGACTTTATGCCATCCCGGACATAAAGCACCACACCGCCTCCTGGGTGCTCCTCTCTGTCATTGCAATATAATTTGTACCCCGGTATAGCACTGTCCCATTGGTTGTCCTCCTTCCACCATGTCTCTGAGATGCCAATTAAGTCTATGTCATCATTCACTGCTATACATTCCACATATGTCCTTTTTATTGTTATAAGCTGAATCTACACATTTTTAAATAAATAAATACGTTTACCTACATATCAGGTGGGTTCTCCATTTTCCAAAATTTGACAGAGCTATGATTGTTCGAATATATGAAAACAAATGTTGAGAGACACTATGTTTTTTGAATGTGAAAATCAATGTTTTCATGTTTTTCAGATAAGTATATGTAATGCTACACCCCCACCAGGCTCATTACCAATATGGCCCAGGGTACTCCTGTTAGCTAGTGCAGGTATAAGTTAGGAAAGTGGGGAGGCAGCATTCTGTACAGCCCCTCCCTTTGAGAGTGCTGGGATGGCCATCCCCCTGGGTGACGAGACTGTAGGCAGAGCTTTGTGTTGGAGTTAGGTGGCAGCCAGGCGTGTTTTTTTCTAAGTTGAATTTTGGGCCTGCTTGAAGGATCCAGGCAAACCTCGCCTGGGAATCCTGAGCAAGGTTGGGAAGCTGCACTACCAGTCCGTTCTGGTTGATTTGTGCCTTTTTCATGGTAGGGAGCCTTGATAGACCCCTGGTTGTTACCTGGGTCCGGGCATGGAAAGTTCTGTCTCCGGGGGGACCAGGATAAGGAAGACCTGCCCCTCTGCAACCTCTTCAGGGATCAACAGTATTGCGGTGACCTATTTTGGATTCTGATAAGGGAAAGGATTTTGTTAAAATAGCCAGGAGGATGACTTCTGCTGACCCTTCCTATCAGAAGAGGATCATCAAGAGCTCCATGTTCCTAAGGGGATCCCTTCCATATCGGGATTTGAGAAATACCAGAGAGAAATAAAGAGAGAAACATCTATGAATACGACCACCATGATACCTTTCAGGACCCCCAACAGTGTTCTCTTGCGCTAGGGAGAGAGGTTTTGCACACTCTGGGGCAGATTTTTAGAGGAGCGCACGGGGTACATTTGTGCATGCTACCTGGCGCACACAAATGTATACCCGATTTTATAACATGCGCGCTACCGCGCGTATGTTATAAAATCTGGGGTCGGCACGCGCAACGGGGTGCACACTTGTGCACCTTGCGCACGCCGAGCCAGAGGGGAGCCCCGATGGCTTTCCCCGTTTCCTCTAAGGCCGCTCCGAAATCGGAGTGGCTTTGGAGAGAACTTCCCCCCCACATTCCCCTCCCTTCCCCTATCTAACCCACCCCCCAGCCCTAACTAAATCCCCCCCCTACCTTTGTTTTCAAAGTTACGCCTGCCAGCTGCCGGCGTGCCATCCCCCGGCACAGGCCGCTTGAAAGCAAACAGAATGTTAGGAATTATTAGGAAGGGAATGGTTAATAAAACAGAAAATGTCATTATGCCTCTGTATCGCTCCATGGTGAGACCGCACATTGAATACTGTGTACAATTCTGGTCACCGCATCTCAAAAAAGATATAGTTGCGATGGAGAAGGTACAGAGAAGGGCAACCAAATGATAAAGGGGATGGAACAGCTCCCCTATGAGGAAAGGCTGAAAAGCTTGGTGAAGAGATGGCTGAGGGGGATATGATAGAGATCTTTAAGATCATGAGAGGTCTTGAATGAGTAGATGTGACTCGGTTATTTACACTTTCGAATAATAGAAGGACTAGGGGGCATTCCATGAAGTTAGCAAGTAGCACATTTAAGACTAATTGGAGAAAATTCTTTTTCACTCAACGCACAATAAAGCTCTGGAATTTGTTGCCAGAGTATGTGGTTAGTGCAGTTAGTGTAGCTGGGTTCAAAAAAGGTTTGGATAAGTTCTTGGAGGAGAAGTCCATTAACAGCTATTAATCAAGTTTACTTAGGGAATAGCCACTGCTATTAATTGCATCAGTAGCATGAGATCTTCTTAGTGTTTGTATAATTGCCAGGTTCTTGTTGCCTGGTTTGGCCTCTGTTGGAAACAGGATGCTGGGCTTGTTGGACCCTTGGTCTGACCCAGCATGGCAATTTCGTATGTTCAAGCTAAGTGTAAAACATTGATAAGACAGGCGAAGAGAGAATTTGAAATGAAGTTGGCTGTAGAGGCAAAAACTGATAATAAAAACTTTTTAAAATATATCCGAAGCAAGAAACCTGTGAGGGAGTCGGTTGGATCGTTAGATGACCAAGGGGTTAAAGGGGCTCTTAGGGAAGATAAGGCCATTGCAGAAAGACTAAATAAATTCTTTGCTTCTATGTTTACTAATGAGGATGTTGGGGAGATACCAGTTCCAGAGATGGTTTTCAAAAGTGATGAGTCAGATGAACTGAACCAAATCACTGTTAACCTGGAAGATGTAGTAGGCCAGATTGACAAACTAAAGAGTAGAAAATCACCTGGACCAGATGGTATGCATCCTAGAGTTCTGAAATTTCAGATCTATTAGTTAAAATTTGTAACCTATAATTAAAATCATCCATTATACCTGAAGACTGGAGGGTTGCCAATGTAACCCCAATATTTAAAAAGGGCTCTAGGGGCAATCCAGGAAACTATAGACCAGGGAGCCTGACTTCAGTGCTGGGAAAAATAGTGGCATGGATGGAAGCAGGCACAAGGAACTCCTAAGACTGGGACAGGATTCAAGACACAGGATTCAAGTCTCAGGAACTTGGCATTAAAAACAGGAGCCTTCCGGAGGTTTGCGCTGCAGCCAAGAAGGTAGGCCTTGTGCCATGAGGTGCCCTACACAGCCCCCCATGGGCTGGTCATGGACCATGACGGTGGCACGCCAGGAAAGGTGAACAAACAAGGAACCTGGGAACTGGACGAAGAGCTGGAGATCAGGAAGAAGGAATCAGGGCTGGAACATCGGACATCTGGACATGGAACATCAGGATATCTGGAACATCAGAACATCTGGAACATCAGGAACAAGGAACAAGTGACGATGGAGCTCCGACAAAGGACGTGACCAGAAACATCAATACGAAGGAGACCAGGAACATGAAGAACATGGAACGAAGAGCCATCAAGACACAGGAAGACCACGGAGGACCTGGACCAGAAGGAAGACCACAGACCACTGTGAAGACCAGATCTGAAGGACCTGAGGAAATGAAGCAGAGCCCTTTTATAGGGTTATTCCAGGCAAAGGCTGATGACATCGATTAGGGCCTTGGGGCTTTTCCCACTGCTGGCCCTTTAAATCTGCTGAAGAGGTGCACGCCCGCACCTAGAGAAGGCCAGGACGTCGGCGACCACAGCAAAGGATATCCCAGTGGCGGTGCACAGGCCGCTTAGATGGAGACAGCGGCGGTTCTTGCCGTGGAGGGAATTCAGCGGTGTTTGCGGCGGCGGCACTATGCCGCACAGAAGTGGAACCCAGCAGCAGCTAGGCCGCGAAGATGAAGAGCGGCAGCCCCTCCTGCCACGAGAGCGGCTTTGGGCTGTTAAACTGTGGTAGCGGCAATCCAAGGCAGCAGCACAGGCCGCAAGGGAGGACTTTACAGCATCGGGCCAGCCTGTGGTACGTGAAGAACCTGCTCGCAGGATGGGGTCAGCGGTTAGGTTCGTAACATCAGGTTCTTGTAGCCTGGTTTTGCCTCTGTTGGAAACAGGATGCTGGGCTTGATGGACCCTTGGTCTGACCAGCATAGCATGTTCTTACCTGTTGCAGATTCTGTAGGAAGGGATCTGTTCATTCCAATAACAGGGAGGCCCAGGCCAAATCTTTTCCATCCAGCAGAGATAGAACAAACGTTGTCTTTATTAAATCATTGGGCTGAAGGAAGAAATGCATGCATTGGTTCAGGAACCCTTTTGAGCTGTTGTTGAATCTAGGCAGGTGTTGAGTCACTCCATTGAAGCCACCAAAAGTTCCAGAAAGCACTCCTGCTCTTGAATCCTCTGTGCCAGGCCAGGAATAGCTTGCAGGCCCGAGGCATCTGCCAGGTCCATGGCCGCGACAATCTGTTGCAGGCATGGACCCTTAGGCCAGGGTGGAGTTGGCACAACCTGCAGGGAGGAGCCCTATAAGTCTCCATTGTCAACAGGCGGAGCTGACTGAGGCAGATGCCCAAATGGAGCTTTACCAATACCAGCCCTCTTTCCCCTTAGGTTGAGCCCTCGGATGCTGAGGCCGACTGGACTTAGGCATGGACCTCTGCGGAGGTGCAGATCTATCAAGTAGAAGATATTTCAGGTCAGCACTAAGAAGAGAAGAGGTTTAAGTCTAGCAGTGACCAGGCAGGTGGCAGAAGATTAAGGTCATGTTCAGGCTGTGGTCAAAAGCAGGCAGAGTTCACACAGAGTCGAGGTTTTGGCAATGGCAGGCAGAATACAGTCAGAATGGTAAACAAGCAATGGTCAGTGGAAGCCAGAGGTCAAGCAGCATCAATGTCTAATGTGAAGTCAAAGCCAGAAGTCCATCCAAAGAGATGAGGAACAAAGGGGGGGGGGGGGCAGTAAGAGCATGCGGAGCCACACAAGCAGGGAGAAGACACTGAAGACAGAAGGGGAGGAATATTGACCATGAAGAAGATGAAAACTTGGAGTCAACCTATTGCCAAGGCGAAGAGAGGCAAGTGAAGTGGACATTTATAGACCCCGACCTGCGATGTCATCACCAGGTGCCCCCAGGCCTTTCCAGCTAGAGCCCCTTTAAAGGAAGCTCAGTGCATGGGCGCCTACGGGAGGCCAGGAGAGCATTGTCAAAGGGAGGCTGAGCATTAGAGATGTGAATCGTGTCATCGATCGTCTTAACGATCGATTTTGGCTGGGGGGGGAGGGAATCGGATCGTCGCGGTTTTAGGTTTGTAAATATCGTTTAAATCGTACGGCAACACGATTCGACTGCAGGAGGTCGTTTCGGACCCCCGCTGGACTTTTGGCAAGTCTTGTGGGGGTCAGGAGGCCCCCCCGAGCTGGCCAAAAGTCCCTGGGGGTCCAGCGGGGGTCCAGGAGCGATCTTCTGTGCTCTTGACGTCGGGGGACAGGAACTGAAATAGCGCCGGCGCCATTAACGCAGACGTGGCCCGAGAGTGGAAGATCACACTGGGATCTCCCCACTGGACCCCAGGTAATTTAAAGCATTTTGGGGGGGTTCGGGAGGGTGGGGGATTTATTTTAAAGGGTCGGGGTGGGTTTTAGGGTTGTTTTAGTGTGCCGGTTTTTCCGCCCTCCCCCTTCCCCTCCCCCTTCCCCCGATTTACGATTTTTGACGATAAATCGGAGGAATTCCTATTATATATCGCCTCTAATGATTTTTGACGATTTAAAATATATCGGACGATATTTTAAATCGTCAAAAAACGATTCACATCCCTACTGAGCATGGCCTTGCTGCCTGCACCATCCAGGCTGTTGGCATCAGCAAGGACAGTCGTGGAGATAGTGGAGCATGACAAGCAACTGCGCCTAGCGCAGGGGCCACCCCTGGCATTGTGGAACATCACATCAGGCCCAGGACTGCAGGTAAGAGTGAGCCCAGGACAGGCGGTCTGTGGGCCTGACCTGCAGATCGCAAAGCACAACACAGACTTAACAATGGTCCAAGAGCTCATTCCTCAGCCTGTGTGATACTGGTTTCCGAATCAAATGCATGTAAACATGCATCATGAATATTCATTATGGATAGCCTGAAATCCAGACCTGTTTCCTAAACCCAAGGACTCGGTTTAGGAAGCCCTGTAAAAGGTCATTGGGTTAATTTTTTTTTTTTAAAAGGGAATAGATAAAATTATTACAGTGAATATATCATTTAAAAAACAAGCAAGCTCTCTTTACATAACATGTGGTGCATTTGTCCTCTCACACCGAGGATGTCTCCCCCAGGGCTACTGCCCAGGAGTGAAGGGTTAGATCGTCCATCATAGTTGGTGAATTAATTATTATTTATGTATTTATTTATTTAGTTTTATATACCAACAACCGTTTGCACATCGTGCCGGTTTACAGATAACTTACAACCAAATTATATGTAGGCAAAGCCTTTACAAGGAACAGTGTGTAACATAAACGTAGTAACGGAGTAATAACTAGATAACTAGGGGAGGGAGGGGTGGGGGTGATCGAGACAAAGGAGGGGGCAGGGGGAGGGTGAAAACAGATACATAAGGAAAAAATATGTACAGGGAATCAATGGGCAAGTGGGTGGCTGGTGGGCGTGGGGATCACCTGGTAACATGCCTACCTGGTGAGAAGGTGGTGGACCTCATGCGGCACTTAGGATTTTAGACAGTGCTGGGGAGGAGTCGGCTGTCGTGGTACATGTGGGCACTAAAGACATAGGAAAATGTGGGAGGGAGATTCTGGAAGCCCAATTTAGGCTCTTAGGTAGAAAGCTTAAATCCAGAACCTCCAGGGTAGCGTTCTCTGAAATGCTCCCTGTTCCACGCGCAGGTCACCAGAGGCAGGCAGAGCTCCAGAGTCTCAATGCGTGGATGAAACGATGATGCAAGGAAGAGGAATTCAGTTTTGTTAGGAACTGGGGAACCTTTTGGGGAAGGGGGAGTCTTTTCCGAAGGGATGGACTCCACCTTAACCAGGGTGGAACCAGACTGCTGGCACTAAGCTTTAAAAAGGAGATAGAGCAGCTTTTAAAGTAGAACAAAGGGGAAAGCCGACAGTCGCTCAGCAGCGCCTGGTTCAGAAGGAGGTATATTCGAAGGATAATAATGAAGCATTAGAGTTAGGGCATCCCAACAGAAAGGTTCCAATACTAAGAAAAGTAGTCCAAGTGCCTATAATTAAAATTCACCTGAGCTAAAAGATTCCAATTTATCCCTGTCAACTGAAAAGCAGAATGTAAATACAAACAAAAAATACACTTTGAAATGTTTGTATGCTATTGCCAGAAGTCTGAGAAGTAAGATGGGAGAGTGTACAGCAGTAAATGATGACATAGACAACTGGCATCTCAGAGACATGGTGAAAAGAGGATAACCAATGGGATAGTGCTATACTGGGGCACAAATTATATCGCAATGACAGAGAAGAGCATCTTGGTGGCAGGGTGGCGCTTTATGTCCGGGATGGCATAAAGTCCAACAGGATAAAGATCCTGCATGAGACTAAATGCACAATCAAATCTTTATGAGTAAAAATCCCTTGTGTGTTGGGGAACAGTATAATGATAGGAGAATACTACCATCCACCTGGCCAAAATGGTGATACGAACAGTGAAATGCTAAGAGAAATTAGGGAAGCTAACCAAATTGGTAGTGCAGTAATAATGGGAGATTTCAATTACCAACAACAATGGTGCAGGAATAAATCTTCAATTCCACAGATACTTAACACAGTTTTTTATTCTAGTTGATGATTCAAAAAGGTGAAACTGGCAACTCCACAGATCAAACAAAACTGAACGCACATTTCGTTTACAATCTAAATCGATTGTACAACTAAAGGTGTGGTCTACATAGTGCAGTGTCCCTGCCCATTTTTATATGTAGGTAAGACTACTAGAATGATAAAAACAAGGATGTCTGAACATTGTTCTAATATACGACACCTTAGAATGGATGAACCCCTTGTAACCCATTGGTCCCAATTTAATCATTCCATTTCGGACCTCTTTTTCACCGTGCTTGAGGTGGTCCCCCGCCCATCCCGGGGGGGAGATTTCTCTGAGGTACTGGGGAGGAGAGAACAAAAATGGACCTACATGTTAGATACAGTCAGCCCGGGAGGCCTCAATAAGGAGATCGAGTGGCATTTATTTAGTTGATGTGTGCTCTGTGATGAATGGTTGAAGGATCTCGCGAGGGATCTTTGTTTCGCGCCATTTTCTGCTTTAAATGTTTGTCAGACTGAGGGCGCTCGCGCTCCATGACAGCTAAGAATGGTATGTTCTACTCCTTTGAATGTTTTGAAATTAGTAGCGTATGTTTAGATTCCACCATCTATTTATCCTTTGTTTACAGATTGTCTGAATATTTGTGGTCCCTCCCGATGCAGCCGCCGCGAAACACTGGACCGTGTCGGGGGACTCTATACAAATGAATGTTGTTTGATCTGTGGAGTTGCCAGTTTCATCTTTTTGAATCATCAACTAGATTTTGAATCATCAACTAGAATAAAAAACTGTGTTAAGTATCTGTGGAATTGAAGATTTATTCCTGCACCATTGTTGTTGGTTACTTGCTGATGTGCAAGGTTTTGCTTCGGTATTGTTGAGATTTCAATTATCCCAATATTGACTGGGTAAGTGAAACATCAGGGCATACTAGAGAGGAAAGTTCCTGGATGGAATAAATGAGTTTTATGGAGCAATTGGTTCAGGAACCAATGAAAGAGAAGCAATTTTAGATCTAATTCTCAGTGGAGCGCAGGATTTGGTGAGAGATGTAACTGTGGTGGGGCCACTTGGCAATAGTGATCATAATATAATAACATTTGAATTAATGACTGGAAGGGGCACAGTAAGTAAATTCATGGCACTAACGCTAAGCTTTCAAAAGGGAAACATTGATAAAATGAGAAAAATAGAAAAAAACTGAAAGGTGCATCTACAAAGGTAAGAGGTGTGCAACAGGCATGGACACTGTTAAAAAATACCATCCTAGAAGCACAGTTCAGATGTATTCCATGCATTAAGAAAGGTAGAAGGAAGGTAAAACAATTACCGGCAAGGTTAAAGAGGCTATTTTAGCCAAATATCTTCATTCAAAAATTGGAAGAAGGATCCATCAGAAGAAAATAGGATGAAGCATAAGAATTGGCAACTTAAATATAAGACATTGATAAGACAGGCTAAGAGAGAATTTGAAAAGAAATTGGCCACAGAGGCAAAAACTCACAATGAAAACTTTTAAAAATATATCTGAAGCAGAAAGCGTGCGAGGGAGTCGGTTGGACCACTGGATGATCAAGGAGTAAAGGAGCACTTAGAGAAGATAACGGCATCGCGGAAAGATTAAACAATGTCTTTGCTTCTGAGTTTATTGAAGAGGATGTTGCAGAGATACCTGTTCTGGAGAAGGTTTTCATGGTTGATGATTCAGATCAACTGAACCAAATCATGGTGAACCTGGAAGATGTGATACGCCTGATTGACAAACTACAGTGTTGGAAATCACCTTAACCGGTTGGTATACACCACAGAGTTTTGAAAGAACTGAAAAATGAAATTTCAGACCTATTTCAATTAATTTGTAACCTGTCATTAAAATCATCCAATGTACCTGAAGATTGGAAGATGGCCAATGTAACACTGATATTTAAAAATGGATCCAGGGTGATCCAGAAACTGTAGACTGGTGAGCCTGACTTCAGTGCTGGGAAAAACTGTGGAAACTGTTATAAAGAATAAAATCACAAAACATATAGATAGACATGGTTTGATGGGACTCAGGCAACATGGATTTACCCAAGGGAAATCTTGCCTCACAAATCTCCATCATCCCACTTGAGAGGCTTCTAAGAAAACTAAAAAGTCATGGGATAGGAAGCAATATCCTTTTGTGGATTGCAAGCAGGTTAAAAGTCAGGAAACAGACAGGCCGATTCAGTACGGTGCGCTCGGCCAAATGCAACATTTAGCACGTGATTGGCCACGCATTTTCGAAGCGCGTCTATTACCGCTTATATCGTAATGGGTAATAGCATGTCAAAAACACGTGGCCAACCCCCCAAAAAAACTAATAGCGCTCATCACATGCAAATGCATGATGATGAGCCTATTAACTAGTCGCCCAGGATACTGAAAGTAAAATGTGTGGCTTGTCCAAGCCACACATTTTACTCAGAAATTAACGTCTGCCAAAGTCGATATTAAGTAGGAGGAACCAAAAATAAAAAGAAAACAAAAAACACCCGCTGGTCCAGCAGGTTATAAAAATGGACACTCAATTTTACCGGCATCTGTTGTCGGGACCCGCTTATAACCACTACACAAATAAAAAGGCGCTAGGGATGCACTATTGTCCCTGGTGCCTCATTAGCACAAACCCTCATTTACATACTGAATCGCACACCCAGGAGAGGTGGCTGGGCACGAGTCAGAAGAGCAAGCGCTCAAAATGGAGCACTGGCTCTCCCGCGATTTTTACTGTATCGGCCTGAGAGCATACGATTAAATAGTTTCACAGTGGAAAAAGGTAAACAGTGGGGTGCCTCAGAGATCTGTATTTGGTCCGGTGTTTTTCAATATATTTATAAATGATCTGGAAAGGGATATGAGAAGGGAGGTGATCAAATTTGCAGATGACACAAAATTATGCAGAGTAATTAAATATCATGCAGATTGTGATGAATTGCAGGAGGATCTTGTGTTGCATATAGGGCAAAATAACCCTTGTAGTTACACAATGTTAGGGTTCTATCTTAGGAGATACCACCCAGGAAAGAGGTCTAGGCATCATAGTGGATAATCCATTGAAATTGTCGGCTCAGTGTGTTGTGGCAATCAAAAAAGTAAACAGAATGTTAGGAATTATTAGGAAGGGAATGGCAAATAAAACAGAAAATATCATAAGGCTTGTGTATCGCTACATGGTGAGACTGCGCCGTGTGTGTAATTTTGTGTGCATTTCTGGTCACTGCATCTCAAAAAGGATATAGCTGCACTGGAGAAAGGGCGACCAAAATGATATGGGGCATGGAACGGCTTCCCTATGAGGAAAGGCTAAAGAAGTTAGGGCTGTTCAGTTTAGAGAAGAGACGACTGAGGAGGGATATGATAGAAGTCTACAAAATCATGAAAAGACTTGAACAAGTTAATATAAATCGGTTATTTACTCTCCAGATAATAGATCGACTAGGGGGCAATCCATGAAGTTAGCAAGTAGCTCATTTAAAACCAATTGAAAAAAAACTTTTTCACTCAGCGCATAGTTAGCTCTGGAATTCATTGCCAGGGGTTACAGCAGTTAGTGTAACTGGGTTTAAAAAAGATTTGGATAAGTTCCTAGAGGAAAAATCCATAAACTGCTATTATGGTAATTAATAACTAATAGTAGCTTGTGATTAATCTAATGTTTGGGTATTTTCCAGGTACTTGTGACTTGGATTGGCCATTGCTGGAAACAGGATACTGACTTGATTGATCCTTGGTCTGACCCAGTATGGCATATCTTATGTTCTTATATAAAGCATCTATCTATTCATCTGAAATTCCAGTAAAAATTAAATATATATATATAGAGAGAGAGAAAGAGTCTACAGAATTTCATTTTAGCACCCTCAGTTTATTAGTGGTTTCTGGCTTAATCTATGACAACACCTTTCAAGTGGTTAAACAAAATTTTTTCCCTGCCAAAAAAATTAAATTAAACAGCCATTAATCAATTTGCTTTTACTGTTCATTCCCAAAAGAGTGGCAAAAGTCAATTCTTTGCTCCTCTGAGCTGTGATTTGTTAACGCCTGGTTTTGTTACTCTTAAATAGCAGTTTCTTATATTGAAGTCAGATGTTCTGAGGTTGTAATTTACATCTCTTATATCAGATTTTGTCTTCCTTTTCTGAAGTATGCAAAATTTCATTTTGCTGCTTTCCTTCCTGCTAACCCTGCAGTAATGGCATCCTACACGCCAATGTCCATGGCCAAAGAACACTTGGCAAAATGAAGAAGGACCTAAGAAAACCAAGAGAGTTCCCTGCCCTGTGGGTTTTACCTCTTGCAGCATTCCATTAGCTTTCTCTCTGTAATAGGAGCACCTTATATTAATTTTAAAAAATATGAATTATCTGATCGGTGTGGGGCTCATGGGAGCAGGGTCCGAGATGGAAGTGAGGCCCTGAGCAAGACAAAGCCTGCATTGACCTGAAATCTAGGATCTGAAGTGGGCTGAAGGCTGGAGGGAAGCTCAGTGTGAAAGAGGCCCGAAGCAGGCTTCCTGCATTAAAGTCAGTGGTGGGGAGACAGACCCAGAGCAATGTTTTTTGGCCGAGGGATCAAATGGCAGACTCCTGCGATGAAGAGACCAGGATTTTGCAGGGCTCCAGTGTGGAGCAGCTTTAGCAGCAGTGGTGATTCGGGGAGGAGAGCTGCAATGAGTCTGAAGAAATGGCCGAGACGGTAGTGAGGCATGAGAGCCGAGGAGGAGGGGCTGGACCAAGTGAAGTGGCATCAGGCTGTTGCCGCCACCAGCCCCTCAACATCAGCTGGTCATGCAGAGAAATGTGAAGGCCCAAAGGGAGAAATAGCAGGTGCCAGGAACCTCACTTTGAATTTTGTGAGTAGCAGGAGACTGTTAGGGATTCGCAGGAACGGTGGTAGGGAGCCGTGAATAAAGCAGAACCAGGGAGAGGTAGGCCTGTGAAGGAAGGAAGACAGCAACAAGATGGGGCCCCAATTGCAAAGAGGCAGAGAAAAGCTAACAGGGGAAAGAGCCAGAGCGAGCAGTGTAGAATGGGACCACTGTCACTTCCAGCTTCTCCTAAAAGGACAGAGAAAAAAAACAGAAGTACCACAAGCTGAATCAGGTGGCCATTGAGGAGATGGCTTAGGTATCTAGGAACAGAGCTCACTGGAGGCCTCTGCTGGTGGGGAGGTGTCATAGTGGTCAAGATCAGGGCACAGTGAGGCTGCACAGCAGGCGAAACCATGACAACAAAATAATTAAAATAAAAACAGTGATCTTCCCCTATTAAACCGAATGGGGAACTGTTTTCCTCCTGCACCATCCGGGATCTCATCTATATCAATTCTTTCAATCTGCATTCTTTTCCTGTGTGATTTCTAATTCTAGTTCTTCTCTCTTTTCTGGTATCTATTAAATACCAGTTTTTTCTGGGTTTTTCCTTTCAGGATTCCTCTGAGGTAGAAAGTAACTCAGTTTCATCCTTCTCATTTTCAGGTTCTATTTCTGTCTTGGTAGTCTCAATGAAGAACTCAGATAGTAGAAAACATGATTTATTTGAAAAGTTCTATTAATAATTGACTTTACCACATTACACTTTAAATGATTTTCGCACAATACTTGTGTAATCATCTGATTTATTTCTTCTTAAACCTCTGCCTTCTACTACTTCTGAGGACTGTTTGGGTAGATTTTAACCTTTTGGTCCTGGTTAGGTGCCCCGACTAGAAGGAGTAATGAACAGAAGAAGCAAAGTCGGTATATGAAAAAACTTTTATTCTGACAATATTCGAGCCCGACTCCGGCCGAGTTTTGCTCTTTTTTGAAGAGCTGCCTCAGGGGCTATATATGTCAGCTGGGTAGAAATTGAGAGGTTTAATTCCTGCTCTTTCTGTGAATCTATACAATCATAGCATTTGTATTCGGTTTGAACCCTCAGTATTGTAGCTGCTTATGTAATCTGGAACCTTGACTCGATCCTCTGACTGGAAAATTCTAGTCACAAAGATCTTTCAGACCGAGATTGTTATTAATCTTATTTATGATGGACCACATAAAAAAAACTGCAAAAAGCATGCACTGACAATGTAGTGCAGGCACTGTTTGCTTCTGATTCCGATGAACAATCATCATGTGTGGGTTCTCATCATCAGAAATGGAAGAATTAATAGCTGAAGAAGGTTTAGGAGGATTAGTTAGTCCTGCCTTAGCCTCCACTTCAGTGCAGCAGGAGAGAGATGAAACTGATGAGGAGGAGGAAAAGCAGTCAGCGCAGGCACAGAGTGTGACTGATGCCCCTCATGTTGCTTCTCAGGGTGCACCTACAACTTCAGCTCCAGTGCCTTTGCAGATAGTGGAGAATGTTGGTTTCAAGCATTTGCTGAAGGTCTTAGTTCCAAATTACAAAGTCCCCTCCAGAACCACATTTAGCAGAAAGATCATCCCCAGCCTGTACAACCAGTGTCGCAGTCGCATCCAAGCGCTGCTAGCTAAGGCACAGAGGAGTGTGCATTTCACCTGCAATATCTGGACCGCCATGAATGCTGCACACACTTACCTCTCCCTGACAGCACACTGGTGGGACCTGGCTGAGCCAGGGGCAGGCAGTAGCTCTAATAGTGAACAAGTATCAGGGTGGAGGTGGGCTTTACTGCACACCCACCTGACGGTCGAGGCCCATACCTCAGCCAATATTCTAGCATGCATCAGACAGATGCTGGCTGGCTGGCAACTACACCAGCGAGACAGGAATCCTCAGGCATGGTTCTTTGTCACAGACAGTGGTACAAACATGGTTAAGGCAATATACGACGAGCGCTTTCAGAACATTCAATGTTTTGCACACTCTCTGCACCTGGTAGTGAAGTCATCTCTGTGGTTGGAGTCCAATCACCAAGCGAATGAATACCTGCATACATTAATACAGAAGTGCAGGAACATAGCAGCGCACTTCCACAGAAGTGTGAAGGCGGGGCAAGTTCTCCGACAAAAGCAGACTGATTTGGAGATGCCTCACAAGTGTCTCATTCAAGACATTGCCACCCGGTGGAATTCCACCTTTATGATGCTGCAGAGGTTAATGAAGCTGCAGATACTCCTTCATGAACTTTCTGGTTCAATGGACATAGGTGTGCAGAATCCCTTACGGTATCATGATTGGTTAGTCATGAGTCAGCTAGTAAAAATTCCTGCAGCCCTTCAAGGATGTCACGGAGGACACGCCCCTTTGAAGGACTTCAAAGGGGCGTGGGATAAACACTGTGGATCCATAAAGTCAAGAGGCTGCCAATGAAGAGTGGGTGACTCGCCAGAATGATGGCTACTGCCTGGAGTCAATACCCTTATTAAATAAACATACACAGGCTTACGGTGACTCCAACATCGCTCTAAGCTTCAACAGCAAGAGGAAATGTGGAAAAAAGGATTCACACTCACAAAGAGGGGAGTAGCTGGCTTGTTACGGCGGTTACTACCCCAAATCAAATAAGCCTGATACTTCACTTTCAATGCATATACAGCAAAGTTCTCTGATTCAACGGCAGGGGAGAAGAAAAACTGACACTTCACACATCCAGCAGAGCTCTCTGCTTCAACGGCAGGGGAGAAGAAAAGAGGGTTCGCACTCACAAAGCGGGGAGTAGCTGGCTTGTTACGGCGGTTACTACCCCAAACCAAATGTGCCTGATACTTCACTTTCGATGCACATCCAGCATGGCTCTCTGCTTCAACGGCATGGGAGAAGACTTATACGTCACACATATCCAGCATAGCTCCCTGCTTCAACGGCAGGGGAGAAGAAAAACAACCAATAAGGGCTAATAACATAGTCTGGGTAAAACAAATAAGCATGGGTGCAGCTTGCTTATTGCGGCAGCTACTACCCCTAACGAATCAAGCTAGATATTTCACTTGGATGCAGCTCCATCACTGCTCTCTACATTAAAGGTGGGGGTGGAAGGGAAATAGAACCAAGAGCTAAGAGAAACAGATAAGTATGAGAGAAAATATATGTGAAGCTTGCTGGGCAGACTAGATGGGCCATTTGGTCTTCTTCTGCCGTCATTTCTATGTTTCTATGAGTTCCAGAAGTGCCACCTTGGCTGACATCATCCCTACAGTTAATTTTCTGGAGGAAAATTTGGAGGTCTTTAAACAGGAAGAGGGAATGACAGCTGAGGTGCTGCATTGTCTGGACTTTTTGCAGGAGCAGGTGCCAGAGAGATTAAGGCCTTTAACGGAAGACCACAGATACATGCTCGCCACAGTCTGTGATCCCCATGTGAAAGGGAAACTCGCCCCTACAGTCCAATTCTCTCTCATTTGTGAAGGATCTGCTGTTAGCAAAGTCCGTGATCAGGAGCACCATAGGCAGAGACAGATTAGGCATGAAGCAGAGGAGGAAACAACAGCGGGAACTTCAGCGAGTTGTGCTAGCCCAAGCAGGAGCAGTACTCTGTCAGCGACAGCTAGTACCTCCTCCTCCTCCATTTCAGTACGCCAAAGGCATGTTGCCCATAAAGAATCATCTGTTCTGCTATGGGCTAGAAAGAAAGCAGCTGGCATGAGTGACTCTCAGCTCACCCAAGCAAAGGAGACACCAGCACAACTGTCAGTGACAGAAAATAGCCACTGCTATTACTAGCAACAGTAACATGGAATAGACTTAGTTTTTGGGTTCTTGCCAGGTTCTTATGGCCTGGATTGGCCACTGCTGGAAACAGGATGCTGGGCTTGATGGACCCTTGGTCTGACCCAGTATGACATGTTCTTATGTTCTTTTGACACGGTATCTCTCAGAGCCAACAGAGGACATGCAGACAGATCCGCTGGCATATTGGGCACACAACTGGCCACACCTAGCCAAAATGGCTCAGCGATATCTGTCATGTCCACCAACCAGTGTGCCCAGTGAACGTGTATTTTCAATGACAGGGGATATCATGAGCCCTCACCGCTCAAGACTGGCATCAGAGTTGATGGAAATGCTAGTGTTTTTGAAAATAAACCTGCCTTTGCTTGGGTTTCCAAATTTTCCCTGTGAATGGCAAGATGAATAAAAGCATTTTGAAAACCTTGTAGCAGCTCCAACTGCCTCCTATGCTCCAGATAATATCAGCACATGTACCTGACATGAAACACTGTGCCTGTCCTTCCAATGTCCAGGCCATACGTCCCTACAAGGGCCTGACCTCAAATGCTGTGCCTGCCCGTCCAGGCCTTATGTCCCTAAAATGGCTTGACCTCTATCCTCGAATGTTGTGCCTGCCTGTCCATCCAGGCTTTATGTCCCTAAAAGGGCTTGACCTCGAATGCTGTGCCTGTCCGTCCAGGCCTTATGTCCCTACAAGGGCTTGACCTCAAATGCTGTGCCTGTCCGTCCAGGCCTTATGTCCCTACAAGGGCTTGACCTCAAATGCTGTGCCAGCCCGTCCAGGCCTTACGTCCCTATGAGGGCTTGACCTTGAATACTGTGCCTGTCCATCCAGGCCTTATGTCCCTACAATGGCTTGACCTCTATCTTCAAATGCTGTGCCTGCCTGTTCGTCCAGGCTTTATGTCCCTACAAGGGCTTGACCTCTGATGCTGTGCCTGTCCTTCTAGGCCTTATGTCCCATATGAGGGCTTCACCTCTATCCTCGAATGCTGTGCCTGCCCGTCCAGGCCTTACATCCCTAAAAGGGCTTGATCTCTATCCTTGAATGCTGTGCCTGTCCATCCAGGCCTTACGTCCCTAAAAGGGCTTGACCTCGAATGCTGTGCCTGTCTATCCAGGCTTTACGTCTCTACAAGGGCTTGACCTCTAATGCTGTGCCTGTTCGTCCAGGCCTTACATCCCTATGAGGGCTTGACCTCTATCCTCGAATGCTGTGCCTGCCTGTCCATCCAGGCTTTATGTCCCTAAAAGGGCTTGACCTCGAATGCTGTGCCTGTCCGTCCAGGCCTTATGTCCCTACAAGGGCTTGACCTCGAATGCTGTGCCTGCCCATCCAGGCCTTACATCCTTACAAGGGCTTGACCTCTAATGCTGTGCCTGTCCGTCCAGGCCTTACGTCCCTATGAGGGCTTGATCTCTATCCTTGAATGCTGTGCCTGTCCTTCTAAGCCTTATGTCCCTATGAGGGCTTGACCTCTAATGCTGTGCCTGTCCTTCTAGGCCTTATGTCCCTATGAGGGCTTGACCTCTATCCTCGAATGCTGTGCCTGTCTGTCCAGGCCTTACGTCCCTAAAAGAGCTTGACCTCGAATGCTGTGCCTGTCCATCCAGGCCTTACATCCCTATGAGGGCTTGACTTCTATCCTTGAATGCTGTGCCTGCTGCATGTCTGTCCAGGCCTTACATTCCTACGAGGGCTTGACTTCTATCTTTGAATGCTGTGCCTGCTGCGTGTCTGTCCAGGCTTTATGTCCCTAAAAGGACTTGACTTCTCTCCTCAAATGCTGTGCCTATCTGTCCGTCCGGGATTTATGTCCCTATGAGGGCTTGACCTCATAGGGACGTATGCTGTGTATGCTGTGCCTGTTGTTCCAGGCCTTATGACCCTAAAAGGGCTTGACCTCTAATGCTGTGCCTGACCGTCCAGGCCTTATGTCCCTACAAGGGCTTGAGCTCTATCCTCAAATGCTGTGCCTATCTGTCCAGGCTTTACATCCCTACAAGGGCTTGACCTCTAATGCTGTGCTTGCCCATCCAGGCCTTATGTCCCTAAAAGGGCTTGGCCTCTATGCTGTGCCTGTCCGTCCAGGCCTTATGTCCTAAAAGGACTTGACCTCTATCCTCGAATGCTGTGCCTGTCTGTCCGTCCAGGCTTTACGTCCCTATGAAGGCTTGACCTCTGTCCTCGAATGCTGTGCCTGCCAGTCCAGGCCTTACGTTCTGACAAGGGCTTGACCACTAACGCTGTGCCTGTCCGTCCACATTTGGAATGTAAGAACATAAAAAGCTGACTGAAGATGTTTGGAGCTTGCATAGTTCATATGCTTAATAGTTTTCCTGACCTTCATAATATGGGCCATGTTCCGAAATCTTTCTTAGGTGCCAACAGTAATGCTTCTAGTACTATAGAAAACTGGTGGTAGTTGCACTCTAGTTCATCCTCTGTCTTCCCATAGTTTACAGAGGCACTGTGTAAATTACAAAGTCAACATAGGTTGATATTGTAGATTTTGGCGGGAGATTATGTCTGCGCTTCTTTTAGTCCTAATGGCTGAACCCTCGTTGCAATGGGAACCCTCAGTCTCTGGCAATTCAAAATACTAATCTTTTACAGCATGGATCCTTAATTAAAACAAACACGCTTTGAAGGCTCGTGCTCCACTCTAGGGGCCAACCCATTCCAGGGAGCCCTTTCCTGCTCAAAGGAAAGGGAACTCTCGTCGGGGTAGCTTGTCTATCTCTTAGTACCTGTTGACACATGTTGAACCGTTGTTCACATGGCACCCTCCTCTGCCTCGGCCTTGATAATTCTCATTTGTATATTTGCTACGTCCACCAGATTTTAAAAGGCCAGCGAGAGCTCACTAGATGCCAATGGAAACACCCCACTCTAGGGGAGAACCCATTCTAGGGAGCCCTTTCCTGTACAAAGGAAAGGGAACTCTCCCAGGGGCCAGCCTGTCTTGCCCCTATCAAAATCACAGGGACCTGACTACCTCAGCTCTGCCAGCCTGTCTTGCCCCTATCAAAACCACAGGGACCATACTACCTCCACTTTGCCAGCCTGTCTTGCCCCTATCTGCTTTCTGTCTCTCTGCCTTGATGCCATACACCAGATGACTCAACTCCTTGTGGTGTTCTTGCCACTATCATGGTTCCTCAGTGTGTTGGTGCTAGTCTTTCTGGTTGCTATGTTCCCCTTCATTGTGCTGTAGGATGTTGATGCCACTTGTCTTGCCACTTTGCCTGTCATGCTGCCTTCGAGGGTTCATGCATCTGTTATCGGTGCTCTCTTTTGAAGCTGCGGTGTGTTTTTGACACTCTTGCTGCTGCTTTGCACCTCTGTTAAAGCACTCTTGCCACTCCTGGTATACTTTTGCTCCTTTAAAGTGCTTTAGGCTATTCATGCCACTTTGGTGCCACTTTGTCACAGTCTAAGTACCTTGGAGCTCTTTTCTCGTTCTGATGATTGCTCCCCAGAAGTTTCATCAGAACTGATAAGAAAACTCTGATTCTGCAGCCAAATATAGGATGCAAATACTTCCCTCATTGATTTTGATGCGAAATTGGAAAACGAATAAAACTAATGAACGAATTGGTTTCCCCTCATGAAATGAATGCAATGGATTTGGGTCCCAGCGAAATGAAAACCGAATTGAAACAAATTTTTTCCTTCTGCACATCCTAGCCATTTGTCACTGTACCGGGGGTAGGGATCGCCAGCGCGCACATGTTGCTTGTGCTCCAAAGGAGCAGTAAGTAACAAAATAAAAACCAAAAAAGCTAGGACAAAAGGTTTAGAGGGTGGGGAGGAGAGGGTAAGGGTAAGGGAGGGGGATAGGGAACTGGGAAAAGAGACCATCACGTCACCGCGTGTAAATTAAAAATTTAACCCCCCCCCCCCCCGCACATTCGAGTTCCGGGCCGAGCGCACATGCACGCGGATGTTAAATTCGCCACACATGTCCATGTGTGCACTCCGGGAAGTAAGCGTACATGGTCGCATGCACATAAGTTTAAAAATCTACCCTTAAGTGTATAAGTTCATTGGATGAATACATTTATCTATGCAAAAATGGGACATTTTGGGGAGGGGGATATATTTCATACATTTATATGAATAAGTAGCATTCACCTCCTTTCCCAATAGGTACACTTATGCACATAACATAGAAAGATAGTAACATAGAAATGACGGCAGAAGAAGACCAAACGGCCCATCCAGTCTGCCCAGCAAGCTATGTACTTTTTTTTTTTTCTCTCATACTTGTTACGCTTGGCTTCTAGTACTCTCTAGTTCTATTTCCCCTCCCCCCACCATCAATGTAGAGAGCAGCGCTGGAACTGCATCCAAGCGAATATCCAGCTCAATTAGGGGTAGCAACCGCCGCAACAAGCAGGCCACACCCCTGCCCCTGTCCACCCAGACCATGCAATCCACATACAGATCCTCCCTTCCTCATTCCCCCTGCCGTGGAAGCAGAGATCTATGCATTGAACAAGACGTATTAGACTATCTCCCCTGCCATTGAAGCAAAGAGCTACGCTGGACATGCATTGAAAGTAAAGTATCTGCCCAGCTACACCTCGCTTCCCTGTGAATACAAATTTTCTTTTTCTTCCACATTACCTCTTGCCGTTGAAGCCCAGAGCAATGATGGAGTCTCATCAACTGTGTGTATGTACACTGAACAAGGGTATTATCTCCAGGTAGTAGCCCCCATTTCCGCGAGCCACATTAACAACCAATATTGAACAAGCCTATTAATTGGCAATACCTATAGCCTATGACCTACTCTTACCCACCCCTGTTTTTTTTTTTTTGGAGATGGCAGCCCTCTATCCTTCTGCTCCGTGAAGGTGGAACACCGACCACTGGCATCCCGCTCCGTGAATGCCTCTGTGGCTACTGCCGCTTCGTGCAGTGTTTTTCCACCTCCTTCCACCTTTGGGCTTGCGTCTGCTACTTTTCGTGGCTGTGACAACTGCCCCCCCCCCCCCCCCCCCCCCACAACAAGACCTTTAATTAGGGCTTCAAGGGCTGCTGCTTCTCCCTTTTACTGCAACAGGTCTGAGGCGATCTCTAGCTCAGCCTTTCTGCGCACTTCGGTGGCGGCTGTGGCAGCAGCGGCTTCCTGTTGTTCTTCTATTTTGAGCCCTTCTATCTTGAGGGCTGCTGCTTGTTCAGCATTCTGTATGCGAGCCACCCCCTCTTTATTCACGTCCTCTAGACTTGATGGATCCACAGTGTTTATCCCATGCCCCTTTGAAGTCCTTCACAGTTTTTGTCTTCACCACTTCCTCCGGAAGGGCATTCCAGGCATCCACCACTCTCTCTGTGAAGAAATACTTCCTGACATTGGTTCTTAGTCTTCCTCCCTGGAGCCTCAGCTCGTGACCTCTGGTTCTGCTGATTTTTTTCTGATGGAAAAGGTTTGTCGTTGTCTTAG
Organism: Rhinatrema bivittatum; assembly: GCF_901001135.1. Classification (NCBI taxonomy): domain Eukaryota; kingdom Metazoa; phylum Chordata; class Amphibia; order Gymnophiona; family Rhinatrematidae; genus Rhinatrema; species Rhinatrema bivittatum. The sequence goes on from NC_042621.1 coordinate 15,379,646, forward strand.
GATCGTTAAAGCCTTTCAAGTATCTGAAAGTCTGAATCATATCACCCCTGCTCCTCCTTTCCTCCAGGGTGTACATATTTAGATTCTTCAATCTCTCCTCGTATGTCATTTGATGAAGACCCTCCACCTTTCTGGTCGCCCTTCTCTGTACTGCTTCCATCTTGTCTCTGTCTCTTTGTAGATACGGTCTCCAGAACTGAACACAGTACTCCAGGTGAGGCCTCACCAAGGACCTGTACAAGGGGATAATCACTTCCCTTTTCTTACTCGATATTCCTCTCTCTATGCAGCCCAGCATTCTTCTGGCTTTTGCTATCGCCTTGTCGCATTGTTTTGCAGACTTCATATCATTAGACACTAACACCCCAAGGTCTCTTTCCTGCTCCGTGCACATCAGCCTTCCCCCCCCCTCCCCCCCCATCGAATACAGTTCATTCGGATTTCCACTCCCATATGCATGACTTTGCACTTCTTGGCATTGAATCTCAGCTGCCATATCTTCGACCACTCTTCCAGTTTCCTTAAATCCCGTCTCATTCTCTCCACTCCTTCCGGCATGTCCACTCTGTTGCAGATCTTAGTGTCATCCGCAAAAAGACAAATCTTACCTTCTATCCTGTCCGCAATGTCGCTCACAAAGATATTGAACAGGACCGGTCCCAACACCGATCCTTGCGGTACACCACTTAAAACCGCTCTCTCTTCAGAGAAAGTTCCATTTACCATCACACATTGTCTTCTGTCCGTCAACCAGTTTGCAATCCAGGCCACCACCTCGGCACTCACTCCTAAGCTTCTCGTTTTATTCACCAGTCTCCTGTGTGGAACCGTATCAAAAGCTTTGCTGAAATCAAAGTAGATGACATCGAGCGCTCTTCCTTGATCCAATTCCTTGGTTACCCAGTCAAAAAAGTCGATCAGATTTGTCTGACAGGATCTTCCCCTGGTGAATCCATGCTGCCTCTGGTCCAGCAATTCTAAAGATTGTAGATAGTTCACAATTCTCTCTTTCAACAGTGACTCCATTACTTTTCCCACCACCGAAGTGAGGCTAACTGGTCTGTAGTTACCAGCCTCCTCTGTGTTCCCACTCTTGTGAAGCGGGACCACCACCACTCTTCTCCAATCTCTCGGCACCACTCCCGTTTCTAGGGATCTATTGAACAGGTCACACAGCGGACCTGCCAGCACATCTCTGAGTTCCCTCAGTATCCTTGGATGAATCCCATCAGGCCCCATGGCTTTGTCCACTTTCAGATTCTTTAGCTCTTCCCATACATTTTTTACTGTAAAAGGATTATCATCTACTCCACACCCCTCCAGTTTCTTGTTGTGTAGAGATGATCCTTCTCCAGGGTCTTCTTTAGTGAACACAGAACTGAAGTATTCGTTTAATATTTCTGCCATCTCTTCGTCTCTCTCCACACATTGATCATTTCCACATTTCAATTTCACTATACCACTTTGAACTTTTCTCTTTTCGCTGATGTATCTGAAAAATGTTTTGTCACCATTCTTTATTTCCTTGGCAATCCTCTCTTCCGCTTGACTTTTTGCTGACTTGATAATTTCTTGTCTCCCTCAGTTGAATCAAATATTCTCTTTGTGCTCCTCCCTTTGGGAATCTTTTATATTTCTTGAATGCTGTTCTTTTAGCCTTTATTTTGTCAGCCACCTCCTTTGAGAACCAGATAGGTTTCATTTTTCTTTTGCTTTTTCTTTACATTTCTAACATATAGAGTAGTTGCCTTGATAATTGCTCCTTTTAGATTGGTCCACTGCTGATCCACATCTCTCTCGTTCTTTCCAGCCTCTTAGTTCTTCCTCTAGGTACTTCCCCATTTCCTCAAAGTCTGTGTTTTTGAACTGTAAAACTCGGGTCTTTGTGCTTCTTTTCATATTCTTTAGTGATATTAACATACCATTTGATGATCACTGGTGCTGAGGTGGGCGCCCACCTGGACATCAGAAACATTATCTCCCATAGTGCTTCTTTCATGGGTCGACCTAAAAAAAAAGATGATGGAGCAATCCATTTATATTGGAGTGGTTTACAGGCCTCCAACCAAAACGAAGAACTGGACAGAGATCTGGTTGAAGACATCCATAAGAAGGGAGAAGTGGTGATCATTGGTGACTTTAATATGCGCCAGATGTTGACTGGAAAATCCCATCTGCAGAATCTAAAAATAGTTAGAGCGATAGTGGATGCCATGACAAGTACTTTGTTCAAACAACTGGTAATGGAACCCACTAGAGAAGGGACTATACTCGACTTAGTGCTCACTAATGGAGATAGTTTATACAGTGGGTAGTTTTATACCTGTGCATGTAGGGTTATAGTCCACATATGACGTTTACATACAACTTAGCCAGCTTTTTCTACACAAATCTATGCACGTAAATCGCTTTGAAAACTCTTGTGTACATTGGCCGGTACTTTCATCGCTCTAGCACATGGGTATTGGGCTTCTTTGGAGAGGTAATTTATGTAGGGTTAACTTTATACACTTAGGGTAGATTTATATAAACTTGCGCACGGGCGTCCATGTTCGCACGCTACCCAGGGATGCACATTAGTGTCAATGTGCGCACGTAAGGGGATGCACATCAGTTGCAACTTGTGCACGCCGACACCCGCGGCCTTTCCTCCGTTCCCTCCCAGGCCGCTCGATTTCGGAGCGGCCTGGGAGGGAACTTCCCAACCCCTAAATAACCTCCCTTTCCCTTTCCTCTAACCTGCCCCCCAGCCCAAACCTAACTCCCCCCCCCCAAAATTTTTGTTCTACCTGTTGCGCCTGCCTTTGTGCAGGTGCAGGGTTGCGCCATGCCGGCAGCCTGGTGGCACGCAATCCCTTTGGCACAGTGGCAGATGGAAATGACCGCTATGCCAGGAGCCTCTGACCCCAACCCCCGCCCTGCTCCGACCTCTTTTCTGAAACCCTGGGACAACGCACGTCCCGGGGCTTTACGCACATGGTCGGGCCTTTTTAAAATTCGGGCCATACTTGTTAAAATCAAAAGGTTTACACACAAGTCTCAATTCTACACCAACTCCACTCCCCCCCCCCCCCCCACCCGAAATCCCTCTCGGCGGTTGGTGAAAACTATGTACATCACTGGGTGCGCACATGCGTGGCATACATCTGGACTGCACATCTAAGATTGTATTTTTAAACAATGTCCATGCCTGTTGAACACTTAACTTTTGCAGCTGATTCAACTGATCCCAGCTGTGGGACCTGGCCTTTGGGCTGGGCCCTTGGCATTGGGACTGAGACCGGGCTGGGGCCTAGGCATTGGGATCTGATGCAGGGCCTCAGCCCAGATCCAGCATATGGCCTGGTTCTGGGCTGAGGCCCCAGCACCAGGACACAGTATGGGGGGGACTCTCTCAAGAACTTTCCTGGGCCTTTGTTAGTGTCTTGGTGTCCACACCTGGGTGTAGGCTGCAGCCCCTTTATCGGGTCATGGCCTATGCCTAGTTGAGGCCCAGGCTTTAGGCCTAGGACTGAGGCACTGGAGTCACACTTGGTCATAGGCTGGATCCCCTGCTTTGGGTCTCAGCCTATTCTCTAGACAAGGCTCTGACTTCGGACCTAGGCCTAGGCCTGACTACCGACTTTTTTTTTTTAATAGGTTTTCAAAACAAAACAAGATTCTGACAAAATTTTTGAAATTTAACTTTTTCTGTTTTGATAACTATCTGAAACAAAATAGGAAATTTTGTTTCTCCCGAATGTCCCCTCTTTCTCTTAGGTAAGGGATCAGATCATGCTAGGTCAAATACTTATTGATACTTTTCACATATCATGTGTATTTGGAGTACCATTCAGCTCACTTCAGGATTCAAATAACTTGAAAAGCTTAATGTGAATGTGGAATATTATAGTGTATAATTTCAGTGGCCATATTGTTGTTTATGAATGGGCCAAACTGTTCCTCTCTGCATGTCAGAACTCATTCACTTAACTACTCTATTTTTTAAGATATCTCTCTATTATGTGCTTCCTGCTATTTTAGCAATAGTTCAGAGTGTTCCAGAAAACATAAGCCCTCTTGACAATTTAAACCACAATTATGTAGAATAAAACTACAGAGCACAAACCCAATCCTATAGTTATATGGTTTTAAAATGCACTACTAGGGAGCCAAGATGACCACTGCATGAGACACGCCATAGGAGCTCTCTATACTTGTTACTGATTTTCCTTGGAAATCTACCGCGCTGGAACCCTTCAAGATGCCTCATACAAAGCGTAAAGCTAAACTAAAAAAATCATGTACCTGATAAAGATGAAGGACTCCAGCAAACAAAAATTCAGAGCTTCTTCGATGTAACCCCAAAACTCCGGAAGCGAGGGCCGCAATGGAAGAGAGCCAGGAGCTCGGCTCTCTAGCCAGGGCCAAGATGATCTCACTAAGCCTGGGGGCGCCTGAGATGCCTTCACCTCCCCGAGGTCATATACGGGTCGAATTGAAGGAAACATCGCGATCTCTGGGAGAAAGGAGCAGAGAGACACCGACCTAGGATTCTGACGGGGAGAAAGCGCGATAGAGGGAGTTAGAGGAGCTTCGGTTGGAGGAATTACCTCGACTCCTAAACCCCCATTAATGGCACTGGCACAAGTCAACGAAGAGAGCTTCACAGCACAAGAACTGGTAACGTTGACTCCCGGAACAGTTTTTTCGCTACAAAACCACCAGTTATTACACTGGAATCGGTATGGAATGCTTTACTATCTATTCAATCCACTATTTCAAATTTGACACAAGTAGTTCTAGAGACTAACAAAAAGGGCTTGAACATTGAAAAAACTGTCAGTGTACAGGGAAAGAAAATTGAACAACTAGAGGAAACATCTTTGAAAATTGAAAACGTTCAAGTCAACTTAATTAAATCAGCAAGTTTAACTGAGAGAAAATTTGAAAATATGAAAAATCACTTCGATGTTTAAATCTGAGAGTGGTTAATTTTCCTATTATTAAGAAAATGTCTCATCTCAAAAAGTTTAAAGAATATATGAAGGATTATATTAAAATACCAAAGAAATTCTCATCAGTGATAACTAAAGCTTTTTTTGTGTCAAGGAAAGTTTTGCCTCTAAATGAGGGAGAAATGTTGGAACAACAACAGTCATTAAATATTTCAGATATAATAGAGATGTCTTTACAGACAGAAGTACATACGAGAGGTACCTTACTGGTTTCTTTTGCGTTCGAGCAAGACAGGAATTTGGTCCTAAAATTTTTCTTTAGAAATAGAGTAGCCCATTACTATGGGCAACAAGTTTGGGTGTACCTGGACATTGTCCACCCTACACAGGAACATAGAAAAATATTTATCCAAATTAGACCTGAGGTAGTAAATAGAGGGGCCAGTATGGTATTAAGATATCCTTGTAAGTGTTTGTTAAAATTTCGAGATGAGAAGTATATTTTCCTTGAACCTGAACAGTTGAGGAGTTTTCTTGATGGGAAGGGCTGAAAAGTGAAGCCAATAAAGTAGGAGATGTTTCTCAAGTAGAGGTTTATTCTTTTAATTCAAACATTTATGTTGAGCTTCTGTATTTTCTTAGTAATACATTTTGACTCCCAATATTTCCCTGTGTGGTTAGAGATGAATATGAATATATGAATGATTGTAAAATATTTGCTTTGTGGATTAAGATGTTTGGGAATCTCTATTCTATTGATTATATGATTGTAATAAATCTGAAATGGCAAAATAAAAAATAAAAAAAATAAAATAAAATGCAGTACTAAATAATATGCAGGAGGATGGACCCTCTTTATCACTCAAAATACAAGTACCTACCATGAAACCTCTCATTGCTGAAAGCTTGCTTATGTAAACCTATGGCGAAACTTAGTGAACTATATATATATATTATATCAGAAATCAAAATCTAAGGCAACGTATTATGTATTATTGACTGTGCTTACCATATAATATAATATAATCAAAAAACCCCAACAACAAGAGTTTTGGGGAAAAAGCACTATTCTGTTCCCTATATAATTAATTTCAAAAACTCCGTAATTTCATAAATATGATTATGCTTTATTGAAAAATATTTATAATATCAATTTTTCTATTTTTTATAAAACATTCCATCAATAAAAATTTTTTTTTTATATATTAAATGTTAAATTAAATCTTAGTTAAATATCCACAGTTGTAATATCATATACCCGTCTTATATTTGCCCTCT